>NC_056733.1:1210350919-1210974669 GCF_019279795.1 Protopterus annectens | reverse complement strand
CAGAATGTTATCTCCCCTTATTGGGGATGAGACAAGCTGGTCTAGTGTGTTAGAACTGATGAAATCAAGGAATTGTTGAGTGAGTGCATTAGTGCAGGAATAGTTCACCCAGTCTATGGTGGGGTAATTAAAGTCACCAAGGATCAGGATGTTAGCAGGTACCTTGATGGAGTCACGTAGATCCAGGTAAGAAGAGTGGGTGTCCTGGGTCATGGAGGGGGGTCTATAGTTGGCTATAACTTAGATGGGTGTCTTGCCAACTATTAGTTGCACCTGGAGTAGTTTCAGTAAGTCATGCTGGCAGACCAATTTGGAGGTGTGTCTGTCCTTAATGAAGATAGAGACTCCACCACCCCTTAGTCTTCCCAACCTAATTTTGGGGTCAGAATGTGTGGAATGAGGTATAGGCTGGTAAAGCAGCGGTACTCTCTGCAGCCCTGAACCAGGTTTCTGTGACTGCACAGACATTGGCATCTTCCAGTGGAATGAGAGCCTCCAGTGAGTGCATTTTCAGGTTAAGGCTCCTAGCATTTAGCAGCATGACCTTCAATTTGTTTTTTGACAGATCTTTTATGCTGGAAGATTTGTCTTTGGGACATTGCCTAAAAAAGGCACAATGGGGGAGGTGAAAGCCTTAGCCAGAATCTGGAATCCTAGTGGTGACAGGTGGAGGGCATCTCTGGCAAAGCAACAAGGCCTGTCAACCATGTCATCCCAGGCAGACAGATACTGGATCCCCTTAGAATGATACCAGAAACTAAGCCAATTGTTGAAGTCAATTATTTTTTGTTGGTATTGTGGTATCATTCTTGGTGAATGTAGGATGCTGCTTAGGGTTAGGGTCATACCTGCCTGGGACACATACTCTGAGAGCTCAGTCATGTCTCACTTCATATAGTCCAGGGAGATAAGTCTCAAGTCATTCACACCAACATGGACAATGACAAAGTCATACTTGTACTTGTTGTGGAGATACTTAAGTGCGTCCATGATATGGCAGATTCTGGCAGCAGACAGACAACTGACCGTGACCATCTCCTTGTTGAGTCTGTTGAGGGGGACATTGGTGTGTCTCACATTTAAGTCACCATTGACTAGTATGTTTGGTTTATTGTTAAAAATGGGCTGTGATGGTTTCTTGTTTTGCCTTATGGGCTGTGTTTGTGAGACACTAGTGTGTTGTCTGCTATGTGTGATGTGTTTGGTGTTATGTGTGGAATGTTTGTAAGAGTGCTTTGGAGGTCTCTGTTGTTTAGGTAAGTTTTTATTTACAACCTCTGCAAAGGTGGGTGTGAGTGTGTTGTGCTTGGCTATGTGATGTGAGTAGTGTGGTGTTTGTCCTGGCAATCTTCTCTTTGTCAGGAATACTGACTGTGGCATGAAAGAGCATGGATTCCAGGTTATGATGTAGATGCATTTCTCGCAAGTAGTAAAATTATGTGTTACGAGAAGAGGGCTGTCAGTAAACATGAGGCAGTTGCTAAACTGTTTCAGTATGCAGGGACGTCGGGAGGCATACGCACTGTACTGATTTCAGTACAACTTTTTTTAGAAGGGGGTAGCTTTTTTGAAAGAAAAAAAAACGTACGTATGTAAAGGGTGTTGGCTCCTTTAAGGAGCATACCAGCAGCCAGTCGGAAGTGAGCTGACATCATGTCCGGCTGGCTGCGAGCGGGAAACAATCACTGAGTTGGTGTAGTTTGGAATTGGAAGGCAAGCAATGGATTCACGAGCGGGAATCAATCGGGCATTCACAAATGGATTATCAGACAGTTTGGAAGGCAAGCAATGGATTCACGAGCGGGAATCAATCGGGCATTCACAAATGGATTATCGGAAGGCAAGTGTGTGTGAAGCAAGGGCGTTCACAAATGGATTAGGCATGGAAGGAAGGCAGGCAATCAACAATTGAAGTAAGTGCATTCACATCACAAATGGATTATCGGAAGGTAGGGGTGTGTGTGTGTGTGTGTGTGTGTGTGTGTGTGTGAGTGTGAGTGTGTGAGTGTGACTGTGTTTGCATATCACCATTCCAACATTCTGATTGCTACTCATATTCCTTTGGCATGTCCAGTGAGAAAAGTCACAGCAAACAGCTATCCTTTCTCAAAGATATATTCCCTTTGAAAAAAAAATTCATTAATTTTATTGCATTAACACGTGTTTGAAGAAAACTTATCTTTTTAATTTACTGCCAGCTCTAGCTAAACACCTTAACGTACTGTAGCATTTTTTTATTTAACCTAAATTTAAGCTACTGATCATGATATATTGTTCTACTCCAGCCTCATCCTGAAGTTTCAACCATTCTCCCTGCTCTTTGGAATGGATGCCTATCCTTAGATGCCAACTTGTAGACTTAAACTAGTGCTTTATTTATTAAATTACTCTAATGGGACTGAAACCCATTTGTCACTTACAAAACGTATTTCAGAATAGCATATTTGAAGATGTTCAGATAGATGAGAACATTTAAGAGGACACACACTTGATTACAACTTTAAACCATTGTAAGCTTTATTTTTCCCAATTACTCAGCTGCTTTGGGTGGCCATCTGGTGCAGAGAGCAATGCTGCTTCTTCACACTATTTGGTTTTCTAGTTTGTTTCCCATGTGCCACCTGGGGCAACATCTCTATGGACTCTCAAATTGCCCAAAGGTGTAATTGTATGCATGCATGTGTATGTGTGTGTGTGTGTGTGTGAGTATGAGTATGCCCTACATGTACTGGTCTCTCTTCCAGGACTGGTTCCAGGACTTTTCATGATGGAAACCTACAAGAAAAACTTTCACAATGACCTATATGGAGGATGATTCATGGCTATCCATCCAATGCAACAATAATTCTTTTTTTCCATTATATGCATTAAACACATATTCTCCAGAATATTTCCCTGATGTAAAAAGATAATTTGTGACCAAAATAAAGATTGCTCAATATCAGGTTGATAAGAAAAGAAAAGGGAAAAGTTTGAATTAACTTATTTTTGTGATTTTTTTCCATTGTGAGTTCTGCCCTTTTATCAATACTATAAGCATGTTGTCTACAATCAAGAATTTCTTGTCACTGGCTGTTTTTCTTTTTTTTTTTTTGTAAATTGACCATTCGTACAGTAGCAGTCTACTCCATTCATGAAAGCAAAAAGAGTAGCTGTTCATTATGTTATAGTTAGTGCCTCACAGCATGTTGACAATAGAGGAAAAAGCAAAGCATCTGCGGGCAGGATAAAGGCAGGCTATTTTGCTGACTCTTAGTAAACAATTAAAGATGCACTGCTCTTCCTGTAATACCTAACAATCATTGAAATAGCTTATTGGGAGCAAGTTACTTAACTGCATGCAAAATTGCCATGTTGTGGTATTAGCGAAAAGACGGCCAATGAAAAAAATTTAGAATATTTGTACCCTTTTCTAAATGGAGGGGCAATGTCTGAAGTAATTATATTAAGCAGGGGGAGGGTACGGTACAAAAACTTATATTGGGGGGATTAGATGCTGTGCCCTATCCCATATCAAAAAATTGATTTTGGCCCTATTACATTGAGCAGTCTTTCTTTATCCAGTACAGCAGTTTGTCTATTTGGGGTGCAGCCGAGTTACCTTGCCTTGTACTTACCTTCATAAGGAAGCTTAATCTGAACTTAATTATCATAAAGTCAGTTGTACTTCAGGCAGATTTAATATTTTTTTTCTCTATCTTAAAGCTCTAATCTGAAAGACATATATACTTTTTTAATATACACAAAGCGTTTATATTGTAGGTATTTTGATTTAACTGAAATGCTTTCATCTCCTGCTGTCATCAAGATGGTGCTTTGTTGAGGAATATCATGCAAGTTATGACAAATCAGTTTCACTGAAAAACTCTTCAACAAGCTGTTGTCTAGAATCCTTTTGTAATTTTAAGCAGTCATCGCCTGTTATTGAAAGTGAATTGCTAGGCATTATATTTTTTAGCCAACAACACAAGTCTGCCATTTAATTCAACTGCTTAGAAAAATCCTTTAGAAACATCTCAGGGTTTACTTTACTTTTATAAATAACTGTAATGATCAGAGTTATACATTACTTTTATTTCAGAAATGCATGTAGATTCTCTAATTTTGCCAGCTGCTCTAAGTTAACTGTGCTCATATTAAAATGGTGTCCCTTCTTTGACAGGTTCCCAGCTGTATTGTCTGGCAATTTTATATTTTTGCATCACATTTTTGGTCCGTTTTTCATAAAATTGTGGTTTTCTGGCAAATTAGTGGCAAATTGTTAAAGACTGAAGTTAGAAAATAATGGCAGACATTTGAGTTTCAGATTTCATACCTTTCAGAAAATTCGTACTAATGCAAGACCTACTACTATTCTATTATCTTTCTAAGTTTATAAGAGCAATATTTAAAAAAATTTCCTTATTTTTGGGCCTTTGCCTGAGTTTTATTTATGAGTTTGTTGCTGTAAGAGGTTGAGAGGTGTGTGTGTGTGTGTGTGTGTGTGTGTGTGTGTGTGTGTGTGTGTGTGTTTGTGTGTGTGTGTGTGGTAGGTAGCATACCTCTCAACTGTCCAAATTTTGCAGAATGTCTAGATTTTTGCCCCATATTTTTTGTCTGTTCCTCATAAATTTTGTGATTTTCTAGAAAATCATTGAAGGCTGAAGTTGCTAAATAATGACAGACATTTGAGTTTCAGACTTCATGTCCTTTAGAAAAATCCATACTAGCAGAAATCCTGTTATTCTAGCATCTTTCTCATACTAGCACAAATCCTGTTATTCTAGCAACTTTCTAAGTTCACGAGAGCATTATTTAATATCTGTCCCTGTTTGTTTTAGGCTTTGTCCATATTTCTTGCACTAAGAGGTAGGTAGGGGTGTGTGTGTGAATGAAACATCCTAGTTAGTGGTAGCAGGTGGTTAGCAATTTACTCAAGCTCAAAACCTGTACCTTAGTTACAGAAAACAAAAGCATAAATTCTCTACCCCAACTACCATGCTGCATTTTTCAAAGAACTGACATTTCAGGTTAATTTTCAATTCAAGGAACTGAGTTTGAGTGAATTTATATTATATTACTGAAGAGGCATTACAGCGAATGCCTCTTCATTGACACTAAAAGAGCGAACCGTGAATTACGAGAATGGCCGTAGCTTGGCTGGGGAGGGGGGTAGCAGTTTGAGAGCTGTGAGTACAAATTTGAAAATCCTAGCTACACCCCTGTCAGTATGCCCATGTTAACCAAGCTGGCAGGAGAAACTGATAGGAATTATCCAGACATAGTGTTCCGAATACGTGTTTGTTTGTGTCTTTCAGCTTTTCCCGGTTAGGGATCACCACAGTGGAACTCCGGTCCACTAATGATTGGCAGTTTATTTTTACGTACTGGCTTGCCAGGCCTGATGCACAACCTTCAACAAAGGTACGCCCATTCATGCATGTCTCCATGCAGAAGACGCTCTAGCTGAGAATCGAACCAGACAGCGTCTTACTGTGAGGCGACAACGCTACCGCAGTGAGAGAGGATTTTGATAAGGGTTGATCCACAAGAGTGTAGACCACAAAAACCTTAAAAGTAAAGTAACTGGCCTGAAACACAAGTGCTAAAACCAAAACTAAGATGCTTAGAATAACAGATAAATTTAATAAGGCTACTAACAAGCAGTAATAAATGCAGCAGAATAAAAGCACTTGAACACTTAACAGTACATAGCAAAAAAGGGTGATAAAGTAGGAAGAACACAATTACAGTAAAGGCAGCTGAGTAAAGTGTAATTTTTTTTTTATTTTAGAGTAGAGAGGGAGAAAACAGAAGATAGTTCAAGATTAAGAAGCTAAGGAGGTTGGTCTTCCCAAATGGCCTCTCTGTATTCAGTAAACTAAGCTTGATGAGATAGGACAGGGAGGACTGCCCAAAATTAAAAAGCAAGGGGATAGTCCTTCCCAAATGATCTCACCGTACTCAGCTGAGTAAGAAAATGAGATGAGAATGGGAGGAGTGATTAAAATCAATCTCACAGCAAAGACGGGCAAATCCAAAGCCACCAACTTTAAGAATACAACACCTGGAAGGGGGGTAGGGAAAAGCAAACTAAGCAGACAGAATACAGAGAACAAATATATAAATTCAGTATAGTACAATCAAGTGCAAACAAGTATACTTATCAGGTGGTATATCAGATGGTTATAGAATCCAACACAGCCAGGTAGTTAGATCTACACAGATTCATTGAATTTAAACACATACATATGAGATGCAATGATTCCTATCATATCTCAACCTTTTACAGAATGTCTGTTTCCAAACCGCCCAGAATATTGTGCTTGGAAAACAAAAAGGAAGGATAGGAACAAGCAGATTATATTTACCAGTTAAGTACACTGACTGGGGGATTCATCTAGTTCCCGGGGTTAAATGAATTTGAGTTATGAAAGGGAGACTGCATAATATTTAAAAGGATTTATGGGAGGTCAGGAGTTATGCAGCCTAGTGGAAATTACAAAGTTTGAAGATGTGCAGTGGCATGAGGCTTGGAAAGTTACAACTGGATAAAGGAAATGGTAGAGAGTTGGGATAAACAAATGACATTGTTGTACATGATGTATCTGACACCAGCAAAATTGTACAGAGATGAAAGGAAGAAAAACTTAAGGTGTTAGTAGTGCAGTGTAAAAGATGCAGATAAAGTCCATATGCTCTGTTCTTGTTCGGAGCAATGAGGAGGGCTGAGTGGAAACAGATATTCTATAAAATATTGGAATAACATTGGAATCATGCACATATGGGTTACAGAAGAAAGAGAGAGTGAATGGCAGAATGAATAGTTACAGAAAAGATTAGTGTTGTCTAGAATAGAAAAGGGAGTTACAGTGAGAGAGTGGAAAACACATCTTGGCAATCTGTTGGCTAATTTATTTTATGATACTCTGAAAGTTTTAACATTATTGCCTGCTTAAAGTGGAAGGTGAGCTTAGAGTTCTAAGAGATATTTTGAAGGGGATATTAACTATTCTTAATACTAGTTATATATAACCTATTCTTAGGATAGAGTTACAAGCATTAGGTAACCTGAGTTCCTGAATACAGGCAACTCAAGTAGATGGAAAACGTTTAACTAAAATACTTAGATTGTTTCATGTGTGTGTGTGTGTGTGTGTGTGTGTGTGTGTGTGTGTGTGTGGTACATTATAATGGGCAGCCCTAAAACTTCTGCAGTTAAAATTAATGAAAGTTTGGGTTATCCTTGTGGAATATATGTTTGAAATCTTTGCCACTGTGAGATAATACTTTGCTGTTGTATTAAAATAATCCTGCAAAAATATTTATATATAAAAAAAGAAGAAAATCCATTTTCTAGAACAAAATTTATAGTTTATCTTTCATAATCTCCCAAAAGGAATGATAGCAGAAGTTTATCATGGTGGGATTGTAAGGAGAGGTTTGTATTTGTTGTGTATAAACTATGTCATTAGCTGTATTTTTACATAAAAAAGAAACATTTGGGTATAATAATCTTAGCACAAATTCCCATCAGTGCAACATCCAAACAATTTATTATATTTCCGTTAGGAGAATAAAACTTTGTTCACATTTATTCTTTTTCAGATATTTGTATTCTGTTTTTATTCACTATTTTATCCCCCAGAGATTAAATATATTTATGTCATTAGCATAAGTGTAAAGTACAGTGAGGAGTATGTTCCAAATGTTGAACAGGCTCCCTTACACATGCTTGAGATGAAACTGCTCGAGCATCCATAGAATAAAGACAAAGACAAAAAGATGAGCAGCAGAACACTAAATGCTGTTTCCGATAGGAAATCATTACCAGTGTGGTTTCTAAGTGAGCGATGGCTATGATTCACTTGTTTAGGGTTTTTCCCTTCTTCTATTTGATAAGACTGTGAAGTTGGTATATATAAGTTTGGGGGATGTGGGGGTTTGCCTCCCACATTGAGGACACAGAGGGGCAAACAAGTAAAAATGTTTTCACCATTTTGAATTTCATTTTTTTTTGTTCTTTCAGCATGTCAACTTTCAGGAAGTCAGCATTTCATAGTAGAACTTGTTAAATACAATATCCATGTTCTTTGAAGACTTTTTAATGGTACAGTTATCAAACTTTCAAATACTTTATTAGGGTTTTGCCTAACATGATTAATTAGATACAAGAATTTATGATTGTTAAAAACAACTCATCATAAAGATGGCATAGAAAGAATCAGCTCCTGCCTAGATCCGTATTTTAATTTGAAAAATATTTTTTTATTGATTTTTTTTGTTTAAAAGCAAAAAAAAAAAAAAAAAAAAACACTGCAAAGACAAAAAAAAACAAAAAAACAATCCAAAACAGAGAAAGCATATGGACTTTGTCTGATAACATATCCATAAGATAGTGCTCCACCTCAATATTTCCTAAATGCTCTACAGAGTTGTGGAGAGTGTGAGTATTTCAAAAGGTAGGATTAGCTATAAGTATTCTTTACACTCTGAGTGAAGAAATGATCTGCCTGTATTTGGGATTCTGGACACCTTTTGACAGAAGAATGTGCAATGGTGTTTCAGAAAACTTTTGAATATTCCATGGACTGCAAAAAGATTAAGCTAGTCAATACTTAGGAAATAAATCCACACTATTCACTGGAAGGTCTGATAATAAAAGTAAAACTTTAATAATTTGGCTACGTAATGCAAAGACAGAATTCACTAGAGAAGACAATGATACTGGAAAAGATAAAGGACCAAAGAAGAAGGGCTGAGCTTGAGTATTAATGACATAATAAATATGAATTTGCAAGAACTTAAAGAAGCAGTTCTTGACAGACAGGCCTGGCAAGTTAAAGTATTTGAGGTCATAAAGAGTTGGACTCAATTACAGCATCATAATCATAATCAGCTATAGCAACCAATAGAATACAAACTAAGATACCTCATTAGTTGATGTTTTAATATAACAGGTGTCTTACATTGCTCATAGGGTGATGTAAGAAGCATTTTGCTCAATATTTTACTATAACGTAGACTTCCAATATGGCTGCATGCTGATCAACAGCTTAATTTCAATTATCTCAGTGTAAAAACAGAAACTGAGAAAAAAGGAGTGCCATTGCAACTGGTATTTGGGTAAAATTCAGTTGCTGGCTAATAGGTACACTGCCTGGATGCTAGCAGAAAATAAATTTGCAGATCCTGAAATAAAATAAACCAGGAAAAACAAAGAGAAAACACTGACTGGGAAGGGTTTTGCAGATGTTCAGCAAAAATGTAGTTCAAGCTTCAACCTTGTTTCAAGACATGTCCTCCAGTAAAAAAATAATTAAATGTATTCAGAGGTGTTTAAATGAAACATTGAAGGTATATATCAACTCAAATAATAAAAGGCTGCACAAAAGTAGGAGCTTTACTTAGCTATTCAAATTAACTGACAAAACTACTAAAAATCAGAGGGTGAAATGAAGAAAAAGCTGCCTGAGTATGAGACTTCTCAAGAAGAGATGTTTCAAAAATAGTATTTCATTTCAGAGCATGCAAAGGAACAACTGAGATTTTCTGAGAAACTGGAGGGGGACAGACTGCATTCATTTTATGAAAGGACAAACAAGCAACTGGACTAGTGCTCCAAATTAGGATTTATTAATTGAAAGGGCACATTGAGTGTATGCTCCAAACCTAGCCATGAAAAATCAGCCAAGACATATACTAGTAAAGATGCAATTATACCACCAGAAAAGAGATGGACCTGACAAAAATGTGGCAGAAGGCAAAAATATTAAAAATTGGAGACAGCAGAATGTTTGTGGAAAATAATTATTCACTGTACACAAGGCAAAAGCAGACAGAAGAGAAACAAATGTATCTATGCAATCAGGAAAATCTGAGCGGCAGGTGTGACATTCAGACTGCTGCTGCTGTATTCAGTTATCTTCAAAAGTATTTTTCCTGGAGGAGCAAATGCATTTTTGATGGAGAATAGGTTAAGAAGGAAATACAAAAAGTTTATCCAACAAAAGGTGAGACAGCAAGCAGAAAGGGGGCTCTGTTTTTCATTCTTGTAATAATAAGTCTCAAAAAGAGACATTGCCAGTAAAACCTTTTCCAGTGTTCAAAAGGAAAATGCTTGACAGACAGAAACAAGCACAGCAATTGATTAGAACAATTATGAGTACTTTAGACTTGAACCAAAGTTGTGTTGGGAGGTGAAGATGATCAGAAAGAAGATCAGCAGCATTGGAATTAGTGAATAAATGTGATATTATAAAATATCAATTACATTTGTGAAATACAGCTTGCAAATGAAAGTGGATGAGAAAAGACTAGACTGGCTGATTTTGTTAGACTTGTGGGTGGACTATAAAGCATTTATCCTACATTATATTTGTAATGTTTAGACAGACACAAAAGGAGGAAAAAGAAGTAAATGTAAGTAAAAAATGCATATTTAATTATAAAGCAGTTTTATATGGTATGCAGTCAGGGGCATTTTAAATGTAGGGGTCTTTTCAGTGACTATTGTATGTTTTAAAGATATTAAAGTAAGCAAATACCTTTTTAATTGCAAAGAATATAGGTTTTTCAGTATTAAAGAGAAGAAAGGCTGAAAAGAAGCAATTTTAATATAGTGCTGTGATCTTGGGCTGCTGGGGTGAGGTATATAAATATATATATATATAAATATAAATATAAATATATATATATATATATATATATATATATATATATATATATATATATATAGTGTACTGATTATATTATATGTAGAACTAAGCTCAAAATGTCCTTTGTTTTTACAAGGGTGGATGTCTAGATTAATGTCTTTGGTTTAAGCTATAAACATTTTTTAAGCAAATAGGTTTGAAAAATAAGACAAAACGTAGAAAGCCATGAAAAATTATAAACTTCTTGAATCTGCAAAGATATTAGCCTTTTTTCATTAACAAATATTTTCAATGAGATACAAGACGTCTACACCCAAAGGCAGTAAGCCAGGGGAATTTTGTACATTCTGTCTTCTGTGTAATTTACAAAGATTCCTTCATGTGTCTGCAAGTTGTTCACTGTTTTTCTCATTTCTATTTTTACATGGGGACAAGCTGTCTGTGAGTGCAAGCCATTAATCTTGAGAGTTCTGAGCATTTTTGCTCTGGGAAATGCGCAATTTTAAAGTTACAATGACAAACAGTTCTGTGAAAAATAAAGTTTGAAATTAGGGGAAGTGAATAAGACATAGTAGCTTCCCCAACAGCCTTAATACTTTAGTGCATTTAATAGAACAGTGCCTAATTTTGTTTTATTTAAAGGTTGCCATTTTTTCTCAGGACTATAATGTAGTGTATCTGAAGATATACAAACTGTTTTTTTCACCTATGGGAGCGGAATAGAGACAAGAAAAGAACAAACAGCAATCACAGTAAGTGGGAGCAGAAGCTGTAACATGCAATTTAGCACAGTTAACCTTAATTTTAGATTAGGTTATGTTTATGGTTGCAGCCTTCAATTTGGGGCAATTCTTCCTATCTGACAGGTAAAGCTTCATTTGTTGAAAATGTACATAGTTTTGTGTGTTTTTTCTAAGTTCATAGGACATGGTGTAGTATTAAAATGTATTTATTTTATTTTATTTTTTTATTGTTTGAGGGTTTTCCTTAAAGCAAGAAGTCTTATAAAATGTGAAACAGGTACAAGTGGAGATGAGAAGAAACACCTATATAAGAGATCAGCCTGCAAAACATTAGTGTGTACATATAAGACAAAAGTTGGAAATATAGATTAAAAACTGTTATGTATAAAATCTGAGAGCAATAGCTTTTATCATAATCACTACTCTATCCATAGTATCCTAGAATGTAAATGGCCTTACAGGTAAAAAGGAAACAGTACTGAATTATATTAGGAAATGCATAGTGTAAATAGTAATGCTGTAGGAGACATGTTTGGAGAGAAATAAGCATGTGAATTTGACAAAGAAATGATTTCAGGATGGATATTCAACAGAATAATGATAGAAGGGGGGAAGACAATAATTGTAGATTTGTGATGGTAAAGGGTTATTGGTAAGGGAGGAAGATTACACTGATATGTGTTTATATTCCACTAAAAACTATTATAGAGCTTAAGAAAAATCTGAGGAAAAATAAACAGCATTTAGCAGAGAATATAGGTGGGGACTAGAACTTGATTTGCAATAGTGAGGATGTTACAAGGGGATCTAGAATGAAAAATATATGTCATTACAAGCATTACATACTTCAACCTTCATTTCTAATAATTTAATATCATTTAGAACACTCATCAGTCAAGCAACCATTTTGAATTTCAAATGTACTGAAAGGAAATAACTTAATTTCATACTATTGCATTGGTTTCCTGATATACCAAGCTGTGTTTCAGGAACCAGTGTATGTTTACCTACCATAATTTGTGGTGTGTCACTAAATCTCATAAACAAAAAAAAATCCAACAGATAAAAATGATGCATGTACAGTAATATAAAATAAAATAATTGGTATTTTAAAGGGTATTTATGTCATGGTTTGATCCAATGTGTTATACATTGACAAAGAGCCTATCTCAAATGGTTTGGCACTTTTATGTGGATTGTCTTTACAATAAAGTTTGTATATTATTTTTATCTGGTGGTCTGAAGTTCATCATTTTGATGATTTGTAGAAATTATATTTCACAGAAATGTGCATTTAATTGAAGGCTTTGACATAGATCCAATAACATTTTCAGATTGTGCACTAGTCAAAACTAAAGTAAAATGCAGGGTAATGTGGTAAAAATGCAACACTGCCTCTTTCCAACCTATCCGTTAAAAAGAGAGTGATTTAAGGAATGGATAGTAAAAATTATTTGGGAGTTATTAGGAAAGACAGAAAGAATAGCTAGTGAGTGGAATAAATGAAAGTGCAGTTTAAAAATATGCTTGAAATGAAAAAGAAATAGATATGGTTAAGAAGTAATAGGAATTATTTAGAGGGGATGACAAAGGTTAAAGTATTGCAGAACAAGAAACATCTCGCAGAACTAGAAGAGGAGCAACCACACTGTGCTAAAGAAAGAAATGAGGGAGAACTTGGATAATATGCATGAGATTAGAAAGACTGCTATTAAGCAACTGTTTTTAATAACAATTTCCAGAGCACTGCTGCCAAATATAGGGAGCCTGTAACAAGAAGTATAACCACAGATCCTATAGAGGTGTTAGAGGTATTTCAGAAATGTTATGAAAATTTGTGTAAAGCAAAGAAATGTGGAGACCAAGAAAGAGCACAAATGAAAATATGGAGGACTTATTTATGTCAAGATTACAAGAAGATGAGGTCTAACAACTAGTAGTTATTATAGGAAGAAATCAGATAAAAGTTGTGATGTACAATCAATCTGCAGGGATGTCTCTAGATACAGATGTTATTCTTGCATAAGCCTTGAAGCTAGGAGTACAGAAATTGATAAAGATCTGGAAAAATTTGTTTAATAGTATTTTAAAGTAGGGGAAGCACCAGCATCTTGTAAGAAAGCTGTGGTGACTGTATTACCCAAAGATGGTAAATACACGAGACCCAGCCCTATATAGACTCATTCACTTTTAAACTATGATTATAAAATGTTTCTGACTATACTAGCTAAAAGAATGACACAGTTGTTGCCAAAATTGATAGATATGGATCAATGTGGTTTTGTGGAGGGAAGGCAAACATTTAATAATATTAATAGAACAATGATGTTTCAGAGGAACACAGAATGCAAAAAAAGATACTTTTTCTTTTGGGTCTTGATGCAGAGAAAGTATTTGACTAAGTGACATGAGATTTTATGAGTGGGAAACATTTGCATTCTCCTGATGCAATAATAAGGTAATTAGGAGGATATATGAAGGATCAGAGGTAAAAATTAAAGTGTGTGGGTTTCTCTTTGATACGTTGTGTTTGAACAGTTGAACCAGGAAGGGGTGTATTCTTTCCCCTTTGTTATTTGCTTTGGATTTAGAGCCACTGGAAAAGAAAATAAGAGTCTTGGAATTTGAAGGATATAATTGGTATGGTAAGAAAAGCTGGCTTTATTTGCAGATGATATTATTTTGTACATGATAAATCTGGAAAAAAATATCGTGGTGCTGTGGAACATTTTGAGATAGTTTCAAGTCTTTTCAGGATATAAAATGAATAAATAAATGAATAAATTAATATGATATATGAGGAAAGACTAAACAAAAGGTAGTACAAAACTAAGAAATTGGATGCTCTTGTTTATGGATATGGATAGTAAGATACAAGCAGTGAAAATGTTGTTAGTCCTTTTAGTTTTATATTTCGATCAGGCATATTTTATCAACCTAAGAAACCATTATGGACAATAATTTATAAAGAAATGAAGAGGTTTATCTGGGAGGGGAAAAGGGTAAGAGTTAAGATGAATGAGCTGATCCTTCCAAGTGAACAAGGAAGTTTAGGATTAACTAATTTGAAGGAATATTTTAGAGGTACACAGTTAAGTGTCATATACATAACACAAACAGTGGGATTTAATTCAAAGTGAAAAGGGATGATGATGAAGCTGGGGTAGAGTTCAAGATATATGGAGAGAGTGGCATTTTGGATGCAGATTCTTAATGAGAATAATAAACATACATTGCAGAATATTACATTCATAAAGTTGCAGAAAGTATTCTAAGATGGTATTGGCAATGTTTAGTACTGGTAATGATGCAAAACCATTTTATATTTAAACCAGTCAACTTTTTTGAAGGTTGTGAGGCCAAAGCACCAGCAGTTACATGCAGTGTCATTGGCTCAGCAGTTGACACACTGACCTTTGATGCTGGAAGCCCAAAAAGCTGGCAATTCTATTCCCACTCTAGGTGGTTGGATTACTATGGTGCAGCATTAGGAGGGTGTTACATTCATGTGTGTATTGTCCTTTGGATGAGATGTTAAACTAAGGTC
Source organism: Protopterus annectens (assembly GCF_019279795.1). Lineage (NCBI taxonomy): Eukaryota > Metazoa > Chordata > Ceratodontiformes > Protopteridae > Protopterus > Protopterus annectens. The sequence continues at coordinate 1,210,959,742 of NC_056733.1, read as the reverse complement.
CCATGTGCTTGAGATGATAGTAGCTATGTGGAGGTAAAAGCTCACAGGGCATTTATTGAAAAGAGAAGGGGTTCTTTATTGATTATAACAGCTTATATACACTATTTGCCTTATATACAATATATATTCATTACTTACTTTAGTTACAATTCATTACATCTGACATTGCATCTTCATATAACTTCATATATTTCAATTATTCGCCACCCACACTCTTTTTTTCCTCAACCAAAAACTTATCTTTTTCAAAACTTCAGACAATATCCATTTGCCATTATATTTTATGTCATTCAGTCTTTCATTCCATATCACCCACAACATATAAAAATTTTTTTATCAATTTCCTTCATCTCCTTTGCCTTTTTGTTTCCATAATACCAATATTCTATCATATTCGTGTTTATATGTTACAGTTTTAACACCATGCAATACATTAATTTCACATAAGTTTCCCCACAATTCTCTCACTCTAAAAACATGTTTCATTATCTCAACCTCCCCACAATAGTTGCACACCTTTTCTTGAATCCTTTTATAAGGCATATTTGCTTTAACAGACAGTTTACATATCATTAGCCTCCACATAAAGTCTTTACATTCATACATTTTTTGCTCCATACAAATCATGTTATAATTGCATTTCTTTTTTCATCATCTAAGTTTTCAAAGGATAAATATAGTAACATTCCTTAATTACATTTTCATACCGTTCATTTATTTTCGTTTTACATTCCTATTTTCAATTTCCATAGTAATATCTTATTTTGATATTCTTTAATCCCATTATTTGCATTATGCTTCCATTTGTTCTATACCTTAAACTTTCTCAACCATCTTTGTATTTGATTTTTCATTATATCATTTATTATATTCCTATTTTCTTTTCATAATCCCCACAACACTTTATGCAAATTTAACAAAAGCTACATGTACTATAGGATTTATTAACCCTAATCCTCCTTCTTCTTCCTGAACATATACATTTCCTCACTTCACAGGGTTTAGACTTGATTCCCATATAAATGAAAATATAATCAATAACAATTCTTTTTCATATTTGGATGGGATCATGTATACACTTACCAAACAGGCAATCTTACCTAACAGAATAGAGTTTATTAAATATGCCAAATATTTCTGTGAATGTCTGTTGTTGTCTCTAATGACTGCTCATTAAGGTCATAAAGAAGGTGGTAACTTTCAATTACAACCCACAGGGTGCACACTCCTTTGCCAGTTTGAAGTGCTATAATCCTCCTCAACTTCAAATCTACCAGAGTGACAATCAAATTCTCTTACATCGTAATGCAGTAACTTCCAAGTACAACCTGCAGTGTGAATGCTCCTTTGCAGCTTGAAGTGCCATAACCCTCCTCAATTTCAAAACTACCAGCATAGTCATCAAGTGTTCTTACTTTGTAATGTATGTAAAAGTCTAGGCAGTTATTAATCTTAGCAATAATAACAGCTGCAGGCACACCACTGAACCTAAGCATTACTACTGCTCTCCTTCCTCTATTCTACTTCTCTGACCACTAGTACTTGCTTAGCTCCCCTTCTTAAATGGTACTGATTCTGCTTGCAACAAAAGTTACTGTAAGGTAATATACCTAATCTGTATGTCTGTAGTAGCTCAGGGATGTTGTTAAGATTACATACATACATTCCTGGTGCTTAGCTGCGTGTTTGATTGTTTTTTAGTATCAGTATCCTCTGCGCTGACCTGAGCCACATTTAGGAATACTTACCTCCACCATTATTCGATCTCACACACCTTCTCCCACTAATAGAAATTTCTGGGATTACGTACAACTCCCATCAAGCCTTGTGGCATACAAGTTCATCTGGTGGTAAATATAGTTATCTTTTTACATACTTTTTATAATTCTACTCTCCACTCTAACAACCTTTCTATTCTTTGCCTACCTTTCTCATGCTACCACAACCTTAACATCATAGTCATATACTCCCCAACTAATCCAATATGGGTTTTAACCAGTACCCCTTCAATTAGCTTTAATATATCTCCTCATCTATTTAATAACTCTATCACAAAAATGATTTATTTCCAACTTCTATCAAAATGTTACTCCAGCCTCAGTTACTCCAACCTCACTCACAAATACTATAGACTTCTTTACAAACTTTGCATCTACACCCCTTCCTTTCTTCTCAAATGCTATTATGCTGGAACATACATCCCAGTCCAGATCCACCTCCCCATACATTTAATGCCACTTCTGCTATCAAACCCCTTTCACCTCTTGTAAATTATTTAGAACACAATGGCACAGACCTTCGAATGTTTAATTTTAACCTAAGAAGTCTACTTAACAAAATTCATGATTTTCATCCAGCTACTGCTCACTACTTACGACATATATCTATCTTAACAGAAACTGACTCAAACCACACATCCCTGACCAGAAAATCCTACCTCTAGGCTACAACATTCATAGACAAGATAGGGAAATAAAACGAGGAGGTGGGGTATCAATACTTTATAAAGGTAATCTTAAACTTGAACACCTAGATATCATCACCCCATCTTTTCAAACATGGAATTACTAATCACCTGCCACCAAATAAACCCTTAGAAAAATATTATCATTATAGCCATTTACCTTCCCCCAAGTAACAACACATCTGCAATAGAAGATCTAAGTTGGTGCGCTGCAACACTAAGATAGGAAACTATTATAATGGGTGATTTTAATATTGACTGGGGTACCTTTGCCTCTAATAACACTTCAAACTGTATTAGCCTTCATGGCTTCTATCAGTTAATTACTAATCCAACCAGGGTTGACAAATGCAGCAAAAAAACAATCCATCCTTGATTGGGCCCTTATCAACAATAACCCTAACTTTTATCATTCAAGCTGTCTTCCAGATGACCACCTACCTACCTATCTGCTAAAATGACATGTTTGTTTCCCTCATGACATCTCCTACAAACTAGTCCACAATAAAACTAACTTTTCTACTGAAACTTTTATAACACTTCTCCAAGTTAACTGGTCTCCCCTAAAATATCTCCTCCTTGGTGTAGCATGTCCAGTACTTCAATGACAAATTTCTCACCATCCTCAATAAGCTAGACCCACTTAGGAGAAAAGCTAAATACATTCCGTGACTATCTTCTGACACTAAACATGCTTCTCAAGCAAAGAGCAAGGCATGGCATAACTACCAGCTCTCTAAGAACCCAACTACCCTTCATAATTATAGGCACCTTCATAATCTAGCAAAAAAAAAAATCAAACTAGACAAAAAACAATATTATAATATAATCAAAAAAAAAAAAAGAATCAAAATCATCCCAAAAAATTCTGGGAAGCTTTAAACCAACTGCTCAAATCTGGTCAAATCTCCACCCCTAATCCAACAAAAACTAATTTGTCTGGCAACATAGCCACTCAATTCAACAACCACTTTGTTAACTCTGTACTATCATTAGATAAAAGCAATAACAACTGTCATCTATTTTTACCAGGTCTATATTATGTTATTGAAAAATGTGTTCATCGAATATGTCTTTGCTGACCAATAAACAGGGAAAACACTGATCTCAAAAATGGTCATTTCGGCAAATTGTTTCCCAGGGGAAAATATCACTAAGCCAAACAAAAACAAAACAAACTTTCAAACCCTACAAAGTGGGGGGGGCTTCACCCCCACACCCACCAATGTTGGGGGGCTATACACCACACACACCCTAAGTATACCAACTCTGAGACCACACAACAGTGGGAAAAAGGGCAAATCCCCAACAACTGCCAATCGATTTTTCACCTGGGAAAAAAAATTTGCTGAAGTGGCTGTTCAGAGATTAGTGTTTTCACTGTAGATTGGTCGGCGAAGATGAACAAGTTTTTTGATAGTGTAATATAGACCTTTTATACCCAATAAACCAGAAACAAATCCTGACTCCTTCCACATTCACCCCATACAAACTCACCACATAAAAAAAAAACCCTGTCCAAACTCAAACACTCTTCCACTGGTGCCAGTCAACTTCCTAATGAATACCACAAAATGTCTGCAGATGCCACCACTTATCCCACGTCCATTCTTACAAATTGGTTCATCACCAAACAATATGTGCCCTCACTATGGAAAGTGTCCCATGTGATTCCTCCATATAGGTGGTACCTCTACTGATTTTTCCAACTATAAACTTATCTCCATATTCTCCCCTATAGCAAAAATACTAAAAAAATGTATTCACACTCAACTTCTCAACCATCTTCTGAAAAATAACCTCATATCCCCTACCCAGCATGGTTTCCAACCACAACAGAGTTAACCAACACATGAATAATGGTTTTCTCACCTCCTCCATATTCCTCAACCTTTCCAAAGCCTTTTATACAGTATCCCACCAAATGCTTATTGACAAAATAGCCTCCTTTAACCTCTCTCATACAACCCTTATCTGGTTTACTAGTTATCTAACAGACTGCCATCAAGCAGTTAAATGGCTAAATGAACTTTTGTCATCCCTACCCATCTCTGTAGGTGTACCCCAAGGATCAATTCTTGGTCCTCTACTCTTTACTGTATTTACAAATCAACTCTGTACAGGCACGCAACATGCTTCATTAGTGCAATATGCTGATGATTCCTCCCTCATAGGTAGTGCTCCATCCCTTCCTGCTCTCCTCAATAAAACACAACAAGCCTTCTGGGACATAGAGAAATACATTCTGACTCACAACTGATTCCTAACGCTTCTAAAACTAAACTTATGCTATTCTCCTCTTGAAAAAGATCCACTGACCTTGATACTTTCAAAAGCTACTCATCTAACAATATCATTATCCAACCAGTAGAGCACACAAAATTACTTGGTGTCAGTATTGACAAAGATCTTAAATTTGATAAACACTTAGCCCTAACTATCAAGAAAGTCCATTTTAAACTAGGATCCCTATACAGAATAAAACCTTTTTTAACTAACACCACCAGACATGCAATCTGTAGAACTCACCTTCTATCTACCCTCTTATATGCATCACAGATTTTCATGAGCTTAAGAAAAAAATGACTTAAATAATGCCCTGTATTCCCTACAAACTACCCAAAGCTTGGAACAACATACCTCAAAATGTACTCAGCACTAGTAATTCTTCTAAGTTGAAGCAACTGCTTAGGCAACATCTAAATAACAATTGGATTTGCTCCTGCATTAACCCATGTTAACTGCTTTAAATAGAGTTCTCTTACTACATATCATTACTCTCCCTACTGCTTCTTATTCCTCACTTAAAGTTACCCCTACCCTATACTCCTATACTCCTCCTCCTCCTCCTTTTTAGCTGCCTGCCTATATACTTTGCATTGTGTCTATCACTTCAGGTCTTGTAATTTCTATCTATTTGTTCCAATGTTTTTCCTATGGTACATACCTCAACTAGTCTTTATATATACTAATTCTCCTTTTTCTTCTAATACATATATATATATATATATATATATATATATATATATATATATATATATATATATATATTTATATATCATGTGAGATTTTTAATATGTGTCCTAAATATGCATATCATGTGAGATTTTTCACATGTGTCCTATATCTTTATACAGTACATATTATGTATTTTATATGAATATTTTTTCTGTTGCAATTCTGTGGATCTTTTCTCCCTGGGCCTCCTCTGAAAAGGGGCTATTTTAAGCGCAGTCAAACTCTCCTGGTAAAAAAATGGAAATAAATAAATAAATATGATAATCTATATGCTCTCCAAAATATACAGATCACTGTCTCAGCTATTTGTATCAGTCTCTCCCATTGTGTTTCCTTCCTCATATTAAGCCCAAATGTTATTCCTAGAATATCTACCTCTTCATTATTAAAGTGAATATATGCTAATTCACCCTAAAGTCCAATTCATTTACTTTTATCATTATTAATACTTAGACCAAGCATATTTATGTATTTATCTAATTTTCTTTGTTCCATCCATGTCTAATTCTTTGTAACTAAAACTATGTCATCTGCATAAGTAAGAATAACTGGGACATATATTCCCTCTATTATGCTATACCTTGACAATTTCAACTCTCTTTTCATTGTGTTTACAATCACATTCACAACTAATGCAAATAATATGCTGTTTGCAGGACAACCTTGTCTTATTCCACACTCTAGTCTTATTTCTTTGCTTAACCATCCAGTTAATATTATTTTAATAATATTATTCTCATATGCTGATCTTATAACTTTTATTATTTTATTATTCATATTATAATCTCTTAATATACTTCACAGTTCATCATATTGTATTCTATCAAATGCTTTTTTTCACATCTCCCACCAATGCTTTAGTTCCCCACTTTTTTTTTTGGAATGTCATCTATTACCTCTTTTAATATCCATAGTAAATCCTGACTTCCTTTCCCTTTTTTTCAAAAAAACATAAATTCCATCAATCTATGCAAACCTTTCCCTAATCTTTTTCCTACTAGTCTCATAAATATTTTATCATCTGTATTGTTTGATGCTATTAGTCTCCAGTTCCTAATGTCTTCCTTCTTCCCCTTCTTCCATATAAATGTCATGGCCCACATACATATGTGTTTTTAGTTATCCCTTTTTCTAACCATTCATTCATACTTCTCCAAAATATAATTTTTGCCAACCTTTCAATTCTATCTATTCCTGTAGCTTTCTCCATGTCCAAATCTTTTAAAATGTCATCAATCTGTCCTATATTTATATTTTTCCATAATCTCATTCTCTTCTTTACTGATTTAACTCCCATATTTGCCTCTCTTTTATCTCTGTCTTCTTATATGTATTTTTATATATTGCTGTATTACTGCAAGTATTTTTTTCTTGTGTATTCACCTTTTCTCCTTCATTATTTTACATTTCTCTTATTACCGTCTTATTTTCTCTTACCATTTTACTCAAATACAGAGCCACTTCTTTTTCCCTTGTAAAATGTGCCTTTGTTTATATAACATTTTCTTAATCTTCTCTTGATAGATTTCATATATTTCCTTCTCCCTACCATAACAGTTTTATTTTTTCTTAATATTTTTCTAAATACTGTCTGACTTAGCAACCTATAGTTTTGCTTTTCTTTCTCTCTTTTCATCGCTTGACATTGTAGAAAATATTTTTGTACTTTACTTTGAAACTTAACCACCAATCAATCCAATTTTCATAAAATATTCTCATTTCTACATGATCTTCCCAATGATGGTTTCCTTTCTCTCTCTTCTTCAGCTAAATCTTTTTTGTTCAGTCTTTTAACAACTTTACCTAGCCTTATTTACTCTTCCTTTTCCTTTACCTCTACTCATGTAGCCAAATGGTCTGAAAAACCTGTTTCTTTTGTTCATTCTTTTATGATTTTAAAGTATCAGATGTTATAAAATAATCAACCTCTGTTTTGGTTTCATTTCTTTTATAAGTCCAATGTATATTATCCCATATATATAACTTTCCACTTTTCATTGTTTCATATACTATCTTAACATAATTCCCTTCTTTCTTTATTTTTCTTAAATCGCAATTAAAATCTCCTACCAATATTATTTCCATATTTACTCCTACATAGTCTAAGATTTTTTTTAATATTCCTTCTCTTCCTTTTTTAGTAACATATGCATATATTGCAATGATCCTATACTTATCTTATATCTAACACTGTTATTCTACCTAACTCATCTGATGTATAATCTAAGACCATAATTATTTCATTACATAATACAGCAATCCCTGAATATATTCCTTTTCCTATATTCCATATAATGCTCCCAGTCCATAAGTTTTTCATCTGCTTCCTTTCTTCTTCAGTTAAAATTCTTATATCTTCTAAAATAATTGCATGTATATCAATCAAGTAACATACACTATTCCAATCTTCCCAACCTTCTTTTAATATCTTTATTCTATTAATGTTAACTGATAGGATTCTTGGGTTCTTCCAAATTTATTATATTTTCCATCTTACCCAGCATTTTTTTTTTTATTTTTTATTTTCAATTTATAATTACACTTGTGAGTTTTCTTTTCCTATCTTTCACCCTTCTCTCCATTGAATTCTTTTTACCTCTTATTATTTGCCAGCAACTATCTTCCTCTTCACTTGTTTCCAGTACAAATTCCTCACCTTCATTATGTTCATTTTCTTTATAAATCACATTTTAATTTCTTCTTGTATGATATTTTGTTTTTCATGTTCACGCTCTACATTTTTTTCTACATCATATACATGTTCCTGTATCTGTTCTTTTTGTTCAGCATGCAAGTGTTTATCACAATTAACTGAATCATGCCCCATTTTACCACATTTTTTAACATCAATTCACATTTATTTGCTTCATGTCCCTCTTTTCTACAAACAAAGCATCTTATTTTATCACAATTCCTTATTAAATGGCCATTCTTTCCACAAAAAAACAAGTTTTCGGCTGTCCCTTATACCTTACATAACCTCTATGTCTTTCAACATACATTAGACTTGGAATATGCACAATATTATCATTTTCCATTTTCAAAATTATCCTACAATTCCACCCTCAAGTCCATAAATCTCTATCATCGTATATTGTCCGAATGTCTAACACTTCTTTACACACATCTTTTAAACAATCTCTCAATGCTTCTTTATCCACCTCAGTTTGAAATTATACTGCAATTATTTTCTTAGTCTCTCTATGAAAAGCCTGCACAACATAGGAGGGGTCTATATTATGTGATCGAAGAATCTCTTCTTCGAACATATAATAATTGACACATATACAGGTAATGTTGTAAACTGTGAACGGCCACGTCCTCAAATTTTTTCCTTGGGAAAAAAATTCAGTAGGCTGTTATTGGGATTTGCTCTTTTTTTAATGTAGAGTGATTTTGAAGTTGGCATATTTATTTTACGGCCACGTGAATTTTTATCCCGAGGAAAAAAGTCATGGACATGGCCGTTCACGATTTACAGCTTTCTCTGTATACGTGTCAATTATTAGGGTCAATATTACACCATCGAACGCTTACAAAAGCGATGATTAATTGACCCCATGTAAGTGAAAGCTTACAATGTCGAAACCTCAGAACAGCAATTTTTTTCAAGGGAAAAAAAAAACGCTGTTCCAAAAAAAAAAATTAAAAAAACTTTAAAACATTACATAAAGTGGGGAACCCCCCACACCCCCCCTACTTAAATATACTAACTCCGAGATCGCACTACAGTGCCAAAAATGGCAAAGTAATGGAAGTGGCCAAGCAAATTCTTTCCCAGGGAAAGAATTTGCTTAAAAGCCACTTCGCTATTTTGTCTTTTTATTCTTTTATGTTCGATCAAGACGCATTTGACAAAATTCATCTGCGATCACGTAATAGGAACCCAATTATTATGTGGTCGAAAAGCAGATTCTTTGATCACATAATATAGACCCCATAGAAGTTCCACCGACTACAGTCTTTCTTTTTTTCAAACTTCTCTAAGAAACATTCCATATATTGTCTAGTCTCAAATATAATGTCACAATAATTCTTTATATAGGTTCATAGGTTCATAGATTAGTACTAAGCTAACTGCCCTTGCGAGCCACTTTAAGCATAGCCAATTATCCCTTGTGAGACTCAAAACCTGCACCTTGTGTTTGTAAGACAAACACCTTAACCATTAGGCCACCCTCCCAACCCGATATAAAAATGTATAAAGGTTCTTACCTCATTAGGTGATATTCCCAAAGCTGCAAAACTGTGTCCTATACCTTACATCTTTTAAGGTCTTTTTCTTACTTTCTACTGAGCCATAAAACAAACTTCTTCTTCAAGACCTTTCTTCCTCATTCTCCCTCTCTTACTTGCTTCTTGCTTTCTATCACTGTCATCGCAGAAGATTTTTTTCTTTTCTGTACTTTCTCCCCCCCAATTCTGTCCATGATGTTCCTCCACAATGTCACCACTTTGCTTTCTGGTTCACTCTGCATAATCATTTCCTTAAGATAAATACCCCACAACCCTCCTAACTGGAGAGTTGTAACAACATAGTCATGTGATGCAACCTCTGACTCAAATAGGTTATGCTGAAACAAATCCTCTGAATCTTCTAAAACTCCTTCCAACTTTTTCTCCTGCTTTTTGAAAGGCTCAACCTCCTTTCTCAATGCTTCTGACACACCATCATCTCTCCCAAATGCTTCCTTGACTTCCAAATCCTTCTCCACAACAAATGATACCTCCACTAACTGACAGTTAGCATTCACCACTGAAACACTCTCAACATCATTCTCTCAAACCTCCATACTTGTTAACACCAACTTCCAGTATCTCTGAGATGCCTTCTAGCCCAGAACAGAAACTGGAAAAGTAGCAGCAAAGCAACATATCTGCACTCTCTGAAAACAGTAGGGTTTTTTATTTGTAAACATATCTAGCTATACATATATATATATATATATATATATATATATATATATATATATATGTGTGTGTGTGTGTGTGTGTGTGTATATATATATATATATATATATATATGTATATATATTTATACACACATATATATATATATATATATATATATATATATATATGTATGTATAATGCTTAAAAAAGTGAACGATGATTAATCAACCCCATGTAAGTGAAAGCTTACAATGTCGAAACCTCAGAACAGCAATTTTTTTCCAAGGGAAAAAAATCACTGCTCCAAAAAATAAAAAATAAAAATAAACTTTAAAACATTACGTAAAGTGGGGGCTTTGCCCTACACCCCCCCTACTTAAATATACCAACTACGAGATTGCACTACAGTGTTGAAAATGACAAAGTAACGGAAGCGGCCAAGTGAATTCTGTCCCATTGAAAGGATTTGCTTAAAAGCCGCTTTTCTGTTTTGCCTTTTCATTCATTTATGTTCGATCAAGATGCATTTGTGTGTACATTATAGATTATTTACATATTTACACTATTTAGAAATATTTACATATCTCAGTACACTTACTTTACATTTTTAAGTATTCCCTCTTTTACCCATAACCAAAACCGTATATTTTTCAATATATTTGCCAAACTCCATTTCCCATTATATTTAATTTTATTGAATCTCTCACTCCATATTGTCCAAACAACATAAACAATAATTTTGTCCATCACTTCTTGTCTTTGTGCTCCATAATAACCATATTCTATCAAGTCCATGTTTAACTGTTCATATTTTAAGCACTTTCCAACCATATCATGTTTACATATTTCTATCTATATATTCTTGATTATGTTGCATTTTAAAAATACATGTTCTACAATTTCTAATTCCCCACACTTTAGAAATTCCATCTTGTTTTCTCTTATACTGCATATTATCTTTTACAAGCAGTTTACTTATGGATAATCTCCACAGAAAGTCATTACATTCCTTCATTTTTTGTAGTTTATATATCTTATTAATATAACTTTTTGTTATTCATTTCAAGATCTTTCCAGGGGCGAACAAAATAAAAGTTTTTTAATATATTAACACACTATTCCTTTCTGTTCATTTCTGTTGCATTCTTTCTTATTTTCCATAATACAATTTTATTCTGATATTCTTGTATTTCTTCATTAATACTTTTCCATCTCTTCTTTACTTCCATGCCTTGCCATACATCTTTATATTTATAATCCATTAGCATTTCTATCAGATCTTTTTCTTCCTTCATAATACTTTCTAATACTTTGTATAAACTTAAAGATGCTGCATGTACAATAGGATTAATTAAACCTAGACCTCCTTCTTTCATATACAATGTTCCTCTTTTAACCTGGTTCAGTCTAGAACCCCAAATAAATGAAATTATTGACATTATTAGTTCTATTTCATATTTTACAGATATCATATACAGTGGATATAAAACGTTTACACACCCCTGTCAAAATGCCAGGTTTTTGTGACATATATATATATATATATATATATATATATATATATATATACATGACCACAAAAAATCATTTCAAATCTTTTCTCACCTTTAATGTGACCTATAACCTGTACAATTCAATTGAAAAACAAGTCTGTTAGGGGGGAAAAATATAAAAAATAAAAAACATACAATAAGCTGGTTGCATAAGTGTGCACACCCTTAAACTAATACTTTATTAAAGCACATTTTGATTTAATTACAACATTCAGTCTTCTTGGATAGGAAAGGTGCTCCAAATCTGTCAGATTGTGAGGGCATCTCTTGTGCACAGCCCTCTTCAGGTCACTCCACAGATTTTCTATTGGATTTAGGTCTGGGCTTTGGCTGGGCCATTTCAAAACGTCTTCTGGTGAAGCCATTATTTTGTTGATGCAGATGCATGCTTGGGGTCATTGTCATGTTGAAATGTAAAATTCCACTTCATCTTCAACTTTCTAGCTGATGCCTGAAGGTTTTGGGCCACAAGTGACTGCCATTTGGAACTGTTCATAATTCCTCCAGCTTGACTAAAGCCCCAGCTCCAACTGAAGAAAAGCATGATACTGCCATTACCATGCTTCATAACGGGGATTGTGTTCTTTTGGTGATGTGAAGTGGTTTTGTGCCAAATGTACCTTTTTGAATTGTGGCCAAAAAGTTCAACCTTGGTCTCATCAGAACATAACACATTTTCCCACATGCTTTTGGGAGACTGGATGTATTGTTTTGCAAATTTTAGTTGGGACTGAATATTTTTCTGTGTAAGAAAAGGTTTCCATCTTGCAACAATTCCCTATAGCCCAGACATATGGAGAATATGGGAGATTGTTGTCACATGTAGTACACAACCAGTACTTGCCAGAAATTCCTGCAGCTCCATCTATGTTGCTGTAGGTCTCTTGGCAGCCTCCCTGACCGGCTTTCTTCTTGTCTTTTCATCAATTTTGTAGGGATGCCAAGTTCTTTGCAATGTCACTGTTGTCCTATATTTCCTCCACTGTGTTCCATGATATATCCAATGCTGTGGAAATTTTTCTGTACCCTTCTTTTGATTGATACCCTTCAACAATGAGATCCCTTTGATGTTTTGTAAGCTCTCTGTGAACCATGGCTTTTGCTGGAGCAGGCAACTGAGTAAATGTCAGGAAAATCCTACTAGGACAGCTGAACTTTATTGAGGATAATCAGAGTCTCTTTAATTGATGGCAGGTATGTACCCAAGAAGACTGAATGCTGTAATTAAATCAAAAGGTGCTTCAATAAAATATTAGTTTAAGGGTGTGCACGCTTATGCAACCATCTTATGGTACATTTTTTATTCTTTATATTTTTTCCCCTAACAGATATGTTTCTTTTTCAATTGAATTGTACAGGCTATAGGTCACATTAAAGGTGGGAAGAGTTTTGAAATGATTTATTGTGGTCTCATTTTTTATATCACAAAAACCTGGCATTTTAACAGGGGTGTGTAAACATTTTATATCCACTGTAAATATTTACAACATACACTATTTCCTAATATCAGACTATTTATTAGGTATGCTTTCTTTCTGTATGAAAACCTATATGTTTTCCAGAACATAAATATTCCCTTTATTTCTTTCATCACTTTGTCCCATTGTTCCTGTTTCTGTTCATTTTCCCAAATTTTATTCCTAACACATCTATATACTTGTCATTAAATTCAACCCCTCCTATTTTACCTTTAAAATCAAATCCTTTCCTTTTTTCTTAATTTATATTTAATCCAATTCTTTTCAGCATTATTCCTAACTTTTCATTTGTTCTTTACATCCATACTGTCTTCTTCTTTCGGCTGTTCCCATTAGGGGTCGCCACAGCAGATCACCTGTTTCCATTTCTTCCTGTCCTGTGCATCTTGCTCTGTCACACTAACCACTTGCATGTCCTCTCTCACCACATCCATAAACCTTATCTTAGGCCTTCCTCTTTTCCTGTTACCTGGTAGCTTCATCCTTAGCATCTTTTTCCCAATATACTCAGCATCCCTCCTCAGCACATGTCCAAACCAACGTACATCCATACTGTATTCTTTGTAATTATTATAATAGCATCTGCATAAGTTTAAATTATTGGCAGTTGTACTTCTTTTACCATTTTATAACCTCCATTTATTGATATGTTGTTAATTTCAATAATTATTATGTTCATAACAAAAGGAAAAAAATTATACTACTGGCTGGACACCCCAGTCTTATTCCACATTCTATTGCTTGCTTCCCCTATCCATCTATTCACATTTAGTTTCACATATTTTTCATACACTGATTAATCACACTTAAAACGTTTCCACTTATATTGTATATTTGCAAAATCCGCCAACATGATTAATGTTGTATGTTATCATTCTCTTTATTTATGTCCCCATCATAATTTTTGACTTTACTTTCTTATTGATAAATGTCATCAATTACTTCTTTATTAGCCATAATAATTCTTGTCTTCCTGTTTCTTTTATCCCAAATGTATTTTGGTCATATACTTTCCCCATTATGCATTGCAGTCTTTTTGCAATTATTCTCAAAAATATTTTGTAATCTGTGATATTTAATGTTATTGGTCTCCATTTTTTATCTCATTTCTATTCCAATTTTTAATATAAATTTTATCACTCCAGTGCAAATTTATTTATAGTTAATCCCTGTTTCTAGCCATTCATTTATCACCTCTATAAACATTACTTTTTGCCAGTCCTCCATTTCTTTGCAACTGTTATATTCTGCTCCATCTATTCCTGTTGCAGAAGTCATGTTTATGTGTTTCATAATTTTATTTAGTTTGTTTATGTTTATTCTTTTTCTAGATATTCATTATTTTCTTTGTTTAATTTCTTCCCATCATAAATTGTTTCTATATTCACCACTTTCTTAACAAATAAATTTAATACGCATTCTTTTAATTATTTCATATATTCCTTCTTGCTTTTTTAATTAATTTACCTTCCTTATATTTTAATTATCTTATTATATTTCCTTCTTTCATTATCTTACACAAATAAGGTGCTACCTCTTCTTTTTTTCTTTGTAATAAATATTTTTGTTTACTTTTTCATATTTTTTCCTCTTCTTTTAATACATATTTGACTATTTCTTGACTTTTATTTTTCTTTTACTTTCTTTTCTATACATTTTAAGATTTTTTTTTAATTTTCTTTAAAATTCATCCACCATACCATCCAATTTTCATAGAAATCTTTCATACCTTTATGATGCTTCCAGAGTGCAATAAGTTCCTTTTTCATTAATTTTTTTTATTCTTTTACCTTTCTTAATATATTCTTCATTTTCTTGTATTTTCATCTAAATCGCTATATGATCAGAACATGCATTATTCTTAATTCTTATTTATTAAACTTTTAAACTTCCTGAAATTAAAAAATAATCTATTTCAGTTTTAATGTCATTTCTGTTATATGTCCAATGCTTATTTTCCAATAATTTCAGTAACTATTTTAATGTCACTATTGGTCTTTTTTTATCTTGGGTTGCAATTAAAATCCCCTGCTATTGTTGTATTCATATTTATAAATACATAATTAAGTATATTTTTGAACATTGCCTCTCTTTTTAGTAACATATGCATATAAAGCTACAACTCTATATACATATTTTCCATCTTATGTCTAACACTGTTATTTACTTAGTTCTACGATTGTAACATCTAATATTTTAATGTCTTCTTCGTATAATACGCATATGCTCAAACATGTTTCTTTACCTATATTCCAAATATATTTTAATGTCGTCTTCGTATAATACACATATGCTCAAACATGTTTCTTTACTTATATTCCAAATAACAGTAGCATTCCAAAGTTTTTTCTGTTTGTGTTCTTTCTTCTTCTGTTAATAATTGTATGTCCTCTAATATTATTACTTTGACATTTATTCCACCACACCATTGTAATATGATAATTCTTCTCTTAATGTTTTTTCAAACTGTTAATATTTAAAGCTAATGTTATTAGCTTTTACAGAACAGTTATTATAGTAGAATTCCTATCCTTTACCTTTCTTATTTTCTCTAAATATTATGCTTTTAAATGTTCTTTTTCTTGCCCAAACTATTTCCCTATAGAATTATTTTTATCTTTTACTTTATGCCATTCAGGCTCTTCTTCACTTGTCTCATCTGCTTCTTTTTCTTTTTCCTTGTCTCTTTCTTTACCTTTGTTGCATAACCTGTACATTAATTTCATTTTGCTGTACATGTTCTTGTGTAACAATTTTTGCTATTTCTTTCTCCTGTTTAACTTCATTTTCATCTTCTTGTATGTCTATTAAACAGTCTAGCCATGAATGTCCAGTATTGCCATATTTCTTGCATTTTAAATCATACTTATTTGCATTATGTCCTGTATTACCACACAAATAATATCTTGTCTCATCACATTCATTAATTAAATGATCATCTTTTCCACAAAAATAAGTCGTTGGTTGCCCTTATCACCATAATTATTTATTATACCTGATATATGTATTACATTGCCATTTTCTTTTTTAATATTACTCCACAATCCCATCCTCCAGTCCAAAGTCCTCTTTCATCATAAATTTTCATTGTATCCAATACCTCTTTGCAATTAGTTGATAAATTCATTTTTAAGTCTATAGGTTCAGGCTCAGTTTAAAATTGAACCAATATTATTTTTTCTTGTCTCTCTAAAAAGGTTGAAAAACATATTCAGACCAAGAGTATACATTCTTCTTTTGCGCAACAAGGAGTCCCACAATTCATACCTGTCTATTCCTTTCTCCCTTTCACAGCTTATTCAGACAGTATACCTTCTTTTCATATCCTTCTTTTTTCCTTTCTTCCTTCCCCTTCCCCTTCTTTTACAGTTTGTGCATACGTCTTCTCACTGGACTTGCTTTTTCTCAGGGGCAGCTCATGGCATCGGACTGCCGGACTGCAGCCCCCTCAGAAAATGCAAGAATAAATGAAAATAAAAGAATAAAAGTACTTTTTATTTTTTATTTTAAAAACAACAAATTTGTAGCCAGGTCTCTCCGGGTCTGCGACTCGGAAGTATGCGCATGCGCACTGTAACCGCCTCGGGTTGCGGCGGTTTTAAATAGATTTTTTTTTTGTTTTCATTGCAGCCCGGGGGAGTAATTAAGGCATCATTGTGATGCCCAGAAGTCTATGCGGTTCCAAACCGCATAGAATTGGAAGGGGCTCGGACTGCGACGTCCGCAGGCACGTCATGACGTGCTTGCTGGGCTAAATGCTTCTGATTGGTTGTCGCTCTCTTCCCGGGCTTTATGTACTGGGAAAAGAGCGAGAATCAAACAGTTGCAGCCAGTTTCGGTTGTGGCTTGTGGACTTGACTCGACTAAGTTGTGGTGGATTATATTGCTTGGCGTTGGCGGCCTATTTCGTTCGCTGGCTGAAAAAGAAGAAGTACAGAGTTTCTTTTCTTCTTGGTGGTATGTATGTGTAGCACAGTATGATAGTATGTTAAAAGAAGTGTTAAATGCTGACACCTTTACTTAAAAGTTGCTTATCCTGTACAATATTTCTTTTTCTAATATGAAATGTTCCCTACAGGAATAGTGTGTAGCCTTCTCCAGTATTTGCCTAGACAAAAGTAAAGTGTTTTTATGGTGTGAAATAGTTTCTTTGCTATAGAACATCACTAAAGGTGGAACAGGAGTAGGTGAAGAGATATGGATAAAAACGAGGCACACAGGTAAAGAAACTAGTAAAGCACAGGAGGAATTATTTGACATTGTCACTATTCTGTAGAATCCTTAGACATTGCAGTGCCATTCTTCACATTTGTAATGCTTCTTTACTAGTACAGGCATGCTAGGTACAGCTACATGCAGTCTGGGATGTCACAGGATTTTTGGTTGAGTTTTATAATTTGTAAGAATGATACAGTGCAAAAGTAGATTTCACAGGAGTCAAAAGACCTATATACTAACTTTTATTTACAGATTATTAACTTAACTATAAATTTATATTTAGAGTTTAGCTCAGGAAAGTTATATGTGTAGTCACCTAAAAATGAATAGTTAGCACTTGGCTGGAAATGGTATGATGGCAAAACTGTAGTGACAAAAGGAAAACAAAACAAAAGTGAGGCACATGAAAGGTACTTCGAATACAGCATTTAACATAAATGTGAACATTTATTTATTTAGTGGTTTGTTCAGTGACTGAACAATACTGAAGCTTTAGATGTTAGTTTAATAACAGTGATCTGTGTAGCTATAGTAAAGGGGAAGAGTACACCCCCAAACTAATAATTTTTTACATTTGTTTATCCCCTTGTATGTCTAACATTTTTTTTTACTTTTTTTGTAGGATATTTAAGGCACTCTAGTTGCAAAATATCACCATTAATTTAAACTAGTCACATCTGATAAAACAGAGGCACTCATGGCTTTGGGATGTATTATTTTGTTGTTTCATTTGTAAACATTTTGTGACTGTCAGCTCAGATTATGCCCGAGAATGGCCACTTCTGATCAGACAAGGACATGGATATCAAAATAAGCATTTCTTTAGCAAAAGGCTGACCCTCTACTGCTTATAATAAAGGATGGGAAAAAAGAATATAAAAAAGTCGGGGTTAGGGCTTAGTATCTGATTACAATGACTGAAGGCTGAAAAAAGAACTGCCAAATGCTTGCTCTAGTCTAGTATGCAGTCCTATAAGTGACAGTATGCCTTCAGCTCACTGTTGCTTTCTGCACAGTGGTAACACTATAACTGCATTTTCCTGTGCTACGGCAAGTCGGTTGGCACTCACTGCTGCCAGTATGAATGACACTACCATCTCCTGTAGTCCTAGCCTCCTCTGCTTGCCATTGCTTTCTTGTCTCTGGAACCATGTGTGGCCTCTGTGGGTTCATATTATTGGCCCTCAGAGCATGCCATTCAGTTACTACATTATAAGGTATGATATCCTGTCTGCTCTTTGGGAACTTTGCAACTTATAAGGATAAGACAGTACACAGCAACCAATGACATTTTTAAAAATTAAGCATTTTTGATGTTGAACAATACATATTCATTATAAACACAAGGAAAATCTCAGTTACACTTCCATTCTGACATTTGTTCATATGTCAACCATTACACCTTTGTGTAACACACTCTATCATATATAGTCAGTGAAATGCTGACAATTGTACCCCTTACCTTGAATTATCAAGTTTGTCTTTCCTTTTTTTAATGTATGTTCTGGGAAGAGGCTCTCAGTACATTGTTGTAGCCTTTACAGTGGCTTTAAAGTTACTCTGACTAGACTTTTATTTGATCAATGTTTTTAAGAAAGCTTGTTATTTTATACACCACCAAACCTTTCTTGCTAAGAATGAACCTGGTGGATGTCATGTTGTAAAAATAATTTTGCATGCAAAAGACAGGAAACACTGCTGGGTGTTTAAGATGTCCTGCTTCCTGCTCTTGATAAAGATGTCACTGTAGTCCAACAGCAATCTAAGTGACCCAGACTGAACAGGACCTCTACTCACAGATGGCTAAAGTTTTTCATGTGTTGCCTGCACTAGAGACAGGTAGTAGAAATGAGCCAGCTGTCTGTAAGGAAATTACTGGTATCAGTGACAAAACAGATGGAACATTGTTTCAAGCAAGGTGGTGGTGCTGTTGTCTGGTGCTACATGAAGCACTGTTAGACACAACTACAACAGCTGACTGGCCAGGATACTTTACTGTGTCCTAAAAGAGAAATAAAACTATCCAAAATATACCGCTGTAACTGACGGCTGCACTAAACATTTGTAATCGCTACCATTTTCCTTTTTTCTGTAAAATGTTAAAATTATAATTTTCTTTCACAGTTTTTCTAAATACCTGTAAAATACTGTTTGAAATAATCCATCATGAGCTGTAAATTTTATCTGAGCATCAGAAAAATGTGTGTTTGTGTGTGTGTGTGTGTGTGTGTGTGTGTGTGTGTGTGTGTGTGTGTGTGTGTGTGTGTGCATTATTATCGCTTGAAAGAAGTCAGAAAGGTTGATTCCTAAACATCAAGACAGAATGACTTAAACTGCTATTACTGAAAACATGAAGGAGTGAAAAACACAAATCATGAAGGACTCTGCACTTCTGGCCACAAGAGTAAATTCTACCATTGGTCCTGCAGGGTGGGCAAGTCCAGCAGTTCTATATGGTTGACTTTTGGCGATGCAAGTTTCAGCCCTTCCATATCGATGTTAGAAGGAACTGACCTTACTGGCTTTGCAGAAGTGAAGGTATATACATAGTTATGAACATGATGTCTTCTGTATAGTGCAAATACATAACATGGGAGCAATGTTATACTCTTAGATAAAAGCTTCTCTGCATCTGTGTATAATATGGTAGCATGTCATGGAATGGTCTGGTTAATTCATATTTTACTCCTATCAGAGATCTGGTCAGAAAGGAATTATCTGAGTGAATTATATGAGTGGGAGTTGATTAAAAATTGAGGCATAAGTTAATTCCTTTTTCACCACTTGACATGTACAAAATTGGTGGTTGTAGTTTTTCAGTACCTGCAGTTTATTTTCATTTAGTGTAGCTACCAGACTGTTTGGTGGGGTATGCTGATTTTTAACTCCCATTTAGAGTGCAGTTGTAGCAAACTCTGCTGTACAGTCTATGCAGCTTCTAAAGCCCGTCCCTGTTAGTAAAGCCTGATCAAAGAGTAAATAGGTTAATTGACAAACAGTGTCATAAATTAGGTCACTTTTTTTTACGTGTACTCTCATAAAATATGTCACTTTATAGATAGAGCCAAAGTTTGTTCTTTCACTCTATGAAAAAAAATCCAAGTTACATGCCATTGTCTGTCCTTACACCTTATGGATACAAGAGTTGGCCATTTTTCAACAAGTCCATGTAGACCGTCAATGAAATGATTCAGTTTTGCCCATATTGAATCAGCAATAACTCTGCTTATTGAATGCAAGATGGAGGATCCACACACTAAACTATATCTTCTTTTAGGTAGATATTGGCTGCTTTCATTTCTGACTCAATTTTTCCAGAATACCTGCTGATCATCAAGCCCCTTTCCATCCATCTATCCATATGTTCACCATTGCACCTCTGTGGCAAGACCATGATGCTGCAAGAGACATTTTCTAGACCACCATGATGTGAAGACACTTTTTACCCTGGCCAATGGAGTCACTGCCAATGGTAGAAGCAGCTCCATGGCATTGCATATTCTTCTGTAAATTGTCCATGTACTGCTTACTGTGTGTCACCATCATGCTTGTTGGTGAGTATGTCCTTAAAGTTGCACTGCCTGTCATACCCCAAACCTTGCTTTGATATTGGCATCACAAATGACCAAGCTGCCATTTGTCACTCTAGAATGGGTGAGCCATCATCATCTACTTACTCCGACCACTCCTCACTGGCTCCTGCATCTCTCAGCCACTGACAGAACCAGTGTCATGTAGGTTGAATTCAGAGCTATAGCCCTCTGTGCTGTACAGATGGCTACAGACATTTTAGCTGCCAGGACTTGAACATTTCAGGTGTAGACTGTCATCTTGACAGTGAGCTTGCATTTGGTCATATTAGGGCTTTTCTTTTCATGTAATTGAAAAACATTCCTTTATTCCTTTTAAATATTTGCAACAAAAGGGCATGTACATTATAAAATGGATATTGTTATATATGCTTTAAAGCAGTGATGGTGTATTTGTTTGGGAAACTTTAAACTGTCCCTTTTGAGACTCAATGAGAAAGGGGGGAAAAAAGAAATCCAGTATGACCTGATGTGTTCCAGACCACAGCTTCTCCTCAGGTGCAGAAACAGAGTACAAAGTACTGTTTGCAGTATACCGCAGAGGTAAGTGTTCAAACTAACATGTGTGTGTGTGTGTGTGTGTGTGTGTGTGTGTGTGTGTGTGTGTGTGTGTGTGTGTGTGTGTGTATATGTATGTAACAATGTGTGCTGTGAAGAGTATTCAGCATGCGCCATACTGACTGAGCATTTATTTCATGTAAATAAGCATGTCAAGCATTGATCCCATTGTACCATAGCTCCACCCCCTTTTAGTTGACCACACCCATTCCTGTTGGCCCCACCCATTCAGCTGTCTCCTGCAGCCCCCCTTTGATTTGAAGTCACCAGCTGCCACTGCTTTTTCTTCTATTTCCTCTATTATATCACTCCACAATGCTGCTGCATTATTTTCCAGCTCACTTTGGTTGATCATCTGCTCAAAATAATCATCCTGCAACCCTCCAGACTGAAGGATTGTAATAATACATCCTTCCTGTTGCTTTGTTTTGCCCTCAAATAACCTTTTTTGAAATAACTCTTCCAAATTAGGCTCCACTTCTTCCTGTACATTGACTCACTTCCTTCTCCTCTTCTCCTCTAATACAGACTTGCTCTCCACCATCACAATCTTTACTTTTTCACTTGGCAGGGATTCTGCCAACTCCATACTAATTTCAGCAACAATGGCAACATTAGCACTATCAGCACCCTGAGTTCCATCCTCTATGGCTCTGCTATCTCTGTAGGCTGCCATTGCTCCCGGAATGGAGACAGAAAAAATATGTGCCACCTTTAATTTCATCCTCCTATGCCAAAGTGTAGTTTTTTTTTTATTTGTTAACACAAATATACATTATATGCTATTTGCATATATACATATTTACATTATTTACAATTATTTACATATTTCATACATTTCTTTTCAATTATTTCCCCTCACTCTTTTACCCACAACCAAAACCATATTTTATCCAATATTTTTGCCAAAGTCCATTTCCCATTATATTTAATCTCATTGAATCACTCATTCCAAAATGTCCATGCAACATAAAGAATAATTCTGTCCATTTTCTTTACTTCTTTTTGTCTTTGCATTCCATAGTACCCATATTCTATCATGTCCATGTTTAACTGTTCGAATTTTACATAATTTTTAGCCATGTGATTCTTACATATTTCTTTCCATAAATTCTTAATTCTATCACATTTCAAAAACACATGTTCTGCAGTTTACAATTTGCCACACTTATTATAGTTTCTATCTTGTTTTCTCTTATACTGCATATTTGCTTTTACAGGCAATTTACTTATGAATAATCTCCATAAAATCATTACATTCTTTTATTTTTTTTTATAATTTTCATATCTCCTTAATATTGCTTTTTTTCTTATTCATTTCTAAATAGTTCCATGAATCAACAAAATAAAAGTTTCCATTATATTCATACACCATTATTTTCTATTTTTCTACAACATTCTTTTTTATTTTCCATAACGCAATTTTATTCTGGTATGTTTTTATTTCCTCATTACCAATACTTTTACATCTGTTCCTGACTTCTGTTCCTTCCCATACATCTTTATATTTGTAATACATTATCATTTCTATTCATTTTTTTCTTTCTTCACATTACGTCTTAATACTTTGTATGAACTTAAAGATGCTGCATGTACAATAGGATTAATTTGCCCTAAACCTCCTTTGTCTTCTTTCATATACAACATTTCTCTGTTAAATGGGTTCAACCTAGCATCTCAGATGAATGTAAATATTAACATCTTCAATTTTTTTTCCATATTTTACAGGTATCATATATACATTTGTTGCATATGCAGTTTTGCTTAATACCATTCTATTTATTAAATATACTTTCTTTTTGTATGAAAACCTGTATGTTTTCCAGACTCTTTTATTTCTTTCATCACTGTGTCCCATTGTTCCTGTATATATTTATTTTTCCCAAACCTTATTCCTAATACATCCATATACCTGTTGTTAAATTTAACACCTCCTATTTCACCTTTAAAACAAAATATTTTTCTTTTTATTTTATCTCTAATCCAATTCTTCCTAATAATAAACCTAATTGAACATTTATTTTTTCCAGCCATAGTGTATTTTTTGTAATTATTACTATGTCATCTGTGTAAGTATACATTATTGCAGTTGCACTTTTTTAATCATTCTATATTCTCCATCTCTTGACATTTTGTTACTTTCAATGACTATTATATTTAAAACCAATGAAAAAGTATACTACTAGCTGGACACCGTTGTCTTATTCCACAATCTATTTTAATTTCTTCTCCTATCCATCCACTCACATTTAGTTTCACATATTTTTTTCATACACAGATTTAATTACACTTAAAATTTTCTCACTTATATTGTGTGTTTTCAAAATTGCCCATAATGATTCATGCTGTATGTTATCATAAGCTTCTATCATTACTTTTGTCTCCATTTTTTTATTGATAATGTCATCAATTACCTCTCTTATTAACTGTAATAATTCTTGATTACCCTTGTGGTGGTGCTGCGGTAGTGTTGTCGCCTCACAGTAAGATGTCGTCCTGCTCATTTCTTAGCTAGAGCGTCTTCTGTGTGGAGACATGCATGAATGGGTGTACCTTCGTTGAAGGTTGTGCGTCAGGTCTGGCAACTCGGCACGTAAAAATCTACTGCCAATCATTAGCGGACCGGAGTTCCGCTGTGGCGACCCCTAACCAGGAAAAAGCCAAAAGACACAACAACAACAATTCTTGATTACCCTTTCCTTTTCTTCTAAACATATTTTGATCAAATACTTTCTCTATCTTACATTGTAATCTTTTAACAATTATTCTCATAAATATTTTATACTCTGTGTTATTTAAAGTTATTGGTCACCAATTTTTATATTATCTCTGTTTCCTTTTTTAAATATTAATTTTATTACTACCGTACTTATTTCTTTATATCTAATCCCAGTTTCTAACCATTCATTCATCACTTTAATAAACATTCCTTTTTGCCAGTCTTCCATTTCTTTATACATGTCATATTCTATTCCATCTATTCCGGTTGCAGAATTCACATTAATATCTTTCAGGATGTCATCTAATTCATTTATATATATTCTTTTTTCTAAATAGTCATTATCTTCTTTGTTTAATCTCTTACCATCATATCTTTTATCTATCTTCACCTCTTTCTTAACAAATAAATGTAATACATGTTCTTCAATTATTTCAAACATTTCTTTTTGGCCTTTAATTAATTTGCCTTCCTTGTCCTTTAATTCTCTTATTATCTTTCCTTCTTTCATTAATTTACACAAATAGGGTGCTACCTCTTTTTTTCCTTGTAATAGATATTTTTGTTTGTATAACATAAGCTATTCCATTTGGTTATAGATTGATCTTACCCATTCCATAGTTGATAATTGCCCCTAGTGAAAACAACTGGGACCATACCATAGATAATTTGAGAGGACCCATACATGGGATAAAGCTTCTACAAGCTGGGGTAAATTTTCCATTTCTCATCCATAGATCTAAGTTGTGCTTGAAAATGGACAGGGATGAACTTTGTTTTATGTGGATGAAGAATCTTTTCCATAGCAGCAACATCCTCTGTGAAACATTCCTGCCCTTCCAAACTATTCTGTTGATATTGCAGAAGAGGTTTAGATCCATAGATAGAGTAATTTCAATAGCATCTGACTAGCTGATGTGCACTAACTGTATCAGTAATGGGTTGCAGGATGCCGTATATTCCAGACATAGGTCACCTCTTAGCAGTCTGTAGGATACAGAGTACAGTGACAGGTCTTTGACTCAGTCCATGTAGGACATGTTCCTCAGGCCTTGTATCCTTTTATCAAGATATCATGTAATAGTGGGCTGCTGGGGAAGACAGAAGAAAAAGTACAAGTGCACTGATTATATGTTTATTAGAATATAACAATTTCCTATAATGATTACTGTTCTTAATGTTTGCTGAAGAATTATTTTTTCTAAGAAAACAGTCTAAAAACTTAAAAAAGCATGAAAATAATAGTTTTCCAATATTTATAAAGAGCTCTTTCTTGCACCTGTAAAGCTTTTAACAGTTATTTTTTCCATCAACACATGCCAGCATAAATGACTGAAAAAATGTGTTCCAGTGCACATATTCATATACTACTTACTACTTCTGTTTTGGAAGCAGCCACTTGGATTTCTTCTAACACTTTTACTCAACATTACAAGTTGGGTGGCATCTTCAGATCCAGAGTGGGTTTTGCTACAGCCATTCTTCATAGCTTTCTAGAGTATGGTCTGCTCCTTCCTCCTCCCTCTCTTCTTCATTAACTGTGGTACTCTCCCTCATGTAAAGAATACTGCAACAAAGGAATAAAGGGCATAGAACACTTGTGTGAAATCTTACCATAACCATAGATGTTCTTCTCTTCTATGTTACAGTATTCTGTCCCTTCCACCTTCTTCCCTGGTTCATGTCTTTTCTTTGGTTGTATGTTTTCCTCCTTTTGTCCTTAAGCTGGCGTTCCTACTAGGGCACTCATTTCTGAGGATGGTACATGCAGACATAACTTTTATGGCCTACACTGTCTGCAGGCCTATGTGCAATGTCCTTTGAACCCTGCAGTGGTAAAAGGCTTCTGTATAATGGCTGGACATCAGGACCCCCTATGATGATCATCCCTCATTTAAAGAATACTGCTTCATGGGAACAGAAGGACATCACAAGGACTAGTATGTTCTTTCAGCATAATCAAACTCAACCTTAAAATAACCCATTCCCATGGCACAGATGGATAAAGTCCTAACTATGGCCCAGTTCACACTGGTTCAACTAGCAGAGCATGTAACAGTTAAAGCAGCAGGGAAGGATAGGTGTGCCCTTCCTGGAAGGGGGGGGGTGTTGACAACGTTTCCTTAGGGGAAGATGGTGGTCCAAACAGGACAGCTGGCATTGGATGAATCAATTAGTGTGAGAGGCAAGAAGTGAGTAGGGCATCTAAAAAGACCCCCCAGATGGAAGTTGAGATTGCCAAGCCCCCAGGGTACCCTTAGTATTCAGAGACAGCCCCAGTGATACCAAAGCAAGTCAGCGGAGTAAGAGCCAAGCTGGTAGACTGAGTGGACATGGGGGTGTTGGGCCAGTGAAAATGATGTCCCAAAGGGGACCAAAAAAAAAGCCAACTTTAAAATAGGTAACGTCTATGGGTGTAGATATCTTTTGGGGACAACTGTATCGATATGGAGAGTTAACTTCCCTTTATGGAAAGTGTATGAAGTCTTATACATTTGCTGTGAGTTAAATTTTCAACTCCACACACCTTTTATTTTGTTTCTTGAATGTCTTACTTATATATTTATTTATTAATTGGGTAAGTTAGCTGGTCCAAAGACTCTTTTCTGTCATGACTCAGAACCTTAAGGCAAGAATACAAAATTTTAATTTAACAGAAGCAGTTTACACTTGCTTAAAACATATACTATGACTGAGTACAATTATGGATAGTTTGTTGTACACTTTTTAATACAGTATGGCTAAATGCAATTATGCCATTTGGGAAATTTATTTTATTTTATCTATTTTATTTAACATTTGTTTACTGGAAAAGTCCGACTGGAAACAAGTCCTTTTTCAGCTGTGTCCCAGTGAGAAAAGCTCCACAAGAATTACAAGCATTTAACAAGTAAGCATTACATAGCACATTCAGATAATATAAGGTTATTACATCAGATTATGTCATATATGTCCATAAGCAGTAATTTAGAAAATAACTAGACATTGCGACTGTATCAAAATAGTCAAGAAATAATGACGGAGAAAATTGCTGCACATTAGTAAAGGGTGAACCATGCAGTAGAGTACAATGAGAATATATAATTTCTACATATATTCTTAAAGTTGTTTGAGTGGAATGCTAAGGCAAAAAGGAAGAAAGGCATTTGACCCACTCTGAGTAGCATTAGAGCTGTGAGGTAGGAGGAGTGGGATATGGACAGTTGCATAGTTTAAATTTAAGCAAGTGAGACTTCATTTCTTTTTTAAAGTGGCGTTTATAAGTAATTGATCGTATGTCTGAAGAAAGGGAGTACCATTGGCTAGTTGTACTAGCTGAGAAGAAGGATGGGCAGCCATGTTATTAACTTTTTTAGGTTTGTTTATTAGGCTGTGCAGTGTGACAAGTTGGTGATAAATAAGGAGTTTGGGTAGTTTGAGCCAATGCAGGTGTCTCAGTGCTGGGCAGTGGTGTTCTCTAAAGCTGAGGTCTATGGCAAATTTGGCTATTTTATTGTAGCAGCTTTCCAATTTTGTCAGCTCGCCCTTATTTAGATTAGTAAAAATGGGTGAGGTGTAGAGCAGAGTAGAAACTAGATGAGTAGTTGCAAGAGTAGCTTTAGTACATTTTGTTAGATACTGTTTATTTCAGTACAGACTACCAATTTTTTTATTTACTCTTTTGATGGTCTGGGCGATGTGTAGGTCAAATTTGAGTGAGCAGTCAATGGTGACCCCCTAAGAGTTTTATATGGGGTACAGGGGAGATGATGGTGATATTAGAAGATGATATGGAGAAAGGGTGTGGAGAGTTTGGTGGTTTACCTGGGAAAAATAGCATACATTTTGTTTTGTTTGGATTGAAAATAAGTTGTGATTCTGATAACCATTTTTCAACTTCTGAGAATGCTTCTTGGGTTATATTTTTATAATTATTGGAGGGAAGGTGCAGCACAAATTAATACTGAATCATCTGCATACTAGACAAGGGAGGCTTGACCCTATCTTAATATAAATCGCTATATGATTAGAAAATCCACTATACTTAAATAATTTTTGTTTTATTTTTAAATTTTCTGACAAAAAATAACATATCTCAGTTTTTATATAATTTTTTCTTATATGTCTAATTTTTATTTCCCTGGGATTTTAACTTACCACTCCTCTTAATTTCCATAACTATTTTAACATCACAATTATTCTTTTTTCTATTATGTTACAATTAAAATTGCCTGCTATTACTATATTCATATTTACACATACATAGCTGAGTATACTTTTGAACATGTTCTCCCTTTCTTTTTTGTAATGTATGTATGTATGGCTATGATTCTATACGCGTACTTTTTCCATCTCAAGTCTAATATTAAAGAAATAAAAGAGAATAGTGTTTTAAACACAACCAGTAAACATCCAAAATAAAGCACCTAGGAACCAACAGAACGAAGCCACCAACACAGCGTAGAAAGGAGCAAAAAAAAAAATCTGTTTTATTTAACGTTGCAAAGACACAATGTTTTTGTCCTAGTGCATCCAGGACTTCATCAGAAATAAGAAGTACATTGCAGTCCCTCCTTATATACCTCCTTCCTAATTACCTGGTGGTGGTAATTAGTCCCAATTAAGTAAAATGACAAAAATTTTAAGATATAGTAAAACACTCATATTGAAATTTCTATAACATTAGTTCAATAAATACAGTGCTAATACATTCTGATCAATACATCCCTCAACATTAGTATAAAAATATATAAATATATATCAGGTCATGTAATAAATATAATAATTAATTCAGAACAGTTGCATATACATCCACAGTAAACAAATACCTATACATAAAGGTAAAACAGAATGTCACCCCCCATGTTGAATAAAACCAAAAATGCATATGTGTACATGATGAAATAGGGGTATCCTAAAAAATAACCTAACAAGGTAAAACCTTTCATGTGGCTCAATGTTTTTGTTTTTGATATGTATAAAATTAGTTATAAAAAATTAATTGTATAAAATTGGTTCTGTAAAGCATACCCTTAGCCTATTCTTAGTTAGAGCTTGGCAGATCTTAATTTGAGAACTGGTACCAGTGAAACATGTTCGTTAAGTCCTGGGGGCTTGTTCACTTCTAGTCTTAACTGCCAGAGAAGTTCTTTAAACTCAGTGGTGGTCTCCCATGGTCCCACCCCCCCGTGGGTCTATTTCAACCTTTTCTATTACAAAGAACCCAAAAGCAGCTTCTGTGCATTCTTTGCTGTGCTTATACAAGGCATTGTTTATATCACATTTTTTGATGTCATTCATGTGTTCATATATACGTCGCTTGAGTTTCCTGTTGGTCTTTCCAATATAGAAAGAACCACAGGTCTTGCATATAGCGACGTATATAATTCTATAAGTGTCACAATTACAATAAAAAATGGTTACCAATTTTGTTTTTCTACGTATCAAATCCACAGAATCCCTCTGTAGAATGTGTGTGCATTGTGCACAAGAACCACATTTATATGTACCCTTCTTGGATCTAGAATTATTCACCTTGTAGTTTTCCAACATTTCTTTTATATTCCTACCCTTTCTATAGGTGAACCTAAGCGGGTTTTTAAATAGTGGGTCCAAATCTGAAAATCTCGCAAATCTCTCCCAATTTTGTGAAATTATATCCTTAATGCAACAAGCATTACTACTAAAATTCAATATAAAGTTACCATTCCATCCAGTTTGGTCAGTATCATTGTTTGCTTCTTGATAGATGTTCAGCTCTGGCTTCCCCAAAATTGGACTAAACCTTCCTTTTCTTCCCTTCAAAATTTCACCTTCCAATTGCTTTATCAACGCTAATGGATACCTTCTTTCCATGAACATATCCCTTAGTTTACTACTCTCAATAACATAGTCTTGGTCGTTAGAGGTCATTCTGCAACTCCTACTAAACTGACCTTTCACTATCCCCTTCTTTTGACTGAAGGGGTGTCCACTAGTGAAAAATAAATAGGAGATGGAGAATGTCTTTTTCCTAAGCACACTAGACTTAAATGCCTTCTCTCCTGGTACTTTTTCAATGAGTAAATCAAGTCTAATATTGTTATTCTGCTCAATTCAACTATTGTACCATGTAATATTTTAATGTATTTTTGACATAATACACATATGCCCAAACACATTTTTTTACCAATATTCCAGATAACATTCTCATTCCACACTTTTTTCTATGTGTGTTCTTTCTTCTTTTGTTATTAATCTTATTTCCTCTAATATTATCACTTCAGCCTCTGTTGCAGCACACCATTGTAATATACACATTCTCCTCTTAATGTTTTTCAAACTATTTACATTTAAAGCTAATATTTTCAGCTTTTAGTAAACAGTTATAGTACAGTTCTTATCCTTTACCCTTTTTATTTTCTCTGTGTTATATTTTTACATTTTCTTTTCCTTTCCCCTAATTCTTTTCCCTATAGAATTATTTTTACTTTTTACTCTATGCCATTCAGATTCTTCTTCACTGATCTCGTCTGTTTCCTTTTCTTTTCCTTTATCTTGTTCTTTGCCTTTGTAAATTACCTCTACGTTACTTTCTTTTTGTTGTACTTGTTTTTGTAGAACCATTTCTTCTACCTCTTTCTCCTGTATACTTATATTTTCATTTTCTTCTATATCTATTTCATATTCTAGCCATGAATGCCCTGCCTTACCACATTTTTTTTGCATTTTAAATCACATTTTTTGCATTATGTCCCATATCACCACACAAATAAATTTTTTCTTATCACATTCATTAATTAAGTGATCATCTTTACCACAAAAATGAAAAGTCTTTGGTTGGGTTGCCCTCTATATCTCACAAAATCCCAATTACCATGAGCATTAATACTACGTGGTATATGCAACACATTGTCATTTTCCATTTTTAATATAACTCTACATTCCCATCCCCCAAGTCCAAAGTACTCTTTCATCTTAAACTTCCATAGTGTCCAATACTTCCTTGCAAATAGTTAATAAAGTCATTTTTAAGTCTGCACATCCCACTTCAGTCCTAATTTGCACTATTATTCCTTTTTTGTTTGCCTAAAAAATGGTTGCATAACACATTCTGTCCATGGATTCACATTCTTTTTTTGTTCATACTTTCCTGTAAAATTATCCATATATTGTCCATTCTCAAAAAATAAATCACAAAATGTCTCATTATTAATTAAATGAATGCTCTTACCTCCTTTGCTGTTACACCTACTGGTACGATTAAAGTGTCCCACACTTCATGCCTGTCTAGCCATTTGTCCTTTCTACTGCTTATTCTGACTGTGTACCGTCTCTTCATTTCGTTATTTTCTGCTTTTCTTCCTTCACCTTCTTTGACTGTTTCTGCGTACATTTTCTCACTGGGTTTCACTCTTTTCCTTTCATCTTCCATTGTCTCCACTATATCATTCCATGATGCTGCAGCACTGTCCTACAGTTCAATTTGATTCACCAGCTGTTCTAAATAATCATCCTGCAGCCCTCCAAATTGAAGATCTGTAATAATAGATCGATCCTACTGCTCAATCTCACCCTCGAACAAACTCCATTGAAAAATCTCTTCTGAATCAGGCCTCATCTCCTCCGGTACATCAACCTGTTCTTTTCTTGTTTTCTCCCCCACTAAGGATTCGCTCTCTGCTATAATCTTTTTGGTTTCTCCATTTAGCAGCAATTCTGGCAAGTCCATATCTTTTTTAAAGTCCACCAATTTTTGCACTATCAGTGCACTTGACTATATTTCCCATGACACTGCTCTCTCTCCAGGCCACCTTCACTCCTGGAACAGAGACAGAAACAGGATGCACTACCTTCAATTCCATCCTTCTACAGTGAAGAGTAGGGGAAGTTCCAAGATGCTCTTGCCAAAGTTCCAGTAGTAGAAGAAATACCACCTTGGATCTCCTTTGAGAATCGACTCTAGTGTAAGAGGGCTAACCTGGTCAAAAAATGATAAATAAATGTATTGGTTCTCCTGTGTTTTTTCTACAAAAATTTCACTTCACTGCTGTAGTTGTGGCCTTATTACATCACTTGTCTGGTTGCCTGAAATCAGGAATATTCCCAAGAATATGTTTAAATTGAAATACCTGCAT
This sequence comes from Protopterus annectens, assembly GCF_019279795.1. Taxonomy (NCBI): domain Eukaryota; kingdom Metazoa; phylum Chordata; order Ceratodontiformes; family Protopteridae; genus Protopterus; species Protopterus annectens. Next base: position 1,210,927,155 of record NC_056733.1, on the reverse strand, counting down.
TAAAGCTAATAAGGAGCTGCTCACTGAGGAAAATCTTTTCCCTTCTCAGGTTCTGTCCTTTATGTCTCTTTACATAATCACCACTGCTAAGCAAAATACTTTAGAGGAATAAAAAGCCTCAGTTCTACTGGTGTGCTATGCACATACGTGTCTCAAAGAAATGTAATGTGTGGATAAGCTGTTTTAACTTGTGCCTTATTTGCAGGAGTGATAACGCTATTTGCATTAAAAAAAACTTAATTGTTTTATATAATACCATTGCTTATTTGATGTAATCCATAGCAATTGTCTTATTTCCTTAGAACTCAAACTCCAAGTAGTGACACAAGTCTCCAGTAGGATATAAGCCTGTATTCATTTATCAAACGTGGAACTATAAAGTGACAGTCAAATAATATATCAAACTACTTTGGGAAAAAAAGTAAAGTTAAAAACAAAACAAAAATAACAAATTCATAAATAATTTACATCTGGACCAACAAAAACTTCAGTAGATGACCTTTTGTACGCAAATGATTTCCAAGTTAGGAACAAAGATGTATGCCCTTAATGCGAGCAACTGCTACTTTACAATGCCCAGTATAAATAAGGAAACTGTAAAAGGAAGCAAGTCACGTTAGTTCTGAAAGCTGTGAATAAGTTTCTGTTAACCATAGCAAGTTGTATTCTTGTAAAGATTCTGAGTGTTTATTTAAATGTATGACACTACTGTTTTCAATAAAGGCTTTGTTAGTCATTTGAAACTTTTTGGAATAACAGAAGGCATGTCTCTGTAGTTTTACAATAAACTGACCACCCACAGCATTTCAAGATCTGCCAGTCAAACAGACAAAGCACACTTTGAAGCATTCATCAGAGTATTCAGATTTAATTTAGGGCAGACTATTACAGCTGGAAATGAAATATTGTTAGTGGCTGTCTACATTTGAAACAGTGAGAAAAAACTACATCTATTTGCTGTAAAGGATATATATATATTTATTTATATATATAAATAAGGTGATCGTAATACTGACTAGGAAATTTGGCCAGGACACCAAGGAAATGTCCTACTGTTTCCTGTATCTGCAAAAGCATCCAAGATGGAGAAGGTAGAGCTGCAGTGAGAAAAACCTGTAAGTGAAAACATGGCAAATGTTGAGGACTCACAAATATTTCTGTATTGTTAGAACATGGAATAATTGTCATAACTCTAAGGAAAGATGATCTTGCTGATCAGGTGTTACTGGAGTTACTGAAAGAACTCAGTCTGGGGCACACATGAGAGATGTGCAGAGATAGCTGGTGTACAAAGAGAAAACTGGAACAAAATGTACACTGAAAACACACTGAATTACAAAACTGTTGCAAGGACTCCATTTCAAAGGTACTGAAAACAGACACTTTGATAGATACTTTATTTAGGACTGTTTTTTTTTGTGTGTGAAGTCATGCAGCTTTGAATCAAAAGAAAGACACCTTATAATTCATTGAAGAAATAAAAATGTTTATGAAGTGACATTTAAAATGTTTGAGTTAGCAGAAAAGTTTGTGTTATGCTTTAATGAAAGACAGGAGACCGTGCCCTGGAATGATTGTGGATTACAAAGCTATTTATCAGAGAACTAAACATTTAGATATACAGTATAATTCAGAACAGACATGCAAATAATGATTACCTCCTGAAATATTTAAAGGAAAAAGTAGGAATCTGTATTCAGATTAAAAATATGGTTAACCGGAATTTATAAACTGCTGAGTAACAGGTATAAATACACTGAAAAGTGGCTAATAACACTGCTATACATTTATCTATTTTTGTACAAAATCAGAGAGTTGTTGTACCCTATTTAAGGTATCTAAATTGCTTTTTTTTAAAATTTGAATCAGAATCATCTAGTTAGTAATTGTATGACAAGAAGGTATGGTCATTATGATGAAAATGGCATTTAAAAGGAAACTGCAAACCTTCTTACAGAATATGCAAAGATCATTCACACTTTTGTTTGGCTGTAATAAGACACAAAGAGAACAAAAACAGGAGAGAGAGTAAGTGGATATAAAAGTTTCGGAAAAAAGTTCCAGAAAATAAAGAAGTGCTGGGAAGGTTTCATAGTATTACACTGCTAGGTGGAAAAGGAAAGGATGACGGATGGAGTGTAGAAAACAATGAAGTAAATGAAGAATTTATTAAGTCAAAGAAGATATGTGTTTCTAAATGAATTAATGAAACAAAATTGCCAGAAACCGATAACAGATATGGGATATTAGACTCAGGGAAGAGGAGGGAAAAGGCAACACGGTCAAAAGAAGAAGCAGTAAATTCAGTATGTGAAATGGGAAGTGGAGAAATGAAAGGTTAAAAATTAGATTCTTTGTCTATTCTATCTGTTATTGTAAATTATAATGAGTAAATAAAATAGAAATACAATAATACTACAGTGCAGAAAATAAACAGTATAACATATGCTTAGATTTTAGATGTTTAACGGAGCAGATATAAAGCAGTCTGAGGCCTTGTTGATGGAAGAGAGATTATTTGGGCATTGGTTCATAGGTTCATAAGTGTGAAGGCTAATAACCACAGGGGCATTTTTAATCCTAGTAATACATCACAAAATCTCTTACAAGTTCTGGTACTCTTGATAAGTGTAAGCAGGAGTTTTGAAGAAAAAACATTTACAGGCAGGAGTCTGGGAGATTAACCATTTACAGGCTGCCTGTGTCCATTAGAGACATTGGTGCTAAACCAGGGATGGATTTCCTGTTCCCCATACAATTATCTGACTTACATTTGATTAGGGAGGAAGTCAACTTCACATGGATGGGGAGTCTGCTATAGAGAAGGGGCAGTCTCTGGATGCATAACTATCTTTCCTGCAGGTCCTATGTATGCTACAGGCAAGCTTTAAATCTTTAGAATGGTTAAATCTGATGCTGTTTGTTTTGTGGATATGCAGGAGGTCCAACAGGGTGGGGACTGGCAATGCCTTGTATGTCAGGCATAGATACTCCTTCAACAACCTGTAGAAGACAGAATGCAGGGATTGGGCCTTGAGGCCATCTACGTAGGACATATTGCATACACCCTATATTCTTTTACTGAGTGACCTCTGTGGACATTCCAGTCATTGGCTATGCCTAGTTAAGTACATACAAAAGGGAGCTTTGTACCCAGTGATAGGTCTGATGAATGCCAGATATAGTGGAACAATGACTTCATTGGACCTAGATGCCATACTTTTGTTTATAAGTTACATAACATAGAATGATTTCCTCCTACTGTAGACATGTGATGGTCAAAGGTTAGATTACTGTCTATGTGTGTCCCCAAATCCCTGACTATTGGGTCAAATCTTAGGGGTATGTTGTCAATATGATAGTTTCCAGGGATGGAGGATTTCCCAAAGGATACTATTATGCATTTCTTGGCATTTAGTTTTAGTCCATGGCTCTGACACCAGTTATTTGTCTTGTGTTTGCCCTTCCTGGAGAACATTTGTATCAGTGGGAGATTCAATGACAGCTCCTAGTTTGCAGTCATCTGCAAATTTAGTCAGCCAGAGGCAATTAACATTGGCCTTGACTTCAGAGAAGTAAATGCCAAAAATGAGTCGACCTAAGACCAAGCCCTGAAGAACTCTGCTTCTGACTGGCCTCTTTGTAAAGGTGGACTCCTCAATTCTAACTTTTGGGGTCCTGATTATGAGCTAGCTAGCTATCCACCCGGTGGATAAGGGTTTGTACCTAACTTCTTGAATTTGTCAACAGTGCCCAAGTGGGATATTGTGTCAAATGCTTTGGTCAGATCAAGGTAGGCAGTGTGAACCATTTTGCCTTCATTCAATGCTTTGGTGACCTTTTCAAAGAAGTCCACCAGGCTGAGTAGGCATAACCTGCCTTTGATGAAACCATATTGGGTTAGATCCATTGTCTGGAGGTTTTCTATGTCATTATTTATCATTTCCATGATAGTTCTTTCCATGGCTTTGCATATGAGACTTTTGGGTTTGTAGTTTACAGGGTCTGTAGATGGCTCACCATTTGTGCAGAGAGATGACTGTTGCTATTCTCCATTTATGAGGCATGAAGCCTATTTGGAGGCTACAGTTAAATAGCAATTCCAGAGGACCTGATAGGTCATGTTTTGTGCTATTTAGAAGGCATCCTGGGATATTGTCTGGGCCCATTGATGCAGTGTTCTTGGCCTTAGAGAGAACATTAAGGGCCTGTTCCCTAGTGATAGCAGGGGGAGTTACATTTGATGGTATTTCCTGAGAGAAGGTTGAGGGGGAGGGGGGGGGGTTGAGGCAAATTTGTCAGCCAGTAGGTTTGCTATATATTCTGGCTCAGTATATGTGGCTCCATTAACAATAGGTTCATAGGTTCATAGGTTGGTACTGGGCTATCTGCCCAAAGGCATATATTAGCCCAGCCATGTTGTGCGGTATTCACCATCCCTTTAGTAGTTCCCTAGACTCTTGTACTAGCAGCTAGTACCCTTGGCCCCTATCTAGTAGTGCTGTTGGTGTGATCCCCGGTGTGAACTTTCTGTTACCCATCCACTCATCAAGGTTCCTCTTGAAGAGTGATAGTGAGGGGCTCTGTCTTATGTAGATCGGGACCCTCTTCCATAGTAAGGGAAGTCTCTGTGAAGGAAATCTATCCCTCCAGCATGTTCTATTTATTGTTGTGTTGAGGTTTATATCCCTAGAGCATGTAGCTCGAGTAGATTTGGTTTTGCTAAGATGGAGCATGTTCAACAATTCTGGGTTGGACATGGCTCTGTACGTTAGACTTAGATTGCCTCTGAGAAAGCGGTATGCAACAGAGAACAGTCTTAGCTTTTTCAATCGTGCTGCATAAGGCAACTGTTTGAGGCCAGTAATCCTCTTGGTTAGGTACCTCTGTGGTCTCTCCAGCTGCTGGAGATGTCTAGCCAGGTACATTCCAATTGGTGCATTGTACTCAATAATGGGTCTGATGAGGGAAGAGTAGAGGGGCACCATTACATCCTTAGATCTTGATGCAAACCCTTTCGTGATCAGATGGGTCACATAGAGGGATTTTCTAACCACTTTGGCAACATGTTTATCAAAGGAAAGCTGACTATCTACTTGGGTCCCTAGATCCCTTATTTCTTCTTCAGATTTCAGGGGATTACTTTGTACTTTGCGGGTACTCTGTTTTTTCCAAAGGGGATTACTACGCTTTTTTTTGCATTTAGCTTGAGACCATGGCTTTTACACCATGCATCAGTCTCATTTAGGCCCTTCTGGAGGATCTCCATGTCGGCCAGAGACTCTATTATAGCACTCAGTTTGCAGTCGTCTGCAAACTTAGTCAGCCACAGCCCTTCTGTGCTTGCCTGTACTTCTGAGAAGTATATGCCAAACAGGAGGGGCCCCAGGACAGAGCACTGAGGCACACCACTCATTACTGGTCTGGATTCGGACATAGATCCCGCTACTCTTACTTTATGGGATCTGTCTGAGAGCCAGTTTGTGATCCATCTTGTGACGTAAGGGTTTATGCCCAGGCTGGTCAGCTTATCAATAATACCTGAATGGGGAACGGTGTCAAATGCTTTAGCAAGGTCAAGATAAGCTGTGTGTACCTCCTTTCCCTTATCTATAGCCTGAGTAACTGTCTCAAAGAAATCCACCAGGTTCAGGAGGAATGATCTGCCCTTGATGAAGCCGAACTGTGTGGGGTCCAGCGACTGGAGGTTCCCAATCTCTCCATTTATGAGTTCCATAATGATTCGCTCCATAGCCTTACAGATCAGACTGGTCGGGCTTATTGGTCGGTAGTTCCCAGGGTCAGTTGTGGCCCCACCCTTGTGTAGCGGGACCACCATTGCCGTGCGCCATTCTATGGGCACATATCCTGTGGAGAGGCTGCGACTGAATATTTTAGCTTCACAAATAACATGCCACTGTATGCCGCCATCCAATTTATCAGTATGTCCTATGCCTGTGTCTACATTCTGCAGAGATTAATACATAGTCTTCTCTCTGCCTGGTGTCTCCTTCACCAATGGACACCCCCAATGTGTTACCCCACAGCTTGTCAGTCATATCTGTCTTTCTCTGCTATCTAACTTCCTCTTCTTACCTGCCTATAACTCCCCTGACTTCTTTCTCCAACTTCTCATTCTCTAAAAAAATAAAATGAAATAAAATAAAATAAAAGAGCATGTGTCCCCAGGAAAAAAAGAAGTCCCACCCATACCTCTTGACTAATGTATAGATGAATAGAACCATGTATTAATCATAAAAACGTGTAGTTTTCTATTGAGTTAGAATGTTGAGAGACATGTTCCCATTTCCATCTTGCTCATTCCTTATTTGCACATCTTGTGTTCTACTCTCTGCATGCTTCCCTTTTCATCTCTGTCCTATACTCCAATTTCTAACCTATAACCTAGTCAGAAAAATCAATAAACACAGTGCAACATAACAGGCTTATTAAAAATCATCTTTCTGTGGTCCATCATTGATGCACATTTATAACTAACAAGGGTTAGCACTTCTAGTTCAATGGCAAAAATGAAGTCCTATCTTTATCATGTCTACAGATATTGCCATCACTCGTGGAGATGAAATAAGCATCTCTTTGTGTCACCATGCAAATCTGAAATAAGGTTAAGTTAACACCTGTATTGCACTGCTGTGATGGCTGTGTACTAATCAAATTATTTTTTCATAGATTAGTATTAGGCTAATTGCCCTTGTGGGCCATTTTAAGCCTAGCCAATTACCCCATGTGATAATCAAACCCTGCACCTTGTGTCTGCAATGTAAACACCTTAACCATTCTGCCATCCTCTTACAGTTGTATTGTGTAAACGCTCTGAGTGGTGGTTTGACTCCGCTGGGAGTTGTATGTTCCTTTACAATGTTAATTTGGCAGCCCGAAAATGTGCCACATTTCCCTGATGTGTATCTCTGATTACCCCTTTTAGTTTGATAACCTCTGTGGCTCCCCTTGCTACGCAGCAAACAGTATCTCAAAAACAAGTGACTATGTCCCCACTCCACCCCTGTCTAACTAATCGACACTATATTGATTCTCCCTTGCTTCTCCTCATACAACTCCCTACATTTTATTCTCCACCACCTTATCACCAAATGATCACTCTGCTTACACCGAAATGGGTCTGATGCTCTCCCTTATCCTCCATTCTCTCTGTCTCAACCAAACCAAACCCATCTGCTAATTCTTTTTGCTCCTGTCTGATTTTTTTTTTCTTTTTAAATTTTTTATGCCTATACTTATATCTGAATTTCCATGAACTGTTTATTACTTAATGTTACTCGATGTATGTGATCATTTTCTCTGTAACTGTACCTTTGAGTTTCTATGTAAAAGTGTTTTTGGAGCTTTTTCTCCCTGAGTATCAACTGAAAAGGGGCAACTTTTTTTTGCCCACATGGGATATGCTGGCATGTAGACTGAACTGATTTGTTGACTACCCTGAGGGCATGATACTTACATTTTTTAATGACATTCACAGTACAAGTCCACTGCTCACACTATTATTTTAAGGGGTATATGTAGGCTTCTGCATGGGCGATCAAGCACTTCCATACTGCCTCTCTCTACTATTAACGCTGTATATTACATCAGCATTGTCAACGTTGTTTGTGAGTGTGAACTAGAGAGGGCCGCCAGAGGTGCTCTCATACATTCAGTGTTTATCTCAAATACTCTTACTTTAATCTGGCCACAAGATGACCTAACACATTCTGTCCATGGGTCTGTTTTGTAGCCGAGACAAGGAGCTGAGAGTTATTCACAATGGTCTGACCAAATGCGCGGGTAATAAGCATCGAGACTCATCGTGGACATAATGTAAATAGTGCTGGCTTGGCCTTGATTTCAGATATGCGACTTGTGAATTCCCAGGTGTGTGCACAATTAAAACCACCCCTATTCTTCAGTAAGTGCTATTGGAGCTCCTACATCCACTTGAACTGTTAACAGCTTAGGCAGACGGGGCACCTATTTAATGTCTCAGCTGTAGGATGGCTCACTTATAAGTGCAGCACCTTCCTTATGCAGCGCTACAGTGTCACTAATGAAAAAATAATTTCAAGCACCCAGTGTGGAAATAAAGACACAGCCTCCTGATATTCCAACACCAATGGAAGGTGTACTACCTCTTGAGCTAATGCACATCTATTTTTTAACTGCCACCTGTTCAGGTAGTCATTAAATAATTGTACTGTAGTGCCAATATTGGAAAATGAATCCAAGCACTTAAGAGTGGGAATGGATCCCAGAGCACTCTGATCTTCCAACATGAAAAGCAAGTGTGCTACCTGTCTAGCCACTGAAACTGCCAAATACCTTTCTCCTTCTAGATTTATTTTCTACTGGATTGGAACTTTAGACTTAACTGGAATCTCATTTAGTAGAAAAAGATTATTCCTGCATGCCTTCCTTTCCTACTCAAAAAACTATTTATTCCTAAAAGAGAGAAACTTTCCAGCACAAATGATATTGTTTTTTTTTAAACTGGGAAAAAGCAAGTCTTACATATTCATAAATAAAAGTGCATTTATGTCTGAGTTCAACCTTCCTCTTATCCTATTACCTCATTGGCACTCTTCAAACACAGTATGGACAATTGGACGGGTAACTGTAAATTAACCCCAGGGGTTCCACCTGTGTCCCTCTTGGGCAGGGGCAATAGTTACTGATCATGGAAATAAGGGTATAACTTGACTAGGCTTGTAAGGGCCCTAGGGCCATTAGCCTGGTAACTTCCAGTGATCCTATGGTCATATACCTTTACCTGCATGTGAGCAACTGTCCACTGACTATCCAATTAGCATATGTGCTGTATTACACCTGAGGCCAGCTCATTGTTCCTTTCTGCAGTGTATGAGTGGAATATTACCATGAGCAGATATTAAATTTCCAGCTAGGAAAGAACTTGTCAGTACCTGCCATATCTTCAGTATGAAGACTTGAGAGGTTACATGCCTTAATATGCAAATCTCCTCAGACAGTGTTTCTTTTAGGCAATATTAATCTGACAGTCTTTCATTTACACAAACAACTGCAGAACTATAAAGAATTTACTTTAAACCAGTCAGCCTAGTTTCCAATTGTTTATTCCCAACAAGAAAAACAAAACCTGTGAGATTCTTGTACACTGAATATGCCTAGACAAACAACAGCAAAAGAGTATTACAAAGAATGAGGAGTTTATTGTCAGCTTTATGCACACAAAGCAAGGAATATTGGTTAGAAAACAAACCAAGCGACTTACTCACAAGATGCCTTCACTTGTGACAAATGAGCTGGAATATTCTCCATAGTTATCACAAAGAATGGCAGCTACCACTTCTGCATTTTCATTTTAAGTTAACCAATACTTAATCACTACAAGAGAATGCAACATTTTGCAAAGGAAAAACAACAGCAATTGAATAAATCTAACATCCATCCAAACTGTTTGCAAAACTGACAGCATAATCTTCTCATCTTCCAGTGTTGTGGTACTTTATATACTCAATTTGGAGTCAGAACTTTCCATGATCGGCTTCTTATCTTCCTAAATCACCATCCATGGGTCTATATCACTTTGTCAAAGCTTTATTACTGCAAACCTTTGTTCATCAAACCGAAGACTGTGAACGTTCACTACAACGAATGACTTACCAGGGAAAAGAACTAATTGCCCATTATTCCAAATGGCATACCAAGCACAGTATTTCAAACCCATCCAGGTGGAGGGCTGTATCCCCCACCCCCAACTATATATGCCAAGTGCAGGATTGCACTACAGGGGGAATAGAGTAAATTTCCAATGATAGCCAACTCATTCCATCCCCTGGATAAATTGTTTGTTGAAGTAAACATTCACTGAAGTGAATGTTCAATGTATTTGGTTTGATGAACAAAGGTTCGAGGTAATGAACCTTCAGCAAAATGATATAGATCCACCATACACATACATTACTGTTGCATATTCACTTTCCCTTCTTATTTACAGATCTTCTTGACAATGTTATAAACTCATAAAATAACAGTCATCATTAAAAACAAACCTCATCTCTTAAAAGTTTTGGTTATATTTCCCAGTCATTATTGTAATGGTCACCATACATCTGCTAATGAACTCACCTTGGTACAATGATGATTACTTGATTGCCCTATTACCACATGACACACTCCAGTCAAATCAGGTATCCCAGCCTTCATGAATATCTAATATCAAAGGGCTTATCAAGGTTTATATCTTCCACTAGAATCATACTAGATTAACTGGTGTCCTGAGCACTCTCCAAATTGGTGTGTGTGTCCCCCCCCCCCCAGCTCAAGATGGCTTTGGGGAAAGGATGCAGATACATGCAGCACTATTCTCTCAAGGGAGCAATATTTTATATGATTCACCTTTGTCCAGCTAGTCATTAATAAGTTATAATTCGACCTATCTTCCTATAGCCATAAATAAAAACAAGATGATTAATCGAATTACTTAGCATACTACATATCACTCATATTTATTTTGCTGGAATCCAAGCTTTTTGCTTTTAAAGTAACTAAGAGCTGAATTTTAGAGCTGAGCTTTATTCAGGTGCTAAATAGCAGTGGTGTGGTGTTGAATATTTTAAAATTTAAGTACTCTGGCAATCTCCAATGAATTCTGAGACAAAAATGATATTGTACTTCTGAATATGTTTATGATGCACTGAAATGTAGGATGTTAAACCGTGAGGATGATTTATTTTCAAATCACTTTTAAATATTTCTTACAAAATCATGTACAGTAGTCAGCTATATTCCCATCAAGTATGCAGTCAATTAACACTGAATATAAAACTGTACAGGAAGATCATTTGAATCCCACAACATATACGCTTTTATTATATGTGTAAGTACAGAATGTGATGCATTAGTCCTGAGGTGAAACTCAAGAATACAATAATATATATATGACACCACATAGCAACTTGGCCTAGTTCTCCAGGCTCTACACACATTACAATGTAGATGTTGTAAATATATTATTGTGTAAATAAAGTTGATTGGTGCAGTTTAACTAAGTTTTCTGGTCTCATCTCTTGGGTTGGGAGGGTGGCCTAATGGTTAAGGTGTTTGCCTTACAAATAGAAGGTACAGGGTTTGAATCTCACAGGGGATAACTGGCTAGGCTTAAAATGGCTCGCAAGGACAGTTAGCCTAGTACTAACCTATGAAAGAAGCTTCTCAAGCAATAACAAACATGCAATAACTTGCACTCAACATGCCAGGGTGAAAACAAATTATTTAAAGCTCAGTTTGAAATGCTCAGAGTGCTTATAAAACAGCAAAAATATGCATTTCTTACTCAGCTTAGAAATAGAAGGAAATTACTACTACTGGAAATGAACCCAAACTGTTACATTGCATGGAACTAGAAAAGAAAAAAACAGGAAAGACAGACAAGTAAATTTCCAGCAATTAATCTCTTCGTTGATTGATTGATTGAGGTAGCTGTTTGTCTGTTACTTGAGTAAGTTGCTATGTAAAAGTGCCATGGTAATTCTACTTCAATAATGTCAGCATCCGACTTCTGTAGGAGGCTGCAAGCCTGTCTCCTCCCCCCCTCCCATTATCTATGCTTCTTAGATAAGCCAGTGAAAACCTGATAAGCAGCCTTTTAACAGTTATGTCATATTTGGGGGCAAATAACATGACTTCCAGCCTGGCCATATGGCACTAACACCCTCGAACACACAAACACATATACACACACAGTCACATATACTATATCTCAAGTATGATATGTGTCTGTAGACCAGCTTTCAGGAGTCATTTTGGTTGAATTGGCACAGCTCTGGATGTACCTAAACCACCACAGAAGTTCTGTTTTTACAATAAATACATAAACTAGATAAGGAACTCACTGACACCTGTAGTTCCTAACAGCAATGAAGATAGAGTCACACTTCATAAAGGAATTGCTTCCACACACATTAGAATGTGTTCTCCCAAATATTGCTGATGCCTCCATCGCTGATATCAACTGGCATAAAAAAATACAAAACAGGATAAGACTGATCTTCAGCTCTTTTCTTCAAGAGCACCTCTGCCTTTCCATTTCCACTTATCTTGCTCTCCGTTGGAGACAACGCCCTCCTCTACCCTGGTACACTTATGTGACACCTCTGCATTGACCCAGTAATCATGGAGCCTCAATCCTCACTACTAACACCAGTGAGGGACGTGCACATTGGGAGGATGACAAGTACACACACAGTAAAGTACTATTTCCCTTAAGAGCACACAGAGATCACAGTCAGTCTGGGGCTGGTTTCTCCCTCTTTCTCCAGATCCCCAATAAGACTTTCCACTGGCATAGGTATGAGGTTAAGATCTCAGCCGAGTGGTCAAGCCAAAACCTCCAACACTCTCTCTGTCCAGACAGTGCTTCGTGTCCCTGCCCAAGTAGCTGACACACACACACACACACACACACACACACACACACACACACACACACACACACACACACACACACACACACACTTTAAGATTTGACTTATATACAAATACACAGATGCTTCTGGAGAAGGCTGGAACAGGTTTACTAGCTATGCCCCCTTCTGCCCAGACTATACGGTAGTACCAGCTGCCACCAACTACTACTACTTATCAGCTACTATAAGGCTCTTACCAAAGGGTGACAAATTCTACTGTGTAATGTTACTATTATCCAAATGTTGTGTGACTAGAACTTTTAAGGCTATTTAGGAGTGGCCTGCACAGTACCCCAAATACATATGCAAGTACTCTAATAGCTTAAATATCTCTAAACAAATGAACTACAGTTAAAAAGTTTAAATATATTTAATAATAAATAATAAAAGCACAAGACAATGCTCAATAACTCAATACAGTGACAACAGAGTTCAGAATCACAGGAAATACTTTAAAACAACATTGCAGGACAATCTCACATAAATACAGAAAATATCTAAACTAGTCTTACTGTATTTCTATCTCTAAGAGAAATCACTGTAATCTAAGTCTTGCTTACAGAGCAAAGCAAATACAGATGAGAAGTGCTGAATGGATGTTTACAGGTCAAGAGACAAATAGAAAATGCACAAATTCACTCTCTGAGATAGTTCTTAAATTACTATCAAACCTTTCTGTTGGGTTATCTCAGATTACATCATTATTATCAATTCTGCCTTTAGTTCACAGGCTCACAGAAACTTTAAAATTAACACCTGTGTCAAAAACACTTATTTTTCAGAAGTTGCCTGGAACCTGAATGCGTAAAAAACAGTTAAATACTTTTCCCTTGAAACCCATAATTATCTGTGTTTCCAAACAATATAAAGAATTTCTAGCTGCAGACATTCTAAACACAATCGTAAAACTCTTTACTTATTTTGTCAGAGTTTGCAAGTTAACTCTGTATGTCCCAATTTTTGCTATGAAAACATACGTTTGCACAGGCATATATTCCATATACATTTCTGCTCTTTTCCAGCAGGGTGCACTGTGGTTAAATTTTTGAAGCTCAGCACATTACATGCAGGTTACTTACATTTGTACATGAGTTTATGGATCATATTAATATTTACAATGACATAAAATTATTTACAAAATTCTAGCTAGCTGGGCTGGCAGCTTCACACCCCCCCCCCCACAAGAACTCAAGCTAGTTTTTCAAGTGACCTTTGAGAAACGCTTCTTGAGACGGGTGAGCTGATCTAGAAATACCTTACCCCATTCCCTGTCTTGAGAGCCCATCTACTTTGGCAATCCTAATCCCACTGCAGTGCTGCACTGTCATATCATATGCTTACAATCCTAGGATCCACCTTAGTGACTTGGCATTTTGCTGGCTGGCTCGATGTAGCCATATTAAGGGACTGTGGTCAACTACAGTGAATTTCCTTCCATACAGATAAGGCTGAAGTTTCTGCATTGCCCACACTATTGCTAGACATTCCTTTTCTACAGCTGCACAGCATTCCTCCCTGGGTTGGAGCCTATGACTGAGATAAACCACTGGGTGCTTTTCTCCCTCTGAAGAAATCTGGCTAAGTACAGCCCCCACCCCATGGTTTGAAGCATCCACCTGCATAACAAATTCTTTGCTGTAATCTGGACTTGCTAACACAGGGGGTCCTCACAAAGCTCCTTTAAGCTTCTGGAAACCTGCTCACATGCTGGGGTCAACACTACCTTATCTGGCCTGTTTTTCCTTGTCAGCTCTGTGAGGGGAGCAGCTATGGTACTATTATTGGGAACACAATTTCTGTAGTACCCTGCTGTCCATAAATATGCAGTAACCTACTTTTTTGTAACAGGTGCAGGCCATGACTAAATGGCTTCCACCTTGGCAGGTTCTGGCCTGATCTTACCACTCCCCAATCTATGTCCCAGGTAAGAGACCTCTGCCATACCCACTTGACATTTACTGGGCTTAATGGTCAACCCTGCCATCTCTAGTCTGTCCAGCACCTCCCTGACATGCTGAAGGTACTCTTGTCAGGAATAGCTGTAGATGGCAATATCATCTAGGTAAGCAAGGGAAAAATCTCCTGCTCACGCTAGGATATGATCTACCAGCCTCTGGAAAGTCACTGGGGCATTTTTCATGACAAAGAGCATATTTGTGAACTTATACAAGCCAAAAAGAGTCACAAAGGCTGACCTCTCTCAAGGCACCTGCCAGTAACCCTTGGTAAGATCAATGGTGGTAAGATACTTACCACCCAACTGCTCTACAGCTTCTTATGTCCTAGGCATGGGGTAAGCATCTGACTCTGTGTGACTATTTAATTTCTTGTTGTCCACACAGAACCTGCTGCCATCCTTCTTTGGCACCAGCACCACAGGTGAGGCCCAGGGACTGCTGGACTCCTGAATTACCCCTAGTTCCAACATTTCCTGTATCTTCTCTCTCAGAGTCTGTTTGACTCTCTCAGGCACCCTATAAGGGGCCTGCCTAATAGGCCTTTGTGGTCCTTTATCCACATGGTGCTGCACCAGGTGGGTATACCCCAGTTTCCATGTGAACATGTCTCCAGACTCCTGTAACACTACTCAGACTTCTCGAACCTGGGTAGGAGATAGCTGCTGGGACATTGCTACCCTTCAACTAAGGTATCAGTCCGAGCCTCATTGAGGAGATCAGTCAGCAGATCTCCCTCAGACTCCTCATGCAATCCACTGCAAATACTCAGCACAAGGGCCTCCCTATCATGGTATGGTTTCATCATGTCAACATGGTATAATTTGTGCCCCTGCTGCCTGCCCAGCATACCTACCATGTTAACATCACTGACCTTCCTTACCACCTTGAAGGGTCTCTCTCTTAAGCTGCCTGCAGCTTGTTATGTCTGACAGGAATGAGAACCATAACCTGCTGCCCTACAGCATACCCTTTAGCTCAAGCAATGTCATACCAGACCTTTTTCTGCTGTTGGGCTTCTGACAGGTTCTTCTGGGCCAAGCCCATGAGTTCCCTGAGCCTTGTCCTGAGGTTTAGGATGTATACCACAACAGAATCCTTGTGAGATTCACACTCACCCTCGCACTCATCTCAAATTAAATCTAGAGGTCCACTCACAATATGCCCATACAATAACTCAAAGGCTTCCCACTGGCACAGCTATGGGGTTAAGATCTTAGCCAAGTGGTCAAGCCAAATCTCCAGTACCCTCTCTGTCCAGCCAGTGCTTCATGTCCCTGGCCAAGTAGCTGACACACAAACACACACACACACACACACACACACACACACACACACACACACACACACACACACACACACACACACACACACTTACTTTAAGATTTGATTTATATACAAATACACAGACACTTCTGAGGAAAGCTGGCACAGGTTCACTAGTTATGCTCCCTTCTGCCCAGACTATACGGTAGTACCAGCTGCCACCAACCACTACTACTTATCAGCTACTATAAGGCCCTTACCAAAGGGTGACAAATTCTACTGTGTAATGTTACTATTATCCAAATGGTAAGTGTGACCAAAACTTTTAAGGCTATTTAGGAGTGGCATGTACAGTGTCCCCAAATACATATTCAAGTACTCTAAGAGCTTACATATCTCTAAACAAATGAACCACAATTAAAAGGTTTAAATATATTTAATAATAAATAATAAAAGCACAAGATAATACACAATAACTCAACACAGTGACAACATGGTTCAGAATCACAGGAAATATTTTAAAACAACATTGCAGGACAGTCTCATATAAATATAAAACACATCCAAACTAGTCTTACTCTATTTCTATCTATCTCTATGAGAAATCACTGTAATCTAAGACTTACTTACAGAGCAATGCAAATACAGATGAGAAGTGCTGAATGGATGTATACAGGTCCAGAGACAAATACAAAATGCACAGATACACTCTCTGAGATAGTTCTTAAATTATTATCAAACATTTCTGCTGGGTTATCTCAGATTGCATCATTCTTGTCACTTCTGCCTTTAGTTCCCACACTAACAGAAACTTTAAAATGAACACCTGTGTGTCAAAAATTCTTATTCTTCAGAAGTTGCCTGGAATCTGAACTTGTAAAACCAGTTAAATACTTTTGCCCTTGAAACCCGCAATTATCTCTGTTTTCAAACAATAGAAAGAATTTATAGCTGCAGACATTGTCTTCTAGCTGTGGTGAAAACAATCATAAATTTCTTTACTTATTTTCCCAGAGTTTGCAAGTTAACTCTGTATGTCCCAATTTCTACTATGAAAACATACATTTGCACAGGCATATAGTTCATATACATTTCTGCTTTTTTCCAGCAGGGTGCACTGTGGTTACATTTTTGAAGCTCAGTACATAACATACAGGTTACTTACATTTGTAGATGAGCCTATGGATCGTATTATTATTATTTACAATGACATAGACTTATTTACAAAATTCTAGCTAGCTGGGCTGGCAGCTTCACAACGTATATATATATATATATATATATATATATATATATATATATATATATATTTGTATCAATATATATATATGTATATATATATATATATATATATATATATATATATATTTGTATCAATCTCTATATGTATATATATATATATATATATATATATATATATATATATATATATGGGTCTGACAGCCCATTTCACTGAAACCCATTTGGTCGACAGCTCATTTCATTGACAAAAGTATTCAAGGCAAAAACCTGGGTTTTGCCCCCCTCCCCACTGTTGTGCAACTGTGGAGTTGTTATATATAGTTGGGGGGGTGTGGGGGGCACACCTAGAATGTTTGTCGATGAAATGAGCTGTCGACCAAATGGGTTTCAGTGAAATGGGCTGTCAGCGAATAGAAGTAGACCCATATATATATATATATATATATATATATATATATATATATATATTGTTTTTTTTGCTAATAAACTTAAGATTTCTACATAAAAGGTCAGCATCAAAGTATTCACAACAGATGGTCCAGAAGTTTAGAATCACATTCCTTATTAAATCCCCCCACAGCTTTTTCCAGTACCCTGAAAAAATTATTTCCATTATGTCAGCTAAACAGAAATGGACCTCATCTACTTCTAAAATTTTCCACCACCACAAACAGCACAAACTACATGCAACCTTTGCTCACAAAAACATACTAAATATAGATAACATTACTAGAGAGGCTATATCCTGGGCAGTAATTTACCTGCTTGCTCTGCTTCACTGTGTGCTGTCTGGCTGTTTAACCTGAATGCATAACAATCTGCATTTAGCTGTTACAATTTACCACATTTTGCATGGCAGTAAAGTCTATCTGCAGTGCAGACTGGTATGTAACTAACCAAAGTAATACTTTTCCCAATTCATTTCTCAGCGGGTGGTATTCAGCACTATGCAATAACTGCATTTGTCCATAGAATTTAGTGAAACTTGCATGCAGCATTGCAGTGTTTTACATCGGAATGCATACTTTATATTTTACAGCTGAATATGTACCTCAGGTTTTGCATCTGAATATACACATTATTTTCTTTACCAAGTCATGGCTGAAAAGGGCCTTAAGGATGGCCCACCCATCAGGTTTCTCAATAAAAAAAAAATCTCAACAAACCTGTAGCTCATTTTCAGCAGAGAATCAAAAATGTTTCAGGTATTTAGCATAAAACTGTACACATTGCATTAAATAGATCCATAGTTATGTAGGTAAATGCTACCCTATGACCAGCTCATGAAACATACTATTGTGTATATTCATTGTTCATTCCAACATGTTTTCATTTCTCTTATGAGTTTGCTGCACAAGTTAAAAAAATTGTTTAAAGTTAAATAGAACATTACCTAAATTAAATGTCGGCTAAAAGTATAGGAGTAACACTTAAATAATAGCTGATAATGTGTAAAGGAGTATCAGGAAGCCATCACATTTGTTAGATCTGGGTTGTAATATGTCCTTCATGAAAAAAGATAATAATTCATTTATTTAATTTATTACAGTACTAGCATTTACGCTCATCACATGGATTGTGGTTGAAAAGGTCTGCAATGGACTAATCTGCTTATTTATTTAACAAATACACAAATTAAAAAATAAATAAAATGTACAGTTCCACTTGACAAGCTATACAAATGAATAAGCAAGAGACGTGAGACTGAGCATCGGTATAATTTAAATTAGCAGTGTGAAAGTTAAGTCATTACTACTCACAAAGCACAAGACATCCAGCAGAGCTAAGATGTGAGATGGCGTGAATTCACATTGTAAAATATATCAAGAAAAAACAATTTATAGGGTCAGAGAAAGACTAAATATAGCATAGCTAGATTTAAGTAAAGCATTGAGTGAGTGCCATAGACGCGGTGGTGGTGCTGCGGTAGCGTTGTTGCCTCACAGTAAGACGCTGTTTGGTTCGATTCTCAGCTAGAGCGTCTTCTGCATGGAGACATGCGTGAATGATTGTAACTTCATTGAAGGTTGTGCGTCAGGACTGATAACTCGGCACATAAAAATCAACTACCAATCATTAGCGGACCGGAGTTCTGCTGTGGCGACCCCTAACTGGGAAAAGCCGAAAGACACAACAACTGAGTGAGTGCCATATAACAAACCATCAGTCAGGTGGGCTTCCAAGAGGTAGACCACAAGATGCTAAACAGACTGACTGTAGGTAAAAGAGGAAGGGATACTGAATAGACACTGCAAGGGTAAGACCAAGTTAATGTTATTTCATGCCAGTCTGTAACAGCATGACAAGAAATACTTTGTTCGGTGTCTGTCACTGAAATCTATGTAAGGAAGACAGTATGTGAAAAACTAGAAAGTAAGGTGTGGAGTGGGTAAATTGATGAAAAGGGTGTGCAGTTTTGATAATGAAGATCACCATGAGAAAGTATGAAGCAATCCAAGGGAAAAGCATGCAATGGAAGAAATCAGCAGAATAAGCGAGAAAGATGGAATAATCCTATCAGGAGACCTAAGTGAAGTCACCCTGCAAGCTCTTGGGAAAACCAGAGGAACACTGAAGTGCACAAATCACGAGGGGTTATGCTGATCTTTCTGTAGTGTGTCCTCATTTGGAATACTGTGGCTAATTTCTAGCAGTCCCACCTACAGATGAACACAGGCAGAATGAAAAACAAGTATATTAGTGGAAGGGCAATAAAGATGAAGTCTCATCTGTGTATCAAAATGACATAGACAAATTAAGGAGGGAACTATGACCTCTCTGGCAATCATATCACATAGACTGAAATGCCTTTCCAGTTGTGCTGCCAAATTCATACAAATATATATGAGCAAATGCAGGACAAAAAGAGATAAAAATAATAACATGCTAAAACACAATTTAAACTGCAATTATCTTGGTGGCAGAGTTGGTAGGGCAACCAGAATGGTGTTGAGAGCAGTTTGTGTGCAAACGTTTGCTAAAGATTTTTACATCTCTGTATATTCCATGAACATGCTTAGTTTACTTTAGCTCTGTTATAACAATTATTATAATACATATTTTTCTCACTGATTTCTGATTATGCAGTATTCATATTCCAGTTACCTTTTTTCAACAGTTTTGCAGGAAAGTTCAGTTCCCAGTACTGAAGGATCCAAAAATTCATCAGATTTTCAGACATCAGAGTAATGCAACTTCTCTGTGAGGGCTGATGTCCATTTTCACCGTTTTGTATATGTTTCTTCAATTCTATTGCCTCTGTATTACAATGATTCCCTAACTGCACTGGCTATTTTAATGGAGGTTCTGTAAGATTGTAGGTCATGTGGCTGGTGTTTTAGCACTTTCTTCATAACTGTCCAGCTAATGAGTCAGCATATTCAAGTAAGAGGGGTGTTGGGGCAAAGCCCACATGTTTCCATGGGTAAAAACATTGTGGAGTAGAATTTTGGACATTTATAAAGAATACTGTATCCAAGTAATGATTTTTGTACCTGTTAAAAAGTGGCCTTAGTATAATTTAAATCCAGCGGTTACCAAGTTATTCACTGATGCTTATTTGTTGAGAAGTTCCATAGCAACACAAAACATTTGAACAGCTTTAGAACTACTATAGTCATAGTGATTTTGTGAGCTGAGATAGCTCACTATACAAAAAAAAAGTCATAGTTTTAAATATGGCCAATAATTAAACAGTTAAAATTATTGCATACAATTGTGGACAGCAATACAGTAAAAAAAAACTGCAGTCGTAGGTCAGCATACAATAAATTAAAGCAGTTTAAGAAACTTCTCTGTGTGAAAGATTTTCAGTCCATATAGTTCTAGTTAATCACTGTATATTAATCAGATCAGACAATGGTAGTAGAAGTAGCGAATGTAAACTCGTCTTACGTCAAAACAAAACAAAACAAAAAATAATAATAGAAAATATAAAATTGTACAGCATTACTAAGTATTCGAAAGTAATCCAAGCAAGTCAGGTAGTCTGTTTCCAGTCGAAAATCAAAGGATGATTTTATTTTATTTATTTATTTAACATTTGTTGACCGGGAATGTCCGACTAGGTTCCACAGAGCCTGTTTTCAGTGGAGGCCCGGGGAGAAATGCTCCAGATGCATGTCTTTGGAATGTGGGAGGAAACCGGAGTACCCGGAGGAAACCCACGTGAACACAGGGAGAACATGCAAACTCCACACAGAAGGCACCCCAGCCGAGAATCGACCGGAGAATCTCTTGCTGTGAGGTGACAATGTTAACCACTGCACCACTGTGCCACCCTAGACTGAAAATCTTCCACACAGAGAAGTATGATCAAAAGTGATTAACTAGAACTATATGGACTGAAAATCTTGCACAGAGAGAAGTTTCTTACACTGTTTTGTTTTTGGACCCACTACACGTTAATGGGTTGTTTTGAGACTTTGGGGATACCATGGAGATTACTTGTTTTTTTTTCATACAATAAATTACTGACAACTACTATAGTCCAAAAGCAAGGTGACCAATGGTCCCAGTTTTTCCAGGACAGTCCCAGTTTAGAAGTCTCTGTCCTGGAATCCCAAACATTGTCTTTGGGACACACAAATGTCCCAGTTTAGTCTGAATGGTTTCTGGCATTCGTAGTGCTGCTTCAGTGAGTGAATCAAAACAAAAACTGCAGGCAGTTTCGTGGACGACAAAAGATTCTGTTAGGTCCACAATCAGAATATAGGCAAGGCAGGTGGTGGGAGAGTTATGTCCATGATAAGAAGAGGAGCTCCTTTAGTAATCCAAGAAGAAAAATATAAGCTGGGCAAGTACGCATCGATCTATGTCTATTGGATGACAGAGTAGATTACTTTAGCAAATGTTTACTTGTCCCCCCAAAACAAATTTAAATGAAATAAAACAAGTGTTGCAGACTGTTAGGTATGCAAACCTCTTGATGCTGCTGTCAAGGATTACTCTCACTCATCTCTCTCTCTCTCTCTGACACATACAGACACACACACACACACACACACACACACACACACACACACACACACACACACACACACACACACACACGCACACACACACACACATGTGTGCACGCGCGCACACACACATTCACTCACACATGATCGCTCTTACTCCCCCGATCTCTGACACACACAGTCACTCTCTCACTCATACATGCAATCACTCACACATCACTCTCACTCTGTCCCAATCTCTCGCATACACAGCCTCTCACTCTCACTCTCTCTCTCGATCATAACTCTTAACCATACTTCTCAGATTTTCACAGAATTTCCAGATTTTTGACTCATATTTTAAGTCTGTTCCTCAAAAAAATGTGATTTTTCTTGTAAGTCATTAAGGGTTGAAGTCACTAAACAATTAGATGTTTGAGCGTCATATCCTTCAGGTAATTTGTGTTAACACAACACCTTTTATTCTGGTAACTTTCTAAGTTTGTTAGCAATATTTAAAATGTATCCATATTTTTCTGCCTTTGTCCCCCCATTATTTTTGACTTCATCCAGATTTATTGTGCTGGGAATTTGAGAGGTATGCTCTTAACTGTAAAGATTTTTGCAGAATGTCCAGATTTTTGATTAATATTTCTGGTCCATTTCTCATAAAACTATGGTTTTCTAGCAAATAGTTGGCAAATCATTGCGTATTTAAGTCAGAAAATATTGACAGACGTTTGAGTTTCAGACTTAATACCTTTCAGAAAATTTGTGGTAATGTAAAACCTGTTATTCTATCAACTTTCTAAGTTTGTAAAAGCAATATTTAAAAAGTGTCCCTATTTTTGGTCCTTTGCCCCTCCCCCCCCATCATTTACTGCTCTGTGACCCTTCCTTACCCAGTATCACACCAGGTGGGTTCCATGGAAGGTGTTCTATGTTACAGCCACACTGGTAATGAACAGAGAAGAAAATTGCTTTCTCAGCAAATTACCCATATAATCAGTTCCCTTGGTGCATAGCATACCTCTCAACTGTCCAGAACGTCCAGATTTCTGCCTCATATTTTTGGTCTGCATCTGATCCTCATAAAAATTATGGTTTTCTGGTAAATCACTGAGGACTGAACGAACTAAATAATGTCATACTTTTGAGTTATAGGCTTCCTATCCTTCAGAAAATGCATGTTAACACAAAATCCTGTTATTCTAGCAATTTTCAAAGGTTATAAAATGAATATTTAAAATCTGTCCCTACTTTTGTAAAGATGTCCCCCAGAATCTTTGAATTTAGTGTTGCAAGGCATGTTCCACATGTAGGGTGCAGGGATTAGTGTAGGGCTGTAGGCCTATAAATAGCCTGCAGCTTAGGTGTCCTGGTTTAGGTTGTGTAACAAAATGGTCACCTTGTCCAAAAGCTAAAATAAGCTGCAATGGTGAATGAGTAAAATGTGTTCAGTTTCAATCAATACCCGGGTTAAACAGTAGTGAAGAAAACCAGAGATCAAGCAACTCGTTTAAAACTTCATCACCAAATTATTAATGGAGGTTGAAGGCAACTGTCAATTAAAACAGCATGTCATTCAATAGCTGCACCACACATTTTTTTCATGAATAAGAACTAGTATTCAGTAGGTAAGGTTTCAATGGTCCTCTTTCTTTCACAGAACTGCAGTCCATATGTCAGCAATTCTCCTGTGTGGACAACATTGACAATGTGGCCTATAAGTGGTAGGTTTGTTTAACTGTATATTAACCTGAAGGTGTAAGTTGGTTTTAAACATGTCAGCTAAAAGAAGCATCAGCAGTTCTGAGTTTAAGAAATATAAGCACCCTACTGTAAATAACTCCATGTGCATGTTGAGTGGCAACTGTAAAGAACACTGGGCCCAGAGTAAATACTGCATTTCTATGACAGTATTAAAAGTAAATTGACAAATATTGCTTCATACAGTGGGCTGGGTCTGGAAGGTGAGGGGGGGGGGGCATGTCATGCACCTGGCCACCTGGTTGGTGTACCAGTAGAAGGAATAGGTTCATAGGTTGGTACTAGGCTATCGGCCCTAAGGCCTATGCAAGCCTAGCCATAAAAATTCCCTGGAAATTTTTTCCCACAATATTTACTTCTCTGGGCCCCTGTCTAGCAGGGTGACTGACATGACCCCAGGGGTGAATTTCCTATCTCCCATCCAATCATCAAGGTTCCTTTTGAAGAGGGCCAATGTGGCGCTCTGCTTGACATGTATGAGCAGTGTATTCCAGAGTATGGGGAGTCTCTGGGTCAGGAACCTATCCCTCCAGCATGTTTTGTTCATTGTGATGATAAGGTTTAGATCCCTGGAGCGTGTGGCTCTGAGGCATTGGGATTTCTTTAAGTGGAGCATGTCCAACAGCTCAGGGTTTGACATGGCCTTGTATGTTAAGCAGAGATTGCCTCTGAGTAGACGATATGCCACAGAGTATAGCTGGTGTTTTTTTAGATGGTCAGCATATGGCATCTGCTTTAGGCCTGTAATTCTTTTAGTGAGGTATTTCTGTGGCCTTTCCAGCTGTTGCAGGTGTCTTGTGAGGTACATACCAAATGGGGCATTATACTCTATAATGGGTTTAATGAGGGATGAGTACAGTGGGACAATGACCTCCTTTTTTCTGGATGAAAAGCCCTTAGTGATGAGGTGTGCCACATAGAAGGATTTCCTGACTGTTGTGGTAATGTGGTTATCGAACGTGAGACCACTGTCTACTTGTGTCCCTAAGTCTCTCATCACACTTTCAATGTTTAGTGTCCTGCCGCCTATGTGGTAGTTCATGGGTACATGTTTTTTTTTCCAAAGGGGATAACTATACATTTCTTGGCATTAAGCTTGAGCCCATGGCTCTGGCACCAGGCATCTGTTTCTGTAAGGCCTTTTTGTAGAATATCCACATCATTTGGGGATTCAATAATGGCTCCCAATTTTCAGTCATCTGCAAACTTTGTTAGTCAGAGTCCCTTAGTGTTGGCCTGTAGTTCAGAGAAGTAGATGCCAAACAAGAGTGGTCCCAGGACTGAACCCTGAGGTACTCCACTTGTCACTTGTCTGGAGATGGATTTGGATTCGGCTACTTTTACAGTCTGGGTTCTGTCAGTAAGCCAGTTGGCAACCCATCGAGTGATGTAGGGATGTATGCCCAGCTTAGTAAGTTTATCTATGATTCCAGAGTGGGGGATTGTGTTGAAGGCCTTGGCGAGGTCCAGATAGGCTGTGTGGACCGCCTTACCCTCATCCACAGCTCTGGAGACCGATTCGAAGAAGTCAATCAGATTCAGGAGACAAGATCGTCCCTTCACAAACCCAAACTGGGTGGGGTCCAGTGTTTGAAGGTTGCCAATGTCTTTGTTTATAAGTTCCATGATAATGCATTCCATGCCCTTGCAGATCGGACTTGTCAGACTGATGGGACGGTAGTTCCCGGGATCCAAGGTGGATCCTCCCTTGTGGAGCGGGATAACTGTAGCTGTGCTCCACTCAGTGGGCACGAAGCCTGAGGTGAGGCTATAATTAAACATGACGCTTAGGTGGGGTGCCAGTTCATTTTGTAGTTCATGTAGTACACAGCCTGGGATGTCATCTGGTCCCATGGATGCTGTATTCTTAGCTTTAGCGAGTGCTGTTTCTACCTGTCTGGCTGTGATTATCGGAATTTGGCAATCGTTTGGTATTGAGATGGGCCCTTTAGGGGGTGAGAGGGGGGTGAAGTTGGCACTAAATCGATCTGCCAGGATATTGGCAATATCCTTGGGATCAGTATATTTAATGCCATTCTGTTGTAGCTCAGAGCAGATCTGAGCATTGCCATTTAGATTCTTGACATAACTATAGAATGCTTGTGGTTGTCTTTGAAATCTTTGGCAATTTTATTTTTTAACTAGCTTTTGAGGATTTTATGAGGGATCTCAGCTTCTTACTGAGTCTGATGAGGGATTTTTTTGCATCCTGGGATTTTCCTCTTTTCTGCAACAGTTCTTCCTTCTGTTGTATAGTTTGTTTATAGCAGGGGACCACCAGATTGGCTTCCTTTTTTTGGAGAAGAGCATCTTGGTTCTATTTGGAATGGCACGATTCATGCACGAGTGGATGTGCTCGTACAGTGCTTTAGTGTGGATTCTGCAGTGGAACTTCCAGATCCCGTCTGCATGGGTGTTGTAAAGTTTGTCACTTCTGTCTTCAGTAGCATGAAGTTGGCTTTGGAGAAGTTTTTTAAGGAGGTTTCCTTACTGGGGGTGAGGGTGGGATGTGGATGTCAAGGGTGATTTGCTTATGGTCAGACCTGACCAATGAGGGGGTGACCACTGGTGTGGAGCATCTATCTTCCATGTTGGTAATGACCAGGTCTAGGATATTGGAGCCCCTGGTGGGATAACAGATTAGTTGATCCAGGGCATTGGAATTTATGAATTCCAAGAACCGTTGGGAAAAGGAATTGATACCCGAGTAGTTTTCCCAATTAATGGCAGGGTAGTTGAAATCACCCAGTATTAGGGTGTTTGGTTGTATCTTAATATTTTCCAGTATGTTTAGGAATGTGTAGTGAGAATCTTGGGGTATGGTGGGGGATCTGTAACAAGCTGCAGTTTGGATTGCAGTCTTACCTAGTGTTAGTTGCACCTGGAGAATTTCAGATGCATTGTGTTGGGCAACTAGCCTGTAGGTGTGAATATCCTTGGTGAATATGGACACTCCTCCACCTTTAGTGTTTTGGTCTTGATTTTGTGGCCAAAAAGTATGGTAAGAATTGTAGCCTGGTATTGCAGGGGTGCTCTCTGGAGCCTTGAACCAGGTCTCAGTCACTGCACAGATATGGATGTTCTCCATTTTCAGGAGTGCCTTGAGAGAGTGCATTTTGAGGTTTAGACTTCTAGCATTGAGTAGCATTACTTTCAGATTTTGCATGCTTGTATCTGTTACGGTGGTGGTTTTATCCCTTGAACCTTGCCTAAAAAAGACACTATAGGGGTAGCAAGAGCTTTAGCCAGTAACCTGAATTCCAGGGGTGACAGGTGCAGACCATCTCTGGTAAAGCATCGTGGTCTGTCGATCATGTCTTCCCAGGCAGACAAATACTGGATCCCCTTTGAATGACACCAGAAGCTTAGCCAATTGTTGAAGTCAATCATTTTGACCTCATACTGTGGTATCATTCTGGGTGAAGGCAGGATGCTACTCAGGGCTAGGGTCATACCTGCCTGGGTCACATGATCCAAGAGCTCTTCCATGTCTCTTTTCATGTAGTCCAGGGAGGTATGTCTCAAGTCATTCACTCCAGCATGGACAATGACAGAGTCGTATTTGTACTTGTTGTGGAGTGACTTGAGTGCATGCGTTATATGATGGATCCTGGCACCCGACAGGCAGCTGACTGTAATTTTCTCCTTGTTCAGCCTGGTGAGTGGGACATCAGTGTGCCTGACTATAGAGTCACCTATGACTAAAGTGTTGGGTACATTGTCTTGCCTTAGGTGTCCTTTTTTTTGCTGGGGGGGGGGGTACATAGATCTAACAGTAATAAACTGATTTTTTTGGCTGTTCACTTAAAGAGCTGAGGGGGTGGGGCGCTGCTTTATGACACTGGCCGTAGGTAATAAATGAAGCAGCTACAATTTTGCCCTGTTAGACTACCCTGCTCAACAAGAATAAATAAATAAACAGCCAGTGATGGCTTACCTATTCTGGGAGAGGATGGTCTGTGTGCATCCAGGTGCAACAGCAGTACTTATAGATAGACGGTGGACATGTACTGCCTTCAAGAATGTGGGGGGTGGTGACATGAGGCTGCCAGGAGAAACATTGGTCTCCAGTTCAGCAAAGCAAGTGTGCAGAAGTAAGCACCCACTCAGGAGCTCTGTATAGCATGCTGGCACTGTAGCATGCCTGCCACTTACAGGTGGGAAGGCTTAAAAGCAAAAGGTAAAATATACTGACAGGATGACAGTCTCTGCTGGCTGGCTCATACCTCCTGCGCCTGGTGCCCTGAGACACTAACAAGTGAGGGAGGTATAAAAGTGTCACTTGGGAATGGGGCTTGATTATAATAGAGAGCGCTATCAGGGGGCCTGTATTTAAGGTGTTTTCTTTCTCCCTTTTATTTCTGCCCAAAAAGTAGTGCATCTTTAAGAGGATACACTAAGACTTCACTTTTGTTTACTTTTGTTTAGAAAATTGTGCAGAGCAGCTATGACAAAAAAAACTTCAAATAATTTAAAAACATAAACAGTAAGAAGAAGGGAAGAATTTTTTACATAAAAATAAAAATGTGATGCACTCCTTGTAGCTGAGAGCAAAATGAGGAGGTATGGAGCAGTAGACAAGAAGATAATATAAATGTCAGCAAGAAATGAGTGATAAACAAGGTAATAAAAGAAGCAGAACCGCGACCAGATAAACAGATGTGAAGTGTTCCACCCTAGAGATAGTAATTTACACTCCTTACTTGGATAATTTATGAATACAAAACATGTTTAAATAATGAGAACCCTGAAAACACAGTTAAAGACATTGCAGAAGCAAGCAAGTGAAATAATTTATTAGTTTATTGACTAGCTAGTCCCAGTGGGCTCACTAAAGAGCTGTCTTTTTTGTGAAAGATGCAAAAGCAAATGCAGAAACTTAATCAGGGTTATGCACCGTGGAAATGGAAGTGTTAGGGATTAAAACTCAGGTCTCCAATTCTGCAGTAGTTTGTCTTGACTGCCTGTGCCACATTGCTTGCCACTAAATCCATCCTCCTAGACTGTATCTGCATATGCAAAATGTTCCTGAGGTCTTGCTATTGTTCTGCCAGCCTTCACTTCCTCTTCCTCAGCAGTATATAGTTATCTTTCCACTCTTTCATTAAACATGAGACATGGTGCATATACCTGAACATGCAATAAGGAAAGTGTTATATTAGGAGCCTTAAACAAGAGATGGCCCATTCACCAATCAAACATCATGATGTAATAACGGCATTTGACATAAGTAAACAGATCACTTAGGTCCACAGATAAAGAGCTCCTCATTATATCCAAACCTTCTAAGTCAGCTGGATTAAGCCTCTACTCCCACTATGTTGCAAAAGCATGAAATTCTCCTCCATTTACTGTGAGAACTACTTCTAACCTACTTGCTTTCAAATCTGCACTGAAACAATACCATTGCTCTGATCCAGGCTAACCTCTGCCCCAGAACAGACCACAGTGACTCTCTCTCTCCCCATCTGTACTTCATCAATCTGTATCATTTAATTGTATATATTGAAAGATAAATGATTAGTTACCAGATATCTCTTAACAATGTACTTACTCCTTTGGAACTCTTGTAATTGTTGTAAATATGTTTCTGTATAATTTCTATGTTGTTTGTAGTAATGTGCTTCTTGGAATTCATGTAATTACCATGTTTCTGTATAATTCTTTGTTAATTGTACAAAGTGTGTACATCTCTGTAACTGGAGTTTTTCTCCCTGGGCCTCTGCTGAAAATGGATTATTTCTGACCTAGTCGGACCATCCCGGTAAACAAAATGTTAAACAAACAAATAAATAAATAAGTATATTGAATTGCTATAGCATAACAGCCCTTAGGTGTGTTGTACGTGATGTGGTCCAGTTTGTTACGTTGTTGTCCATTCATACAATGCAACAGCTTATGTGGTATTTCTTTATTTAAAATATTTTGGGTAGCACAGCTGAACCTTAATGGAACATACTCCATCCATAACTACACAAAGTTCTGAAAAAAGAACTATTATAGAAAAGATGTGCAAAATATACTGCAGGAGTACAAAATCATATGCTGATTAGATCAAGAATGCCATAAGTGAAACAGTTTCACAATTTCACAAATGCACACCTGCCAGGTACTACATCTAAGGCATATTTTGTTTGGTAACAATGTGCAAAGGATGTGGCTGCCTTACTAAGGGGGTGCGATGACTTTTCTCTTAGGGCTATCCTGTCTCCTCAGCTGTGCCCCAGGGCTGGTTGCAGCAGATGGTTGAGGGCTGCAATGGAGAATCATGCAAGTGATTCCCTTGCACGGATATAAGTCCTCTTGTACTAGATAGCATATCCACTAGTGTAACAGGCCTTTGCCAAAGAGACCTATGCTATTGGCTAGCTAGAACCATCAGCTGGTGTTGGTTCTTGGTAAGCTGGCTTCTGCATCACTCTGGGAGACCATTTGCAACCAGCTATCTAACTATCCCTTGTCTGGTGTGTCAACTTTCTAGAGTATCATCACCCATAATTTGTGGGTGGTCCAGCTCTCCACACAACCTTTCTCTAACCTCTGTATTTTATGTGTCTATACCATGTCACCTCATCCTACTGTTTAGTACATGTTTGTGCACTCCCACTACCTGAGCTATGCCCTTCGTGTTTACCCAAATTTCTCTTACATACCCTGTCCTTCAACCTTTATCTCTATACATGGAAAAATGGAGTTCCATCCCTCACAAAACATACTTACCCTACCTTCTCCCCTCCTTGCACTTTCCTCTATGCTCCACTTGAGAGTTTTCTTATGCTTGCTGTTACATACCTTCCTATAACTTATACTCCCACACTTACTCCATTTTTTGACCTGAGAGTTAGGGCTATATATTTCCAGCCACCCCATGGGATTCATGCACAATACATGGAACTTGTTGTGGCACATCGTCACTTACAACATCATCATGCACACACATTCCTGATCGCGTGTTATATTGCTGTATATAATTCCCTGTGTTTTCATTTAACTCATGTAGATCCTATCATGAGAGCTTCAGCTATGTCCAGGCTTTTCATCTTCTTTTTTCCTCTGATGTGTTACACATCAAAAAAGCCATCTGGTTTGCTGTAGATGTTTCACCACAGCATGGTTCAATAAAACCGAGTTGAGGTATAATAATTATTCAGTCATACAGGTTCATAGGTTAATAGGTTGTTACTAGGCAAACAACCACTAAGGCCTTTAAAAGCATAGCTGCACACCCCAAACCATCTGGGTTAAAATTTCGTCTCTGTGTACATGTATAAGTAACGTTTCTTACAATGCACAACAGGCTGTTCTTGGCAATAGTCCTGCACACTTGAGCTGCTAATCTTTATGAATTCCAGGTTCAGTGCTGATCTCTATTACGTTGTGCTTATGTCAGGCCCTCCACTATAGTAATATTGTGTATACACATAGTTTTATCTGTTCTATGGTTTCTAATGTTGTGTAACATTAGCAACTCCGATTTGTTGCTACAGAACCTTAAATCCCCCAAAGGTAGGTCACTGAATGTTTCAGTGGGTCATTTTTTGATCATCAAATTGAAATAAATTTATACAAGAAAATACTAGTGCTATATTAAAATAGATGACTACAAATAAAAGCTTACAGATGGGAAGTGCTTTTCCTCACATCAGACTGCAGGTCTGATGTTTTGTTAAGAAACCGTAAATGCAATTCTTGTTCATTTTACTAGAAGAGAAAACAAATCTATATTACAATAAAAAGCTTAAAAACACCAAAGTTTAATAATGACAACAAGCCTCGTAATTTTCATATTCTGCTGTTGATCTACTAAATACCGCAAATAATGCAAAACTTATTAATTCATTAAGCCTTTTTAAATGTACCTGATTATAATTAAGCATACAGTTGCATTTTGTAATATACCTTGTTGCCATGGTGAACACTATGATGTCCTATAAAACTATGTTGAGGTTAACATTGAAACAGCAATTTTTTAGCCTTTTTAGGCAAACTCTAAAAAGTGAAATACAAACCAAATTAAAGAATGACTGAAAGTGTATTAGGCAGTAAACTGTGGAAACATCAGACCTGCTCTTAACCCAAATTTCTGGCTTAAAGGTTATTTAGAGCTGTGCTATTTATGGACTATGCCCTTTTATTTTGTCACTTAATCTAAAGTGCTCTAGAGATGTTTTCTCAGTGCTGCTTTTTGAGCCATATTGGATTCTTACTCTAAAATATAGTCTAACAACTCAAAAAGCAAATCTAAAGTCTAAATATATTGGATACATTTAAATGTATACCTTACAGGAACTGCAACAAAAAAAGTTCAAGTGCAACATGTTAACATTTAATTTAATTCAGTTTTATATATATATATATATATATATATATATATATATATATGCATACATATACACACACACACACACACACACACACACACACACACACACACACACACACACACACACACACACATAAAATTTCCTTTTCCCATTTTTCCCATCCTGCATCCTTTGCCACATATACTGTACCTTGTCTATATTTATCAACTTTGCATTGACTCTGTGTTGCTTAAACATTTTAATGACATAGTGTTGCTGCGGTAGCATTGTCACCTCACAATAAGACGCTGTCAAGTTCGATTCTCAGATAGAGGGTCTTCTGCGTGGAGACATGCATGAATGGACATACCTTCATTGAAGGTTGTGCATCAGGGCTGGTAACTCGGCACGTAAAAATCAACTACCAATCATTAGCGGAACGGAGTTCCGCTGTGGCGACCCCTAACCGGGAAATGCCAAAAGACACAACAACAACAACAACATTGGACAATCCAATGACTACTGTTGTTGACTATTATGTGCTTTGCTAATTTGTATAAG
Source organism: Protopterus annectens (assembly GCF_019279795.1). NCBI lineage: Eukaryota > Metazoa > Chordata > Ceratodontiformes > Protopteridae > Protopterus > Protopterus annectens. The sequence continues at coordinate 1,210,894,660 of NC_056733.1, read as the reverse complement.
CCCATACTTTTATCATATTTTCCCCATTGTATTATAGTAACTGTATGCCTTCATTTTAGATATATTCAAAGTGGGTGTCATCATTATTAAACATATTTAAAGTGTATATCTTCATGATTATTCACTTGTGTTGCATTTTCAATGTAATATCTCATGTCCCCTTTGCAAATTGGCATTTCCCAACATGTCTAACCTTGCCAATAAAATGTAAATAAATTAAATTAAATCTTGAACAGTAAATACAAATAAAATGCACTGCCAGTCTCACTGAAGTTATAGACAATGAATAATGGATGGTATAAAATGTCAAAATTCAGATTTGTCAAGGGCAGATATTGCCTGTTGAACCTGGTTGACTCCTTTGAGACTGTCACCAAGGCCCTGGATGAGGGAAAGTCAGTACATACAGCTTACCTTGACTTGGTCAAGGCCTTTGACACAATCACCCACTCAAGCATCATCGAAAAGCTAACACAACTTGGCATAAATCCCTATCTCATCAGGTGGGTGGCCAACTGGCTTACTGACAAGACCCTCAAAGTCAAAATATGCACCTCCACCTCCCATAGCAGACCTGTCACTAGTGGAGTTCCACAGGGTTCTGTCCTGGGACACTGTTTGGCATCTATTTCTTGGAGGTACAGGCAAAGACAAAAGGCCTGTTGCTGACAAAGTTTGCCGATGGCTATAAGTTGGGTGCTGTCATTGACTCCTCAGACGATGTTAACATATTGCAAGAGGGCCTCACAGCAACTAATGAATGGTGCCAAAGTCATGGCCTCAAGCTACATGCAAAAAAAAAATGTGTTCATCATACCATTCAGCAAAAGCACAACCCCTACTGATTACCACATCAACAGCAACCCCCTAAGCACACAACCTGTGGTGAGACACCTGGGCACTCTGGTCGATAACAACCTCACATTCAACCATTATGTAGCAGCAGTGGCCAGAAAAGCCTTTTACTTGGTTCATCTCATAAGTAAAGAGATTGCATCCAGGAAAAAGGAGGTTATTACCTCTCTATACTCCTCCCTCATTAGACCAATAATTGAGTATTATGCCCCATTTGGGATGTACCTCTCCAAACATCTGCACCAACTGGAAAGGCCACTGAAATACCTCACAAAGAGAATCCATGGCCTCCAACCCCTGTCCTATGCAGACAGGCTCATCTTCCAAAAGAAAGCTATTTTGTACTTTGTGTAATTGAGTTTTGGACCATGGCTCTGGCACCAATTATTGGTCTATATCAGGCCTTCTTGATGGGTATTTGTGTCTTTGGGGGATTCTGTGACTGAGCCTAGTTCGCAATCATCTGCAGACTTGGTCAGCCAGAAGCCCTTGATGTTGGCCTTGACTTCTGAGAAGTTGATGCCAAAAAGGAGTGGCCCCAGTACAGAGTGCTGAGGAACACAGCTAGTCACTGTCTTTTTTGTACAGGTAGACTCCCTTGTCCTAACTTCATGGTTCCTACCTTTAAGCCAGTAGGCTATCCAATGGGTAACATGGGGATTTACACCTATTTTTGTGAGTTTGTCTATAATGCTTAAGTGGTATTGTGTTGAATACTTTGGCCAAAGAAAGGTAGGTAGTATGGACTGTTTTACCCTCATGCATTGCTTTGGTGACTTTCTCAAAGATTTCCACCAGGTTTTCATGTTCAGTGATTTCCAATTACCTCTCAATTACATGCTAATGTTTTGATGACATTGTATTGTATTTACTCTGTGAGCCGACTGCCAGTCACTCTCCTCTGTTATATCTAATATGAGTAACTTATCATAAGTGCAGTCACTTCTAAACTGCAGATTCATAGCTCAGTGCCTAACACTGCTACCTTAGAGCTGCCCTTGATATAAAGCATTCATGAAACTCTTCCTAAGCATGAGCTCTTTAAATATGGGAGAGAAGTCAAAGCTACACAGTGACCAAAGCAAATCTAAAGCTGAGAGCAGACAGTGAGCATTACTGGAAACAATTATTTTCAACCAGTCATAAAGAAAAACAAATAAAAGGATAACATTCCATGTTTTATCAGCTATGACAGAATACAACACAGAAGGGTTGAGGTTTGGTTTTGAGGAAAAAGCAAGTTGTGCTGCTTCATATTTGTGGTGAATTATTTCATTACCATCAGAGGTAAGCTGTGATTTAACATTAGCTGAATCACAGAAAAAGACTGCTTGATACTCCTAATAGTGTGTATACAGGGATGCAGCGAGGAGCTTGGAACTATACAGCAGCTTAGTGTGTTGCCCCTATGCCCACGCAGAGAGTAGCATCATTTTTGTTTTCCCCTGTGGTACACATTATCCTAAATATAGAAGAAAAGATGCAACACATATACTAAAATTACTACATAACAAACCTGTAATTGACTAGCTAGAAATATAACAGGCTTGCATCACTCTTGATGCAGTTATCATTTTTGTAAGACTTGTAAGCTTTTCATTTAAATATATGTTTAAAGCAAAGCATTTGGTACTGTTGTCCTAGGTAAATTGATACAGCCTTAAAAATAAATTTGTACTTACATTTTCAAATTTAACTAACAAGTAGTGAAATAAAAAATAGAAAAAACAATTAGTGAAATAATATATCATACTACTGCAATTAGAAAATGTATGCATTCTTTAAAAATGCTTCCTAATTCAAAAAATTATATATCCTTGCTTATAAGTTACGTAACACAGCAGACTATATGTTATGAAATTATGTGTTTCTCTTTGTAATGTGTTTATCAAAGATTGGTGTACTATAAGCCAGCATGTAAAAATCTACTGCCAATCATTAGCGGACCGGAGTTCCGCTGTGGCGACCCCTAACCGGGAAAAGCCAAAAGACAGTTTTTTTTTATGTACTATGCCAAAACATTTGTTTAAGTTTTGAAGTTAATTCGTATTTATCTGTCTTGTTTAAATTTAATATTCAGCATTTTCAGTTAAAGCTACTATTTTAAATTTATAAATCCCCTTTCAGTGGATAATATTTTACTTTTTTGCCTATACTTTATTACCAACACTGAAATATAATAAAAACATATTTTCAGAAATCAGAGAAATCAGTTTGTATACGTGTATGTGTGTGTGTGTGTGTGTGTGTGTGTGTGTGTGTGTGCGTGTGTATGTGTGTGTGAGTGTTTGTGTCTGCATGACAGGTACAAGAAGTACTCGCTATGGTTAGCACTGACAATGAAGATACAGTATAGATGTGTGAGTATTAAATGGTACTTGGCTTTGTTTAGAAGATATTTTATTCACAACAGTACAAACTCCCAGACTGATTCATATCACCACAGTATTCAGGACTGGTTATTTTAGTTTATGTCACAGAAACTGTTTTAAACCTAATGAAAGCTGTGCAAGTATCTGTATAGCAAAATGTGTCTGCTGTTATCTGTTAATCTACAGGCTACGGATAAGGTTTTGTCAGTTTTTTTAATGTTCATTTCTTGCTTCCATCTTCAATTGACCAGTGAGCTCATGTCTGCACCGTCCCTTTATTCACGACTTTCTGAATGAAACTGCAGCTGGTTTCTGATCAATCCTCTTAAGTTTGATCACTTAACATCACTAAAATGTCTTTAAAAATCATTATAAAAAAGTATTTCTGTAAGAAGCTAGCCCCCTCCTACAGCCACTCCATAGGAGCTACACCCCTGTGTACCCCAGTACTTATATATATATATATATATATATATATATATATATATATATATATATATATATATATATATATATGCCAGCTGTGACATTGCTGCTTCTTGGGGAAAGAAAAAGTCTCCACAGCATCACAGTCTTGATGTTCGAGCATAAACCTGGTGTTTACAGATAGCAATTACAGAAGAGTGTCAATAGTCAAGTGTGTTTAAAACAAGCTTGGCACCCTTGTTCTCCAATTTCAGTGCTTTGTTAACAATAGGTTATGAAAATAGAAACTGATTTTTACATGCAAAATGTATATGTATATATTTATATATAATTTTTGATTGCAAAATGAACTTAGGTTGATATATTTCCAGCCATGTAGTATATTGCCTTGTATAAAATCACAGACTTAATCTACTTAATAACTTGGTTAAATAAGATGTACCATTAAAGTACATTAGGGCTATATATTATTATGACAGCTACTAGGTAGGGCAGGACCAGCTCGAATGTCACAGTGATGGGGGAAGGGATGTGAATTTAACATGTGTACCAATAACACTTTGTTTTACAACACAATAAACCACTCCCATGCCTGATAAAAAGTATATATATATTTAGAAAGCTTGTGAGGAAATTATTACTCTATTTTTGTTTTACTTGGATCGCTTGTCTGTGTACTTAATAAAGGATTTTCGACTGGAAACAGACTGCCTGCCTTGCTTGGATTACTTTGGAATACTTAGTAATGCTGTAGAATTATATTTTTTCTATTATTACTTTTTGACTTGACGAGTTTACGTTCGCTACTTCTACTACTATTGTCTGATCTGATTAATATACAGTAATTGACTAGAAATATATGGACTGAAAATCTTCCACACAGAGAAGTTTCTTACACTGTTTTATGTTAAGAAATGGCATACAGGAGGAAAGAGACTGGGATCACTAGCTATGATGATGCGGAAGGTCAGGACATTTTATCTTCTACTCCTAACCCATTTCCTTTGTTGGACTGCAGGCATGTTGCAGTACCAGCTATATTTGGCTCCTATAGATCTACACATTTTTGCATGTTCCCTTTGCTGAGCTGGGAAAGCAGTGCTCTCCTCGAGAAGCTCAAAATCCATTACCCTTCTTCTACATGCATGTATGTATATGCACAAACAGATGAGAGGTCTAAGTCAGGGGTTAAAAACAGTACAAACAAGTCAAAACACCAGATATCCACATCAAAAGCATGTTTTATTCACTTCCCTTAGCGCTTTCGTCTGGAAGGTACAACAGACTTCGTCAGAGTGAAGAAACATTCAGCATACACACCCATAAATACCCCTTCCCTAGTCAATTACTCAACTAGGTAACCACTAATAAATTAGCCTTAAAGAAGCAAATGAAACAATTAGCAAGCATCCTAAATCCTGAAAATTATAAAAACTTCCACAAAAAGTTAAAAATATAAAAACTATATTTTATAAGATTTTAATTTTAAAACACTACCAACAGACATATAGTCATTCAATCCTCGGTACTGGTTAGCATTTAACCTAAGTTGTCATAGGAGTTCCCTATATTCTAGGAGGTCCTCCCATGGTCCACCCCTCCCAGATTTAGACACTATATCTAAACCAAAAAAGAAAAAATAATGTCCACTGTTGCTACTGATGTGTTTAGCTAAAGAGTTGTTGGGCCTATTTTTTTAATGTCCAAGGAGTGTTCGTATATACGCTCCTTGAACATATGCTGAGTCTTACCTACATAAAACCCTGAACATAATTGGCACAAAGCCAAGTACACAAGAGAAAAGTGTTGCAATTATAATGAAAGGTTGCCTTGATTCTGTAACCATTGACCTTCACATTGTCCGAAACCAGTATATACTTACACTGAGGACAAGCCCCACATTTAACAGTCTCTCATTTTTTCTGTGTTGAAAAACAAACATTGTCTCCCTGTTCTAAAAAAGTTTTTTATGGTTTTCCCCTTTTTATAAACAGTCATAGGTTTGTCACCAAACTTGCCAATAGTACTATTGAACAGGGAGAATATACCCCAGTTCTTGTAAAAAAATTGTCGAATGTTGGCATCTTCATTATAAAATTTGATAATGAATGATGTAGTATAATCTCTACCTGAGACTCGTGTTACACCAGAAGCCCCCCCCCCCATTTCCTGTAGTGGGGTGTTCATAAGGGGAATGATTTCACCTGCATTCCTTTTGTTTGTAATATCATAGCTCACAGAGTCTATAAGGGAGGAAGGGGTACCCTCTTGCAAGGAAAATTTCCCTAAGTACCAACCCTTCCGCCTCAAAGATGTCGCTATCAAAAATCATCCTAGCCAACTTAATATACTGGCCTTTAATAATCCCTCTTTTCTGGAAATCAGGGTGGTTACTGTGATAATGCAAATAACCATTACAATGTGTAGGTTTCCTGTAAATAGTCGTACCAAAGACGTTTTGACCTTTAATAATTTTAACATCCACATAGTTTATAGAGGAGTCATTAAAAGTGTGGGTGAATCTTAAAAATGTGGTGGTAGAATTTAAGTATTCAACAAAAATAGAAATTTCATCAAGGCCCCTGTCCCAGATGATAAAAATGTCATCCAGGTACCTGAGATAGACCTGCCAAGGGGTAATAAAATGGTTAAATACAAATAGTTTTTCCCACTGAATAAGAATGATATTGGCAAATATTGGCACACAGGATGGACCCATAGCCACCCCTCTCACTTGTTGAAAGTACTGCCCCTCCAGAAATACAAAATTGTACTTCAAAACTAACTCCATAAGTAAGGTAAGAATACTGGTTTCATTGTGGTCAAGGTCTGTAGATTCATGTAAACCTTCCCGAAACACGGTAAGCCTAACTTCATGTGGTATTACATTAAAAAGTTTAATAACATCAATGGTAAGAAAAATGGTGCTCTCCAAAGGTTTAGCTCTCCTAACCTTCAACAAAAAGTCCCATGAATCTTTGCAGAGGTGGGGAAATGGTGTCAAATATTTTTGTAACATGACATCCAAATTATGGAACAATCTCCCTCCCTCCATGACCACAATACTTTATTGCGGTCTCTTCAAGATCACACTAAAACCTCACTTAAAAAGTCTCTGGTTATGTCCATGCACCAGTCCAGACTAGTGACCCTCCTTTTTACCTCCCTTTCTCTCCCATCCCATTGCCACCCTGCCTCACACCATCTGATGATTGCAGTCCTTCCTCTGCAGGCTCTTGCTTTCCCTTTACCCTCCCCTATCCTCCTCACTCTATCTCTTCAACCTGTTACAACATGCTTAACTACCTCACTTCATCCAGCTGACTGACAACCACCTTCTTCTCACTACTACATCTACTACTCACTCAGTCTCTACTCTTACACCTCTATCTTCCCCTTCCATCCCCTTAGCCCACTTAGCGTATTCCGCCCTTGTGTGGAGCATCTGCTCTATATCTGATGAGTCTATTGCACTATTTGTATGTAAGATATATTTATGAGTTTATAACAGTATCTGTTTGAGCTTAGTACTATACTATCTGTATTCTTAGTCTCTAGCTGGATATTGGTTAAACTCTTCATTACTAAGTCTCACATGTGTATATCTAATGTTTGCTGCAGCATGTATTATTTGCTATTGCATGTATATTCAATTGTTCTTCATGTATTCTGCTGCTCATTTATTGTTCTGTGCAGGTTTTCTTCCCTGAGCATCCACTGAAAAAGGACCTGTGTCTAGTCGAAATTTCCCGGTAAATAAATAAATAAATAAATAAAATAAAAGTATGGATAAACTCATGCTGTTTTAAGGTGAGAATGTATTCCAAAGGTGAAAGAAACACTGCTTGAGAAATAGACTGTATTTACAATTGTTAATGGACATTATGAGGTTAATTGCCTTGTTTGTAATGTTAACCACCAACCTTCATGAAAGAATAATCTTCCTGCAGCTTATGTAACCTGTCACAATCTGCCCCTTCCACACTAAGGTCCAACTTACAACTCATCAGACATTCCCTCTTCATACTGCTCCCTCTCTCTCATATCCCTTTCACTGGACCTCTTGGCACCTTCCAGATTAAACAACTCATAAACAAAACCCAGTCCTCCAAAAGTAAGTGTAAATTGAGAACTGACACATCTGCAGTGGAGGACCACAACGCCTTCCTCCTTTATGTCTGAAACCTTAAAGGTAATGCTCAGCAATGCCCAGAACTAATATATGACACCATTTTCTCATTCTTTGAGGCGACAACTAAGATATTAGAGGACAAATCCAACTCTAACTTTACTCCCCTAACTCTCCCTAACTTTCCCATCTTATTAGCAGCCCCCCATACCACCCGTCTGAGCACATCAGAGCAAGTCTTGAATGCTCTCTCCAAGGCCAAAAACACTAGTTCCATGGGTCCTGATAATGTGCCAAGCTGCCTTCTTGTCAGCAACAGACACAGTCAGGTAGACTTACAGTTAAGCCTATTCAGCCTCAATCTCTCCACTTGCTTCATGCCAGAGGAGTGAACTGAGATAGACATCCCTCACCACAATGGAGATCCACTACTGATCTAGCATACTATAGACCTATAAAGCAGTGGCAGTGGAAAACATCATTATGGAAATTATTAACAAGGATATAGGTGGTCTGTAAGCCCTAGGCCATAACCAGTTTGGGTTAAAAGCAGATCCTGCCTCCTGAACCTGATGGGCTTTTTTGAGCAAGGAACTGATACGATAGACTCAATCTAGTTCACACCGCCTTACTGCATCTATTATTATGAGAGGCAAGCTCTTTTTAACAAGAGAAATTACCAGCAGTGTCCCCTAGAATCAATTCTGGAGCCAGTTCTCTTTTTTATTTACTTTTCTGATGTCAAGACTGCCGTCAAGGGCCTATAGCTGACCAAGTTTACACACGACTGCAAACCCGGAGCTGCCATTAACTCCCCATTTCACTTACAGATTCTTCAGGAGGGATTAACATGCACCAATAAGTGGTGCCTTGACCACAGCCTAAAATTATGTATCAACAAATACAGCACTGTGTCCTTTGGGAAAACTGGGCACCCATGCGCCTACCACATAAGTGACACCCCTTTGAATGCTGACTCAGTCATTAGGGAGCTGACCACTTTCATTGACAGTGTTCTGTCCTTTAATTACCATGTATCCACTGTTGTTAAAAAATGTCTTCCAGATCTAAGGAAGTTTTATCCCTCTCTATTCCTCTCTCATCAGGCCCATAATGGAGACTAATAACCCGTTTGGTATGTACTTGTCTAAGTATATGACCCAGCTTGAGAGACTGTAGGGTTTCCTCACTAAGATAATCAGTGGTACTACTTCCTTGAGTTACCCAGACCCCCTTAAAAGTTCTCTCTCTTTTCTGTTTCCTACAGGCTCTTGACAGGTGACCTCTGTCTAGCTGGCAGAGCCTCTAAGGATTCAGTCCTATGCAACATCCTGCATATCTGCAAAATTAATAACACCCTAAACACCTGCTCAAGAGGTCATAAAATCCACCAAAGTATAAAAAGGATATGCTGGCAAGCTAGTTATACTGTACATCCCAGACAATCTCTTTTTATGGACTAGACCTCCTTTGGATATAAAGCAAAGTATCTCCCTGCCCCTCTTTAAGAACAACCTGGATGAAAAGAAGTATAATTGTAAATACACCCCAGCTATGACCTATCAAGTCCTCAGCGAAATGGGTCAAAACTATGTAGAAATCAGTCATGTCAATTGATACCTGCAATATGGGATACTGTGGCTAGACAAGCAGTGGTTCTCTGGATCAGTAGCCTAGTATTAACCTATGAACCTATCAACTTTAGAGGAAAGCTTGTCACCCATCCCCAAATTTAAGCCAAGTATTTCTGCCCCCACAAATGGCAAGTCTCGTAATACTCTCATTCTCAGTTTTCCCCTCTGAAAGTTAACTCTTTCCCTCCCTATTTGCATATTTCTTCTTACTGCACTCCACATTTGACCCCTTAATTAATACACTAAGCTTGTTCTTGATTACTTCTCATTACTGAACTCGGCTGTTAAAAACATGTATTTTTCATACAGTATTGTTACCTCATTATTTTTAGAACTTATAACGTTATTCTATTTTGTGTAAATGTTTGTTGTATAAGTTCTGTCACATTTTTCACTTTGTATGTGCTACTTGTATGGCACAACCTGTGAGTTTTCTTTTTCTCACATATGCTGTGTCTGTAAATGCAGCAAATGGTCACTTTTGATCAGTACAGTACCTGGTAAACAACTAAAATAAAGTAAAAGCTTATTCTATTCTCTTTCCAGGCAGATTCTTGAATAAGAGGTGGGCTCTTCATAGGTTCATAGGTAGGTACTAGGCTATTGACCCTAGGGCCTATATAAGCCTAGCTAAATGATACCCTGGCTTTTGCCACCCAAAAAAAAATATTTTCCTGTGCCCCTGTCAAGCAGAGCCACAGAAGTGATCCCTGGGGTGAATTTCCTATCTCCCATCCAATCATCAAGATTTTTCTTGAAGTGTCTAATGAGGAGCTTTGTTTGATATAGACAGGTAGTTTGTTCCAGAGTATGGGAAGTCTCTGGGACAGGAATCTATCCCTCCAGCATGTTCTGTTTATTGTGGTGACAAGGTTTAGGTCCCTAGGGTGTGTAGCTCAGAGGGATTGGGATTTCTTTAAGTGAAGCATGTTCAACAGCTCTGGCTTTGACATAGCTTTGTATGTTAGGCAGAGATCGCCTCTGAGTAGGCGATATGCGACAGAGTAAAGCGGGAGTTTTTTGAGACGGTCTGCGTAGGGCATCTGTCTGAGGCCGGTAATACACTTTGTGAGGTATTTCTGTGGTCTTTCCAGTTGTTGTAGATGTCTTGTGAGGTACATACCAAAAGGGGCATTTACTCTATAATGGGTCTAATGAGTGATGAGTAGAGGGGAACAATGACCTCTTTTTTCCCTGGATGAGAAACCTTTTGTGATGAGATGTGCCACGTAGAAGGATTTCCTGACTACTGTGTCGATGTGATTATCAAAGGAGAGACTACTGTCCACCTGTGTCCCAAGGTCTCTTATCACACGTTCGGTGTTAAGTAGACTACCGCCTATGTGGTAGTTCATGGGTACAGAGTTTTTACCAAAAGGGATGACAATGCACTTTTTGGCATTGAGCTTGAGGCTATGGCTTCGATACCAGGCATCTGTCTCAGTGAGGCCCTTTTGTAGGATGTCCACATCGTTAGGAGTTTTGATTATGCCTCCTAGTTTGCAGTCATCTGTGAACTTTGTTAATCAAAGACCTTCTGTGTTAGCCTGTAATTCAGAGAAGTAGATACCAAACAGGAGAGGACCTAGGACTGAACCCTGTGGTACTCCACTTGTCACTGGTCTGAAGTTGGATTTGGAGTCTGCTACTTTCACAGTATGGGTTCTGTCAGTGAGCCAGTTGCCAACCCATCTTGTGACATAGGGATTTATACCTAATTTAGTGAGTTTATCTATAATTCCTGAATGGGGGATGGTGTTGAAAGCCTTGGCGAGATCTAGATAGGCTGTGTGAACCACCTTACCCTCATCTATGGTTTTGGTGACCACTTCAATGAAGTCTATCAGGTTTAGGAGACATGATCTGCCTTTTACAAACCAGAACTGGGTAGGGTCCAGAGTTTGGAGATTGCCAATGTCATTGTTTATAAGTTCCATGATTATGCGTTCCACAGCTTTGCATACCAGGCTCGTCAGGCTAATGGGGCAGTAGTTCACAGGGTCCATGGTGGCTCCCCCTTTGTGGAGTGGGATAACAGTTGCTGTGCACCATTCAGTGGGCACAAAGCCTGAGGTGAGGCTATGATTGAACATGGTACTTAGGTGGGGTGCCAGTTCATTCTGTAGTTCATGTAGAACGTAGCCTGGGATATTGTCAGGTCCCATGGACACTGTGTTCTTGGCTTTGGAGAGTGTGTTTTTTACCTGTGCAGCCATGATTACAGGAACTTTGCATTCTTCTGGTATAGAGATGGGTAAAGTTAGCACTGAACCTATCTGCCAGGATGCTGGTAATATCAGTTGGTTCTGTATATTTAGTGCCATTGTGCTGTAACTCAGAGCAGATCTGAGTGTTGCCATTGAGATTCTTGACATAGCTATAGAATGCTTTGTGGTTGTCTTTAGAATCAGTGGCGATTTTGTTTTCGTAACTAGCTTTGGAGGATTTTATGAGGATCTCAGCTTCTTACTGAGGCTGACTACGGCATTCCTCCAATCATGGGATTTTACTCTTTTTTACAACAGTTTCTTTCTTCTGTTGTAGAGTTCGTTTATGGCAGGGGACCACCAGATTGGCTTCCTTTTTTTGGAGGATAGCATCTTGGTTCTGTTAGGGATTGCATGATCCATGCACTCATGTAAGTGCTTATAACATGCAATTGTATAGGATTCAGCAGTTGTATCTCTGTTGTCCGTCAGCATTGGTGCCGTGAAGTTTGCCACTTCTGTCTTAAGAAGCGTGAAGTTGGCTTTGGAGAAATTTTTTATGGTGGTTTTCCTAATGGGGGGGTTGGGGTAGGATGTGGATGTCTAGGGTGATTTGCTTGGAATGTAAGGTGTAAATCTTCTCTCTTCACATGACATAAGAGTAACAGTACAGACAGTTCTCTTAGCCTATAAGAGTGACATAGGGTTTGAAGCCTATCACTTCTCTTAGTGATGACCCCTGCATTCCTTTCCCAGTATGCTTCTCTTTATAAATCAGATAATTAAAGAAACTATAGTCTCAGAAGAAGTTACCCTTTTTTTTGGTCCTTCCACTCTCTGATGCATTATCCCATTATTTTTTTGTCACATTCTCCATCATATCTCATATTGTTCATTCATCTTCTTGGAAAGAAAGGCTGCACCACAAACAGGCTACCAAGGCATCTTTCCTGCAATACTTCAGTTAGGTAAACAAAAATTGCTTTTATACCACCAGCTTGAAACAACCATAAGGAGAATGGCATCTACACATGGTACCTGTAGAGTCCCATCCATTTTTTTTACTTGGCTACATTTGACCCTCCCTATTGACTGCCTTTAGTCCTACTATTGTGACCTCCCTTTGGCCAAACTATGGCTGGGCTAAGTAGATTCAGCAACTGTCTGAGTTATAAATCACTAATTTCCTACCTTGAGGTTTCCTCATTCTTGAAATGGTTTGTGTTGGGGTTCACCCCATAACATAGCCTACCTTCCTGGTAGACAGCCTGCATACTTCCCCACTTGCATGCCAACCCACTGTAGGTATTATATTATTTATTAGCCCAACCCTTTGGTTAAGCATACAATAACTGCTTTTCCAATCATAAGCAGAGACAACACAACAATACTGAATGAGAGACCCATATTATAGATTTTGTAAAAAAAAAAAAAAAGCAAATCTTGGATATACAGTGTTATGTTCTGAGCACTTAACCAATCAGTGTGCACTTGCAAACTGCAAGATTTATTCTTGTCCAAACAATGATCAGATTTTTTTTTGCAGTCCTCTATGTAACAAGAGCAAGACCTGCTTGAAGGCTTATGTCAGGCATCGTGCATCAGCTGTTGGACTGATCTCTGTTAAAGAGACATTGAGGTCTTCATGAATGTGAAAATATAAAGTTTACCCCTGTCCTATAAAACAAACAAGAGCATCATTTTCCCCATACGTTTTATTATTTAATTGTGAATGTCTTCAAAGTGGTCCTGATAAGTTCTGATGGATCTTTTCAAAAAATTTCATTTTCTTAGTGCTTTTCCTAAAAAACAAGTAAAAAATAATCTGACAGATGTAAGAACTTTGAATTTTTTGCATTTCATCTCACCATCTATGCTTGAAAATCAACTTGTCTGGCAATCACCCTCAGTTTTTGCATCTATTATAGATGGTAGCCTGATGGATCCCTACCTGCATCCAGTCTGCCCATTTGTTCCACGTAGACAAACGTCAAGCATTCCTGGGTGAAGCAAGACCCCTCCAGTCCATTTTCTCCTGCCCACAAAGACTAATTGGCACATTCATTCCCTCAGTGGAAGAGTCAGGTGATAGAGGAAGGGCCAGTTTGAAAGTTAATAAACATTTTTCATTTAAATTCAGTACAATAGCACACATTCCTGCTATTTAATCAGAACTATTCTTAAGTCCTGGAAGCCATCACATGTAAGGATGGTTGGAGTGGCTAATGGTGACATCAACTGAGGGACCCACCATTTCAGTGGTCAAAATTGGGCCCTGTAACTGCTAAGGCCAGCCTGATGTCTCATATTGTTTGTTCTTTTAAACTTTACAATATGCAATGCAGTTTGTCTTTACATCCTGATACTTTACTTTTTCAGCACCTAATGTGCCATAAATATGTTTCTTTTCAATACAGAACCATCATAAATATTCATAGCTGGTGATTTCCTGTTGGGTGAGGAAAGTAAACCTATAGTTTGGCTGCGATTGATAGAGCTAATTTCTGTTTTACCTGCTCCATTTTGTTTTTTTATTTTAAGAAATTTGCTTGGCCAGGTGTTTTTGTTCTCTGTAACAGATAGACACTCAAATTACCTAGGCTGCACATTTCACATATTTTCATTGGTTAAATTGTTTCTTGAGTGATACTTAACTATACAGTAAATTTCCGGGTCTTTTTCTTTTTCTGAAAAGATTTCAAACCTGCATAAACTAAATCACTGCTGGTGATTCCCTGTTGGGTGAAGAAAGTAAACCTATATTTTTTTGTCTGAGTGATATAGTTGCTTTCTGTTTTACCCACTCCATTTTGTTTTCTGTTTTAATAAATTTCTTTGGCCTGGTATGTTTTTTTTTTCTGTTTGAGAGCCAGACACTCAAATTATCTAGGCAGCACATTTCATATGTTTTATTCATTGGTTAAATTGCATCTTAAGTGAAGCTAAAATAAACAGTGAATTTCTGGGTCTTTGTCTTTTCCTGAAAGGATTTCAAGCATGCATAAACTAAAGCACTACTGATGATTCCCTACTGGGTGAGAAAAGTGAACCTATGTTTTTTGTCTGTGAGTGATAGAGCTGTTTTCTCTTTCACCAGCTCCATTTTGTTTTCTGTTTTAAGAAATCTGCTTGGCCAGGTGCTTGTTGTTCTGTGTGAGAGATAAACACTTAAATTATCTAGGCTGCACATTTCACATGTTTTTTCATTGGTTAAATTGTTTCTTGAGTGATACTTAAATACACAGTGAATTTCTGGGTCTTTGTCTTTTTCTGTAAAGATTTCAAGCCTACATAACCTAAAAGCACTGTTGGCAATTCCTTGCTAGGTTTTCCTACCTGCCCTCCCCTTCATTGATCTGCTTTTTAAACCTGGTAATTTTAAGCGGCCCACCCCATACTGTAAACTGAGCTTAATAAACTCAACCCTTTCTGCATTATTGCTGATGTCTTGAATTATTTATTTGCCTTTCCTTGTGCTTATATTGAAAAAGTGCATTTTACCTCTCACAGTCTGTTCCACTGACTTACTTGCTCTGAATGCATTATCTAGCTAGCTGCTGGATAAAGTAGTGCATTTTTATACTCTAGCAACCATTTGTTTTTCCATCAAGAGGTAAATGGATTTTTCATCCAGTGCACTCGTAGGTAGCCCAGTTTCTTTAGGTTGGGGAAACACTTGAGATTTCTCCATATAGTTTTATTGGCTGGAGGGCTTGTTAATCAGCTTGTTTTTAGTGTCTTTATAAATTCTGTACAATTGAATGGGTCTTGGCTGATATATAGAAAGCGAATTACTTTTATTGAACAATCACACTTTTATAAGCTGTTTAAAGTACACTGCTGTTTGTTTGTAGTAGCATTTCATATCTTTTAAGTTTGTGGTAGCATTTCACTGCAGACACTCCTTTATTATGCTTCTACATTATGAGGTCTGGGATTAATCATCTAGTGTCAGTAGGTGTTTACCTGGTATATATGAGTTGGGAAGCACACAAAAGGGCTCCAAGTGTTCTTATATAATGTGACTGTACTTTAGCAGTTTCAAAAAAAAAATTATTGTCTTTTGCTGCTTTAAGTAGTTAATTGCACAGTATTGCATTGTATTTGTTATCTGTAGGGCTGTTGTAGGTAGTTTGTGTGGTCTTTTTACACCAGGGCTCTAAAGCAGCTGTTCTACATTAAGAAGGTATTTTTCTGCACCCTTGTGGTAGGAGTGTGCTGATCTAACCTGTCTGAGTTGGTGACTGCTGGTGGCAGGCTTAATGTGTGCTTTCCTGATTAGCAGTTAGCTTAAAAATGATTTCTCTTTGCTCATATTTAAGCCTCGCATTTGTGTGAGCTTTGGCATAGATACTCAGTGCTGCTCATTGTTTGGAGACTTTGCTACTGATTGCTGAGAATATGCTTTCACCTGGAACAATTCACTATTGAAAAGACAAAAGTAATTATTTTTTTGCACTTCTCTTATACTTATATACTGTGACTGTCCTTTAGCAGTTTCTTAAGATACATGTTGTTATTTTTGTACTTTATAGCAAAAAAAAAAAAACTATACTGTCTACTGCTGTTTTAAGTAGTTAATTCCACTGTATTAATTGTATCTGTTAGCTGCAGGGTTGTTTTAGGTAGTTTGTGTAGCCTTGTTATGCTTGGGCTCCAAAGCAGCTTTTCTATATTAAGAAGGTGTTCTTCTGCTTCCTTGTGGCAGAATTGTGCTGATCTAACCTGATTGAGTTGGGGATTGCTGGTAGAGGGCTTATTGTGTACTTTCCTGATTGGTAGTTAGCCTAAAACTAATTTCCTTTTGCTCATGTTTAAGCCTCAAGTTTGCATGGATATGCTCTTTGTGCAGCAGCAATTAACAGTGCCCCATATAGACCCAAAAGCCTAGAAGTTCAGTTTTTCCCTAAACAGCTGTCAGTGAAACCCTTCCAAGCTTTTCTGTTGCTCTTGGAGCAACTCACTTGCACACTGAGCAGCATTGCCTTATTGATTAACCTTAGCTTACACAAAGTATAGGTCCCTTTTGTAGTTTCAGTGCTACCAGCACAGTCCTGTCAAATTAATCCATTACCTTCCCTAATAAAACATACACTAAGAGCCTGCTGTCACAGATGTGTGTTTCTCAATCATCTCTCTGGCCAGCCAAATAAACATTGGCATCCTGAGAGAACATAGCAATTGTCTCATGTATACTGACAACCACTTACTCCTAAAACAAACAAATACTTTATGTGAGAGATATAGTTACACTATGAAATTGGAGGCAAGACTTTCACAAAAGGACAAATCAAATAGCAAACAGGTTGTCAGCACACACACATTTCCTACACTAAATAAGGACATGATACATAAAACCATATATGTGGAGGTACTCACTAGTAACTTACCAAAAGATCAGAGGCCTTCCAAATTGAAACCACTTACACACATAATGCAAAAAACAATCACAAAACATAATAACACACACATCAGTGTCTCAACAAATAACCCCATAAGGCGTAACATCACATAACCTAATGTATCGATCATAGGTGTCTCCATTGTGAGATACATGGATGTTCCCCTCACCAGGCTGAATAAGGAGCAGGTTAAAGTTAGCTGCCTGTCAGGTGCCAGGATCCATCAAGTCGCTTAAGCACACGTCACTCAACCACAAGTACCGATATGACTCCGTTATAGTCCATGTGGGGGTGAATGACATACCTCACTGGACTATATGAAAAGAGAGACATTACTGAGGTCTAAGATTATGTGTCACAGCAGGTATAAATCTAGCCATAAGCAGAATTCTACCTTCTCCCAGGATGATGCCACAATACAAACAAAAAATGATTGACTTTAACAATTGGCTTAGCTTGTGGTGTCAGTCCAAGGGGATCCAGTATCTGTTAGCCTGGAAAGATATGGTCAATAGGCTATGCTGCTTTGCCAGAGATGGTTTGCACCAGTCTCCTCTAGGATTTCAGATACTGGCAAAGGCATTAGCCACCCTTATTGTGCCTTTTTTAGGCAGTGTCAAAATAACCAACCTCTCAACATAAAAATATCCTCTCTAGATAAACCCAGGGTATGGCTGCTTAATGCTAGGAGTCAAAACAAGAAACTACACTCCATGGAAGCACTCCTCACTTTGGAAGATGCTGATGTCTGTACAGTCACTGAGACATGGTTCAAATGCATGGAAGGCACCCCAGCTGTGCACAGCTACAATGCCTTCCATACATTCAGACCACAGCATGAAAGAACCAAAGGAGGAGGTGTATCCATCTTCATTCAGGATAAGTACACCTCGAGACTGGTCAAACAGTATGACTTTCTTGAGCAACTCTATGTTCAATAACTATAGGCAAAGACCCCTACCACATCATAGCGGGACTATATCACGTTGTCAAACTCTTAAAAGTTTGAATGTCATACGGTCGACACCATATGATTGCACTTTTAAAAGTTAAAACGTTTCAACGGAGATCTCCGTACAGTGTGGAATGAGAAAATTTCCCTTTTCTGCACTGTAGTTCGATCTCAGAGTTGGTATATTTAAAGAGTGGGGGGGGGTGCAGGGGATCTTGTCCCCCTGCTTAAACCATTCAGGTAGGTTTTTTTCTTTGGTTTATTTTTTTTATGACATTTTCGAACTTTTAAAAGTTCAATCATATGGTGTCGACCATATGACGTTCGAACTTTTAAAAGTTTGCTTATGTAATATAGATGCCATCATAGCTAGCTATAGGTCCCCCACCATGAAAGGAAAAACATACCACATGCCTAGACTTACTGGAGTCACTTGCCATTCTGCCCAACATCTTACTCATGGGTGATTTTAATTATCCTACCATTGACTGGGAAACATACATGACCTTAAACATGCTGACTCACAGGTTCTTGGACTTAGTAACATTATTATTGTCAAGGTAAATGCGCTGGAACAGCTAGTCAGCACACCCACAAGAGGCTCAAATGTTCTGGACATAGTACTCACTAACATGGGAGAGCATTGTACCCTGCATGTGTAATGTCTCCCTGGTATGTTTGGACCATAAATCAGTCTTGTTTGATGTAATTATAAGACCAGATACCCTATCAATCTCAAAAATGCTTAAGAAATTTTCAGATTACCTCCTACTAAGTGAAGGTACAAGAAGATTCAAAGCCCCCTCAAATGCAGATAACATGGACTCCTAGGCAGAAGTGTACACCAATGCCCTGTATAACCACTTAAGCAGTTCTATAAAATCAGTTGTACCTGGCAGTATTAAAACTAGGTCTTGCCGATAAAACAAGCCACCCTTGTGGACTCCTAGTATAAGCAGGCTATACAACAAGAGAAAGAAACTAATGTCCAAGAACAAGAGGGAACTGACGCAGCAGAGGAAGAAATCCCTCTCCAGCTTAAACAAACAAACAAGAGATCTTGTCAAGTCCTCCAAAGCTAATTATGAAGCAAAAATAGCCTCCCTAGCTAAGAATAACCACAAGCCATTCTTTAACTACATCCAATATCTAAAAAGGAATACCCAGTTATGCGCTAAACTGGTTGTGGATGGCACCACCCATACGCAACTGGAGGTAATAGCTAACCTGCTAACTGACAGATTTGGAGAACTTCACCCCTTGTCCCCTCCAGTTATTCCCCAAAGTATACCTGCCACCATTCCTCATCTTATAATCTCAAGAGAGCAGATCATCTTGATGGACTCCAAGGCCAAAAACACAGCAACAATGGGACCAGACAACATCCCAGGTTGCCTTTTAAACAACTTAAAACATGACCTGGCAGATACACTTGGATCCTTGTTTAACTACAGCATGTCAACTGGCTATGATCCAGTGGAATGGAGGACAGCAACAGTAATCCCTCTGCACAAAGGTGGGTCATCAACTGACCCTGGGTATTATAGGCCCATAAGCTTGACTAACCTCATCGACAAGGCCATGGAAAGAATCATTTTGGAACTTATTAACAAGGATATAGGTAATCTCCAAACTCTGGATCAAATACAGTTCGGATTCATTAAAGGAAGATGGTGCCTGTTAAACATGGTTGACTTCTTCGAGAAAATCGCTAAGTCCCTAGACAAGGAAAAGACCGTGCATACTACATATCTTAACCTAGCCAAGACATTTGACACAATCCCCCACTCAGGTATTATAGAGAAACTTTCCCAATTGGGAATTAACACCTATATTACCAGATGGGAAGCCAAATGACTCACAGACAGGACACTCTCAAAGAGGGTTACTTCACCTCTAGCAAAAGACCAATCACCAGTGGTGTACCACAGGGTTCTGTGCTGGTCCTATTACAGTTCAGAATTTATTTCTCAGGAGTCCAGGCAAACTTGAATGGCCTGTGGCTGACCAAGTTCTCTGATGATTGCAAACTGGGAGCAATCACTGAGTCCCCAGTGATGTTAATATACTGCAGACAGGGTTAATGCAGACAAATGATTGGATCCAAAGCCAAGGAATAAGGATAAATTCAAAAAAATGCATTATTATTCCCTTTGAGAAAGCTGAAATCCCTGCTAATTACATTATAGAAGCCCCCCCCCCAAGAGTAGACCGAGTGGTACATGATCTGGGTGCTCTGAACTTTGACCCCCACATATCCATAGTAGTAAGGAAATGCTTCTATGTGGCACATCATATAAATAAAGGCATCGTATGTAGATCTAAGGATGTTAGAATTCCATTATACTTGGCCTTCATCAGACCAATAATTGAGTACAACGCTCCCTTTTGTATGTACCTTACCAGACACCTGTAACAACCGGAAAGACCACAGAGGTTTCTCACCAAGAAATTGCAGGGTACTCAAAACAAGTCTTATGCGGAAAGACTGAAAGCCCTGTCATTATATTCTGACTCCTACAGGTTGCTTAGGGGTGACCTGTGCCTGGCTTACAGTGCGATCACTGACCCGGCCCTGATGGAAATGCTACATGTTCATACATCAAAATGCAGGAGGGTCACTTGTTCCAGGGATCTTAAGCTAGCCTCTGACAAACAGTTCATGCTGGACAGATAGATTCATCACCCAGAGACTGTCACCTCTCTGGAACAAAGTTACAATTCATGTGAAGCAGAGCCCCTCCCTGACCCTTTTCAAATGCAACCTAGTTCAATGGATGGGTGACTGCAAATTCACAGCTGGAGTGATACCCATGTCTCTGCTGGACAGAGGAAGTCAACAGTAAGACCCTTACCTCTGTAAACTTCACTCACCTAACCACCGACAACTGAGGCAGCTAAGGAGATATATGGCTAGGCTTGTAAGGGCTCTAGGGCCATTAGCCTTGTAACCTCTTATGAACCTATGAACCTATATAGCTTTTCCCAATACATTATTAAATATTCAACAACAAATCTACACATAATTCAGTAACATCATTAGCCTTTTCTAAGAATCCCATATGTATTATACATTTTCTGAGAATATCTACTCTTCCCTCTCCATATCACAATGAAATTAACAGATTGCCCAAGTACAGTGCTAATTTTTTGAACCTCTTAATGTCATGTGGAATCTTCTGATAGGTACTCTCACTGCTTTGTGCAATTGTCATCGGTCTTCTTTAGATTTCCGTAAGTTGTATTTACATCTCCATAAATTGAGACCAGATTGCCCATTAATACCGTTTGCCTTACTTTCTTGTCTGTTGTTGATAACTTTAAGTCCCTTACTCGGTCCATTACTTCTGGGATGTCTTCTTTGGTGGGTATTGCAGTCTGTTTCCATTTGTGTTTAACATGTTATTTTACACTTTGACTAAAGAATATATGAATTCCCTACCAAGCATAAATACCATTTTATTTCTCTTTGATTATACCAGATGTTGTCAGCTATTTCTTATTACTGTAACTACTTCACATGCCCCAAAAAACATGTACCTAATTACCTAAAACTTAATTTTTGTATCTCCAGGAGTGTGGAGACACAACTGAAATATATCTTCATTAATAAATAGGGTGTGTAAAATATTTAAACATATACTGCCATCCAAAAAACTGACTCTCCTTGCTGTAGTAGCATATCTAGGAATTAAACTGTTTGACCATGTTTCCTTTGATATTTGTGTCCCCAGTGACATATCCCACTGCAGTCTAATTATACATGTTACTGCCACTATGAATTTTACCAGTAGTTTATATTTAAGATGAACCATTACTTTCCACTGGATTTTTCCTGATCCCGCATTTATTAACCATGAAATCTATAATGGGTACCCTTCCTTCTTTACCAAGATTTAGTTAGTCAACAAGTTTCCATTAAAAAAATGCTTAACAATCCCTCTCGGCTGTGCTCCTCACTGAATTGGTTCCAAGTCTTAAAGCTGTGGCATAGTTTTTAAGCTCTGGATACCTTTGTGCTATTTGGGACCTGTTGTAACTTGTTCAGTCTCTGCATTGACTATTGGGAAAAGAGGTTATTCTATTAGCTTTTTTAGTTAAATATACATTTTCAGTTACTATATCTAAATGCTTGAGTTATTTGCACCTAAAAACATTAGCAATAATAATGTTAGGCAAGCGTCTTTTCCAGTATCCGAAAGCCTTGAGGAAACAGGTGAAGGCCATCTCTGGCAAAGCTGTATGGTCTGTCAACCATGTCTTCCCAGGCTGACAGATATGGGATTTCATTGGAGTGACACCAGAAGCTAAGCCAATTATTGAAATTGATCATTTTCTGTCTGTATTGTGGCATCATCCTTAGTGAAGGTAGAATGCTGCTTAGAGCTAGGGACATACCTGTCTGGAACACATAATCTAAGAGTTCACTCATGTCTCTCTTCATATAGTCCAGAGAGATACATCTCATGTCATTCACTCCAGCATGTACTATGGCAGAATCATAACATAAGTTGTTGCTGAATGACGTGAGCGCATGTGATTTGATGTATCCTGGCACCTGACATGCAGCTGACCATGATCTTTTCCTTGTTCAACCTAGTGACTGGGACATCTGTGTGTTTCGCTATTGAGTCACCTATAACCAGGACATTTTGTTTTGAGGTATTTTGCCTTTGGGACTTAATTCTTGAGACACTGATATGTGTGTTGTGTAGTGGCGGATTCTGTTAGTGTACCAGTATCTGTAGGTTGTTTGTGCTTGTGAGGTCTCTGGTCTTTTGGTAGGCTCTTAATGAATACCTCTGCGTATGTGGGTTTATGTGTCTTGACCTTATCTTGTATGAGAGGAGAGGTGTGTGTGCTGAGAACCTGTTTGATGTCTTGTTTATTGTTATGTGAGCGGACTGATTCTAGTTTAATAGTATAGTTACATCTCTCATATACTGTATTTGTTTGCTTTGGGAGCAAGTGGTTGCAGTACACATGAGGCAATTGCTATCTTACCTCAGGATACCCAAGCAATCAGGCTGGCTGGAAAAATATTGGGAAACCAACTGTCCATAGTAGCAGTTAATTCTTAAGTACAAGTTTATGAGAGGGCAAATTAGATAAGCTATTGCTCTGGGATTGATAGGGGGACTTATTCTAAAGAAGATCAGGGATTAAAAGTGGGGCAACGCTGCTCAGTGCTCAACTGAGTTTCTTGCAGTACAGAAGTGCACGGCTGAGTTGTCCTTTGAGCAGTAGGAAAGCCTGAGATGGTTTTATTGACTGGTATCACAGGAAAAAGTAATTTTTGGTGTTTGTGTCTATACAAGGCACCACTAAATCCTGTTGCATGGTGCGCAACTATGCACAAATGCAAGGATTATATACAGGCAAATTTAAACAGTTTTAAACTAGCCTTCCAATAGGAAATCACACTAAGATCCTTCCTCCAGCAATCCCCAGCTCAGGCAATGCTATACCCAAACTCTTCTGCCACAAGGGTACAGGAGAGCCCTTTTTAATTTAAAATGGCTGGATTTGAGTTCAAGCGTATGAAAAACAGACTAGATTCAGCAAGTCTGGATCCAGTCTATGCTTCTTCCTCTTCTTTCAGCTTTTCCCGGTTAGGGGTCACGCGCCACAGCAGATCATCTGTCCGCTCATGATTGGCAGTGGATCTAGTCTATGCTAACTAAGCAATATTTCAGTGCAAATTAAGTCCAGATAATGAAGCAGGCGCAAACAGTGAAAACAGTCAAAAAAGCACAAATGAATGCAGTAAAACAACAAAACAACATCCTCATACATGAAGGGTACTATCTTGAGCTGAGGATGGTGATGGTCTCTATCAGGAGCACTTATAGCACTGATTGAAATATGGGAGGAGCCTGGCATATATAGGATAAGCTAGAGTGTACACATTATATTTCAGTTGTTCTTCTTTGCTCACTTTTCAGTGCTACATCTGTTGCAGTCTGATCATTCTGTCTGCACAAACAATAAGCAGACACTTTTAGTGAAATAAAGACTGATATGCCTCACATGCTTTTATTAGTGTCACCACATATCATTTGCAATATCAGACAACTTGCAGCTGTCTTAGCAAGCAAGGTAAGTACAATATCCAACATAGTGTGCAGGCATTATGCCACATGGTACCAAATGAAAAGCCTAAATTGTGAGAATTTTATAATATATTGTTTTTTATTAAAGATTTACAATATTTGCACTAGTGAGAGAAATATACTTGTGTGGGTACGTGTGTTGGGAGACAGAGAACATCACTGAAACATGATGTAGAACTATGTAGTCTGTCTATATCCCTGACTTGTATTCCATTCGGCTGCTGCTATTGGACAGCACATGGTGTTACTATGCAATAGATGGCACATATGTTATAGGATTCAAAGACAGGCCAGGCATGCATAGTAAGGCTGTGACAAAAAGCTCCTATTATCACAATTGTGGAAACCATCAGTTGAAGGACACAAGCTGTAATGAGGAAAGACCTCATTATTGGATTTGCAGGTCTCTGAATCACTCAGTGATTACTACAAGTGCTAGCAAGTTATTTTCTGCTGCTCTTGCTATCATTACTGCTTTTGGCCAATACATTGTTAGCAAAGACACCTCTCTCATTCACCCCCCCCCCCACACACACACACACATACATACACACACACACACACACACACACACATACACACACACACACACACATACATACACACACACACACACACACACACACACACACACACACACACACACACACACACACACACACACACACACAGATGCACACATGTACACACGCACACACACACACACACACACACACACACACACACACACACACACACACACAAATACAGTCATGCACACATTCACATGCACACTCACACACATACACACACACACATGCACGCGCACACACACAAACACGCGGACACACCGCCATACCCCTTACCTGTTCATGAGTTAACAGAATGTCCCTGACGTTTTCCCTGTCACTCTTAAATCACAAATGGTTACTTTCAGTCAATATTGCCCGTCACCATCACTAGAGTTTCATTCTTATTATTGTTCAAAAAATATACTATGATGCAAAATCTGTTGCTCTATTAACCCTTTAGTATAATATTTAGAAAGACTCCCTGGTGATGTTTAGTGTTCTCTCTGGCTTGGTCTGGAAGTCTTGAGCCTGACCCACATTCATCACAAGCTATTACAGTTATTCAGTAATGCCAGACATTAGAGTTTCACACTTCTTGGTATTTCATGCTTCAGGCCCCAAAACCTCCCATTCTATTAACATTGTAAGTGCATTAGGATATTATTCAAAATTGCTCCTGGTGTCTAGTGTTCCCCTATATGTTTTCCTTGCTGCACAACCTGTTGTTCTATTAACATTTGAAGTGACTTAGAGATATACCTGCAATACCTGAATAATTTTACAAGCATCCCCCAGATATATACATTATTCTGTTACACTGCTCACCCCACACCTCTATACTTCTAATATAAACCATATGAGAGCCATATATATATATATATATATATATATATATAAAAAGATTCAGAGACAATTATATATATATATATATATATATATATATATATATATATATATATATATATATATATATATATATATATTTGTCTCTGAATCTTTATAGCCCACCTCTTAATTATATTATTAACATTTTTGCCCTATCTAGTTTCCTTTCCTCACCTCTTTGAATTTCTATACACTAATCGCATGATCTATTATCTATCTGACAAACCCACTAATACACCTCCTCAAATACTGTGTTCAGCATTTACTAAAGCGTAAGTGTATTTTATAGTATAATTACCTCTACTTTCATATGAATGTAATCTAATTAACAAATGTATGTGTGATTGTTAATGTAAATTATTTGTTGTCTATTCATGTATATTACAGAATATCTGTTTAAAATATTTCTAATATGTTGGAGATATTCTCCTTGGTCAACTACTCAAAAGGGGGTTTTGACTAAACAAAAGCCAAATAAAAATAAAATATATTTAACAGTCTCTGGTGGCTAGTCTTACCTTACCAGTATTGCAAGATTTACTTGGTAGTCAAGAGGACTTTAGGTATGACAGCCAACCCCCCCCCACACACACACACAAAAAATTGCCACACAGATACAGACACACATGCATACACTTACCATAAATCAAATACTCACTCACCCACACACACACTCATCATCCATACAAACACACACACACACACACACACACACACACACACACACACACACGCACACACACACACACACGCACATACACACACACACACATACATGCATACACACCCCAATACTACATGTCTGCTAATGTCCCTGGCACTTACCTCTTGCGCAAATTCTTCCATTGAGGTTAATCAGTGACTACAAACTTTTGGCTGAGTTAATTAATGCAATGGGTAAAAGGGATATATATGCAACCAAACAGTTCTATTGCTCAGCTGTGTAAATCACTTACTACAGGAATTTTTAGGGGAAAGCAATGGCTAATTATCATATGTCACTCCCACAGAATACCTTGTTAGCATTTGTGATAGGCCAGAGAGACAGACCACTGCGGTGCCGCACCTCTTTAAGGTAATCAGTGTAGTAGGGCTGTGTAAGAATTGCAAACAGCTACTGCCAGTGGTAAAAATGTCTCACTGCTAGCAGTAACATTTCTGACTCCTGGCCGTGATGTGCATATCATAGCTGTTGGCCAGTGTTAGGGGCTGCACTTCTGTTCTACAGCAGTATAATGCAGAGTACCTATGAGAAAACACAATCCAGTGGCACATTCACAGTTGTCCATGCTGCTGCTAGGGGATGATTGTGGGTATTGGCATCTGCATACTGTACATCCCTCTGTAGTGTATAGTACTATATATATATATATATATATATATATATATATATATATATATATATATATATATATAAAACAGTTACTTATCACTCAAAAGATCCTATACCACCCCAATAATACCCCTATCCTCACTAATCTGATTTCACCATACAAAAATCTAGCTACACTACATTCTGCTAATAAACTCCTGGTCTCCTCGATTAAATCTAACAACAAAGCTGGTGACTCACTTTTCTCAAACACTACAGGTAAAAACTGGAATCAGCTTCCTCCTGAACTATCTACCCTAGCTTCTACTTCTCTATTTAAAAAACATATTAAAAAACATCTTAAAACTCAGTGGCTTCATCCTTGTGCTAACCCAGACTGAAATATTTTCCCCTCCTGCTCATACCCCTTTCCCCACTCCCCTAACCTAGGCCTCCAAATCTAGTTACTTCTCTTTTTTTTCATAGTAAGAAGATAAAACATAAGGGCTTTACTCTGTCTTGCTCATACCCATTTTTGTGTTTAGTATAATTGTTTTTTATTTAGTTTAATTTTTAGTATAATGACTATAGTTTATAAGTATAATACTATATTTTTCTTTTAACCAATGCTATCTCTGTACTGTTATTATACATGTCTTTGTTATATATTGTTAACTTTGTCACTGTTCATGCTTGGAGCTTTTCTCCCTGGGCCTCTACTGAAAATGGACATATATCCAGTTAGACTAGCCCAGTCAACAAATGTAAAATTAAAAAAAAAAAAAAAAAATATATATATATATATATATATATATATATACTGACATAGTGGATGTAACGTCACTACTGTGTAAATCATGTCCTAACTGTAGTGACACAGATAAACAATCATATTCTTGAGTTGCGCAGTATTTTTGACATGGTTCTTAACAATGTCAACATTTGCCATGTGGCTCCATGGTTAGAGTTTGACTGTTTGTGACTAAAATTCATTAGTGCAATTACAAGTCAGTGAATTAAATAGGAGGTACATTCAAAATGCATAAATCTTTTTTAAAAAACATTTTTACAGGTGAGCACAAAAGTGGCATCCTACGGATGAGATGGTAAACCAAGGCCCCATCTGCTTGATTTGGTGGTGCGTTAGATGGATGTAAAGCATCCTGTGATACCTACTGAAAAGAGTTGGAGAGGTTCCCCCATGCCATGTCCAAATTTCACCCTAGTAGTTTAAATACTACCTCAGGTCTTCCTTGTAAAGAGGCCACTAGCCTAGTGGGACCAACCTGGTAAAAAAAGGATAGATAGATAAATAAATAAAATAAAACACAAATGTAGAGCTCCATGGCACTACCCTCCTGCTCTTCCAGCTTCCATGTACATAGATTTTATTATGTGCTGTAATGCTATCCTTCATAGATATAGGATTGCTCTGAACTGTGCAAGCATATCTCTATGCCTTTGTACACAGTAATAATAGTGGCTACTGAAAACCACAGTAAAGTGCAAGCATTCAGCAGTGGTATGTACATATCAACAATTATACTGCAGCATAGAGATGTGAGAGGTGAGCTGTGCCTTGCTTTTCCAGCCAAGAAAGACCCAGCCCCTATCTGACCTCCTATTTCTTCACATAGTCAATAGCTATGCACACTCCTGCACTAAGGAACTAAATCTACAGCAACGAATAAACATGACTCAGTGCAGGGATAGGTTCCTAACTCAATGCATTCCTAGCCTATGGAATAAGTTACCATTACATGCCAAGCAAAGTGCTCCTTTGGCTGCCTTTAAAGCTAGTGCTGATAACTAGATGGATAGACACATTTACACCAGGGTTGTCATGCATGACCCTGCTCAGTTTGGTAGGTGAGATCTATTAAGTGCTTGACAAGGGTGGCAAGAGCTTTTAAGTTGTCTGCTTAAAGGTGGATATGACTAGGTATCTTATGTTCCCCATGATCACTTTCCTAGTATGTTCCTGTGTTTGTATAGTACACTTCTTACAATACAAGGAATTATAGAGTGGTGTTACTTCAGCTATATAATAATACACATAACCATTACTATCAACATCAGTACATATACAAAGATAAAGCTCGACTGTTTTGTACACATCTTCCTTTGCATGTCTCATAGCACCTGTGTGGTACATGCATTGGGGCTGCAGTTGATAAGCTGCATTTTTGTCTGTAATATACCTCATTGTCCGCATATTGTTTGTGGGCCAGTATTGTAGACAAACAGGCTATTTTACAGGTCAGACAACAGCAACGTGTATTCAGGTTTAAATATGTATCCAATGTGACCTTGTTGTACAGAGGACTGTACCTTTATTGCACTGTGATGTAACTTATTCTTCTTGTTAAGCACAGAAGGTAGAGTGGAACCCAGCCTGTCTTGCAACATTTTCCTCTGCAATTACGCAAAAAGTCTGTTGTTTCCCAGAGGCAGATGAGGTTAGTGTATCCACAATTTTTGTGTGTATGTGTATGTGTATGTTGTTGTGAAACAGGATGTGTTGTATTAGGTTTACTGCACCTGCTCCCTCAAAGTAACATTTAGCAACATTATAAAAGAGCCCCACACCATCCAACATGTAGCAGGCTGAAGGAAGGAAGGAGTGAAAGTGTTGGTTGTGCCACAACACGAGGTTATGAAAGATATGCTGCATACAGTGATAGCAAGTTTGATTGCATAAGTGTAAGTGGACACCACTGGTCACTTTGAACATGCCATGTGGATGAGGGTAAAGCAGTGCATACAGCCTACCTCGACCTGGCCAAGGTATTTGATACCATTCCCCACTCGAGTATTATTGATAAACACACCAACCAGGCATCAATCCTTACATCACTAGGTGGGTTGCAAATTGGCTCACAGACAGGACCCACAGAGTGAAAGTTGTGGATTCCAAGTCAGACTGTCGATCAGTCACGAGTGGAGTCCCACAGGGCTTGGTCCTGGGCCATCTCCTGTTTGGCATCTACTTCTTAGAAGTCCAGGACAACACAGAATGACTCTGGCTGACCAAGTTCACTGATAACTGCAAGCTAGGAGTCATTATCAACTCCCCAAGTGATGCAGACATCCTACAAAAGGGCATCTCTGAGACCAATGACTGGTGTCAGAACCATGGCCTGAAGCTTAATGCCAAAATATGCGTTATCATCCCCTTTGGAAAAAGCTCAGTTCCCATGAATTACCACATTGATGGGAGCCCACTGAACACTGAAGGGGCCATAATAGATCTGGCACCCAGGTTGATAGCCACCTCACCTCCAACCACCACATTGCCACTGTGGTCAGAAAGTCCTTCTATGTGGCACATGTTATAACCAAAGGTTTTGCATCCAGAAAGAAAGAGGTCATCATCCCTCTCTACTCATCTCTCATTAGACCAGTCATCGAATATAATGCACCATTTGGCATGTACCTGATCAGACACCTACAACAGCTGGAGAGGCCACAAAAGAACCTCACAAAAAGAATCCTAGGCCTTAAACACATGTCCTACATGGACAGACTCAAGAAACTTCAGCTGTTCTCAGTCTCTTGTCGTCTACTTAGACGTGAACTCTGCTTGACTTACAAAGCCATGTCTGACCCAGCCCTACTTGAAATGCTTCACCTAAAGAAATCTCAATTCCCCCATGCCACATGCTCCAGATATCACAACCTCATTACCACAATTAACAGAACATGCTGGAGGGACAGGTTCATCTCCCAAAGACTGCCCATACTCTGGAATAAGGTTCCCATTCAGGTCAAGCAGAGCAGCTCACTGGTCCTCTTAAGAGAAATTTTGATGAGTGGATGGGTAACAGAAAGTTCACTCCATGGATCATTCCAGTTGCACTACTGGATATGGGCACTGTGAACTAACACTGTGTGGCACGGTGCCTGGGCAATTTTTTTTGGGCTAGACTTGGAAAGGCTCCAAGGCCATTAGCCTAGTACACACCTATGAACCTATGCATAAGTACACTGCTCCTACAGTGGAACTGCAGGACAGGGTTGTAACTGCTACCCAGGCCATAATGTGGAGGTATCATCCATGTGGCATCCAGAAACACCCAGTATAACACAGCTCATCTTAATGACCTATCAGAACAAGAACCTGTTACTAAACCTGTACAAATACTAATGTACTATTTACAGCACAGTGTCAGAGCCAGGACCATCAGGAAAGACTGCAAAACACACACATTTCTTCAGCATAATAGGCATTAAGAAAGATCTTTTACCCATTTCCATTTATTTCTGCTCTCAGCAGATTCATGCATGCTTCGACATCACACTGCATACCAGTATCGTGCCCTTGTCATGCCTCTTTGCCCAGCTATTTAAGTACTTGTGCTTCTTTGATGTGAATGACTCACATGCCTTCACCACTTCCAGCCCCACCCACTATCATCTTCCACTTCTTTTCTTCAAAACTGTGTTGCTGACTCAGAAATAAGAATGACCCCTTTCTATTAAAATGATGTAGCTCATGTGCCTCTTCCATCATTATATGCACACATCTTAGGTTCATGTTATGTGCTTGCTTCATACTGTTGTCTTCTCTCTATACTTTTTCACTGTGCCTTCTGTGCTGCAAATCCTATGTCTCTTCAGAATCACATCACTGTCATTCACATCATGCATGTGACCTGTGTCTGTAGGATACCATCTGTTCTGCAGCATACCTTAGTGTTTTCAACATTTGCTTGCACATGATCAGTTACAGACATCTCCTGTTTGCTTGATGACTGCACGTGTTGTGTTGAAGTGCAGTATATAACATGCTTGCACCATTGCACAGTATAGTTACATTGATTTTGTCCTTCACATGTTTTTATTTTTATATTAAGCAATTAAGACATTTTACAGTTTCTAGACTTTATAGCTCAGATTGAATGCATTGCACTATTTGCATAGGTCAGCAATACCTATCCACAAGGGCACCTGACAGATATTTCTGTGGTTTGGGCCCACAAGTAGGGCATATACTGCTGTTTATTGTTTTGAATATTTTTTTCTGTTTTTTGTTTTGTTTTTTTGCACCGATTCAAGCATAAGACTGAACCAAGAAAGACCACTGCTGACTTTATTAAAACAGAAAAGAGGGTTGGGAGGGTGGCCTAATGATTAAGGTGTTTGCCTTATAAACATAAGGTGCAGGGTTTGAATCTCACAAAGGATAATTGGCTAGGCTTAAAATGGCTCGCAAGGGCAGTTAGCCTAGTACTAATCTATGAACCTATGAAAATCAAATGTGACTGAAAGCCAAATACACAAAATATATCTAAATTTCCATCCAAGTCCCAAAAATAAAGTATAACCTTACAATTATATTGTAATGCAGGGGGGCAAGGCTCCTGCCCTTTAAACCTGCACCTTTTATATTTTAACTCTGAAGATACACCATTGAGTAAAGAAACTAACCTGTTTTCATGTAAAACAACCAAGTGGCCATTATTCAGGGGCATGTGTCCCAAGTACCAGGTTTATCGGGGATGTAGCCCCCCACATGATGTCAGTGATCACCTGTGAAGGCACATATAATGCTACATTCAGCAGATGACCATATATAGGATGCACTTTACAATATGTTGTGTAGTGTACTGTAGACATCCAGTATTCTGAATACCCACCCATGCAGTGTGGTTTCCTTAATGTGTATAATGGTTTTAATCTTAGCTAAAATGAGATTTTGCACCTTATAGTTGAAATTACATTCATGAAGCATGCCAATAAACTGCAATGAATGAAACAATAACTGCATTACTCTGTTTTAATATAAGTAACTATTTAGGTTTGCAGTAGCTGGCAGAAATTTGCCAACTAACACCTGTCAGTGTGCATCTGTTATTGTGCTACACACTCCCTTGAAGTCCACAGTTTTGCACCTTGCTGTGTACAGCCGTCGGACGTGGTATCTTGCATACAATTGTGGTCAACATCATGCAAGTGCTGTTATGTCACACCTGCCTTTATTGTGATAAGCGTGTGGCCAAACTGTGGCTAATTGATCTGTACTGCATGCTTTTTGTATCCGTGTTTGTCTACTTAATCATATTGTGCATGTTTTCTCTCCTTGTAGCATTCTCTGTGCCTAACCAGCCTACTAATTTTCTTTTCCATTTAGTTATTCTGTTGCATGGAGTGAAAACATTACATATTATTTGCATGGTAATGCATTGTTTTGTGTATGGCCTAGGATTTCTTCTTCTGAAATGCTGTATGTCTTGCTGTTTACTTTGTTGTCTTATTTTTGCTTGTCACTATGGGTTGTGCTACTTATAGTGAAGGAGAGCAGAATTACGGGGAAAGCTTTCTACTCTTCCTCCCCGGATACTCCTAAAACCTACCCCATGATAGTATCAGAGTAGTACATTCCATCTTTTCAAAACCCTAATTCTGTTTCCGGTTATTTGTTGCCACGTAGTTACTTCATAAGATAAAATGGCTGAGTCCCACTGAAATCAAGTACAGCTAAATAAATGGTGTAAATAAGTAAAATGCTGGAAGTGTCTCACGGTGCTTATTTGTCCATTTCAGTTCACAGGTGTATTGCCCTCTTTGTGGAATTTGCATATCTTCCTGGTTTTAATGAGGGTTTTCACCATACCTCTCAACCTCTTAGAGCAGAAAATCTGAACAAAGCCTAAAATGATGGGGGGACAAATAGGGACAGATTTTAAATATTTCTCTTACAAACTTAGAAAGTTGATAGAACAATAGGGTTTGCATTAGCACAAATTTTCTGAAGGATGTGGAGTCTTAAACTCAAATGTTTGTCATTATTTAACGACTTCAACACTCAGCTATTTGCCAGAAAAGTACAGATTTTAGGCAGAACACACCAAAAATATGAGGCAAAAATCTGGACATTCTGTGAAAATCTGCATAGTTGAGAGGTATGGTTTTCACCATTTTCTCCCGCATTCCAAAGACATTTCAGTAGATGAACTGGTGATCCATGCAGTGTGTGTATGTGTGTGTGTGTGTGTGTCACACAAAAAAGTAATCGGCCAAAACTGTTGATAATATATCCAATTGAACCAGGAATCCAGGACACCAGTAGAAAGATGTAAAAACAAAAGTCCATTTATTTTAACCAAAAGTTTAAGCGCTTTCATCTCATTGTAGAGACTTCATCAGAAACAATGAATCACTTTTAATTGTACTTTATATAGCCCTTCAATAAATGACATCACACATTTAATTAAAAATTTAAACAAACATAGCCCTAAAAATATATGTCAACTCAAATGTATTATATACATAAAAGTTTATACATTTTATATAGAAATATAAAACAATATTTGATAAATGCTTAATAAATACTTAATAATGTTTAATGAATATTTAATAAATATTAATAAAAAATTAATAAAAACTGGCACAAAAGGTGTAGTTTAAAACACATTAATTAATATAAAAACTTGTAAATAATTCATTATAAACTATTAGTTTTGTTAATGAATATTTTTTGTAAATAGGTAAATGTATATATAGATATATGAATTGAATCTTTGAAACATTATTAGAGTTCTTAAACCTAAATAAAGAATAAGTAAAGAATATTTTATTTTTTGTTGTTATTATATGTAAATATCATATACATGAACTTAGAATACTTCAAATATTGTTGGCCCTTTCAATAAGTAATGGTGTTAATGACACTGTTTCATTTAATCCTGGGGGAAACATAGAAGCCAATCTATACTGCCACTGGCTCTCCTTCTTTTTTAATAAGTTTTTCCAATCCCCCCCTCTGATATCTATTTTAACAGTGTCCAAGATACCAAATACAAATTTCTTAAATTCTGAACAGGATATACTATGTTTATAAAGAGAATTAGTACTCTTATGGTTCTTTATATCATTTAGATGTTCATATATTCTGTTCTTGAATAATCTTTCAATCTTGCCTACATAAAAATGTTGACAAGTATAACATAGAGCAAGATAAACCACCCCCTGGTATTACAATTGCCATCTTGTAAATATACTTTACTATTCATGACATTGTTAAGCCTAATGATAGGTTCAACACAAATGTAGGGGCAATAATTACACATGCCACATTTTTTTGTACCCCGTTTGTTATGAAGAATACAAGGTCTTTTGTATTCCAAAAGTTGTTTCATGTTAAAGCCCACTCTATTAACAAAACCGGGTGTTTTGCCCAACTTCTTGTGTATACCTTCATTTGTTCTAAAAATATTCCAATTTCTTTGGAAAATATTTTTAATAGCGGGGGTTCTTGTGTTGTATGTTAAAACACAAGTAGTGTGAAAATTATGTGTGTTTGCCCTATCCACTATATTGCTTTCAAAGGAGCCCAGTAGGGGAATATATTTTTTACCCCATTGTTGGTGTATATTATGTAAAGTAGAATTAATCAAATCCAAAGGGTTCCCCCTCTCTAAAAACATTTCCCTTAGCACAATAAATTCTGCTTCCAGATCTTCTATATGCGAAGTCATCCTGGCAATACGGATAGCTTGCCCTTTAATTATACTGACTTTTTGTGATAATGGATGACAACTATCAAAATGTAAATAAGCATTGCAGAATGTTTTCTTTCTAAATATTTTAGATTTAAACTGTCTATTGAATATATCTTTGTATATACAAGTGTCAAGGTAATTAATATTCATGTTGTTATACTGAAAAGTAAAAGAGAGAAAGGTAGTACTGTTGTTAATGTAATTTATGAAATTGATAATTTCCTCTTTACATCCCCCCCATAAAATAAAAATATCGTCCAGGTATCGGAGATATAATTTGATATGGGGCCAAAATGGTCCATTAAATACATACTGTGATTCCCAACCTAGTAGGACCAAATTAGAATACACTGGTGAACAGTTAGCACCCATGGGAGCACCAGTGACTTGTTGGTAAAATTCCCCTTCAAAACTTAAAAAATTATTTTCAAGAACTATGTTCATCAATTCACATATTAATAAAATTTTGTCATTCTCCAAATCCGAATGTTTGAAAAGTACTTCTTCAAACAGATTCATTCCTTCATCTTTAGGAATACATGTAAATAAATCTCTTACGTCTATAGTTAAAAATAGAACGTCATCTTGAAATAAATCCTGCTTGATACTTTTCAAAAATTCCCATGAATCTTTTAACAAATGAGAGGTCTTATGAACTACATGTTGTACATAAGAATCTATATATACAGATAGTGGATGTATTTTCGATCCCTTTGCTGCCACAATGGGTCTAAATGGAGGCCTAGAAATATCCTTGTGTATTTTTGGTATTCCAAAAAATACTGGAATTTTAGGAAATTTTGTAAAAAGAAAATCGTATTCACTAGGACTAATTCTCCCTTCTACTAAATATTCCTCCAAATGGCTATTAATTCTGGAATATGAAATATTGATTTGGTTTATGGAAGTGTGACAATAAGTATTTTCATCTGCCAAGAGTACTTTCATGGCATTGGAGTAATTTTCACTTTTAAAAATAGCAATTCCCCCACCTTTATCTGGAACCATGATGCGGATACTGTGATCCTTCCTAAGATCACCTAGAAGATGAGTTTTGTGTATGGCCTAGGATTTCTTCTTCTGAAATGCTGTATGTCTTGCTGTTTACTTTGTTGTCTTATTTTTGCTTGTCACTATGGGTTGTGCTACTTATAGTGAAGGAGAGCAGAATTACGGGGAAAGCTTTCTACTCTTCCTCCCCGGATACTCCTAAAACCTACCCCATGATAGTATCAGAGTAGTACATTCCATCTTTTCAAAACCCTAATTCTGTTTCCGGTTATTTGTTGCCACGTAGTTACTTCATAAGATAAAATGGCTGAGTCCCACTGAAATCAAGTACAGCTAAATAAATGGTGTAAATAAGTAAAATGCTGGAAGTGTCTCACGGTGCTTATTTGTCCATTTCAGTTCACAGGTGTATTGCCCTCTTTGTGGAATTTGCATATCTTCCTAGTTTTAATGAGGGTTTCATTTTCTCCCACATTCCAAAGACATTTCAGTAGATGAACTGGTGATCCATGCAGTGTGTGTGTGTGTGTGTGTGTGTGTGTGTGTGTGTGTGTGCATGCGCACGACCTGCAAAGGACTGACATCCCATCCAGGACTGGTTCTCTGCCTTATACCTATTCTTGCTATGACATAGTCTGACTCCCCATATTCTTTATTAGGATATAGTGGACATCTGAAAAAGAATAAATGAGTGTCTGAAGCAGGAAACTTAAAACATGATCTGATTTTGGCCTGCAACTTAAGTTTGTATTTACGCTGTAACATTATACATCAATATATTTCAAATATTGTTTAGAAAAAAGGTAGCAGTTTTATGCGTTTCCTAGAGACTTTGTGGACTGCATAAATATATGTATTTTAAAAGACAGATTCATTTTACAGTTCCTGTTTCTTACTGACTCTTTACTGACTTTGGCATTTTTACAGCTTGGGATCATAACACAACAAATTGGTTTTGTGCGGATGACAAAGATTTGGCTAGAATGGGCCTTTATAGATTAGTTATGTAAGAATGTACTTCTAACTAAAGAATACTGTCATACTATAAAGTACTTAGTTTAAGATGTATTGCTGCATAGTAAGTGAAGTCCTCTAAAAGGTAATGTTTTCCCTTTCTGAAGGAAAACTGTTGAGAAAATAACAGCTCTAGTAAACGTTAGTGACTGCTTATGCTAAGAAAACACTATAAAACAGCAAGTTCTGTCTTAGCGCCAGTAAGTTTGAAATTAGACTTACCCCTTACAACTCGTACACAGTGTGAACATTAAAAGTTAAAAATACAGCCTTGGTTACATGTAAAGATGTAATATCTTAAAACGGCATGAAAAAGCACATGCCCTCAGGTGCATTACTTCTTGTAAAATGTCAAAATTAGAATAACTTTTGGAGTCAAGTCATGTACAACTTGCATCGCCTACTAATAACTAGAAACTTCTGCCAAATTGCCAGTAAATCCTGCAGGAAGCTATGATTTTTTATTACCTAGTCAGTAGAAATGAATTACTGTAGAAGAAAACTGCACATTTTAACAGAGAGAGAAAGTCAAAGTAAAACTACTTAAAATGTATCAACTGTGCATGTACAAGAACTAATGGGGCCTTAAAAAGGGCAAATGAAACACTCTCCTGGATTCATTTTAATGAAAACCACAGCACAACTCCAGATGTATCAAACTGCAGTATATAGAATCAGCTCTGGAATAAGTAACTGAAGAGACAACATTGTTCTAAAAATTAACTGAAAATGTTTTAAAATAGCTTTAAACTCCAGCAGAATGAGAAAAAAAAAAAAAAACAGATCTCTGTTTTATCTACACAATGCCCAACTGACATTGCAAATTTATTTCTGGCTTCCAAATACAACTTGCCCTGAAGTACCAATCCATTGGATTAACTCTTTGCTGTTATTCCATACCAGAATTCATAGCATTGACATCATTATACTAAAATTATTGAAACTGTTAATGTATTATCCAATAATGGATTATAATGTATTGGTTCTCATGCTAAATAACTCAACAAACACATGCCATCATTTTCAGTGCATTGTGTATCCCTTAATACCTTTCAGCATCTGTGAATAACACTCATGAACATTTAAATTGACTGTCTCTCTTTGATACTATCTTCTCTCCATATTCCTGAATTTCATATCCTACCAGGCAAATATGATTTTCAATTCTCTGCCTATCTGATTCTGTTAAAGCATTTGTTTTATATAAAGTTTTACATGTGGATCTGTTATAGTTTTTGGTAATAGAAATGGTTATGTAATAATAGCAAACCACATAGTTGTTTTAAAGATAATTTCAATTGCAATAATGTGATCAGAGTGGAATCTACACAAGATATACAGCGGCCCATCTAGACAGAGACCAGCACAACACACATCCAGTTAGACAATGCAATATACATAAGCATTAAACCCTGGTAATAGCAGATTAAACCATAGCACCAAGAACAGGACAGCACCCATGCACTGGCGGTGTAGCCACATTCAGGAATATTCCCTATGGAGGTCAGTAATGCCCATATGTGACAGTCCACCCCAACAGAAGAAACCAGCGGTATCACTGGCTTGGACATACGCTGCAATCTCCTGTGCATATCCTGTAGCCTTGAGATAGAGAGAAACAGAGATCAGAATGTGCTAGCAAACAGGAAACTGGGTCATTAGTATGTCAATTAATGTTCATCTTTTATCTTGTTTTCTGCCTGTCATCTTGCAACCATCAGCACTACCATTTATCAGGTCTGTCATCTAGATAGCATTCAGGATTTTCCTACCTAGAGGTTTAACATCATTGCCACATATGGCCACCCTAGTACAAGATCTGCTGAAGCAGGAACTGCAATGCTAGGGTCACATTGGTGCATGTTCTCCACTCACACATGTCACCTTACCTACAATATTAGGTATTATGTGAAGCTAACCCAGTTGGTCCCTGAAATGTAGAGCCAACACTTAAGATCCACCAGTATGTTGGGTCGAGCAACACTCCCCCTTCCCCTAGGATGGGCAATCTGATGTTAGGCTTTCCCTTCCATACTATCAGACCAGCTTCTCCATTCTCTGGGTTGTTAGTCACTCTTGGGTTATCACAGTTATACAGGTCACACTTAGATTTTTCTCTGTCTGTTCTATCAGCCAGTTACCACTTAATTAGGTTTTGATAGACATCAAAAATGTATTTGACCCTTACATTCTTCACTGTGTCTAAATGTTCTCATTATTTTAGTACTATATGAAATAACACTTGCCTTATATACTTAAAGAATTCTATGTCTTCATTGCACTAAATCAGAGGGTGACACTATCTGAAATAAACCTTGGTACAATGTCTCTATGCAGAAAAAAACAACAGCTTTTGAGTCTTCTTTTGAAGCACCCTTTATTGCCAGTTCTCTATCACATTTGTGTGGAAATGCCTTTCTTCTGTCCTTCTATTTTTGTGTTTTATAATAACAAATCAGTGATGTCAGATATCTGCTTGCCTTCACGTTGCTAACCCTCTGCCATCTGAACATAAAGAGATCTACTTTCGACTACTGCACGTACAATTGTCATGCCTACTTCCATGCAAAGCCTTTCCTAATTGATATAAGGTGAAGTACCATATGTTGGTAAGGATGTTATCCATTTCATGGAAATCGATTTTGCTAAATGGCTTTCTGAAGTGAGTATGTCCTTTTTGTCTGACTGACTACAGCTGTTCAGTGGAGTTTTCACTTTGGTCCTGTTGTTTGACCATGATGTTAGTATATATAAGTCACCCCACGTAGGCACTAATTTTTAGTGTTGGCTTTACGTGTATTTATTTTATTGTAGAGGAAGGAGAATAGTAGAGGTATGTGTGAACTTGCGTTTAGTTTATGCATTCTGTGTGATGGAGAACAGCAGCTTAGCCAATTGTTGAAGTCAATCATTTTGTCCTTATACTGTGGTATCATTCTTGGCGAAGGCAGGATGCTACTCAGGGCTAGGGTCATACCTGCCTGGGCCACATGATCCAAGAGCTCTTCCATTCTCTTTTCATGTTGTCCAGGGAGGTACGTCTCAAGTCATTCACTTCAGCATGGACAATGACAGAGTCATATTTGTACTTGTTGTGGAGTGACTTGAGTGCATGCGTTATGTGACGGATCCTGGCACCCAACAGGCAGCTGACTGTAATTTTCTCCTTGTTCAGCCTGGTGAGTGGGACATCAGTGTGCCTGACTATAGAGTCACCTATGACTAAAGTGTTGGGTACATTGTCTTGCCTTAGGGGCTGTTGTTGTGTGGCACACTGGTGTTGTGAGCTGTGTGTCTCTTTGGTTGTGACTGGTGTTTGTTTGCATTTCAGCTTCGGAGGTCCTTGTTGCTTGGGCAGGTTAATGTTAAGGGCCTCCGCATATGTGGGTTTCGTGTTGCTATGTGTGGGTGTTGTTGGTGTGGGTTATGAAGGGCTATGAGTTGCTTGGGGTGTAGTGCAGGTGTTAACCTTCTCCACTTGGCTGTCTAGCACAATCTTGACCAGAGAGAGCTTTGCTTCCAGTTTGGCTATGTAAGTGCATCTCTCGCAGGTTGTAGTGTTCGATGGTAGGAGGAGAGGATTGTCTGTGTACATGAGGCAGTTGTCGCATTGCCCTAGTATGCCTAGATTCACCAGGTGGACAGGAGAAATCACCAGAAGCTGACCCTTGGACATGCCTGTTTAGGTGCTTTTTTTGTAAAGTTTAAGAGCTGTTTTCCCTTACCTTTGCAAGGTACTTTGCAATTATAGGCTGTTTAGTGCCTACGATTAATTTCTCCTTATTGACAAGGGGAGTTGAGTGCTTGTATCAGTTTCAGGTTTCCTAGTGCTTTCCAGCAGGTTCTAGAGCAAGTGCTAGTTACAGGGTTTCATATTTTAGTGCTACTACTGAGAAACCAGCTAGTTCTAAGGGAAAATGTGAAGAGCAGACTTTCTGGCACCTGGAATAGTTTAACTGTAGCCTCACAGTGCTGCACGATGCACAAAATGTGCAAACACACGTGTTTTTAAGCCAGAAAGTTGTAAGGGATAGAAATCAGCCCAAAAAGGCTAATAAAATTACAATTTCAGAGCTGCATACCACTCAAGTGTTAGGCAGTACAATGCTCACCACTCCCACTGGTAAGCAGTAGGACTTCCCTCTACCACAGCAAGGTCTGGATAGCTCTGAACACAGAAAAAGTCCTGAGACAAGCAAAGCCTGGGATATGGACTGGCTAGGAAAGGTGGGAAATGAGCAAACAATATAGTATTTTTTTTGTTGAAACAGGCTAAACAATGCAATAATACAGTAAATAAACACAGAAAAGGCTAACACACTTGAGTGTGTAGTCCTAAACAGTAAATGCAATTAAAACTCTACAAAATTAGCAATTTAAAACTTTTTAAATGAAGCAAGGCATGTGCAGAACTGAAAACGATTTAAGAGGCAGTAATACAGCAGAATAAGTAGCTAGTCTACATATACAGAGAAGTCTATCTATCTATATATATATATATATATATATATATATATATATATATATATATATATATATATATATACAGAAAAGCAGCTAAAACACACAAACAATTCAGATGCAGTGCAACCTACAGCACTTAAGTTGTAGCAATATTAAGGCAATTACAGTTATAATACATGCTCTAAAATATACTCTATATTTCCAAAATGTTTGAGAACATATTTTTTTGAAAAAGTTAATAGTACATATGTGGTCTGTCTATAGATTTGCTAACACACATAATTTTTTTATAGTCCAGCCCAATGGAACATTTAGTAGGTGAATACCTAAGCAGGCACATGATATATTAAACACAGGGGATTATGATTGGATAACCGATTGTTACAAGCATATTATGTGTTCAAGACATGAATGCAAAGTTTGACATTCATGTCTTGAACACATCATTTTTCGTTATAATCAAAGATCCAATCATAATTTTTTGTAGTGCATGGAGATTTAACTTCTCCATGTAGTGGTAAAGCAGTTGGGAAGTTGTTGACATCTTCCATATTACATGGAAGTGAAGCAGTTGTAACCAAAGTACTGGGTGTACTTTAGCAGACAGCAGGCAGAAACAAGAGTTGAAACAAATTTCATGCCACGCAGCTGCTGTTTTCTGGTCAGCACTGTCTTCATTTAATGCAGACTAAATGTTAACAACAGTTAGAGGGTGTATAACAATTCTCTTAGTATTGTTAAGGTTAGGTCTTGCTCTGTAGAAGTGCTTAACCAGGATATTATTTAACCATTTTTTGAGCATAATCATGGTGATCCATGTACTACAAGAATGCTAAGGGCACTTTCATAATACTTGTGAAGCAGTTTTGTCAAAAAGCATAATTTTTGGTATCAAACTCTACACGTTGCTTGCAAACTTTGTGGGGAAGGAATCCACATACTTAGTTTGTGAATGAAAACAGTATCAGATTGGTATATTAAACAACGAAAATCTTTAGAGAGGGCTAAATTGTAGATTCAGTCTGATACCTTATTTGAAACTGAAATGATTGCTGATTAGTCATGACTAATTACAGTTCTTATATTTTGTGTAGCTGCATAAAAAGCTAGCTCTCTAGCATGACCCTAGAACTTAGCACCACTGAGAG
Organism: Protopterus annectens; assembly: GCF_019279795.1. Lineage (NCBI taxonomy): Eukaryota > Metazoa > Chordata > Ceratodontiformes > Protopteridae > Protopterus > Protopterus annectens. Next base: position 1,210,851,681 of record NC_056733.1, on the reverse strand, counting down.
GTACTTACTAAAAGCTTGTTAAGCACTTTTTCGAATATCAGAAAGGTACTTAACAAGACTGCCCTTTTCCCTGATTTCAGAGCGTTATCTCAGCATTCCACGCATTACAATAACATTCCAAAAAGTAGGAAGAGGACATTAGCTCAATGGGTGGAAAAGCATATTAAAGTAATGAAGAAAGACGTACATGAGGAAAGGAACTTAATTAACTAACTCAGTAAAAGTTAAGACCTTGTTCTCTAATTTTATATATATAATATCATTTGTATAAAGTTGTTTCACATTCCTGTTCCGAAAATAGTGGTAAAGCTATTTTTCTATTTTCTAAGAGTAACCTTTTAGTCATCATTGTAGTTAAGTTTATATTTCTGATTTTCTGCTCATCTTCTAAGTGACCAAATAATAATGTTTGGCTCCAATCCAAATGACCACTAGAATATCAAACATAAAATAGTTAACCACTGGGATTCTGATAGAAATCCATTATTAGTGTAAATTGCAGCAGAACAAAGGCGCAGTTTTCATGATGGAGTAAATATGATTCAGAGTCAGAAAGGCAGACTCCATTATTAGCTAATTTGTATGTCTCTGAATCACTGGCAATTACCACCTGTATAAAAAGCACTTTCTGGAAGTAGAAAGTAATTACCACTGATGACCTATTCATTATGTTGGCACAGGTATCCCTCATATACTCTTTTACATGCATGCAGATATTCAAATGCACACAAGAACATACGGTGTACCCGAAACACTCCTTCCTCACTTGAATTTACTCACAGACTCACTCACCCATTTACACATGTGCACACACACAGATGCAGTCACACATACCTACACCATCGATCCCTTATATGTCTATGCGTGTGTGTGTGTGTGTGTATTTTATATATATATATATATATATATATATATGTACACACACATATATATATCATGCATGCTTTTAGCTAACACAGATCATAATGTCTAAATCAATAGTAGGAGAGCTTATCAATCCTTTATTGCTCTATTTCAACTGCCATGCATTGAGAAATAGCTTGATAAGACAGAGAGCTAAACAAAACACAAGAATATAAACTAATGTATTTATCTGACTAAAATCTCTATTTAAACACTGGACTGAGAATTCTTTAGACACGGGAAGATGACTGAATGGTTACCTATTAAAGAAGGCCTCCTCATAGCTCAACTGACACTAATCTTTTATATCTGACTTTAGAGGCCTTCTTCATTGAGTGACTGTTGGGAAAATTATATTTACAAAATAGTTTATTCCTGCTTGGTAGGGTAGTGTCAGACTGAGGCCAAAGGATAAAGCCTCAGAAGGCTGAATCTTCAAACAAATGATGCCCAGCTCCTGGAATCATTGTAAGTGTAATCATTTTTGTTGAAGTTGTGAACTGGTGATTAAGTGGCCAAGGAAAAATGTCAGTAACAGAGAAAATTTTAAAACAAACACTGAAAACTGCAGTTGCTATGGTACAATGGTGTTAGATACAATGTTTTGCACTGAGGGTTTAACTGTCTACAGGCAGAAGGACTGCAGTTAGTAATACCCTTGGAAATTGTTTTCTTAACCCACTGTAAGCATGTTCCTACCACAGTAAATAAGAGAAACAACTGATCTGTGTTCCTGAACTGATGTCTCATGTTGAGGTAGATCCCAGTCAGCTAACAGTGCATATCAGTCTATGAATTAGTTTATCACCTCAGAATTCAGACTGTGGAAAGAAAACAGGGAGTTGAATTACCTGGTTAAATATTACTTCTGATGGCATTTATAGGAAGAAATGTGAATTAGTCCTAAAGGAGAAGTGGTCCTTCTGAAAGAACAAATATTACTTCCTTTTCATTAGGAGCCTTCAGGAACTTCTCAAACAGCCATTTCATGGTCATAAGTCTGCCCCCCTACAAGGTTACATTGTATAAATATGCTTAAATTGCACTGATAGTTTGGAGTAACACAGACACAAATCATACAAGTGCCTGATAAGTCAAGACTACCTTTAAGCTAATTGATTAAAATAGCATAGGATACCTCTCCGCTAATGGTGGATTATAGCAGGGAAAGTTTTGCAGCCACACTGGGTCCATAGCTTCAGGGGAGTCCATTGGGCTGATCATCAAATTATTTTAGTGAGGAAGGATTTTTTTTTTTTAATTTTAGTACCATTCTGCTCTGTCATGCTAATTATAATCATTGATGTGCACAAATGCTTTGAGTCGAATTAAGGGTCTGGTGTAGCCCCCTCCTACTTTTCACTCCAGTTACCTACATACTTCTAACATTTGCAGTATTTCTGGCCCTTTTGAACGTCTGGCTTTCATGCATTAGGCAGGTCTTCAGTAGTCTCCTCCACTCCTTATGAAGACAACTAACCAGACAGCTATAAGGAGTAGAAATCCTGCAAAGCTTAAAATACAAGATATATAGTGTGGACTGGGCAGCCATAGGCGATGATTTTTATGTGGTCTTGCTGCATAAGTACTGAATGCTGGAACAAAAACTAGTTAGTTTTAAAGTATATGCTGATATACTTCATCATTTCCTTTCACCTAGGTCATTAAACTTCTCATGCCTGAACCTTGCTCCTTTTGGTCTTATGTTCCAGCTGGATGTAGTTTGCTTATTTTGGTCCCTTCCTGGAGTTTCTTATTTGAGGTTTGTGTTTGCTGTTGTATTTTTGTAGGGACTTACTGAAAGAGTACTTGATTGTTAGGAGAGGTGTCTAGAAGTTAGGAGAAGTGTCTAGAAGTGTATCTTTGTTGGGGGAGTGATATAAAATGTATGCTTTATTGTAAGCACTTGGACATATCACAAGCTTTTTTAACAGTTGATATTTTTGGACATTGTTATGAGAATTTATTTAACATTTATTTACTGGGAAAGTCTGACTGGGACAGAGATCATTTTCAGTGGAGGCCTGGAGAAAAAGGCTCCAAACACCCATGCAAATGCAAGGAGGACATGCAGACTCTGCACAGAAGACACTGCAGCTGAGACTCGAACTGGAGAGCCTCTTGCTGTGAGATGACAACGCTAACCACTGCACCACTGCGCCATCCATAGAATGCTATGTTTTTATGTTCAGTTTGCATTTTAACTTAGTGCTTTAGTGTAAAGTGTGTTTTCAGGTAAGGGATTAGTTTGAAAAGCTAGAAGCTTTTAGTTGCAGGGTGATACTTGATGAGTACATAACCTGTTTCAGAAATGCAGTCATGACAAATTATTTCTAACTTTAAAATGTTGTCGAAATTGATACAATATTTGGTGCTGACTTTGCAAAAGGAATGAGTTATTGGTTAAATTTACGAGTTGTAGAAAGGAAAATATATTTGAAGGCTAAAGATGACAGCTAAAGGTCAAAGCTGTTTAAGGTATTTTATTTTAGATACAAACTCACACGTTTATACATACATAGATATGTATTCTATGGCCACTTTATGTAGATTTTTGAAGATACTTCGAGAGAGTGCAGACAAGGACGAACAGCTAGAATGGGGACAAGCTGCACTCTTTACCTAAGAAATCTAAATTAGTGCTACTGTTTCTTGAGTACAATGAGCCAGCATGTTGCATTGCGGCTTTATTAGTGGGATTTGAGGTGCTTACAGCACACTTATTTAATCTTCCTAAAGAAAATTTGTAACCGATTCAAATGATTTTAAAAATTTAGTTCATTCCTCTTGGTATGTTCTGTGCAAGCTGTTTTAGACAAGTGAAGATGGTTAAGTTGACAGTGTGTTTGGTCAACATCTGTTTAATTGTTTGCTGTTGGTTGACTAAACAGATGATTGACAGGTGCAATATCAGACAATTCTCAGGGCTTGGGAATATTCTCTTTCCCTGATTTTGTGCAATTTGGGAGTTAAAATGTACACACACACAATATATATATATATATATATATATATATATATATATATATATATATATATATATATAAAATTAGCAGGGGGTGTGAGAGAGAAGGGGGCTTTCCCCCTGAATAAATGTTTTTTTTATGGTTTTTTTTGTTTAATTTTTCAGGTTATTTTTCTATGCATGCTAAGTATTGTGTCAGTGTTCACTTTTTGAAGTATTGTGCAACCCCTTCAGTAACATGCCCCAGTATGCACAAGCACCAAAACGAAACATTCACCCAAGCAACCCCTCATTAACTTGTCCAAGTATGCATAAGCACCAAAATAAAACATTTACTCACACGACCCCTTTAGTAAAAATGCCCAGGTATGCAGAAGCACCAACTCAGCTCCCCATTCATCTCCATATTCTGACTGAAAATTGCTGCCTTCTGCATAACTCAGGGCCATTTACACACTTTGTATGCAAATAAGTTAATTATAGATTCATGTCCGTGAATCAAACTCATGCGCATACATGTAAAGCACCTTAGCAGCGTAGTAGGTCTTCCCCTATTGCTTATGCATTGATCATGTTATGCATTTCAAATAGGGGCATGTTCACAAAAAGTCCTCCACATTTCTGTAGTCATCTTGAAAGCCCAGGATTTACACAACCTTGTAGCACTGTTCTTTGTGGACCAGTGCTACGAAAATTTGAAGCCCCAGACTATACAGTAAATACCGCCCTTTGTATTTTCACAATACAAATGTTTTTTTATATGTGTATTTATTTATGGAATAGTACTTTTATACAATGTTCAATGTAACTACACACACACACACACACACACATATATATATATATATATATATATATATATACATACATAGACAGAGAGAGAGAGAGAGTGAGTGGCTTATTGATCATTTCAGTTCTGATGGAGTCTGACATTTAAGGACAACGGCACTAAACTAAAGAATAGAATGTGACAGTTCCTCTTTTTCCTTGTCTGTTGGTCTACTGCTGACCTCCTTGGGTCTATATTAGAACATCGAAGTTTCAAAACTTCGAATGTTCTAATATCGAACCCTATTCAGCGAAAGCTGAAAACATCGAACATACAGAGCATACAGTTTCAAAACACATACACACAACACAAGCACACCAAACAAACAGCAATCCACACACATACACCTAAAATCTTACACCTAACCCTACACTAAACTATACACACACCACTAACTATCCACTTACCTTAACCCAAACCCTAACCCTAAGGTCCATCACTATCGCACACTCACCTCACCCGCACCTTAACCTTCACATCCACACAATCGCACACTTACCTAACCCGCACCCTAACCCTAACTCACCTAACTCACCCTAATCCTCACGTCCACACAACTGCACACATACCTAAACCGCACCCTAACCCTAACTCACCTAACCCGCACTAACCATCACGTCTACACAATCGAGCACATACCTCACCCGCACCCTAACCCTAACTACCCTAACCCACACACTTACCTGAACCTGACCCATAACTTTTCACCACAGCGTTGAAAATACCGAAGCAACAGAAACGGACAACAAATTCTTTCCCTAGGAAAAAATTTGTTTTTCTGTTGCTTCTATATTTTCAGCTTTCGCTGAATAGGGTTCGATATTAGAACATTCAAAGGTTTGAAACTTCGATTTTCTAATATAGACGTGACCTCCTTACAGTTTTTTCATTGGATTGTTTACTATTATGTTGCTGCCAAATAATAAGAAGGCAAGAGAATCTGAATTTCAAAGTTTTTTTTAGGGAAAGAGAGTGTGGTCGGAGGACCATTGCTTGCGTACTATTTATTTGCATTTGCTACCTTTGTCAAAGAAGGACCCTGCCTCTTTAACCTCATTAATTTTTTGACATAGTAACTGAAGCAGTCAATAGTGGTTATGCAGTACATACAGCATATAAGAACCTCAAAAAGGACTTTGACACTCTTCCCCCTGCAGGCATTATCTTATGGACTTGCAAACCATTTGTTGTGAGGTGGATAGCTAATTGTTTGTCTGACAGAACACGGGAAGCATTATATACAGAATTCTGTACACATTTTAAACTGGCTGGTCATCCACTCTAGGCAAACAGAGGTTGAGGGAAGGAAACACTAGACTACAGGAAAGCAAGGCAGTAGCTCATAACTATTCATCTTTGCTATGATCATATCTTTGAACTGCCAATGATTTTGCAGAATGTCTCTCATTTTGTTTCATATGTCTGGTCTGTTCCTCAGGAAATTTATGTTTTTTTCTGATAAACGGAGAACTGCTCTCACTAAATAATGACAGGCAATTCAGTTTCAGATATGCATGTGCTTTTGATCATGTGTGCTAATGTAAAACTTGTTATTCTAGTATATCCATCCATGTATGCCTGAGTCTGGACCTATGTCCTCTCTCTTTGACTTTGCCCTTAACTGGTGTACTAAGAGGTTGTGAATCCATTTTATCAAACATTAATTGTGTGTGTGTGTGTGTGTGTGTGTGTGTGTGTGTGTGTGTGTGTGTGTGTGTGTGTGTGTGTGTGTGTTTCTCCTTAAAATAAAAAGTTTGGGATGGCACTGGAGGTTGGGTGGAGGGCCAAAAGGTTGAAGAAATCCTGGGGCCCAAGGCATACTTAATCTGCTACTGCTCTCTGCCCATTGGAGAACTCTTCCACATAGCAGTATCTATGTAAGGCTTCTTGGTGGCTTCAATCACCTCTCCAGCTCCTGATAAGAGTTCCAGCCGAGGTAAAGCATCTAAGTCATTAGCCCTCCTGAGGTAGAGTTGGTGACTTTAGTAGATTCAGAAGTGCTGACCAATGCCTCTTACAGATCATTAAACATAAAAAATCTCTTGGACAAAACCAATATAGCTATCTTCCTGCTCTTTCCTGGAATAAGCTTCTCTTGGACCTCAGAAATATTACTCATACACATAAATCCAAGACAACTCTCAGAAATCACCTATACAGCACCTAGAGATGTCAATGTAACCATCCCACCTACATTTCCTCCCTCCCTCCTCCTTTAATCTTTTCCCTCCTTTACTTTCCTTTCTGTTAATTATGTTACCTATATGATATTATGTATTATTACTTCCTGTTTACCTTACTATACTCTTCTAGTGTTCTTGCTCTTTCCAGTAACTTAACTTAATTTATACTAACTTGCTTTTCTTTTACTGCTCTCTATTCCCTTCTAATTTACAGTCCCTTGTAATCTGACACTATTCTCCCTACTCCCTCCCCTACCTATCTCTTCCGCTCACATTACTATTTGTAAAACTAACTTACATATCTGTAATCACTGACCATCTATAACTCTTCTTCTGCATAATTTCTACCTTTGCCTGGACTATATGCTTTTCCATACTCATCCTTTTCTTTTAATTCCTCATAGTTCATAGTTTAGTACTAAGCTAACCGTCTTTGAAAGACATTTTAAGCTTAGCTAATTATCCCTTGTGAGACTCAAACCCTGCACCTTGTGTTTGTAAAGCAAACACCTTAGCCATTAAGACACCCACACTTGTAGACTTTTCTTCTTCTACTGCATCTGTTCATCTGTCCTATCTTTTCCTTTATATCTTTTGAAACTAATTTGTGTTATTATACACTAACCTATCATTTACAGTGAATATGATTTTTGTATTATGATTTTATCTACTGTACAAATTGTCCTTTGGGATTTTACACTTTGCAATGTGGAGCTGTGAGAATTGTGAATTGTGAATGTTTTCTTTTTTTATACTTCCATATTTGTACTTTGACTTTTTACTTGTATAATTTTTTAATGTGGAGTTTTTCTCCCCGGGTCACTGCTGAAAATAGGCACTAGCTCAGATGGACTAACCCGGTCAACAAATGTCAAATAAAATAAATTGTAGTACCCTCAGGGCAGGACTGCACACGTATGGGTATGACACGGAAAAATAAGTTGATTCAGATAGTAATTGTCAGTGTTTAGCATCTATCATTCCTTCAAGCCTTTTTTTTAACAGTGGGGGAATATCTGTATTTGTCAGAAATACCATCACTTCATATCATATTATCCACAACTCCAATTTGGAACTCATGGAGATCAAAATCATCATTAGCAAATCGAACTATTGCTTAATTTCTAGCTAGAGATCCCCATCAATATCATCCCAAAATCATGGAACTTACCTTTACACCATTGAGGGGTTAAACCTATACAAAATTCCCAACAATCCCCTGAGAATGGACCCACCTGAGAGGGCTGCTATATTTACCTCTGACCTTTATGAGCAGCTAAACAGCTGCAAAGAAAATTCTGTCCCTGTCTGCCCTATATAAAATGATAAATTCAGGAATACACCTCTATGGTGGTATTCCCATGTTGATAAGTTGTATAACAACAGAAGGAAAATGATGAAACGCTGTAAGAAATCCCTATTTTCATACTTCAAGATCAGACTGAAATATGCCAGAAAGGAACTTGAGAGTACTATTGGAAACTGTAAAGCAGAGCACGAGCCTAAGACCACTACAGATAACAAAGGAAACTACAACTCTTTCTTCAGTTATGTCAGGAAATTAAAGAATAATGTCCAAAAGTGCACTGACCTCATCCATATTGACATCACATATTCCAATCACAAGGATTAACAGAAATATTAACAAAAAGATTTAGTGCTAACTTTACTCCACCTACTGACATTGCTATCACCTATATCCCTGAAAATGTAATTTCCCCTGAACTCTCCTTGGCACAAGTCTTAAAATCACCACCAAAGACTAAAAAAAGTACTTCCATGGAACCAGACAACATATCAGATGCTACATTCTCATCAAAGCTATGTATGTACCACCTGAGCATCTAATTTCATGGAGTTTGTGCTTGATGCTTGGAGAACAGCCACTTCAATTGCCCTACAGAAGGATGGTTCCTGTACTGGTCCAAGCAGTTATAGGCCTGTCAGCCTCAGCAGCCTACGTAAAACCAAAGAACATATCATAGCAGAACTAATTTCTGCCATTATAGGCAGCTTAACTGATATAGGTTCTAATCAGTTTTAGTTTTGTGAAAGGCAGGTCCTGTATCCTGAACATGGTAAGGCTCCTTGAAAAGGTTACAGAGGCAGTAGACAGTGGTCACTCAGTGCACATTGCTTATCTCAATCTTGACACTTGCCCTTATGCTGGTTTTGTTAAAAAATTAGACAACTTAATATAAACCCATATTTAATACAATGAATTGCATACTGGCTATCCAACAGATCCCATGTTATAAAAGTTGCTGATAACATCTCTGAATGTAAAACTGTAACTAATGGGGTACCACCAGGATTAGTGCTGTGCTCTCTCAAGTTCAACATTTATTTTGCATTCATCTACTCCAATATTCCAGAATTGTGGCTGGCCAACTTTGCTGATGACTGCAAGCTGGGCACTATTACTCACTCATCCAGTGATAATAAGTACTTACATGGGCAATAATGTCTCATTCAATCATTACATTTCAATCATAGGTAGGAAACCTTATATCTGACCCAGTTACTTTCCAAGGAAATGTCTTCAAGGTCAGAAAAATCATCATTCTATAGTTTTCTTCCCTTATTAGACCCGTCATTGAATAAAATGCCCTCTTTGGGGGGGGGGGGTGTTATGGCTATACATCTTATGCTCCTCGTGATTGCTTGTCTAGCATTGCTCATGTGCTCCTAAAACAAATCATATTACTTAACTAGAAAGGCCCCAAAAGATACCTTAGCAAGAAAGTTACTGGCCATAAATATTCCAACTATTCTGATGGATTAGCTCAACTCTACTCAGTAGTCTACAGGCTACGTCAACATAACCTGGGTCTTAGTTTTCATGCCATGAAAGACACAGTCCTGTATGACCTTTTTCTTTGCAAAATCAGTGACTCTAGAGGCAGCCACATTCGTGACTTAAATCTATACCAACAAATAACAAGACTTACTGGAGAAATGGGTTCATAGCTCAACAATTTCCCACCTTGTCTAATAAGTTACTACACATCAGATAAATTACTGCTTTATTATCTTTAAGCCTAGTCCTGTCAATTGAATGGGTAGACACAAATTTACACCAGACTTGTCATGTACTTCCCTGTTCAGTTTGAGAGGCACTATTAAGTGCTGAAAAGGTAGACATGAACTTTTAAGTGTGTCTACTTAAAGGTACACATGGCTAGGCATCCTATAGTAATCATGATCACTAGCAGAGTATTGTTTCTATTGTTCTAAGACTGACAGATATGTTACTTCCTGGTTGATGGCCTGAATAAACTGATATACATTAAGACGTTAAGCAATTTTCCATAAGGTAAAGAAAACTTGATAAGTAAATAAGCAGAAGTTAAACTTGCTAAGGCTCCTCGTTTCTATAGTAAATGAACTTCTCAAAGTAAAGCCTCATCTCTACAAAATAATTATCTGTTGCTATAGCATCATATTCCAGGAGATGACAGCTGCCTATTGGTACACCGTCTGTTGAACCATGTGCGAGTTGCAGCTCCTGTAGAGTACAACAATAGCAAACCATAAAAAGAAAAATGTTAAGGCAGTTGCAGATTGTGCCACATATTCATTCATAATGATGCTTTTGTTTTAAAGTGTTCCGCTCACTGGAAGTATATTCTTGTGATGCTCCACCACTGGACCAGTAATCAAGGAGCCTCAATCTTCACCACTGGCACCAGTGGGGGATGTACATTGGGACGATGTCAAGGTACACACACAGTATTACCAGATGCAGCTCTCTGCATCAAGTGCAGTTTCCCTTCAGAGCCCACAGAGATCACAGTTAGTCCAGAGCTGGCTTCTTTCTCTTTCTCTAGATCCCCAGTATGACTGCCCACTGTCACAGCTATAGAGTTGAGATCTCAGCTGAGTGGCCAAGCCAAGAGCTCCAGCACTCTCTCTGTCCAAGAAGTGCTTCATGTCCCTGCCCAAATAGCTGACATACACACACACACACACACACACACACACACACACACACACAGTCTTTGAGGTTTGATTTATACACACACACACACACACACACACACACACACACACACACACACACACACACACACACACACACACACACACACACACCTGGGAAAGGCTGACACAGGTTTACCAGCCCAGACTATAAGGTAGTTAGCACTGCCACCAGCCAGCTCCTTATCAGCTACTTTAAGGCCCTTAACAAAGGGTGTCCAATCTTACTGTTTAATGTTACTATCAATACAAATGGTAGTTTAACCAAGAGCAAGGCTATTAGGAGTGGCCCACAGTGTCACCAAATAAATATGCAAGTACTCTCAGAACTTAAATATCTCTAGACATATCAGCCACAATGAAAGGATTAAACATATTTAATAAGAAGTAATAAAAGAACAAGAAAATGCTCATTGTATAATTGCAGTGATAGGGTTCAAAATCACAGGAGATATTTTATTTTATTTTACATTTGTTAACCAGGGTGTCTGACTGAGCCAAAAAGGCCCTTTTTCAGCAGAGGCCCAGGGAGAAAAGCTCCACCTAAAAAAAATACAGATACATTTAGATATTTAGACATGATCAGTATACACACATATTACAATAGACATGTTTTTACAGTGGTATGCAGCACATCAACAGTTACAGTGGAAAGAACAAACAAGAAAATATTAATTTAAAAATAAAGGTAATTAATAGATTTGTGGTGTACAGCTGACATTTGGAACATAGGTAGAATACATACATAGTACACAGGTACAGTACATACATTGTACATTAGCTAGTGTTTGTGAGTAAGAGTGAAAACTATTATCAAGTACTCTAGGTTTAGTATGTGTACCTTATGCGCTTTCACTAGCCTGGGGAGCAGTCATGGCACTGCCAACTTTGCTTGAGATGTTGCCTAATGAGGTTTTTAAAGGAGGCTTTGGGTGATGTGTTTTGTATGCTAGTGGGGAGAGAGTTCCATTTTTCAGCCACTGAACTACTATGTAGTGTGTCTCCAAAGCTATTGTAGCTCTTGGTGACTTTTAGTAGTAGTTTGCTTGATGATCTAAGATGCCTTTTGGCTGAGTGATGTTGTACTAGGTTTTTGACGGCAGGACACTTATTGGGGAGGTAATAGATAGAATGACAGAGGCAGAGCTGATTGTAGGTTAGGAGGTTGGGCAGTTCAATCCAGTCGAGCTGTCTCAAAGCAGTACAGTGATGAGTTCTATATGAGCAATGTGCAGCAAAGCAGGCAATTCTGTTATAGCAGGCTTCCATTTTGCTTAGTTCAGTTTTGTTGAGATTAGTCAGAATGGGAGATGCATAGAGTAGGGTGGATAGAAGCTGGGAGCAAGCAATGGCTGATCTTGTGTTGTTGGTAAGAAATGGTTTGTTATGGTATAGTGATCCCAGTTTGGCATGTACTTTTTTAATAGTTAAGTTGAGATGACTATCAAATTTTAAGTGGGAGTCTATGGTTATTCTCAATAGCTTAGCCTATGCCACTGGAGTGATTGGAGTAGCATTTGTGGAGTAGATAGTGAATTGACTGTTATCAGTGTTTTTGTTAGAACTGGTTATAATCATAAGCTGAGTTTTCTTTGGATTGAGGATAGGTTGGGCTTTGGAAAGGTAGTTTTCAATGTCAGAGAATGCTAGTTGAGTTGTTTGCAGGAGGGTGGGAATGTTTTGTGCAGCACAGATTAAGGTAGTATCATCTGAATACTGAATGATAGATGCATGCTGTGTGGAGGTATGGAGGTCATTTGTGAAGATTGTGAATAGTAGTGGTCCTAAGATAGAACCTTGTGGGACTCCTATAGTTATGAGTAGATGAGGAGAGAGAGAATTTTCCCATTTCACAGCTTTGTACCTGTCAGTTAAGTAGCTTTGGAACCAGGTAAGCGTGGAATTTGATAGGTGATACCTATCAAATACCTATACCTAGCAAATATTTAAAACAACTCTGCAGGACAGTCTCAAAGAAGGGCATCTAAATTAAGCTTTGCTATATTTCTCACAATATTTATGAGAATTAAACTGTTCCCTAGACTTACTCAGAGCATGGCAAATGTGTGGTGAATGGATCCTCTAGCTGATGTTGTCAGGTCAAAGACAGAATACAGACTGCTGCCTCTCTCAGAGAGTTTTTAAATTAATACCTTAAATATTACTGCTGGGATAGCTTGCAGAATGACATCATTTCTTGTCATCTGACTCTATCCCTGGTAAAATCCCCACTGCTGAAAGCTAGCAGTATTTAGCAATCCACCTGTGAAAATACATAGACAAGGGCTTTTGATCAGATCTGTGCAGCTGTTGGAAGTCATAAAATAGTAAAACACTTCCACATATCAAGTCTAGTAATTATTTCTCCTTCAAGGCAACACATAGAGCTCCCAAGTATAGACATCTTGTCACTTGCTGTTATAAAGTAATTTAATTTCAGTTATTTTTCTGAAGTTTTTCTGGAATGAAGTTAACCCCCTGTGTTCCTGTTTCCACTGCTAAAATATATACATTTAAACAGTTACAATAGTGTATGTACATTTCTGTTCTCTTCCAGCAGGGCACACTGTGGATCCATTTTCAAGCTCAGTACTTTATAAAATATTTTTTCAACACATATGTCTGTACAAACCTAGTTTGATATATATATGACTTACAGTTCTAATACATTTGTAACACAAGCATCTTACATGAAGCATGTTGACATTCACAAATGACACATAACCATTTACAAAATTCCAGACAGCTGTGCTGGCAGTATCTCCCTTTGTCACACTTCTACATAAATCATGTTGATATTCACAAATGACATATAAGTATTTACAAAATTCCAGCTAGCTGGGCTGGCAGTATCTCCTTTTGTCACACTTCTTCCCCCCTCGAAGACTCAAGCTAGTTTTTCAAGTGACCCCTGAGAAGCGTTGCTTGAGAGGAATGAGCTTATCTGGGAATACCTTACCCCATTCCCTGTCTCAAGATCCTAGCTGCCTTGCATTGCCAGCAACCTTAGGCTCTGCCATAGTAATTTGGGATTTTTTTGGCTGGCTCCCTGTAGCCATAGATCCCCCTCAGACGCCTCGTATCTTTTACTGCAAAGACTTAGCATCAGGGCCTCCCTATTATGGTAAGGTTGCATCATGTTAACATGGTACAGTTTGTGACCTTGCCTCCTGCCTAGCAGTTCTACCATGTAGTTATCTTCACTGACCTCCCTCAACAAGTTGAATGGTCCCTCTCAAGCTGCCTGCAGCTTATTGTGTTCGACAGGCATGATAAACATAACCTGCTGCCCTACAGCATATTCTCTAGCTCAAGCATTCCTGTCACACCAGACCATTTTCTGTTGTTGAGCTTCTGTCAGGTTCTCCTGTGCCAAGCCCATGAGTTCTCTGAGCCTTGCCCTGAGGTTTAGGACATATGCCACAACAGACTCCTTGTGAGATTCATACTTACTCTCCCACTCATCATGAATCAATTCTAGAGGTCCCCTCACTTTATGCCCATACAACAACTTAAAGGTTGAAAAACGTGTGGGCACGGGGAACCTCCTAGTAAGCAAATAACAGATGGGGTAAATATTTGTTCCATTCCCTTTAAAACTGGTCTGCAAATGCCTGTAGCATTGTCTTTAGTGTAGAGTGTAACCTCTCAGCAAGACCATTAGTCTGGAAATTGTAAGGGGTGGTCTTTAGATGCTTCACCCCACAGTACTTCCACAGACAAGCCAGCAGGTCTGACATGAAACTGACACCTCTGTCAGCCAGTATTTCTTTAGGGAAACCTGCCATGCTGAAAATCTCTACCAAAGCATTTGCCATCTTTTCTGCCTCGAAGTAGGACAGAGCCACTGCCTCAGGGTATCTGGTAGCATAATCTACTACCACTAGGATATACTTCTCCCCTGTGGAACATTGGGTACTCAGCCCCACAGTATCCATAGCTACCCTCTGAAATGGCTCCTCAATCACAGGCAAAGGGCATCAAAGGAGCTTTCACCTTTTCTCATGCCTTGCCTACATTTTGGCACTGCTCACAGGTCCTGCAGTACCCTGTTACATCCCTGAAAATCTCAGGCAAATAAAGGTTCTGCATAATACGTCTCTTTGTATGTTTTATGCCCGTATGACCTGCAAAGGCAGTGTCATGGGCATTGGCTAGAAGTGCCAGATGGTAGGCTCTGGGCACTAGCAACTGCTGAATTCTCTCACCCTCTAGCCCTCCCTCAGAGGTCCACTCTCTATACAGTATCCACTTTGTCCCAGTATACAGATTCCCCGTTTACTTGAAAATCAGGTGCCTCACTAGCTACCTCCCTTAAGCCTTGTAATGTAGGGTCTGAGAGCTGAGCCTGTCTCAACTCTCTCTCTTTGTAACCCTTCCTAGCTCCCCTTCCACAGGAAGTCTGGTATCCTCTGACAGCAGTGCCTCACTGTCAGCTTGTGTACTACTACTCACCTCTGCCCTTGCAGTCATTTGGTCCAAGAGAACATCAGCACCCACAAGCAACTGTGGCTCACATTCAGTCTCACTGCTACTGGCTAGCTCCCTCCCTGAAGGAACCACATCACCAGTCCTGGCTTCAAGTGTGCAGTCTATCTAGGTAGCCCCCCAGGCTACTAGACCCACATGCTTGTCTCCAAGCCTGACTGCATGTCACTGCATGCACACAAGGTACTGCATTATCAAAATCATTCCCTATCATGACATCTGCAGGGATATCCTGAAACACACCTACTCGCTTGCTTCCTTTTCCACCCTCCCAGTCAAGGTGAACCCTAGCCAGAGGTATTTGGAACTGGGTCCCTCCTAAAGGTCTGACTGGAGTAGACTGCCCAAGCAAGTAGTGCCTTTCTTTAAGCACTGCAGGCTTCACAATGGTTAGGTCAGAGGCTGTGTCTTTCTTAGCAGTGGACTGTTTTCCATCTACTAAGATAGGATATAACCTGTTGTGGTAGTTTGGTACCCTTGTTGTTTCCAGACAACTTACTGCTGGCATTCTGTCATTCCCACTTACTGGCTCTCCCACTTTTTGTTCCCCACCTTGCCTCTGTGGACATCTATATGCTACATGGCCCTACTGGTTGCATTTAAAACATTTAAGCCTAGGCCCTGACTGTGTACCTGAACAAGTGGCTTCCCCTGTTACTGGTGGACGTTGTTGGGGAAGTTTAGGCTGCACACCGTGGTTTCCTTTAGATCCTTGAGCAGCACTGGGTATCCCTTTCCTGTGCAGTGATGCCTTACTTGCTAGGTATAGGTCTCCCTTTTTCCCCAACTCATCTGTGAAATTACATTCCCTATTTGCTAACCAGATTCTCATGTCCCCAGGTAAAGTGCTATGGGCTTGTTCCCTCACTAAATGGTCTGCCACTGCTTTATAAGTGGTGACCTGACACGCACTCACCCACCTATCAAAATAAGTGCTTAATTCAGCAATATATTCACACGCACACTTTCATTTGCCTTGCGCCTATGCTCACAAAACTTGTTTATATAAGCTTCAGGTGTTAACTTAAAACACTCTAATAAACAATTTTTAACAGCATTATAATTTAAGCAATCAGTATCAGACAATTTAGAAATAGCAGTTAATGCTTTACCATGGAGTAAGGGGGGTCAGGAACCATACCCAGAGCCCTTGGTCAACATTATACTGTTTACATACCCTTTCAAACATATGAATAAAACTATCAAAATTATCACCCTCTGTAAATTGTAGTAGACATTTACTGACCTGTGTTGCTTCTGGGGTTTGGTTACTCCCTTCCCCCATCACCTCCTTGACCCTGGCGAAGAGTCAGTATCTCCTTTTCATGTTGCCTCTGCCTCTCATTTTCTTCATCTTCCAGATGTCTTAGTCTCTCTGCTGAGTCTAATGCCATCTGTTTCTCCTTTTCTTCAGCCTCCAAATGTCACAGTCTCTCTGCTGATTCTAGTTCTAACTGTTTGGCCTCAAGCTCAAGTCTCTTTAACTCCAGATGGATTTTTAAGTCCTCTGTGAAAAGGTTGAACTGTCCATTTTCTGAGAGTTGTACATCCCCAAGGCCAGTCTGGTTGTCCTCCTGGCTGCTGGTTTCTGATGCAGCTGTGACTAAGGCTACAATCATTTCTGCTTTAGTCAGGTTGGCATGCACCAGTCCTTTAGTCAGGCACATCTCAGCCAACTGGCTCCATGTCATCTTGTCATACTCCTCTGCTGACATCCTTGCCTGCTCTCCCTGACTCACTAAGCTAACAAAAAATAAATAAATAAAACTATTGTGGTGTTAAACTCTGAATGTTCACTGTATGGCTGATTGAGAACACAAATACCTTCTTTAGTGACCACTTACAGGCTACAGGAGTTCAATATCCACACCACTGAATTCCAATATGTGGACATCCACCACTGCCAACCAATAAATGTGACGCCCCTCCACTGGACCACTAATCAAGGAGCCTCAGTCCTCACCACTGGCACCAATGGGGGATGTACATTTGAGGATATCAAAGTACACACACAGTATTACCAGATGCAGCTCTCTGCTTCAAGTGCAGTTTCCCTTTAGAGCACACAGAGACCACAGTCAGTCCAGAAATGGATTTTTCCCCTCTTTCTCCAGATCCCCAGTAAGACTCCCCACTGGCACAACTATAGAGTTGAGATCTCAGCTGAGTGGCAAAGACAAGACCTCCGGCACCCTCTCTGTCCAACCAGTGCTTCATGTCCCTGCCCAAGTAGCTAACATGCACACTTTTTGAGGTTTGATTTATACACACACAGACACACCTGGGAAAGGCTGGCACAGGTTTACTAGCTATGCCCCCTTTTGCCCAGACTCTAAGGTAGTTATCACTGCCACCAGCCAGCTCCTTATCCACTACTTTAAGGCCCTTAACAAAGGGTGTCCAATCTTACTGTGTAATGTTACTATTAATACAAATGGTAGTCTGACCAAGAGCAAGGCTATTAGGAGTAGCCACAGTGTCACCAAATAAATATGCAAGTACTCTCAGAACTTAACTATCTCTAGACAGATCAGCCACAATGAAAGGTTTAAATATATTTAATAATAAATAATAAAAGAACAAAAAATAGTGTATAATTACAGTGACATCAGAGTCCAAAATCACAGGAAATATTTAAAACAACATTGCAGGACAGTCTCAAATAAATAAAGAAAAACATCTGAATTAAGCTTTGCTATATTCCTGACTATATCTAAAATAATTAAACTGGTCCCTAGATGTACTTACTCAGAGCAAGGCAAATGTGTGGTGAATGGATCTCTAGCTGATGTTGTCAGGTCAAAGATAGAATACTGAATGCTGCCTCTCTCAGGGAGTTCTTAAATTAATATCTCAAATATTATTGCTAGGATAGCTTGCAGAATGACATAATTTCTTATTATCTGATTCTATCCCAGGTAAAACCCCCACTGCTGAAAACTAGCGGTATTTAGCATCCACCTGTGAAAATACAGACAAGAGGTTTTCATCAGATCTGTGCAGCTGTCAGAAGTCATAAAACAATAAAACACTTCCAGCCTAGACATTATTTCTCCTTCAATACAACACAGAGAGCTCCCTACTATAGACATCCTGCTTCATGTGGTCATGAAGTAATTTAATTTCACCTATTTTTCTGAAGTTTTGCTGGAATGAAGTTAACCCCCTGTATTTCAGTCTCCACTGTTAAAATATATACATTTAAACAGTTACAATAGTTTATGTACATTCTGTTCTCTTCCAGCAAGGCACACTGTGGATCCATTTTAAGCTCAGTATTTTATAAAATATCTTTTCAACATAACATGTCTGTACAAACCTAGTTTGATATATACATGACATATATTTCTAATACATTTGTAACAAAAGCATTTTAAATGAAGCATGTTGACATTCACAAATGACAACCATTTACAAAATTCCAGACAGCTGTGCTGGCAGTATCTCCCTTTGTCACACTTCTATATAAATCATGTTGATATTCACAAATGGCATATAATTATTTACAAAATTCCAGCTAGGTGGGCTGGCAGTACATCCTTTCTTCACAACTGTCACAAATAAAAGCGCTGCCACAGTACTTTTACCAAGTGCCAATGTAGTCCACAGGTGTCAACATACCTGGCAATGTCTCCATAAACACTGAGTAGTAAGAATTCATTTTAATGTAGTGTGCAAACATAGATGTGCCCTGTTTCATTACACAATAAGGGCATATTACAAATACATTCTGTATCTGACATAGCAGTTTCATACATTTTCTGAAGGATATCAAATCTGAAACTCAAATGTCTGTAATTTATGAGGTCCACACCAAAAATATGAGGTGAGAATCAGGGATATTTGACAAAACCAGGGACATCACTAAGGGGACATGAGAAGTGGAGGTAAAGGTGCAGTTTGGGTGGGGTTTGCTTCTGCATATCTAGGGTGACCTGCAAAGAAATTACATTCAGTTGCTTATAGTTTGAGTTGCCCTTCCTTGTCCTCTACTGGTATAGTTTCCTGTACTGGTCATGGACCCCAAGAGTCTAAAACCACACCCATTTTGGTCATCACGGACAAAAGAGATGAGTTTATCTTGCTTGTCTGAATTTTGCAATTAGGCTTACAATGAGGGAACTATAGAAATGTGTACAGGAATATACCCTGTCCAAAGAGAAGAATATATCTACCATCAGTCTTGTTGAGCTATGTCTGGCAGTTAATACTGAGGATAAAGGCAATGAACTGTTAACAAGCTACTTCCTGTGGTTCATGGTTTGATTCTCTCAACTTCTATTTTCCTGCTGTGTGATGACTCTGAGGAAGTCACTTAACCAGGCAGTCCTTTCAGGCTAGGAAAGCCTCAAGCTGTGCTTGATGATGGCTGCTAGTTGATTCCTATCCCTGGTATGTGAATGGCTGCCACAGTTGTAATATAAATATCACTTCATTGCTAGATATAGACCACCCTCTATGTCCCCTTCTAAGCATGATAGCTATCTTATCTAGCAAGGCTAGACTAATGACCACCAGGTACTTTCCAAGCCATGCTATGCAACCTTGAGTTCCTTGGAAACCTATATGGTGGACTACTTTGCAAAGAGGTAGCAAAGATTTATGTGAGGAGGAATGTTAGTTGGAGTTGAATTTTCTTATTGTCCACCTCTGTCCAACAGAGACATGGGACCACAACAGGTGTGAATTTGCAATTTCCCATCCAGAGATCAAGGTTTCATTTGAATAGGGTCAGGGATGAACTCTGCTTTATGTTGACGGGGAACTTATTCACATAGCATGAGTATATTTGAGACACATATCTGTATCTCCAGTATGTTCTATTTCTGTCACAGGCAAAGTTCAGGTATTTGGATCTAGCGTTTCCTGTGCTGTTTGTTTTATAGATGTGCAAGATATCCATCAGAGTTGGATCTGAGGGTGCCTTATATGCCTCTCGGTAACCTGTAGAAGACTGAGTAGAGAGGCAGGACCTTAAGGTAATCTGTGTAGGACAAGGTATTCATACTCTAGATTCTTCTAGTGAGGAACCTTTGAGGGCACTCCAGCTGTTGCAAAAGCCTTATTAGGTACATGCCAAAGGGGGCATTGTACTCATGCCATAGCTTGTTTATGAGTTTGGTGACAGAATTATTTTCGTACTGTCTTGACTACATGTTGGTCGAATGCCAGATTACTGCCTATATAGGATTCCAGATCCCTAGCTATTGGTTCAGCTCTCAGGAGTGTTTTATTAATGGAATAATTCACTTGGGTAGATGATTTCCCAAACGGCACTATATTTGCATTGAGTTTTAATCCTTGACTTTGACAGCAGTCATTTGTAGTTCGAACAACCTCTTGTAGGATATATGTGTCATAGAAAGAATTTGATTAAGTCCAAATCTACAGTCATCTGCACAGTTAGAGAGCCAGAGGCCTTTGACATTAGCTTTGACTTGTGAGACATAGATGCCAAACAGGAGCAGAACAAACACTGAGTGATGATGACTACTCTTCTGGTGGAGGTGGTCTGATTGATCCTGACTTCTTGGGTCTTATCTGTGAACCAATTAGCAATCCAGCATGTTAGGTAGGGGATCTATGCCTAGTTCTGAGAGTGTCTCAATAATACCCAAATCGGTATTGCATTGACCACCTTGGCCAGGTCAAGGTAAGTGGTATGCACCATTTTCCCCTCATCCATAGCCTTGGTGACCCTCTTGAAGATGTTTACCAGGTTGAGTAGGCAAGACCTTCCCTTAACAAAGCTAATCTAGGATAATCCCAATGTCCGTAGGTTACAAATGCCCTTGTTGATCATTTGCATAACTCAGTCCATGGCTTTGCATATTAGACTTGTCACACAGATGGGTCTGCAGTTCCCATGATCAATTGATGGTCCACCATTATGGAAAGAGATGAATTTTGCAGCCTTCCATTCACCTGGCATGTAACCTGCTATGAGGCTGTAGTTTAGATTGCCTTAAGTGGTCCTGATAGGTCATGTTTAAGGCTGTTTAGGAGATAACGGGATATTGTCAGGGTCCATTGAAGCAGTGTGTTTGGCCTTAGAGAGTGCTGCTAGGACCTGCTCCTTGTTGATAGGATGGAGGGGATAGTGGGGGAAGTTGGGGTTGAAGTTGCAGCTGACTTTATCAGCCAGTAGATTTGCTATGTCACCCTAGAGAGTGAAGGTTTTGCCATTTACCACCAGTTCTGCACACTCTGGAATGTTTCCTTTAAGGCTTCTGACATAGCTGAAGAAGACCTTGTGATTGTCCGTAGCCTGGGAGGCCAACTTGACCTTGTAATTGGCCTTACTGGACTTTATTAGACATCTTGGTTTCTTGCTTATTTGAATCAGACAGCTATAACTCTATGAAATTTCTCCATCTGATTTTCGCTGTGACTTTTTTCTTTGGATATATACCCTGTTAGGTTAAGGATTCCACCACTGGGGGTGTTTTTCTGCTAGATCTGGATTTACTTCACGTAGGTACAGCAGCCTCAGTGCAGCCATTTACACATTTGTACAGGGTTTCTGTAAATAATTCTTCATGGGTAGCTGTGTTTTCTGGGTTTAGGGGAGCCATGCATTTTGAGAAACTATCACTTAATATGATATAGTTTGCATTAGAATAGTTCTTAACTGTTTTAGTTGGGTCTTCCAGGTTGATTTTTATTTTGAGGGAGACAGCTTTGTGGTCTGACTTCCCGCTGAGGATGCAACGTGGGAGGGGAGGTTGGGGATGAAGTGCTCTCCCATGATGGTAAGTACCAGGTCCAATATGTTTGATTCTGTGATTGGAGAGCGCACTATCTGGTACAAGGTGTTTGCGTTGATAAAGTCCAGGAAACGTGCCTGTATGTTAGAGGCAGTATACATTTCCCAGTCTATAGAGGGGTAGTTAAAGCCTCCCATAAATAGGGTATTTAGTTGGATGGTGAGCATGCCTAGTAGGTTTATGTAAGAGTTGTGAGTTACATGGATCATAGATGGTGACCTGTAGCTGGCCAGGTCATGGAGACTTGGATGTAGATAAACTCCTGGGCATCATAGGTTCATAGGTTCATAGGTAGGTACTAGGCTCTCTGCCCATAGGCATTTATAAGCCTAGCCAGAATGTGTTGGCTTTCGCCGCCCCCTTAGATTAGTTCCCTGTGCCTCTGTCCAGCAGAGCCACTGAAGTGATCCCCGGGGTAAACTTTCTGTTTCCCATCCACTCGACAAGGTTTCTCTTGAAGAGTGCTAGCGAGGAGCTCCGCCTAATGTAGATTGGAATCTTGTTCCAAAGCATGGGAAGTATCTGGGACAGGAATCTATCCCTCAAGCACATCCTATTTATTGTTGTGGTGAGGTTTAGATCCCTAGAGCATGTGGCTTGAGGGGATAAGGTTTTCTTTAGGTGGAGCATGTCCATCAATTCTGGGTTAGACATGGCCTTGTATGTCAGGCAGAGATCACCTCTGAGTAGGCGGTATGCAACCGAGTACAGCTGGAGTTTCTTCAGTCGAGCTGCATAGGGAATCTGTTTGAGGCCAGCAATTCTCTTGGTGAGGTACTTCTGTGGTCTTTCCAGCTGTTGCAGGTGTCTTGTAAGGTACATCCCAAATGGGGCATTGTACTCTATGATGGGTCTGATGAGTGATGAGTAGAGGGGCACAATTACCTCTTTTGATCTGGATGCAAACCCTTTTGTGATTAGGTGGGCCACATAGAAAGATTTTCTAACCACTTTGGCAATGTGATTATCAAAGGAGAGATTACTGTCTACTTGGGTGCCCAGATCCTTTATTACTTTTTCTGTATTTAGGGGACTACCACCTATGTGGTAGTTTGTGGGTACTTTGTTATTTCCAAAGGGAATAACTATGCACTTTTTGGCATTTAGCTTGAGGCCATGATTTTGACACCAGGTATCCGTCTCAGTGAGACCCTTTTGGAGGATGTCTGTGTCAGCCTGTGAGTCAGTTATAGTCCCTAGTTTGCAGTCGTCTGCGAACTTGGCCAGCCATAGTCCTCCTGTGCTTGTCTGTACCTCTGAGAAGTATATTCAGAACAGGAGGGGTCCTAGGACTGATCCCTGGGGAACACTACTTGTAACCGGTTTAGAGTCAGACCAAGCTCCTGCAACTCTCACCATGTGGGTTCTGTCTGTGAGCCAACTGGCAACCCATCTTGTGACATAAGGGTTTATGTTCAGGCTGGTGAACTTGTCTATAATACCAGAATGTGAAATGGTGTCGAAGGCCTTTGCAAGGTCTAGATAGGCTGTGTTTATCACCTTTCCCTCGTCTATAGTCTTGGTAACTGTCTCAAAGACGTCCACCAGGTTTAGGAGGCATGATCTGCCCTTAACAAAGCTGAACTGGGTAGGGTCCAGTGTTTGGAGGTTCCCAATGTCTCTGTTAATGAGTTCCATGATGATGCGCTCCACAGCCTTGCAGACCAAGCTAGTCAGGCTTATAGGGTGATAGTTCCCAGAGTCTGCTGTGGCTCCACCTTTGTGGAGTGGAATAACCATCGCTGTGCACCACTCTATGGGTACGTAGCCTGTGGAGAGGCTGAGTTTGAACAGTGTGTTTAGGTGAGGGGGTTAGTTTGTCTTTGAGCTCATGTAGGATCCAGACTGGGACACCGTCTGGTCCCATTGATGCTGTGTTTTTGGTTTTGGAGAGGGCTATTTTAACCTGAGTGTCTATAATTTCAGGGGCTCTACATTCTTCTGGTATGGTTATGGGCCCTTTTGGGGGTGAGAGGGGGGTGAAGTTTGCACTGAAACTGTCTGCCAGGATGTTGGCAATATTGGTTGGTTCAGTGTATTTTGTGCCATTCTGCACTAACTCTGAGCAGATCTGAGCGTTGCCACTTAGATTCTTGACATAGCTAAAGAATGCCTTGTGGTTATCTTTGGAGTCCTTGGCAAGTTTCCTTTCAAAGCTCACCTAGGATGATTTTATGAGGGATCATAGTTTCTTGCTGATACTGATCAGGGATGTCTTCCCTTCTTGGGATTTTACTCTTTTCTGTACTAGTTTCCTCTTTCTATTGTATAGCTTGTTTATGGCAGGGGTCTACCAGACTGGTTTCCTTTTCTTGGAGGAGTGATTCTTGGTTTTGCTTGGGATAGCATGATCCATGCATTCTTGTAGGTGCCCATAGAATGCATTAGTAAAGGATTTTGCAGCTTGGACAACGTTATCCTTTAGCATGGAGGCTTTGAAACTTTCCACCTCTGTCTTAAGTAAGGTGAAGTTTGCTTTTGAAAAGTTTTTCACGGTGGTTTCCTTGTCCAGGGGTGGGGGCAGAATGTGGATATCCAAAGTGATTTGTTAATGGTCAGATCTAACCAGCGAGGGGTTGACCTCCGGTGTGGAACACCGGTTGCCCATATTGGTGATGACCAGGTCCAATATGTTGTCACCCAGTTAATGTTTGGGTAGTTGAAATCACCCAATATTAGGGTGTTTGGTAGGACCTTTCTGTTACCCAGTGTTTCCAGAAATGTAGAATGGGGGTCCTGGGACATGGTGGGTGATCTGTAGAAAGCTACAATTTGAATTGCAGTTTTGCCCATTGTTAGTTGCACGTGGATAATCTCTGAAGCATCGTGCTGTGCCACTAACCTGGAGGTGTGGGTATCCTTGATGAATTTGGATACTCCCCCACCCTTTGTATTTCGCTCCAGGTCCTGTGGCCAAAATGTATGGTATGAGTTGTAGCCTGGTAGTGACGGGGTGCTCTCTGGAGCCTTAAACCAGGTTTCTGTTACTGCACATATATCGATTTTCTTCATACTGAGGAGTGCCTCGAATGCGTGCATTTTGAGGTTTAGACTTCTGGCATTGAGTAGTATTACCCTCAGATTTTTGTTACTTATGCTATTTACGGTGTTGGGTTTGCCTTTTGAGCCTTGCCTACAAAGGGCACTATGGGGGTGGCAAGAGCCTTGGCCAGTATTCGAAAGCCTAAGGGTGACAGGTGCAAGCAGTCTCTAGTGAAGCAGCGTGGCTTGTCGAGCATGTCATCCCAGGCAGACAGACACTGGATCCCCTTTGAATGACACCAGAAACTTAGCCAATTGTTGAAATTGATATTTTTTTCTTTATGCCATGGTATCATTCTTGGTGAGGGCAGGATGCTACTCAGGGTCAGGATCATACCGGCCTGGGCTACGTGATGAAAGAGCTCTTCCATGTCTCTTTTCATGTAGTCCAGGGAGGTGCGGCTCAGGTCATTCACACCAACATGGACAATGACAGAGTTGTATTTCTACTTGTTCTGGAGTGACCTGAGTGCTTGTGTTATGTGGCGGATCCTGGCACCTGACAAGCAGCTAACAGTAACCTTCTCCTTATTCAGCCTAGTGAGTGGGATGTCAGTGTGCCTGACTATAGAGTCACCTACTACTAGTATGTTGGGTATGTTATTTTGCCTTGAGGGCTGTGATTGTATGGCACACTGGTTTTGTGAAGTATGTGTTTCATAGTTTGTGTTGGGGGGTAGAGGTTGCTTGGATGTCTGCTTTGGAGGGCTCTGTTGCTTTTGCAGATTTTTATTTAGAGTGTTAGCTCTGAGTATGTTTTCGTGTATTCACGTGTGTTTTTTGCAGATGCTGGTTTAATGGGTCTATGTGAGACTGGTGGTGTGATGCAAGTATTTCCCTTCTCCTCTTGACTGTCTGATCCAGTCTTGGGTTGAGAGAGCTTAGCCTCCAGTTTGGCTGTATTATTGCATCTCTCGCATGTATTAGTGTTTGGTGGTAGGAGGAGAGGGTTGGCTGTGTACATGAGGCAATTGTAACATTGCCTCAAAATGCCCAGATTCACCAGTTGGGCTGGAGAGTACACCTGAAACTACCCTTTGGACATGCCTGGATAGGTACAGTGAACTGTTTTACTGAATGGCTGGTAAGGTCGAATAGAGAGCCTTGTCCTTCTGCACAGTATAGGTGGGTCTAGTGTTAGGGTTTATAAGTGCTTGCTATGAGTTTTGAGCAAGTGCCAGGCTGAGAAATAAATGGTTTGAGTGCTTAAGTTGAAGGTTTGTCTAGTTCCAAGGGAAAAATTGAAGAAGAGACTTTGTGGAGCCGGGAATAGATATACTCTAGCTAACCGGCGCTGCCCAGTGAGCAAAACCAGGCAAATGCAGTTTTTATAGCAGGGAAATGAAAGAGATAGAAATTAGCCCAAAATGGCCAATAAACTACTACTTTCTGGGCTGAAACCACTCCTCCAGGGACAGATAGGCTGCTCAAAGCTCCCCTCTCTCACAGGTGAACAGAGAAACTTCCTTCTATCCAAGTAAGGTATGGGCAAACACAGAGATTTGTAACACAGCCCTGAATTCAGCACTAACCTAAAAACTGCACTATACTAGCTTAGAAAGGCGGGAAACAAGTATATATATATATATATTTCTTCTTCTTCTTCCAACTTTTCCCGCTTAGGGGTCGCCACAGCAGATCACTGTCTGCTCATGATTGGCAGTTGAGTTTTACGGTGTCGAGTTACCAGCCCGGTGCCCAACCTTCCACAGAAAGTACATACATGCACACACTCACGCCTAGGGCCAATTTAGTGTCCAATCAACCTACAGCATGTCTTTGGGATGTGGGAGGAAACTGGAGCACCCGGAGGAAACCCACGCAACCACAGGGAGGACATGCAGACTCCGCACAGAAGGCACCCCAGCCGGGGATCAAACCGGAGAACCTCTTGCTGTGAGGTGGCAACACTAACCGCTCCACCACCGTGGCCACCTATATATATATATATATATATATATAGATATATATATATATATATATATATATATATCATCTTCTTTTGGCTGTTCCCGTTAGGGGTCGCCACAGCGGATCATCTGTTTCCATTTCTTCCTGTCCTCTGCATCATGCTCTTTCACACCAACCGCCTGCATGTCCTCTCTCACCACATCCATAAACCTTATCTTAGGCCTTCCTCTTTTCCTCTTACCTGGCAGCTCCATCCTTAGCATCCTTTTCCCAATATACCCAGCATCCCTCCTCAGCACATGTCCAAACCAACGCAATCTCACCTCTCTTGCTTTGTCTCCAAACTGTCCAACCTGAGCTGACCCTCTAATTTACGGATTCCTAATCCTGTCCATCCTAGTCACACCCAGTGCAAATCTTAACATCTTTAACTCTGCCACATCCAGCTCTGACTCCTGCCTTTTCTTCAATGCTACCGTCTCCAACCCATATAACACAGCTGGTCTCACTACCCTCTTGTAGACCTTCCCTTTCACTCTTATTGGTACCCGTCTGTCACAAATCACTCCTGACACTCTTCTCCACCCATTCCACCCTGCCTGTACTCTCTTTTTCACCTCTATTCCACACTCACCATTACTCTGAACTGTTGATCCCAAGTACTTAAACTCATCCACCTTTACCAACTCTACTCCCTGTATCCTCACCATTCCTCTACCCTCCCTCTCATTTACACACATATATTCTGTTTTAGCCCTGATGACCTTCATTCCTCTCCTGTCTAAAGCATATCTCCACCTCACCAGGGTCTCCTCAACCTGGTCTCTACTCTCACTACATATCACAATGTCATCTGCAAACATCATAGTCCATGGGGCCTCCTGTCTAATCTCATCTGTCAACCTGTCCATCACCACTGCAAATAAGAAAGGGCTCAGAGCTGATCCTTGATGTAATCCCGCCTCCACCTTAAACATATCTGTCACTCCCACCGCAGTCCTCACCAATGTCACACTACCCTTGTACATATCCTGTACCACTCTTATATACTTCTCTGCCACTCCTGACTTCCTCATACAATACCACAACTCCTCTCTAGGCACCCTGTCATATGCTTTCTCTAAGTCCACAAAGACACAATGCAACTCCTTCTGACCTTCTCTGTATTTCTCCAACAACACTCTCAGAGCAAATATTGCACCTGTAGTGCTCTTTCCTGGCATGAAACCATACTGCTGATCACTAATCATCACCTCCCTTCTTAACCTAGCTTCCACTACTCTTTCCCATAACTTCAAGCTGTGACTGATCAATTGTATCCCTCTGTAGTTACTGCAGCTCTGCACATCACCTTTATTCTTAAAGATAGGTACCAAAACACTTTTTCTCCACTCCTCAGGCATCCTCTGACTTTCCAAAATTTCATTAAACAATCTGGTTAAAAATTCCAATGCCATTTCTCCTAAGCACCTCCATGCTTCCACTGGTATGTCATCTGGGCCAACAGCCTTTCCATTCTTCATCCTCTTCATAGCTGTCCTTACTTCCTCCTTGCTAATCTGCTTCACTTCCTGATTCAATATCCCCACATCATCCAACCTTCTCTCTCTCTCATTCTCTTCATTCATCAGCCCTTCAAAGTACTCTTTCCATCTATTCAACACACTCTCCTCACTTGTGAGTACGTTTCCCTCACTGTCCTTTAGCACCCTTACCTGCTGCACATCTTTCCCAGCTCTGTCCCTCTGTCTAGCCAATCGGTACAGGTCCTTTTCTCCCTCTTTAGTGTCCAATCTCTCATACAACTCTCTATATGCCTTATCCTTAGCCTTCGCCACCCCTCTCTTTGCCATGCGCTTCATCGCCTTATACTCATGTCAACTTTCTTCATCTCTTTGACAATCCCATTTCTTCTTCGCCAGCCACTTCCTCTGTATACTCTCCTGTTCTTCCTCATTCCACCACCATGTCTCCTTGTCCTCCTTCCTCTGTCCAGATGTCACACCAAGCACCTTCCTAGTAGTCTCCCTTACTAGCTCTGCTGTAGTTACCCAGTTATTCGGTAACTCTTCATTGCCTCCCAGTGCCTGTCTTAACTCTTCCCTGAACCCCACCTCACAATCACCCTTTTTTAACTTCCACCATTTAATCCTTAGCACTGCTTTCACACTCCTCCTCCGCTTCTTGATCACCAACATCATCCTGCAGACCACCATTCTATGCTGCTTAACTACACTTTCCCCAGTCACCACTTTACAGTCTCCAGTCTCCTTCAGACTGGCCCTCCTACATAGGATATAATCCACCTGTGTGCATCTTCCTCCACTCTTGTACATCACCCTATGCTCCTCCCTCTTCTTAAAATACGTATTCCCACAGCCATGTCCATCCTTTTCACAAAATCCACAATCATCTGACCTTCTGCATTCCTTTCCTTGACGCCATACCTACCCATCACTTCCTCATCCCCTCTGTTCACTTCACCAACATGCCCACTGAAGTCCGCTCCAATCACTAGTCTCTCACCCTTGGGTACACTCACCACCACTTCATCCAACTCACTCCAATATATATATATATATATATATATATATATATATATATATATATATATTTTTTTTTTTCTTTTTCAAAAAATAAAGCGGGTACAATCAAAGAAACACTTTAAATGCACATAAAAAGATGCTTATTGTTATATATCTCAGTTCAGAGTTGTACTTAATGCCCCTAGTAATCAAGTAGGAAGAAACACAAATACAGTAAAAGCAGATGAATAAAGTGCAATTTTTTTATATATATATAAAACAATAGAAATGAACAATCTGATTTAAACAAGTTACCCAATTAACCAGAAAAAACACTCAAAACTGAGCCCTGTTCCAGCATTCTTCAATCAGACAAGTTCTAACTGCACACTCCCGCTACTAAGGTGCAGGGGAACCTTCTCCAAAAAAGATGGCCTGGATCAGTGCACAAGTTATACAAACAAAGTTAGATTCAGCAGGCCTGAATCATCTGGTCCTGTTTAACCAACCTGGAGTTGTATTTTTTGCTAACATAGATCAAAACCCCTTCACCTTTAGCCACTGTCTGTGCTGCTGCTGGTGGTCTACACAAGTGGAAGGCACTGCTGCCTTGACTGCTGGAATACTTTCTGTGGCTTTAAACCAAGTCTCGGTAACAGCAAAGATGGCTACATTCTCCATACTGAGTAGAGCCTATAGGTTGTGGAGTTTCTTGTTTAGACTCCTAGCATTGGGCAGTAACACCTTAAAGTTTCTTTGAGTTTGTCTTTGCTATGTTGGTAGCTTTGTCATTTTGACATTGCTGAAAAAAAAGCTCTGATGGGGTGGATAAAGTTTTAGCCAATATCCAAAAGCCCAGGCAAGACTGGGGCAGACTATCCTTGGCAAAACAACGTAGTCTGTTAACCATGTCCTTTCATGTTGATAGATATTGGATTCCCCTGGAATGACTCCAGAAACTAAGCCAGTTATTGAAACCAATCATTTTCTGTTCATACTGTGACATAATTATTGGTGAAGGTAGAATGCTGGTCAGTGCAAGGCATGTACCTGTCTGTAATATAAACTACAAAGCTGCATTACTCTCAGTTTTTATTCCAAGTGACTAACAGTTAAGAATGCTCCCTAACAATACAGTCTTCACTGAAATAACAGAGGTGTAAGCCATAATTATTAAAAGAAAGTTACTTCACGCGATGGAAGCTGTCTGTATGGCCGATTTTATGCCTTACTACATTCTAAACTTAGGAATGTATGGTTTTGAATTTAGTGAGTCTTCACTTTGACCATTTTTTATTAAATTTATAGTTTGCTTTACTATGTCTAGTATCCTAGTTAACTTTTGGTATAAATCATGTTTAAAGATGTGAGAGAATATCTGCATGGCAATTTAACTTTTTGTCCAACCTCAAATACTGCAGTTCCACGCACTAAAGCAGAGAACGCTAAATATGATAATTCAGTCTATAGCTCACTGACAGACCTACAGTCCCTTGTTTAAGGGATATAAATGTGTACCACCTGGTTTGCTCATGCACTACATCATGGCCTGGTTGTTTGACTAGAGTGGGGGGGGGGGGCTTTGCCTTATCTCCCATGCTAGTGCCTTTTGGAGAGGAATTCTTCTTGATGTTAGAGATAATTTATGTAAACAATCCATTCCTAGAGGTTCACATTTTCTTGAACATAAAAGAGCCCAAATGACCTCCACAATCCACTAGCAGAGTATGCGTCATCAAACCCTACAACAGGTTCTGCTGCAAGAAATGAAGACCCCATTGAGACTGGTGGGAATCTGCACCTCAATGACAAGAGTCTGACAGTAACAAAATATATATGAGGAACTGTTGTCTTTGTAGCCATTCACTACTTAAAGTCAACTCAAACAACCATATCCTCAGGTGTGCAAATGGAACTGTGATGTTTAATGATAATATCCATATGTTAACTATTTAAGCTCACGGAATACACAGTCCTTTTAAGGAGTGAATGGTGAGTGATGTCTGGTTAAGTAATATGCTTAAGGTCACACTGTAGGAAAATGAAGGCTGAGGGAATCAAACCCTGTACCACAGCAATTACAGCTCACAACATTAACCATCAGTACCAATTGCCTTGCATTGTCTGTGACTATATAAGAAATAACTGGTGGAAGATAATCTATATCTGGAACTATTTCTGTGACTTTACCAAGGTTGCTAAGTTATGACTTCCTGATCCCTCTCTACAGTCAGGACAATAGCACTTTAGAACATCCAGCTTTACCCTAATTAAGGCAATTGTCTGAATTCTGACCTGAAAGGACTTCTACCAGATAATAGAGATCCTGGGGTATCTTCTAGAGAAGCTCTTAAAACAAAGATGCTACCAAAGAGCGCTATGATACAGCTACCAGGAGCAAGCTGTCCAGATAAAGAAACACAGAAATCTTCTTCTCCAGCAGTTCTAGTGTAACCACAGGTAGCACCTTGATACACATTCTGGCAAAAAAGGAGACACCAATTAATAGCACTTTAAATTGGTAAAGCCCACATGAACAAATTGCAGGAACATCCTGTGAGGATTAAAGCATCCATCATGTCTACCAACATCATCCAAGCACCCTACTGTGGTATGGCATGGCCCCTGGTTGCTCACCATCAAGTACCTGATGGAACAGATATGTGCCTTGAAATTGATGATACTGAGGAAAAAACAGAAATCTCCCATCCTCTTCAAATAATGAAAACATTAAGAGAAAGGAACCTCTTCCTTTCTCCAAAAGAACAAATTATATGAACCCATTTTGAAGCAGAGTACAGGCTTGCTCCAGGAATTCATGGGAAACCGTCTGCTCTAGAGTCAAGTTCTTTCTGGGAATGTTTTCAGTAATTCTACAGCAAGACCATCCATGAAAACAACTAACATCTATCAGTCCTTTGTAATCACTGTCCACTCTGGGTAAAATTAGGAGAATTTGTGGTTCTGTGGGGAAGGATGGCTACTGCTACTACTGTGCTGTTGGACTCATACTTGTAAAAAAAATTCTGTGGGAAAGGTAGCACCGTTTGATGCTTGAAGGTGTTCCTCATCGTACAGGTGTCCTTCTTGTACTGGTAACTTGCGTTATCTTAGAAAAAGAAGATGAAATGGGGGAGTGCAAAAGGCTTTTCAAAGCCGAAAGTACACACTTCTTCATCTTCAGGTTTTTAAGAATGTCCAAAAAGCACATCACACTAGAATGAGGCATCAAGAATGACTTCCTTGATCTCATGATTGAAGTAAACAACCTGAGTCATGCCACACTGTGCCAGTACATTCCTGATCCTGCTACTCTATATGCATATATAGCTTCAGCACAAAATCCAAAAGTCACATAAGGAGGATACACCAGGACAATCGAAGCCAACCAATATCCGAATAAGAACTTTTATTAAGACAAATTAAAGATGAGTGAGTGCTTTCACGTCTCCTGGACGTTTCATCAGACTTAATTAACCATCACTACAATATAACTTTATATAATAGCAGAATATCTCCTATTGGAGAACCAATATGACATTCAATCAAAGACAATTAATTATTAAAAGAGAAATGCAGTGTAGATAAATCACTTTGTTGCTAGTAAGTGCTACTTAATTTCTATAGTCAACATAAAAACATATACAAAGAATAACTTATATATATAATTACAAAAGTACCTGTGCATTTCAAGATTTAATACAAAAACATATAAATATAAGCATGAAAAAATACCCATGCTAATAAAACCCTTTAAAAACAAAATTTTATGGGTTAAAAACTTACTATTTATGTTTAAAAGGCCTGTCTGCCAAAAAAGGTCTCAGAGAAATTTTATCATTAAGGCCATGACCTCTATCCGCTGCTAACTTGAGTATCCATTTAATCTCTCTCTTCTCCACATTATTACGCATGCAGCCTAACCTTTCAGTACTATAAACATGTTCCAATACTAGGAAACTAAAGGTATGTGTGCTATCTCTATGTAGCACATGATAAGCTAGTGCATTGGTCTCATCCTCTTTATTGATGGCATAAATATGTTCCCTAATGCGCTCCCTTAGAGTTCTAGTAGTCATGCCTACATAAAAACATTGACATTTATTACACTGAGTTAAATAAACCACGTTCCTGGTTTTACAATCGGCATACTTAGTAAACTCATATCTTTTGCCTGTATCTGGATGTATAAATTCACATGAACTCTTAATATAACTGCACTGATTACAGGCACGACATGCTTGTGTGCCTTTCCTTTGTGATATCAAACCATCATGTCTATTATGATTATAACATAGTAACTTCTTTAAAGACTTAGTGTTCTTATAACTAAAAGAGGGTCTGTCTCCTACTATTCTCAAAATATTTTCATCTAATTGTAGAATGTTCCAGTGTTTTTTAATGATGTCAACTATAAAAGGATTGTTGTTGGTATAAGATATTGCTAGTCTCCTCTTACTAGTGTTAGCACAGTTATCATTAGTTCTGGCTGAGGGCATGTTCCTGTTTATATATGGTTTATCCTTCCCATCACGTTCTGTGCTAAAAAGCCCACTAAGTTCCCTCTTGTGATAGCCTTTAACTGTGAATTCATCCTCCATATTTTTAATAGCTTCTGTAAACATTAAATCATCACTAGTAATTTTTGAAAAACGTGCTGTTTGGTTCTTAATAACATTCTTATACACATGTGGAGGATGCATACTGTCTCTATGAAGTATATTATTCCTCCTACAAGGTTTATGAAAAACCTCAGTTGTAAGTTTCCCTCCTTCCTTACTTATTAACACATCTAAAAATTCAATTCTAGTCAGGGATGCAGTATCAGTCAGTTCTAAAAATGTGGAAGTACCATTAATATATGTGATAAACTCTCGTAAGGTGGCAAGGTCCCCTCTCCAAACCAAAAAAACATCATCTACAAATCTCATATAATATCTAATATATTCAGAGTAGTTTTCATGTCCTAAAACATACGTAGATTCCCAATTTGCTGTATTCAACTGGATGTATAAGAGAATTTAAGTACCTTTATCTGCACTTTTATTTTCAAAAAAATACAGTATTTAAATTGATTTTAACTGTGTTGCAGGAATATTAACTGAACTGGAAGTTAGTCAGTGTTTGCTGAATTTTGTTATCTGCTAGTAATTACAGGTGTGGGGGTAGCCACATTCTTTGATTTCCTGTCCTTGCCTATTTAAGTGGTACAGTGTGAAATATTTTCTGCTTAAAAACCTCAGCTTTGGCCGGCTAAGAACTTGCTGTATTCAACTGGACATATAAGAGAATTTAAGTACCTTTATCTGCACTTTTTTTCCAAAAATACAGTATTTAAATTGATTTTAACTGTGTTGCAGGAATATTAACTGAATTGGAAGTTAGTCAGTGTTTGCTGAATTTTGTTATTTGCTAGTAATTACAGGTGTGGGGTAGCCACATTCTTTGATTTCCTGTCCTTGCCTATTTAAGTGGTACAGTGTGAAATATTTTCTGCTTAAAAACCTCAGCTTTGGCCGGCTAAGAACTTGCTGTATTCAACTGCACGTATAAGAGAATTTAAGTACCTTTATCTGCACTTTTTTTTTAAAAAATACAGTATTTAAATTGATTTTAACCGTGTTGCAGGAATATTAACTGAACTGGAAGTTAGTCAGTGTTTGCTGAATTTTGTTATTTGCTGGTAATTACAGGTGTGGGGGTAGCCACATTCTTTGATTTCCTGTCCTTGCCTATTTAAGTGGTACAGTGTGAAATATTTTCTGCTTAAAAACCTCAGCTTTGGCCGGCTAAGAACTTGTTGTATTCAACTGGACGTATAAGAGAATTTAAGTACCTTTATCTGCACTTTTTTTCCAAAAATACAGTATTTAAATTGATTTTAACTGTGTTGCAGGAATATTAACTGAACTGGAAGTTTTGACTCTGCTCTTCAGTTAGTCCCACCCACCCTGTTTTTGTTTTGGTGTTAATCTTAATGGCCTTGAAACTGCCCGCCCCTCTTGTAAATTTGTGTTTGGATACTCCTTCTGGGCCCATCTCATTCGCTCACTCAACTGAGTGCAGTGAGATCATATTCTGATTTCAGGCAATCCTACTGTGTACAAAGAGAGCATCTGGGAAACAGAAAAAAAAAATTAAGCTTGTTTCCTGCCTTTCCTGTTAAGTGGTATAGACTATTTGTAGGCTTCTGAGCCCCCAAGCCCTTCTGTGTTGGAGGGAAGCCTTCTGGCTTAGTTTTTTTTTCTTATAACTAGCCAGTTTTCTAGTTTCAGCACTCAAATCTGTTTCTTTGATCTCAGCACTTGTTCAGAAAAAAAAAAAAAAAATTCATCTGCTTTTACTGTACTTGTGTTTCTACCTACTTTATTTTACTTTTGCATAATCTTAAAAGTACTCAATTGTATTTATTACTGCTTGGTGTAACTCGTTCTAAGCCTTTTGGTTTAAACACTTGGGCTTCGGACCAGTTGTTTTGCACTGAGAGTGTTTGTGGTCTGCACTGTAGTGGCAGAACAGGTAGCTTACATCCTTCTAGGTTGGGAACTGCTGATTGAGGGCTCAGTGTCTGTTATTTTAAAAGTGTATTAATTCTGGTTTAAGCACTTGGGCTTTCAGGCCAGTTATTTTACATTAAGAGGGTTCGTGGTCTGCACTCTTGTGGGAGGAGAGGCTGGACTCTGCCCTTCTGAGCTGGGAATTTCTGGTTAAAGGCTTATAGTGCATGCATATCTGAACTGATTCTTACTGAAGTTGGTGCGCCTTGTTTGCTGTGGCATAGACTGGATTCGGGCCTGCTGGATCTAGCTTTGTTTGTGTAACTTGAGCACTAATCCAGGCATTCTCTAAAGTATTCAATTGTATTTATTACTGCTTGTTAGTAACTTGATTAAAGTGTAGCTATCATTCTAAGTCTTTTGGATTAAGCACTTGGGCTTCAGACCAGTTGTTTTACATTAGGAAGGTTTGTGGCATGCACTGTGGTGGCAGGACAGGTAGCTTTCATCCTTCTAAGTTGGGAACTGCTGATTGAGAGCCCAGTGTCTGTTCTTAAAGTGTATTAGTTCTGGTTTAAGCACTTGGGCTTCAGGCCAGTTATTTTACATTAAGAAGGTTCGTGGTCTGCACTCTTGTGGGAGAAGAGGCTGGACTCTGCCCTTCTGAGCTGGGAATTTCTGGTTAAAGGTTTATAGTGCCTGAATATTTGAACTGTATCTTACTGAAATTGGTACACCTTGTTTGCTGTAGCATAGACTAGATCCAGGCCTGCTGAATCTAGCTTTGTTTATATGCTTGTTGTTTGTTTGCTTGTTATTTCCCTGGAATGCTAATTCCACCTAATACGTGGCTTCTCAGCTTCTGTGGATCACTAGTGATATCTGCATTGCTTACTGTACTTATTTCCTTGTTTCACTTGAAAGAAAGTTACTGTTTGTCGTTTTTGCATTTAAGTTACCTGTAACACATTGCACTTAAGTTACCTGGCACTTGCTCACTAAAGCAATTATATAAGTCAGCACTAAAAATTAAAAGCACTACACCCTCACTCCTCACTGGCCCTTGTTTTCAATTATTAAGGGATTCCCAATATTATTCTAGCATGTCCAAAGGTCAGTTGTCAATCTCCTCTCCAGTCCAGCTGGTGAATCTGGGAATCTTGAGGCAATGTTACAACTGCCTCATGTACACAGACAACCCTCTCCTCCTCCCAACAAATTCCAACACATGTGAGAGATGCAACCATATAGCCAAACTGGAGGCTAAGCTCTCTCAACTCAGTACTGGCATAACCAGTCAGGAGGAGAAGGAAACCACACTCACTACAATTCCAGTCTCACATAGACCTACCATGACAGCAAACCAAACACATAATCTCACAAAAACATACTCGGAGGCTCTAAATAAAGATCTGCCTAAGCAGCAGAGACCTCCAAAGCAGACACCCAAGCAACCGCTACCCCAAAACAAAACACGTGCAACACATATCTCACAAAGCCAGTGTGCCAAACAGTCACAGCCCTTAAGACTAAACAACACACCTGATACACTTGTAATAGGTGACTCTATCATCAGGCACACTGACGTCCCGCTCACCAGGCTGAACAAGGAGAGGGTCACGGTGAGCAGCCTGTCGGGCGCTAGGATCCGCCACATAACACAAGCACTCAGGTCACTCCAAAGCAAGTACAAATATGACTCAGTCATTGTCCATGCTGGTGTGAATGACCTGAGACGTACCTCCCTGGACTACATGAAAAGAGACATAAAGGAGCTCTCTGAGCATGTAGCCCAGGCCGGTATGACCCTAACCTTGAGTAGCATCTTACCCTCACCAAGAATGATGCCACAATATGAAGACAAGATGATCAATTTCAACAATTGGCTTAAGTACTGGTGTCATTCAAAGGGGATCCAATGCCTGTCAGCTTGGGATGATATACTCGACAAGCCACGATGCTTCGCTAGGGATGGCTTGCACCTGTCACCCCTGGGCTTTCGGATATTGGCAAAGGCTCTTGCTACCCCCATAGTGCCTTTTTTAGGCAAGGCTCAAAAGACAAACCCACCTCCATAGGTATCACAAGAGATAAGAAACTAAGAGTAATGCTACTCAACGCCAGAAGTCTAAACCTCAAGATGCACACACTCGAAACTCTCCTTAGCATGGAGAACATCGATATCTGTGCAGTAACAGAAACCTGATTTAGGGCTCCCGAGAGCACCCCAGCGCTACCAGGTTATACCTCATACCATGCTTTTCAGCCTCAAAACTTGGACCGAACCACAAAAGGAGGGGGAGTATCGATATTCATCAAAGATACCCACACCTCCAGGTTGGTGGCAAAGCACGAAGCATCAGAGACTATCCATGTGCAACTAACAGTGGGTAAAACTGCCTTCCAGTATATAGCCTGCTACAGACCACCCTCCCAAACCCAGGAACCCCACTCGGCCTTCCTGAGAACACTAGAAAATATGAAGTCCTCTCCAAACACCATTATATTGGGCGACTTCAACTACCCAAACATAGACTGGGAGCATTACTCTAGCTCCAACACCCTAGCCCAAAGGTTCCTAGAATTTATAAACTCAAATGCTATGGAACAACTTGTTACTACTCCCACAAGAGGGGAAAACATACTGGACCTGATCATCACCAACATGGGGACTCTATGCTCCAGACCAGAAGTGTATCCCTCACTGGTAAGATCAGACCATAAACTAATCTCACTGGATATTCACATCCCGACCCCACCCCCTGCCCAGAAAACCACAGTGAAAAACTTCTCTAAAGCAAATTTCACACTCCTCAAAGCCGAGGTGGAATCCTTCAAAGCCCCCGGGCCTGTGGAAAATATGGCCCAGACCGCAGAATCCTTTATAAATACATTCTATGAACACCTTCAGGAATGCATGGATCATGCGATCGCAAATGAAACCAAGACCCAATCCTCCAAAGGCAGACGTCCTGTCTGGTGGACCCCAGCCATAAACAAACTATACAATAGAAGGAGGAAGCTACTAAATGATAGAGCAAAATCCCAAAAAGGGAAGGCATCACTGATCAGTATTAGCAAAAAACTACGGGCACTCATAAAATTGTCTAAGGCCAGCTTCGAGAGAAAAATTGCACAGGA
The DNA here is from genome assembly GCF_019279795.1 of Protopterus annectens. Taxonomy (NCBI): domain Eukaryota; kingdom Metazoa; phylum Chordata; order Ceratodontiformes; family Protopteridae; genus Protopterus; species Protopterus annectens. The sequence continues at coordinate 1,210,812,449 of NC_056733.1, read as the reverse complement.
CACTAAGGATAATCACAAGGCTTTCTTTAGTTATGTTAGGAACCTGGGTGGTAATTCCCAGATATGCTCAGAATTAGTCCAAAATGACAAAAAATACACTGAACCCACAGACATTGCCAACATCCTAGCTGACAAGTTCAGCGCAAACTCCCCACCAAAAGGGCAAATATCTATCCCAGCAGAGTGCTGCCCCCCCTGACATCTCAGATGCTCAGGTAAGAGCCGCACTCTTCAAAGCAAAAAACACAGCATCAATGGGACCAGACGGTGTCCCGGGCTGTGTCCTACATGAACTCCAAGAAGAGCTAAACCCAAACATAAAACTACTGTTCAATCTCATCCTTACTACAGGATATGTGCCCAAAGAGTGGCGTACAGCAACAGTGGTCCCTCTCCATAAAGGTGGTGCCTCAACGGATCCTGGAAACTATCACCCCGTAAGCCTGACTAGCTTGGTCTGCAAAGCTATGGAAAGGATCATCATGGACCTCATAAATAAAGATATTGGGGACCTACAGACACTGGATCCTACCCAGTTCGGCTTTGTTAAGGGCAGATCCTGCCTCTTAAACCTGGTTGATTTCTTTGAAATAGTCACCAAGGCCATTGACGAGGGGAAGGTGGTCCACACAGCCTACCTGGACCTCGCAAAAGCCTTCGATACAATACCCCACTCGGGCATTATAGAGAAGCTCACCAGCTTAAATATAAACCCCTATGTCACTAGATGGATTGCAAACTGGCTCATGGACAGAACCCACATGGTTAGAATTGCTGGAGCCATGTCAGACTCCAAACCAGTTACAAGTGGCGTCCCCCAAGGCTCAGTCCTGTGACCTCTCTTGTTCGGTATATATTTCTCAGAGGTACAGACCAACACGGAAGGACTGTGGCTGACTAAGTTCGCAGATGACTGCAAACTGGGTGCCATAATCGACTCTCCAGCCGACACAAGCATCCTCCAAAAGGGCCTCATAGAAACAGACAACTGGTGCCAGAGCCATGGCCTCAAGCTAAATGCCAAAAAGTGTATAGTCATCCCCTTTGGCAAAAACAAAGTGCCCACAAATTACCATATAGGTGGTAATCCATTAAGTACAGAAAAAGTAATTAGGGACCTGGGGACCCAAGTTGATAGCAATCTCTCATTTGACAACCACGTGGCCAAAGTGGTCAGAAAAACTTTTTATATAGCCCACCTAATCATGAAGGGATTCACATCTAGATCAGCGGAGGTCATCGTGCCTCTTTACTCATCCCTCATCAGGCCCATAATTGAGTACAATGCCCCTTTTGGGATGTACCTTACCAGACACCTGCAGCAACTGGAAAGACCCCAAAAGTACCTCACCAAGAGGATCAAAGGGCTCAAACAGATGCCATATGCTGCCCGGTTAAAGAAACTCCAGCTCTACTCAGTGGCATACCGCCTGTTCAGAGGCGATCTGTGCCTGACGTATAAAGCCATGTCCAACCCGGAATTAATGGACATGCTGCACCTCAGAAAATCCAAATCCCATCGAGCTACGCGCTCGAGAGACTTGAACCTCAGCACTGAAATAAATAGGACATGCTGGAGGGACAGATTCATAACCCAGAGGCTCCCTTCACTCTGGAATAAAATCCCAGTCCAGGTTAGGCAGAGTCCCTCATATACTCTCTTCGAGAGGAATCTTGATGAGTGGATGGGAGATCGTAGGTTAACCCCGGGTATCACTTCTGTGTCACTGTTAGACAGAGGCACAGTATACTAACCTCGAAAAAGGGCATAGCAAAATAAATTTAAAATGGGTGGCGAAAGCCAAACACATTCTGGCTAGGCTTATAAATGCCCTATGGCAGATAGCCTAGTATGAACCTATGAACCTATGAACCTATATGCTAAAACTAAGTTAGCATATGAATTGGTACATGATGTGCCCATCGCTACTCCCTTAACTTGAAGAAAATAGCTACTATGAGAAGTAAAAACATTATTGGAGAGGACTAAATCCAGTAACATAGTAATCATGATAATCTTACTATTAGACATCCCTTTCTGTAATAAAAACAATCTCAAGTATTCTATACCCACATCATTAAGTATACTAGTAAATAGAGCTGTAACATCCAGAGTGACTAAATAGTCTGAGTCCTTTACTTCATCTACCCTATTATGACAAGCTAAAGTTTCTAAAAAATGTTGTGTGTGTATAAAAACAGTTTCATCTACTATTGGTCTAAGCTGTTTCTCCAAGAATATAGAAATACTTTCTGTGAGCCATCCTTTTTCCGAGACTATCGGTCTAAATGGAGGGTTATGCAAATTTTTATGAATCTTAGGAAGAGCTCTAAACACTGGAACCAAAGGTTTCTCAACTAAAAAATAATGATATAAGTTTTCATCTATTATATAACATATCAACATATCATAAAGGTTGGCATGCATTGTTTTAATAAGCTTATCCAGACCAACACAATCTAGTTTAACATACGTATTAGTATCAGACAATAATTCTATAACTTTATTGTCATAATATATTCTGTCTAGAACTACTGTGGCTCCTCCCTTGTCGGCAGGTCTAATAATAATGACAGAATTATTCTTTAGAGTATTAAGAGCTGATCTCTCTTCCTTCGTTAAATTAAAAAATTCTGGTTTGATATTATTATTTTCAAAATTCAATAAAAAATCATTAACACAGGCTTTCTCAAAACTGTCTAACAGAGAATGCAAAGGTGGTATATATACAGAAGGTTTCCTGAAAGCAAAATTCATTACATGGGTTTCATCATTCTTAAACTGTAATGCTAAAGCAATATTCCTAGTAAACTGCTTAATGTCAATAATAAGTTCACTTACATCCACACTCTGAGAGGGGATGAATGAAAGACCTCTATTTAAAACAGATAATTCATGTTTTGTTAAATTGTATGTTGAAACATTAACTACTAAGTCCTCTGTACTGGTTTCAATGACTTGCGTTGAAACTCTAACTGACCTTCTGAAATTTTCCGTTTCCTTGCTTTGTACTGAGGACTCCAATTCAGTTTGTTCTCCATTCGAAAAGGCAGTGGAAAATGGAGGTTTGTAACATCTTTAGTTGTATCATGGGAATTGCCCGTAACTTGTCCCATCGTCTTCCTACGAACTACTTGTTCATTGTTCCCAAAATCGTCTCTGGACCGACGTACTATAGACGAAAACGAAGGCAAGCCTGATGACTATTCCTCGCTACATGCTCCTGTTGCTACCGCAGTAACAGAACTGGAAGTAGATGGAGGCAATAAGGTGGAACGCTCAACCACTTGGTTGTGAATGGGATCAGTGGTCGCATCATTAGACGATCGAGTGAATGCCCTCGGCCATTGAAAGACATTCCCACTCGAAAAATCTAAACAGTCACGTTCAAGTTTTTTCTTTTTTAACAATAACAGCTTATTGTCCAAAGCTGTCATAGTAACAATGATGTCAGAATGAAAATTATTAAGTTGAGCGTCAGTGAGCAAAGATAAAAGTTGTTTCTCAAGCTCTAACGGTTCCTGTAATAGTGTCTGTTCGTTACACTGATACTGTTCAAAGAGCAATCTCATGTAGCTGTAACTAGTTTCTAGATTTAGCTGTTGCCACTTGGTTAGTAAATTTGGGTAAGTTGAGCCAAAAGTAGGCATTTTAAGAACACAAAGTCCTCTAGGGACTATTTGAAATCTCAAACAAGCTTCCATATGTCTCTCCTGCCATTGAACATTTTTAATTTTAGTCAAAACATCTTCCAATTTACGCATTGTTTGAAAAGCCTCTATGTGTACAGCAGAGTCTTTCTGTTTGGAAGATGTCTGAGTAAGTTCTATATAAGAGAGTTTCAAAAGAGGATTCTCTTCTAAATTCAATAACTGCTTACAGTCAAACTTCTTACGCATTTCCATTACCTCAGTTGTTGCATTGGTTCCTTCTGTCATGTTCCTGTCGTGTAAAAAAATCCAACTAATGAGTAAGCATATAAACACGAATCAGGATGAAGTATCCCCTTCAAAGAAGCAGAAAATCCAAAAGTCACATGAGGAGGATACACCAGGACAATCGAAGCCAACCAATATCCGAATAAGAACTTTTATTAAGACAAATTAAAGATGAGTGAGCGCTTTCACATCTCCTGGACAGAAGGAACCAATGCAACAGACATCTTCCAAACAGAAAGACTCTGCTGTACACATAGAGGCTTTACAAACAATGCGTAAACTGGAAGATGTTTTAACTAAAATTAAAAATGTTCAATGGCAGGAGAGACATATGGAAGCTTGTTTGAGAGTTCAAATAGTCCCTAGAGGACTTCGTGTTCTTAAAATACCTACTTTTGGCTCAACTTACCCAAATTTACTAACCAAGTGGCAACAGCTAAATCTAGAAACTAGTTACAGCTACATGAGATTGCTCATTGAACAGTATCAGTGTAACGAACAGACACTATTACAGGAAACGTTAGAGCTTGAGAAACAACTTTTATCTTTGCTCACTGACGCTCAACTTAATAATTTTCATTCTGACATCATTGTTACTATGACAGCTTTGGACAATAAGCTGTTATTGTTAAAAAAGAAAAAACGTGAACGTGACTGCTTAGATTTTTCAAGTGGGAATGTCTTTCAATGGCCGAGGGCATCCACTCGATCGTCTAATGATGTGACCACTGATCCCATTCACATCCAAGTGGTTGAGCGTTCCACCTTATTGCCTCCATCTACTTCTGGTTCTGTTACTGCGGTAGCAACAGGAGCACGTAGTGAGGAACAGTCATCAGGCTCGCCTTCGTTTTCATCTATAGTACATCGGTCCAGAGACGATTTAGGGTACAATGAACAAGTAGTTCGTAGGAAGATGATGGGACAAGTTACGGGCAATTCCCATGATACAACTAAAGATGTTACAAACCTCCATTTTCCACTGCCTTTTCGAGTGGAGAACAAACTGAATTGGAGTCCTCAGTACAAAGCAAGGAAATGGAAAATTTCAGAAGGTCAGTTAGAGTTTCAACGCAAGTCATTGAAACCAGTACAGAGGACTTAGTAGTTAATGTTTCAACATACAATTTAACAAAACATGAATTATCTGTTTTAAATAGAGGTCTTTCATTCATCCCCTCTCAGAGTGTGAATGTAAGTGAACTTATTATTGACATTAAGCAGTTTACTAGGAATATTGCTTTAGCATTACAGTTTAAGAATGATGAAACCCATGTAATGAATTTTGCTTTCAGGAAACCTTCTGTATATATACCACCTTTGCATTCTCTTAGACAGTTTTGAGAAAGCCTGTGTTAATGATTTTTTATTGAATTTTGAAAATAATAATATCAAACCAGAATTTTTTAATTTAACGAAGGAAGAGAGATCAACTCTTAATACTCTAAAGAATAATTCTGACGTTATTATTAGACCTGCCGACAAGGGAGGAGCCACAGTAGTTATAGACAGAATATATTATAACAATAAAGTTATAGAATTATTGTCTGATACTAATACGTATGTTAAACTAGATTGTGTTGGTCTGGATAAGCTTATTAAAACAATGCATGCCAACCTTTATGATATGTTGATATGTTATATAACAGATGAAAACTTATATCATTATTTTTTAGTTGAGAAACCTTTGGTTCTCGTGTTTAGAGCTCTTCCTAAGATTCATAAAAATTTGCATAACCCTCCATTTAGACCGATAGTCTCGGAAAAAGGATGGCTCACAGAAAGTATTTCTATATTCTTGGAGAAACAACTTAGACCAATAGTAGATGAAACTGTTTTTATACTTCGAGACACACAACATTTTTTAGAAACTTTAGCTTGTCATAATAGGGTAGATGAAGTAAAGGACTCAGACTATTTAATCACTCTGGATGTTACAGCTCTATTTACTAGTATACCTAATGATGTGGGTATAGAATACTTGAGATTGTTTTTATTACAGAAAGGGATGTCTAATAGTAAGATTATCATGATTACTATGTTACTGGATTTAGTCCTCTCCAATAATGTTTTTACTTCTCATAGTAGCTATTTTCTTCAAGTTAAGGGAGTAGGGATGGGCACATCATGTGCCAATTCATATGCTAACTTAGTTTTAGCATATTGGGAATCTACGTATGTTTTAGGACATGAAAACTACTCTGAATATATTAGATATTATATGAGATTTGTAGATGATGTTTTTTTGGTTTGGAGAGGGGACCTTGCCACCTTACGAGAGTTTATCACATATATTAATGGTACTACCACATTTTTAGAACTGACTGATACTGCATCCCTGACTAGAATTGAATTTTTAGATGTGTTAATAAGTAAGGAAGGAGGGAAACTTACAACTGAGGTTTTTCATAAACCTTGTAGGAGGAATAATATACTTCATAGAGACAGTATGCATCCTCCACATGTGTATAAGAATGTTATTAAGAACCAAACAGCACGTTTTTCAAAAATTACTAGTGATGATTTAATGTTTACAGAAGCTATTAAAAATATGAAGGATGATTTCACAGTTAGAGGCTATCACAAGAGGGAACTTAGTGGGCTTTTTAGCACAGAACGTGATGGGAAGGATAAACCATATATAAACAGGAACATGCCCTCAGCCAGGGCTAATGATAACCGTGCTAACACTAGTAAGAGGAGACTAGCAATATCTTATACCAACAATAATCCTTTTATAGTTGACATCATTAAAAAACACTGGAACATTCTACAATTAGATGAAAATATTATGAGAATAGTAGGAGACAGACCCTCTTTTAGTTATAAGAACACTAAGTCTCTAAAGAGGTTACTATGTTATAATCATAATAGATATGATGGTTTGATATCACAAAGGAAAGGCACACAAGCATGTCGTGCCTGTAATCAGTGCAGTTATATTAAGTGTTCATGTGAATTTATACATCCAGATACAGGCAAAAGATATGAGTTTACTAATTATGCCGATTGTAAAACCAGGAACGTGGTTTATTTAACACAGTGTAATAAATGTCAATGTTTTTATGTAGGCATGACTACTAGAACTCTAAGGGAGCGCATTAGGGAACATATTTATGCCATCAATAAAGAGGATGAGACCAATGCACTAGCTTATCATGTGCTACATAGAGATAGCACACATACCTTTAGTTTCCTAGTATTGGAACATGTTTATAGTACTGAAAGGTTAGGCTGCATACGTAATAATGTGGAGAAGAGAGAGATTAAATGGATACTCAAGTTAGCAGGGGATAGAGGTCATGGCCTTAATGATAAAATTTCTCTGAGACCTTTTTTGGCAGACAGGCCTTTTAAACATAATTAGTAAGTTTTTAACCCATAACATTTTGTTTTTAAAGGGTTTTATTAGCATGGGTATTTTTTCATGCTTATATTTATATGTTTTTGTATTAAATCTTGATATGCACAGGTACTTTTGTAATTATATATATAAGTTATTCTTTGTATATGTTTTTATGTTGACTATAGAAATTAAGTAGCACTTACTAGCAACAAAGTGATTTATCTACACTGCATTTCTCTTTTAATAATTAATTGTCTTTGATTGAATGTCATATTGGTTCTCCAATAGGAGCTATTCTGCTATTATATAAAGTTATATTGTAGTGATGGTTAATTAAGTCTGATGAAATGTCCAGGAGACGTGAAAGCGCTCACTCATCTTTAATTTGTCTTAATAAAAGTTCTTATTTGGATATTGATTGGCTTTGATTGTCCTGGTGTATCCTCCTTATGTGACTTTTGGATTTTCTGCTTCTTTGAAGGGGATACTTCATCCTGATTCGTATTTATATGCTTTCTCAATAGCTTCAGCACAGTTAAAATAACAGAAAGTTTCACAAGAGCCTTCCAAGTTCCATTTCCCAACTACTCCACAGTTAGTCTACAAGAGAAGACTGGAACTGTATCATTAGTGACAAAGTAGTAGATGAGAAAACTTTTTTTGCCTTGTCTTTACAATGCCTTGAAATCCTTATCAGATAGTAAGGAGACAATCTGTCATCTCTACAACTTATGCTGGTCCTTTTGGACTTTGGATATGTTATGGGTTGAAGATATCAGTGGTATCTGTGGTCTCTACAACTTGTGCTGGTCCTTTTGGACTTTGGATATGTTATGGGTTGAAGATATCAGTGGTATCTGTGGTCTCTACAACTTGTGCTGGTCCTTTTGGACTTTGGATATGTTATGGGTTGAAGATATCAGTGGTATCTGTGGTCTCTACAACTTGTGCTGGTCCTTTTGGACTTTGGATATGTTATAGGTTGAAGATATCAGTAGTACAGTGTTTTGTCAGGATAATACTATTCCACAGACCATTTTTTGAGGTTGTCCAGGAACAGCTGCACCTGAATGACTCCAAGTTGGCATCCTTTAGGAGAAGTTCTGTGAGTGATAATGCAATGTTTTTCACCCTTCTCCAGGAGCCATCAGAGAAGCCAAAAACAAATACTAGTCAGTTATGAATTCTTTGAGATGCATATAAATTTCAATAATAAAGAGCAGCATTTATGACCTTCAGGCCATGCAGGTCACTACAGTTCTGTAGTTTGACTATAAACCCTTAATATGTTGCTTATGTGACAGTTTTCTATTGTAACTGCATCAACACCTTAATGCTTCAATATTTTTTCCCTTTCTAGATGCTGTCTTAAGTGTTTCTGGAAAGTATGCAAAGGACCAGCAGGACAGTGCTTCATGAGCTGTAGAGAAGGGGTCATCTGGAAGGAAGTTATATTAAGGGAAACATCTGCCTCATTATTCTTGGTTATCTCAAATATAAGGACCTCATTATCCCCAGAATTCCCCTTCCAGGCTGCTGGGTTATATAGAGTAAATCCTGTATTATTAGTTCCTGCACAGAGCAACCTAACTTCACCTAATGTGTTAGGTGCTGAATGAATGAGGAATGAGCATCTAATATCAGGCAATGGGGTTCCAGTACTTGGACCAATGCATGCTGGAGATGGAACTTGGTCATAAGTGGGCTGTGCTGGGTCTGGTAATACCACCAAACTGTCCTCCCTAAAGATGGACTCCTGCACCTATGAAGTCCCATTAGATATCACACCATAAACATTTGATGACTAGCCATCCTCAAGGGCCCATGTGGCATGGAAAGCCCATCTGTACTATCTGAACTTTGATAGGCTCATGGAGGACATATGTGTAGAATCCTCAATCTCAACTTCACCCACTGAGTTTTTGCTGGAAGACATGAGGGATCACTCCATGCCAACTAGCCAGAATCAGTCATACTCTGGAACAGATGCTTGAATTAGTCTGAATCTGTATTGACACTTGTAAAAAGAAAAACTTCAAAGATCAATACACGTTAGGTTCAAGCAAGGCACCCTTTATTACTTGCAGCAAGGAGACAAAGCATGTAGGTACAAGGTTTGTCTAACTTTCTGGTGGCCAGTATATTATTCTTGTACAGTTCTCTTCATGTCACATAGAAAATGTTACTAATCTACTGCTGATGTAGTTGGACACAGCTTTCTGTATGTTACACAGAAAATGTTACCAGGCTTATTGCTGACATGGTCAGATTATTGCTGTCTTTGCAAAAACATTTGAGAAAAACAACCTGGCCTTGGGCTTATTTTAGCCCACCTTGTCTCTTCAATTCTTCCATTGTACAGTTCTAATACATGCGATACATTTTGTCTAGATTCAATGTACATTTCTAGCTTTGGTACAAGTAGTGCTGACTATAGTTTAAGCTTTCAAACATCTATTGTTTTCTTTATCAAGACTTCTAGCAGCTGCACATTTTCTCATGGCATAAGCAGAAATAGAATGTCTCTTATTAAGTTTCCGGTAGCTGCGCATATTTTCATTGCATAAGCAGAATAAAGTGTCTTTTATTAAGTTTCTAATGGCTGTGCAGATTCATGCAGTATGAACAGAATAAATGTATTAACCCTTTTAAGCCTTTAATGTACTAAGCATGCACATTGCTATTATGCATTTTCCTAACATTCCCCCCCCCCTTTTAATACTTCTATTCTACTTTCAAAACAAGCATAAACAGTTTTTTCTTCCCTTAATTCCTTTCTACTCAGGATTTGCAGTTAAGAGAGTCATTTAGTTTAAACCCATGAAAACATTTTCAATTTTTCAGTAACTCTTCAAGTTCGGCATCTTGGCATAAGGTTTCCAAAACTGAAATGTCTACAAAATTTTTGATTAGTCCTTTTATGCAGGGAATGCAGCAGCACCCACACACCATCAGTAGAGCTATCCCCACACAGATGGCAATCAGAATGTTCATCAGGATACTGCCCCACCCCCAAGCAATTTCTGGAAAAAGTCCGTCAGTGGATTTGGTCCTGGTTTGGTCATGGCCGACACCTGCTGGATTAACTCAAGATGGTTGTCTATCTCGTGTTTGTGGTCAGGAATATATGAACATCACTCCTCCTAGATTAAAGTGCACTTACCTCCTCTCGCCGCTAGGATGAAGTCAAGAGCCATGTGATTTTGAAGTACCACTGTTCTCATGGCAGTCAGTTAATCGGTTACCAATTCTAGGGAAGAAAAGGTTGCATTACTCATTATTTTGAGAAGCTTAGACAATTTTCTCAGTTCCCAGATTGATTTTGTTGCTCCATATGCTGGTAATACACCTGCCCACGATATGACAGTATCACTGAGATTCATGTGTGATAGTCCTTTGTTATTTCCAGGGCCTAAGTCATGATGGTATTTCCAGGGTGCATTGATTTGTCCCACTGGATTGACAGGCTTCTTGATTTCTCGGACATTTCGAATCTTCCCTTGAGGTAAAACTGTCGTGTGTCATACGGCCGGAACCAGGTATCCCAAAAAATAACTGCCAGTCCAATTCTTGGGTAGCCATTTATATGCTTTTCTTCCGCATATAAAGTAACAATCTTCCACTTTAGTAGTAACTTTACTATACCCTTGCTCTGCATGAAACTTTTTTCTGTCGATTATAGACAGTTGTTTGTAGAGATCAGCATTAAGTTTTACTTCTTTAATTGTCCTATGCATCAGTTCAACAAATGAATCATAGCTCGTGTTGCAATAGAATTTGATGTTATCGGATTTAGTGTAGCATCTATAAGGAACAGTTACATTGCAATAGCTCCAACCCACCTTGACTGTATCATTCTTATAAAAACACACAGTTCTTTTCTATCGAATAGACAAGTGCAATGCTACCTTATCTTTTGATGTGACATCCGGTGTATCATGAATTAAGTTTTCCCAGGTCTTGTTAGCCCCTAAGGGAACTGCAGTTAACAGTAGTAACAGTAGCCCCCCATATGCTGTTGGTAAAGCCGTGCAAATCCAGCTATTCGAAACATTGAAGGTTTCAGCATACACACATTTAATTGCCTGGTAAGTAAGTTTGGGTGCCACTCTGCATGCTTATTTAGTTCTACTTGCATGGCTGAGAACAGAAATGGCCGCAATAAAAAGATTATTGTCACCAGTACAGTCAACAGGATGGTCATGTAATATTTTTGTGGAAACAGTTGTTCTGCATTTCCGTTTTCTCTGGTTCTTCCAAGTAGGTGTATTTGGATCTTACTAGATTCCATCATCTTATTTTGGACACGTGATCTTACTCTCTGCCCTAATAGGACCTTCAGCACCGATGGTTTCTTCACTGGGTTTGAGACGGATCAGTCCTATTGATCTGACCCCCCCCTTTGTAGCCAGACTTTGTGCTTAGGGTCCCGATGGAGAGGTAAGATCTTTCTCCAGTTCAAAGTTCTTTACCAGCTTGCAGTGCATCAGGTGTATCCACGATGCTCGTTCTGATATTTTGACTGCAGTAGGTGTTGAAAGAAGCACCTGGTAGGGACCTTCCCACCTTGGCGATGCCCAGTTCTTTCGCTTCACGATTTTAATCCATACCCAGTCTCCTGGCGTCACTGCCACTTCCGATGTTTCGGTTTGTTTTTTATCTAAAACAGAATTTGACTGCAACAGATGTTTAGAACTCAACAACATTTTCATATATTCAGCTAGTGTAAAATCGGCTTCCTGGTCTGATGACATGAGAAGTTTCCACTGGGGTGTATAATAAGCTCTTCCAAACAGTTTTTCAAAAGGAGTCAATCCTTTTGCTGTAGGAACAGTTCTCATGCTCAACAGTGCCAGGGGTAAACAGTACAACTAAGTTTTTCCTGTTTCAGCTATTAATTTTCTCAATTTGCTTTTTAATATACCATTATGCCTTTCAACCAGCCCTGCAGACTGTGGATGGTATGCACAATGATTTTTTAAAGAAATACCAAAATGCTTACTTAACTGCTGTATGGTTTGATTTACAAAATGTGTACCATTGTCACTGTAGATTCTTTCCGGAATGCCAAACCTCGGAATAATTTCCTTGACAAGTACTTTTGCCACTGTAGCTGCATCCGGAATTTTGGTTGCAAAGGCTTCCACCCACCTGGAAAACATATCTATAATGACAAGACAATACTTTTTATTTTCACATTTGTTCAATTCTATGAAATCCATACAGATAGTGTGAAACGGATATGGTGGTGTGGGGAAACTCCCTTGCTTGGGCTTTATTGCCCCCTATGCATAATGTTTGTTACAAATCTGACACATCAAACAAATTTTTTTAGAGTAGTTTGTAAATCCGTACGTTGTGAACATTTGGTTCGCCAGCTGTACCATCCCCCCTGTTGAGACATGGCATTGCCCATGGCTCAACAATGCTGCATAGTGAAACAAATTAGAGGGTAGTATCGGTTTTCTTTCTTTAGAGATGTACAGCCCTTTTTCGAGGATTGCTCCTCGTTTTATCCATCGCTGTTTTTCAGCTTGCGTAGTGAGTGCCTGCATTGTTTTTAACATGTCTAGATCTAAGGTTTCAGATGGTTGCAATTCCTTATTTAAAAGAAATACTTCTGCGGACGCTTGTTTTGCAGCTGTATCAGCTCTCGCATTATCTTTTGAAATCCTATCCTGTTGCTTGGTGTGAGCTGTACATTTGCAAATGGCCACTTTCTGAGGTAACTGAACAGATTCTAAAAGATCTAAAATAAACTGTGCATGATTTATAGGTTTGCCAGTAGATGTTATCATTCCCCGGTTTTTATACTGTTGTGCAAACACATGTACAGTGGAAAAAGCGTACTGGCTGTCAGTAAAGATGTTTACACATTTACCCTTTGCTAGGGTACATGCCCGTGTCAGGGCAATCAATTCTGCTGCCTGTGCAGATAAATAGTGTGGTAAAGATTTTGCTTCTACAATCTCAGTATCAGAGACTATTGCATATCCTACTGGGATTTTTCCTGCAGGACCCCTTTTGCACGAGCCACCTACATAATATGTCACCTCGGCATTGTCCAAGGGGATGTCCGTGAGATCTTTTTTAGGTAGGGTGTTTTGCTCAATTACCTGCAGGCAGTGGTGGGGTGTGCCATCTACAGGGGTTGGGAGCAGCGTAGAAGGGTTCAAAGTTGTACATCATTCAATTGTCATATGAGGTTGGCTCAACAATATAGTCATGCAGGAAAGATGCCTAGCAGGGGAGACATATGCCACTTTTTCTTGCAGTAAAATGATTGCGACTGCATGGGGCACTCTCAAAGTGAGAGGGTGGAACAAAACTACTGAGGCTGAATCCTGCACTGCCATTGCAGCTGCAACTACTGCTTGTACACAGTGGGGTAAAGATTGTGCCACTGGGTCCAGTTGTGATGAATAGTAAGCGATGGGGAGTTGCTTATCCCCATGCTGTTGTGTTAATACTGATGTCATGTAACCCTGCCTGCAATCTACAGTCTGAAAAAACATTTATGATAGTTTGGCAATCCCAGAACTAGTGAGGGAGCTATTAACTGCTTTAGTTTACAAAAGGCAGACTCTGCCTCTGGTGTCCATTGTAACAAATCCTGCGCTGTCATAGGCGTCTTATATATAAGGTCTGTTAAGGGTGCAGATTCCAAAGCGTAGTTTGGAATCCAGCTTCGGCAAAAATTAGTTGTACCCAGGAAGGACATCATTTCCTTCTTGGTAGTGGGTTTTAGTGCTTGTAAAATTGCTACTTTTCTGTCCTTATCTAACGTTCTACCTTCCTTGGATATTACATATCCTAGGTATTTAACCTGTTTTTTCCAGAGCTGCAGTTTGTCTTTGTTTACCTTATGTCCCTCAGCAGCTAAAAATTGTAGAAGTGCTATGGTATCTTCCTTACAATCCTGCTGGGTGGGGGCCACCAGCAGAATGTCATCAACATAAAGTAAAACCTGGCTACCTCTTGGTGGGTGATAGTTTGGCAATCCCGCCAAGTTGCTTGCCATTTCTTGTGAGAATATCATTGGACTTTCACAATATCCCTGTGGTAGGTGTGTATATGTATATCTTTTTCCTTGAAATGTAAATGCAAACCAATACTGGCTATCATAGTGTAATTCATTGCTAATGTCTACCACAGAAAAATACTTTTGTTGAGGTTTTAAGTTATTCAACAGGATGTGTGGATCTGGCACTGTGGGTGCCCTTGGTATTACTGCATCATTTACAGCTTGCAAATCCTGGACCATACGCCATTCTCCATTGGCTTTTTTAACTGGAAATAAGGGTGTGTTACATGGCGAATCGGGAGATTCTATTAGTATCCCTCCTTTAAGTAATGATGCTATAATAGGCTTTATTCCCTGCCTCTGCATCTTTTCTTAAGGGATACTGTCTTTTTTGTGGTCTGAATTCTGACTTTGGCGTGATAGTGACTGGCCCCGCTGTACGAATGAGTCCTACATCTGATTTCCCTGTTGACCAGAGAGTCTCTGGTATACCTCGCAAGGCGTTTTCTTCCTCCTTTAATAGGAGTGTCCATCAGCTGTCTTTGCTAGATTGTAAGTGCACAGCTGGGTTGGTCTGAGTTATCCAATTCAATTTTTGTACTTGTACCCCCTGTCCTGACAATTCTAGTTCTGTCTGTTTCTCCCATCTCGTGGCTTTTTCTCCTAGGTCTGCCCATTTTATATTTTTGTTTTTAGTTAAACTAACATGTGGTAATTGATTAGATTTAAAAAGTGCAAAAAACTCCTGGGGCAGTGAACAGCTGGCTACACTGTTCCCTTCTGTGTCCCAGTACAGGTTACACAGCATCAATCTATTTGTATGATTCTTAAATAATTCTTTCTCATATTCCTTATCAGGTCCTGGTGTGTTACAAAAATACAGGGTACAGTGCAACAGGTGTTGGTTGTCAATGTCAAGGGAGGGAAACTTACTGATGGCTATGCTCATTAGTTCCTCGGTCACAGTCCCTGGACCAGTCGTAACCAAGTCCTGGCTGTACCAGTAAAACATTTCACCCTCCGATTGCACCACAAAAGTATTATTTTGTCACTGTGCTTCCATACCCTGCGTGGTTAGGACTACTGCTATACCAAATATCTGCATGAGGTCTCTGCCCAAGAGATTTACTGAGCATTTTGCAGAAACTACAATTTTGCTTTTCTGTGTTAATCCTGAAACTGGATCAGTTATTGCAATGTTATGGGAGAGAGGCTCCCGATACAGCTGTCCATTAGCTGCTTTGACCAGTATGTAATCAGGTGACTCTATGTTTTCTGGTAGTTTGGAGGGGTGTATCAGGGTCCATGATGCCCCTGAATCACACAAAAATTTGACCTCCCTTCCTTCTACCAAGAATGTAACTTCTGGTTTTGTGTCTGCTAAATAGAGTTCTAAGCTCAAGAAAGCTAGGTCTAATATTTCGTTTTCTTCATTGTTACTAACTTCCTGCACTTCCTCTACTCCCTCT
Organism: Protopterus annectens; assembly: GCF_019279795.1. Classification (NCBI taxonomy): domain Eukaryota; kingdom Metazoa; phylum Chordata; order Ceratodontiformes; family Protopteridae; genus Protopterus; species Protopterus annectens. The sequence goes on along the minus strand of NC_056733.1, from coordinate 1,210,796,671 downwards.
TTCACATTCTCATTTGTCCTTTCTTTGCTAGCCCCTTCTAGTGATTCTTGACTATCATATAGTCAGTCCTCATCCTCCTTGTCTTCCGTTGTTGCCTTCTTATTTTTCCTGCAATCCCTTGCCAAATGTCCCTTTTTACCACATTTAAAACATTCTCCCCTTTTCTTACGCCCTTCAAAGTCCTTTGATCACTGATCCGACTGCTTGTTTCCCTGTGCGTTTTTCTTGCCCTTTTTCCCAGACTGCACTACATAAACTTCTGCTCTGTCTTCTACAGAAAATACTTGAGCTTTCTTTTTCTTTTTGCTATTAAAATGCCTTTTGGCATGTCCAGCATATTCAAGTAATGATTGTAACCTGCTGGTATGATGGTCTATCATGTGTTTTGTAATAAAACTTCTTATAGGCGCACTACTGCCGTTCAAAAATGCATTCTTTAATTGCTGTTCATATGGGGAATCTTGCGTTTGATCTTCAGGAACCTGCATTCCACAGTGGTTATTAAAACATTCTAACAATTTGGCATAGTACCGGTCAATTGTTTCACCTTCTTGTTGGATGCATTGATTAATGCAAGTCCAGTCTGCCCTAGGTCTACATTTTGCAGAGATGCGGTCTGTAAGAGCTTTTACTCTTGTGTCTAATTCTGCGCTGCTATGTGGGAGGGGTCTTTGTGCAGCGTCACGAGGGTTCCATTTGCCACAAATCATGTACCAATCTGGCCCTACAATTTGTCTAACTACTTTTTCTACTTCTTCTCCTTTTAAGTTATAACTTAACCTCATTCCTTGTAAGTTTTCTGAGAATTTTCTAAAATTAATCTTCGGATGGGGAATTCCCTCAGTGGCTTTCCGGATATCTTCCAGAGTCCAAGGTCTATATACTAAGATAGTTGGGTCCTAATTGTCCTGACCTGCCTGAGGATTAGGTACTTCTATAAGCGGGCATATTTCTTCTTCTTTTCCTATAGGTCATGAATTCTTAACTATTTGCCATAACTCAATATCTTCTGAATTATTTGCCTTTGTTCGGGACCTGGTCCCGATGGGATCTCTGATTTTAGTTCGTTTTAGTTTTATAATACCTCTATTATCAGTGACCACAGGATATAGTGGGGGTGGACTAACCTGTTCACTCACTTCATATTCTGGTAAGGGAGGCAGAGGTACTGATGCTATTACTAAGTTATTATCCTCCTTATCTAAAAACATTGCTTTTGAATCTTTGTTCCTTTGGTCCCTATGGTTTACTTCCGCTAGCCACCTGTGTGCTTGAGGAATTCCTAACCGCCGTTGCTTTTTTACCTGACCCTTGGAATCGTTTTTGAGTTGTTTGATAAGTTTGATAAGCGAGGATTTTTCTAATTTTCCATCAAATTCATATTTATTAACCCATTTTGAAAAATATCTAATATTATCGGCGCGTTGCGACTGCATATATTTTGCGTCTTCCGTTAACGGCGGGCTCTGGGGTGTTTTTGTGCAATTATTACCCATTTTATTTTACCTTTGATTGTTACGTAACTTCTCTTAATTTTTAACGTGTACCGCGGATTTTGTTATAGTCTCTTCAGAATGACTGCCTACTTATTCTGTTTCGCCTGATCTATGACAAGACAATACTCTTTTTTTTTATCCCTGACTGTAAGAAAAATACAGTCTGATAAAAAACAATGCACATCTAGTCCCTGATCTGAAACAGAAAACAGAAAAAAGTAGATTCACCTTACCTGAGCCCACGTGATTGATCACCGATTCGCGGAGACCCGTCCTTCAGTCACAGATCAGAAAGTGGCTGGCCTATTTTGACGACAATTCAGTCGGAGGACTTTTCATATAAGAAGAACTGATTTGGTTTCTTCCCTGTACGGTTTTAGCCACCTGGCAGTCTGATCCGAGGCAAAGAGAGGGTTCCGGTCCGAAGGACCAATCTGTAAAAGGAAAAACTTCAAAGATCAATACACGTTAGGTTCAAGCAAGGCACCCTTTATTACTTGCAGCAAGGAGACAAAGCATGTAGGTACAAGGTTTGTCTAACTTTCTGGTGGTCAGTATATTATTTTTATACAGTTCTCTTCATGTCACATAGAAAATGTTACTAATCTACTGCTGACGTAGTTGGACACAGCTTTCTGTATGTTACACAGAAAATGTTACCAGGCTTATTGCTGACATGGTCAGATTATTGCTGTCTTTGCAAAAACATTTGAGAAAAACAACCTGGCCTTGAGCTTATTTTAGCCCACCTTGTCTCTTCAATTCTTCCATTTTACAGTTCTAATACATGCGATACATTTTGTCTAGATTCAAGGTACATTTCTAGCTTTGGCACAAGTAGTGCTGACTATAGTTTAAGCTTTCAAACATCTATTGTTTTCTTTATCAAGACTTCTAGCAGCTGCACATTTTCTCATGGCATAAGCAGAAATAGAATGTCTCTTATTAAGTTTCCTGTAGCTGCACATATTTTCATTGCATAAGCAGAATAAAGTGTCTTTTATTAAGTTTCTAATGGCTGTGCAGATTCATGCAGTATGAACAGAATAAATGTATTAACCCTTTTAAGCCTTTAATGTACTAAGCATGCACATTGCTATTATGCATTTTCCTAACAACACTCTTAGAAAAAAACTGTCAAGGAGGTTGCCAGTGGTGCACCCCCTACATTCCTCACACCATCAGCGATTACATATGCAGGATCCATCCTTCAAGTAGTCAAGCAAGAACATGCACCTCCCAAGAAATCCATGGCCACATTGTTAGTTGACTTAGAAGAAAGAGCCTTTGATTTATTTCACTCTGCATATCTCACCTAGTCTTGTTGTTCCTGCATTGATCTGGGATCATGCCATGCAGACAGCTTCCTTCATTGTTGCCATATTCCTTATGGTGATGCAGTACTTGAGCTATGGTCCTCCCTACATATCCTGTGGGTAACCAGGATAAAACATTTGACCATTGTGACAATGCTTCATCCCATGTGTCTTTCCTTGACAGTAAAGGAAGTGTGGGTGTAGGGCCTTTGCTAGCGATCCATTAGGATAAGAACACTTTGAAATCTTATATATCTTAGGTATTGAATTCTAACACTTGCCAAAGGTAAATGCTAGGATACAGGTTTGAAGAGTGTGAACAGCAGAAAAAGAACTCTGGAGCACAAGAGCTTTGTCTGCACTTCTCATCTGCTGTAGGAGACATGAGACACCAGAACGTGAAATGTTGACAATATTACCAGATAGCAATTGCAATGTTTATTAATTTCTGTTAATTATGCCTAATGGACTAAACAGTCATTGTTATTTCCTTCTTTCTCTCTTTGTCTCTTTTCTTTTTACTCTTTCTTCCTGTCTGTTTAATCTACAGCTATAATTTCAGTGATATAGTATTAATATTACAGCTGCTAATGTTGCTGCCTTATAGGGCTCTGTTCTGCTATTTGGTTCTCAGCTAGGGTGCATTTTGTATAGAGACAGCATGTTGTCCACGTGTCCATATAGGTTCTCATTGAGTGCTCTGATTTCCGCCCACATTCCTAAGATCTGCTATAGATGTATTGGAATTTCTTTAATTTTGCTGTAGGTATGGATGCATTCAAATGTGTGTTCATGTCTTGTAGGTTGCTGCCTCATTCAGGTTAAGTTTATATACTTTGCACTCAATGACTGCCAGAAAAGACTGCAGTACTTTGTTGGGGTAAGTAAATAATCAGTGAATTAATTTTATGAATAAATAAAAGCATTAGCAATGAATTCATTAAAATAATATGTTTAAGAAAGTTTGAGTCTGCCTTTGCAAATGTGGCTGAGTTTTTTAGTTCTTCTATTTGATTAAGAGGTAGTATATAATAACTGGACCTTCATATCTTTTTGTTTTGATCCAGCTGTTTACCTTATTTCCACGTTATGGAATGTTTATTCTGGAACACATACTGTAGAATGCATGTGTTTAGAGTAGCACTCGTCCTCAGACTAAAAGCACTTACTTTCTGCCTTTAGAACACACTCAGACTTAAGGCCTGTTTAGCATCCCGAGGCTCAGTCATTGATCTGGACACAAAGCAATGCTTTTTCAGCAGTCAAGCCAAGAATTTGTCAAAATAAAAAAGTTTAATATGCAATTATTCTGATTTATTTATATATACAAAGTAACAATACTTAATGTACATGTTAAATTTTAGTTACGCAAATGTTTTTACTTAAGGCAGAAATTGAAGCTTTTTAAAGAAGGCATAATACATTTTCAAGATGTACAGTCTGTTCAGCTTATCTTTGTTCTTCAGCTTATAGAATGGGTTTTCTGATGCTAGCTGAGAGGATAAAGATTAGGACTAAGGCATCTTAAAAAAATGTCCACTGTATTTATTCTGACGTACAATTAACTACAATCAATGGAACAGACTGACTCCAGTGTATGCTGTCCCTCAGGTAATTGGCCATTATCTTTTCTGTTTTATGGAAGGCAATTTGCATACTTTAAGCTGACATGTTTTACTAAAAGCTTTGACTCTATCTAGTTGGTATGCACTTCATATTACTTTATCTGTGCAGGAACAGTGGAAGGAAATTTGCATTTGTTCTGGAAAGTTAGGGAGCTCTGAAAGGAAGTGATTCAAATCACAGGCAGGCCTGTTGTGACTTGCTAAAAATGGTGACTTTAACTGGAAGTAGCAGCCCTTATCCTGTAGGCAGATTACTTTAATGTGGAAGTTCAAAGCATGACACAATGACTTTACTGAAGTCTGCTGTCATGCCAAAGGACATGCGTGCACATATAAGCAGCAGCCATTTTACATACTATGCTATTCTGTGCACTATGATGACAAAGAATGTGCTGCACTCTGCTGTGCTTACTGTAAAATCATATGCGGTCACAAGGGATTTGTGCTGTATTCTGAAGTGTTCACTGTAAAGTTCCATGCTACACTCTGCAGTGCTCACTGTAAAGTCATGTGCAGCCACAATGGCTCTGTGCTACACTCTGTAGTGCTCACTGTAAAGTCATGTGCAGCCACAATGGCTCTGTGCTACAGTGTGTAGTGCTCACTGTGAAGTCATGTGCAGTCACAATGGTTCTGTGCTATACTCTGCTGTGCTCACTGGAAAGTCATGTGCAGTCACAATGGCTCTGTGCTACACTCTGCAGTGCTCACTGTAAAGTCATGTGCAGCCACAATGGCTCTGTGCTACACTCTGTAGTGCTCACTGTAAAGTCATGTGCAGCCACAATGGCTCTGTGCTACAGTGTGTAGTGCTCACTGTGAAGTCATGTGCAGTCACAATGGTTCTGTGCTACACTCTGCAGTGCTCACTGGAAAGTCATGTGCAGTCACAATGGCTCTGTGCTACACTCTGTAGTGCTTACTGTAAAATCATATGCGGTCACAAGGGCTTTGTGCTGTATTCTGAAGTGTTCACTGTAAAGTTCCATGATACACTCTGCAGTGCTCTCTGTAAAGCCATGTGCAGTCACAATGGCTCTGTGCTACACTCTGTAGTGCTCACTGTAAAGTCATGTGCAGCCACAATGGCTCTGTGCTACAGTGTGTAGTCCTCACTGTGAAGTCATGTGCAGTCACAATGGTTCTGTGCTATACTCTGCAGTGCTCACTGGAAAGTCATGTGCAGTCACAATGGCTCTGTGCTACACTCTGTAGTGCTCACTGTAAAGTCATGTGCAGCCACAATAGCTCTGTGCTACAGTGTGTAGTGCTCACTGTGAAGTCATGTGCAGTCACAATGGTTCTGTGCTATACTCTGCTGTGCTCACTGGAAAGTCATGTGCAGTCACAATGGCTCTGTGCTACACTCTGTAGTGCTCACTGTAAAGATATGTGCAGTCACAATGGCTCTGTGCTACACTCTGTAGTGCTCACTGTAAAGTCATGTGAAGTCACAATGCCTCTGTGCTACACTCTGCAGTGCTCACTGTAAAGATATGTGCAGTCACAATGGCTCTGTGCTACACTCTGTAGTGCTCTCCATAAAGTCATGTGCAGTCACAATGCTCTGGGCTGTACTCTGCAGTGTTCACTGTAAAGTTCCATGCTGCACTCTGCAGTACTGACTGTGAAGCCCTGTGCAATTACACTGGCTCTGTGTAACACTCTTCAGCACTCATTACAAAGCCCTGTGTAGTCACTTTGTCTGTGTGTTTCACACTGCAGTGTTCACTGTAAAACACTACAAAGTACAGTGTTTCACTCTGCAATACTCAGTGTAAAGTGCATGCAGTCATATTGGTTCTGTGCTACACTCCACAGTCTTCATTCTAAAGTCCTGTGCAGCCAGACAGTGCTCACTGCAAAGTCATGTGCAATCACTCTGGTTTTGGCTGCATTCTGTAGTGGTCACTATAAAGACCTGTGCAATCACACTACCTCTGTCATTTTTTGGTACTCAATGTAAAGGCCCATGCAGTCTCTGTGTTGCAGTTTGCAGGGTTCATTGCAAAGTTCTGTGCTGCATTCTACAGTTCTCACTGTAAAGCTCTGTACAATCACACTGTTACTGTGCTGCACTATGTGGTACTTACTGTAAAGCCCCATTCAATTACATTAACTCTGTGCTGCACTCTGCAGTGTTATTATAAAGAACTGCAAAGTGCAGGGCATACTCTATAGTACTCAGTGCTGCATCTGCAGTGTTCACTGTAACCCACTGAAAAGTGCAGTGCTACACTATGTAGTATTCAGTGTAAAGTCCTATGCTGCACCCCACAGTGTTCATTTTATAGTCCTGTGCAGCTGGATGAGCACTGTCCTGCACCCCAGAGTGCTCACTGCAAAGTGATGTGTAGTCACTCTACCTCTGTGCAGCACTCTGCAGTGCTCACTATAAAGCTCTCTATAATCACACTGGCTCTAGCTGACACTTTTCGGTGCTCAGTGAAAAGGCCCGTGTAGTGACATTGACATGTGTGTTGCCCTCTGCAGGATTCATTGCACATTCCTATGCTGCACTCTACAGTGCTTATTGGAAATCCCTGTGCAGTCATATTGGCACTGTGCTACACTCAGCAATGTTCACTGTAAAGTATCGTGCAGCCACACTGACATTTTGCATATTCTGCAGGACTTACTCTAAAGTTATATGCAGTTGCACTGTTTCTGTGCTGTACTCTGCAGTGCTCACTGGAAAACTATGTGCAGTTACATTAGATGACGTTGTGAGGCAGTCTGCAGTGGTCATTGTAATGCTTTCTGCAGTTATACTTGCTCTCTGGTAAACTATGCAGTGGTCACTGGAATACTCTATTAAGTCAGATTGTCTTGCTGATCACACATGATATGGCACAACTTGAGCAATGTGCTAGTCATAGTGAGACTCCTTTTTAAATTGACATTATGAAATAGGGTTGCAGGGCAGATAATTGTATCAAGTGGTTTAGTTGAAAGCCATGTGCAAAATAAAACTAGTACCAACATGATTGTTAAATTGAGAAGAGTTGGTGTCAGTCAGGTTTGAAGTGAGTGGGATGGGTTGGGTAGTTTAGAAGAATTTAGATGGTTGTTGATTGACATGAAAACTATTTAGGATATTGTTAATGTGCATTTTGAAGTGAGGTATAGTATGGTTTCTTGTCTGGTCTTATTTTATGTTTAGTTTGGTTTCTTAGATGTTTGTAAATGGTCTGTGATTTGTTATTTGACCATTCATTCTAAGCTTTATCTCTTTGTTTCATGAGTGGCTTACTTTTTCCAGTTAAGCATGGAGCAGGGTAAGATTTAACTGTCTTGTTTATAAAGGGAGCATGGCAATTGAGTGTGGTAAGAAATACAGTATTGAATTTAGAGAGTGCTTCATCTAGAGGAAACATTTTTAGTATATTCCAATTGACTCACAGTTGATGTTGCTTATGGGTATAACGTTGGTGTCTTATGGCAAAAGCTGGGAGATAACCATGTAAGGTGCTGGGGAGTGTCTTGGATGAAGTTATACTTTGGGGAGCAGTGGTGAGGAAACAATCCAGTAAGGATTGTTTGTGTTTTGTTATACCTTGTTATTGTTGGTGTTATTAGTTGGGTGAAGCCATACAGTTGTATAGAGTGTGAGAGGTTGTAGAAGTTGATAGCTAATCAGTTGATATTTAGGTCACCTAGTATGCAAGTTTCCATATTAATGTGGGAGGATAGCCAGTAAAAGATATTTTCGGTGGTAGAGATGCTATTTCTGAGACAATATATATGGCTATGATAGCTGTACTCTTATGGTTGTTTAGCTGTTGTTCAGGGATGAGTATTTCTGCATTATTAAATTGTGGGGGGATAATGGGGAATGGAGAGAGAGAGATTAAGAGCTGTGTTATAGATGACAGCTACCCTGTCAGCCTTTTTATGTACTCTGTCTCTATGGAGGATGTGGCAACCAGGAGAGTTGGATTTCCTCATTTTTTATGTTTTGTTTTAAAAGGTTTCATTAGTGATCTGGATGTCAGTAGAGTGGGTTGTGATCCAGGCATGTACTTCTGTTATTTTGTTACATCTATTGCCAAGGTTTTAGTGATAGAAAGCAGCCCATTATTTAGTGAACTGCTACTTTGCCGGAGATATGATATTGAGAAAGGTCTAGGTTGAAACTGTTTGAGTTTGATTTTATATTTGGTGGTTATTATTTGGGAAGGTGGCTTTTATGATTGGTAGTTAATTTTAAAATAATATATGTGATAATTTCAGTACAGGGAGGGAATAATGGAGTGGAAACTGTACAATGTTTTAAGTGAGGGTACCGTAGTGTGGGGATGGTAGTTGCCCTTAAGTTTATGTTGATAAGATATGGCTTGAGCAACTAGAATTAACGGAAGAGTAACTAGCAAGCTAATTGTTGGCAATAAGTTATGGCTTGAACAACTAGAATTAGAGGAAGAGTAACTAGCAAGCTAATTGCTGGCATAGTATAAGAGTATAGTTTAACAAAGTAGTTTTAATAGAGAGGAAACATGCTCTTTTTGAGTGGTGTAGGGAATGGTAGCTAAGTTAGCAAAATAGTCTACAGAATACTTGTGAGGTGGTTTAGGGACGATACAATTCTAAAGAGATAGCTGAGATTAGAGAGATTTCCGATGGTAAATGTGATTTAAGTGAGGGTGGATTGTGATTTCTATGAGTATCTCATTGGTTGTTATTGCAACAACTAATGTGCATGGGGTATGTATTAGGAAGTAATCAATATGGGTAGGGAGGTGGAGCTAAGTGTGATGGTATGACAGAGGAATTGTTTAGGGCAGAGAAGAGGCAGGAATGATGGGATAGAATAAATTTAGAGGAGTGAGGGTGGGTGGAATTGAGGGAAGGGTCAAGGACGGGAATCGCCCTAGCAGGACAATAATACACTTCAGAAACAATCTATACAAGGCTGAGAAATGAGAGAGGTTTCTTCACTGGCAAGTGCAGTAGAATATATGCAGGTTTGCTATTGAATCCCTGGAGAAGGGAAGGGCAAGACAACAGAGAAAAAGGAAAACGTATGTTGTTGTCTTTCGGCTTTTCCTGGTTAGGGGTTGCCACAGTGGAACTCTGGTCCGCTAATGATTGGCAGTAGATTTTCATGAACGCCGAGATGCCAGCTCGAAATTCAACCTTCAATGAAGGCACACCCATTTACGCATGTCTTTCGAATGCCCACCCAATGAGATTAAGGCTTAGGAAAGGAGTTCTGAGGGGAGGGGAAGAAAGATTCTCTGTGCTATATAGTAGTCATTTAGCTGCAGTGATTTCTTTCTGTCAAATACTGACTTTTGAGGAATGGTACACTTGCAGATAACCTCTGCACCTGTACAGTGTTACAGAATTTATAATGTCATGATGAGTGTTACTTTGTGACATATGTTTGTTGATGCATACCATGATTCAGTCTCGCAAGCCTTCTCTGATGATGTCAGTAAGTCAGTATTTTATCATATGTCTTCAGGGTTAAAGAATCAAAATAAGTAATATGAATTAAATGTACACATACACAGCAGAGTGTGTAGTCCTGATATGATTATATTACTCATTGTGTCTGTAGGTTATTATCATGCACTAATGAAGTTCTTAGATGTGAGATATGTTAACAAATGTCTTTGTTATTTTTCATATCAGACATGAAGTCATAGTTGACAGTACTGAGATGTTTAAAATAAATGGAGAACAAGAAGTCAGCTCCACTACAAGTGTGCAGTGTCACCATAAACATGCCTATACTGACTGCAATACACATTATATAAAGGGGTGTACACTGTAGTTCAAATGTGTATGTGTATATACTGGCTGTAGTACAGATATGTAAGGGTGTATACTATCTGTAATACAGAAATGAATGAGAATGAACTTGAATTTTTTTCTAAGAGGCACACTGCCATATTTCAGAGACATCTCTTAGACTAAGTATTAGAATAAGTAATTCTGTTTTTAAACACATAATATATTCATATCTGTCTGCAGAGTACTGACTGTTACATAGTTATGTAATATATAATTATGTGTGGTAGTCATGATTCTTGGCATTAAATTTTTTGTGTTTAATACTATAACATGGAACTATACTGTATGCATCCCTATATATATATATATATATATATATATATATATATATATATATATATACATATATAGTGCCTCTTTATGACTTACACAATATTACATAGGTATTGCACATGACAGTCCAATGTTACCTAAACATTAGGTGGCACCACTGAATTATATATATGCCGGCATGTAGATCAAATAATTTAGACCAAGTCAAAGCTGCTTGTATATTTTAAGTCATGCTTTTGCATTTCTGTACTGGTATTGTGCATTTTACTAGGTGAAAACTACAGCAGTGAAAACCTGAAAACAACAGTGTGTTGTATACACATCCATAAGAATCAGAACCAAACGATGTCTTCATTTAGGAGACCCTGTCACCTTGTTCAGTATTGCTGTATGTGTCTCCTGTCAATTTCTATCTGTATACAGCAATGTGTTAGACTGTGTGTTCTCCGTGTGTTGTACAACATACTTGGCTTGATGCATGTTTGTGCAGATATGTGTAGTAAACGTAAATATTCTATATATAGTTACAATAACACTTTTTGCGATGTATTCTAAATTGCTTATATGATTTCTGGTTTTAAAAGCAAAATTAAGAAAGACAGAGATGAGCCTATGAAAATATAACTATCGATTGCATCCCCAGAAAACACAGCCTGTATAAAATACCTCAGAATGTTTCTGTAAAATGTACACAACACTTAAACACAAATAAGGCCATTGCAACATGCTGTAAAACAAATGGGTTCCAAGAGTAACTCCAATATGTGCATAAATAGTCATAAGTAATACTTTTCTGTAAAATATAATATTCTGTAAGATAACATAGTTATATTATTGTTCTACATAAACATGTCTACCAATTTCATTTACCACAACAATTATTCTTTCATTTTGGAATGCATTTTGGGTGGTCCTCAAGGAAGGATATTCAGGAGTACAGTGGAGCCAAAAGCAGCATATCATATTCAAGCCTAATGGTTGTTACATGTCTGACCACACACTTTATATATGCAAAATAAAACAGAAGGACTATGCTGTAGGCATGACAAAGGTTATTCATATATAAAGTACATGTACATCAGACAGACAGAGGTAAATTTGTGCTTATGCATTTCAAATGCTATTTAAACATTAATGTGGTATGTATGACCATATGCACTCATCAGTGTAAAGAACACTTAGTTTGGATGTTGGTGGCACAGTTAATAATGCTGTCTGACAGTGCTTTAGTCTCTGATCTGATTTACAGATGACACTTATTCTGTGAACATTCAAGATGCCTTCTCTGTATCTGCATGGGTTTTCAATGGCTACTTCAGTTTCCTTTAGCATTACAGGTGTGATGAAGGTGAACTAATGCTCTTCCAAATTGCACTTAGGTGTGTGTGTGCGTGTGTGTGTGTGTGTGTGTGTGTGTGTGTGTGTGTGTGTGTGTGTGTGTGTGTGTGTGTGTGTTGAGTGTGTGTGTGTATCTGCATCCTGTGATGGACTGACATCACAATCTGCATTTCTTCTCTGCCATATACTTATCAATGGTCAGGACAGACTTCAGGTCTCCTGTGAGCCTGAAAAGGATAAAGCCAGTACTGGAGAATGAATGAATGCATACTTTGTACATAACAATAAATTTATGCTTGAGTGCTTTAAAATCAGTTTAGCAATATTCATAAATATCAGTTCTCATGACTTCTAAATGGATAATTTAAGGCTTACTTCAAACAGCATCCACCTATAAAATTTTAAATCTATGGATTAATATACATTGTCTCAAATAACATTTAGAGAATGCTCAAGGTGAGTTTTCCCAACCTGCTCTCTCTGCTGGGTGTGAAATGTTTTGCTTGTCTCAGGCATGAATCCATAGCGATACCATAGTTAAAAAGATCCGTATCCACTGCTGGAGTTTAGTGATAAGGTTCTCTTACACATCAAGTATGTGGAAAGCCCTACTATAATCTCCAAATGTGTGGGTCTTGAATTGCTGCCGTAGGTACATTATCATTATTTATGGATATGGGGCACATATCGACAATATGCACCTCAAACCAGTAAAAGACCATGTAGTTGCTGCTGCAATTAAGCAGCGTTAAGAGTAAAATGGCAGTACCATAATGTGCTATTTAGCGATAAACCGCCAGGCATGAACATATCATGAAGCCTTGCTCTACCTTTGTGATGTCAGTCTCAGACTTACTCAGCCTTCTGTTCACTATAATGAATAAGAAAACCAAAGGTGCACATACTAGGTAAATACATGCTAAGGTATACTAAAGAAAAAGTTTTGTAACCACAAACGACAAAAATAGATTTAATAAAACATAAAACAAATGGTCAAGCACTTTTGGCCCTTCCAACATGGGACTTCATCAGAACCATTTGAAACAAATAAAAAGAGCGTTTTATACAAAGCAATTAAAACCATGTGATGTGACATGTGACACACTACTCAATTAAAACATACTCCTTAAAGCTATAAACCACCTTATAAAAATACACTTACATGAACAGCTAAAGCTACATAAAAGAATATATGAACATGTTTATGCCATTTAAAACAAAAGTATTAACAAATGTGTTATATAAGCATACACTGCCTTGCAACCTATGCACTAATTTTCTCTTTGGTATAGTGGACATTATTAAAAAAGACATAAGGGGTGTCACTGGGAGAATGAACTTGAGAGAAGGGAATTCATCTGGCAGCTTAGACTGAAAGCCACAATACTTCCTGGTATTAATGAAAATGTTTCAGTTGCACCCATTTTAAAAATCAAAGCTGCAGAATTATAAAATACAACATTTTTTTCTTTATTATTATTTCTTTCTGTGCTAGCCTATTTTATTCACAAATTCTACTTACTTAGGCTTAGTTTTAGCTCTATAAACTGATGTTTACTGTAGCTGGTCTTGTAAGTGTATTTTTCTCCTACAAGAATACCACAGTAGCCCATTCTTGGTCTACCACTCTTTAATATCTACATCAACTCCTTGCAGAAGGCTCCCAAAGATACCATAGTAATTCAGTATACAGACGACTCTACTCTCACCTGCTCAGCCCTTGTCTTCTCTTCACTACAAAAGATGACACAAGACTCCTTCACTTTTATTGAAACATGGCTGTCCAACTCTCAGCTTCTTCTAAACTATTACAAAATAAAACTCATGCTTTTCACCCCTAGAAACAGTACTGAGTTTGAACAATCCTTCACAATCACCTCCAAAGATAATATCCCCTTGAAGCAGTATAAGCTCTTGCTACAACAACATTGTGAAGTTTGTCTCCAACCTCTCTTCATATTCCCCTCATTGATTCGCATTAAAAAAATAAATTAATAAAAAATAAAATGGTTAGGGCTACCTAATCACCTGACCTATTCCCAATTAATCAGAGCTCACACCCTACTATATCAATCAGAAAACTGTCCAGCATTACAAAACTTTATAACAAACGGTGCTCTTACCAGATGGCTACGATCTAGTTCTTAAGCTTTCTTTATCACCACCAAATCAAAAATCTTGGCAGGTGACTAACTATACTGTAAATATGTCACAAAGTTAAGGAACTCCACACCACTCAACATAAAGCATATTTCAAATTGTCCCAGTTTTCAACTTCTACTTAAAGAGCATCTCTCTCAAAAATGGTCCTGCCATACTCCTGACTAGTCCTAACAACCTTTCAAGCATCTCTCTGTCTCAGTCTGTACTGCCAGCTTTCTCATTTTCTCTTAACTCACAATCTAGTACCTAACCACTTTCTTTATTCTTTTAACTGATTATAGCTGTACCCAATATCCAACTATACATATTTTCTGACATCCTCTCAACATTAGACTTATAAAATGTACAAGTTATTGTTCTTCTATCATCTGTATGTAATATAAATCTTTCTGTACTTTCAACCAGCCTTGCTGTCCCTTTAAATTCTCTGATTAAGCTGCATTTGTATTTTCATCCTGCTCTCTCTCTCTCTCTCTCTCTATATATATATATATATATAATGTTTCTACTGTACAAGCGATTTATTTTGCACATGAAATTTGTCCCTGGGAATCTGCTGTAAAGGGATATGCTGGTCATCTCACTCTGACTAGTCTAGTAATCAAATGCTAAATAAAAATAAAATCAAATATTATTATTATTATTATTATTATATGTTTTTGTTTTATAATATGCTGACTACTGATGTGTGGATATATTTACATAGTTGCATGAGTTGTCTATCAGTATGGGTTCCCTTCACATGGTCGACATTTCAGAATGCTGACATTCATATGGCCAAGACCATATGATCAACATTCGAAATGTCGACCATGCGGAACCGGCATCTCCGTACAGTACGTAATGGAAAGATTTCCATCTTCTGCACTGTAGTGTGATCTTGGAGTAGGTATATTTAAGTTCCGGGGGTTATGTGGGGCGGAGCCCCCCACAGGGGGTGCCATCAGCATATATGCCTACACAAGATGTATCCCTGAGGAAAACAAAATGCTATCAAATGAACTCCAGAGGCATGGTTTTGCTGTACAGGGATGGAGTAGTGTATGCCAGCAGAGTGACCAATGGTGAAAGGATATTTTCTACCAGGTGAATGCTGGTGGGGTGGGGGGTGTGGCCATGTAGTGTAGACCTGTTGACAATGTGGATGTTTGGCTGTGTATGTCAACAGCAAAGGAATATCAATGATGCCAGACCTTCCACAAGTAAGGGGTCATAAGCAACCTCTCTCACAAAAAGAAATTCTGCTCCTCTGTCACTAGGTGGCTGCACCACAGGCCGTATCTCTGGATGATTCAATGAAGCAGCTGCACTGCCTATTCCGACAGGTATGTGACGCCATATTAATTTAAAATATCAGTGCACATCTATGTGACTGCATATGTTCTATATCTATTTCTTATACTATGTGAAAGTGATTCAGAATATCAGCACCAGTAGAAGGGTGGCAAATTGATACACCAGTGTGTACTGTACAGTATTATAGTGTTTGTTACATTGTATCACTTAAGATTTAATATTGTTGCTCATGTAGTCGTGCATTCATTTCAGGGCTGTCAGGCACTGGCGTGTAAATGATAATTATGACTTCTTATAAAACTTTATTTTTTTCACTTTGAGTCTAAGTATAGTTATTTTTGAACATGAATTATGGTTATGTATTTGTTATTTATCTGCATTTGTTAACTGAGATGATACAACTGAGTTAAAAAAATTCAGTGGAGGCCTGAGCAGAAAAGTACATTTTATGATCACAGTGTGTAGGTTTTACTGTACATATTTTATAAGAAAACATTTAGAAAGCAGTAGCTGTGGAGCCTTCTGTGTGGAGTCTACATGTCCTCCCTGTGTTTACATGGGTTTCCTCTGGTTTCCTCTCACACTCCAAAGATATATAGTAGGTTGATTGGGGAATCTACATTATCTGTAGGTGTGAGTGCATGTATGTGTGATATAGAAGGAAGAACCTGCCACTACTTCAATTTTCCCCATTTGGCTTGTAAACCTTGTGGGTAGCAGTAGCAGTTCACAGGGTAAATCTTGAGGAGTCAGCTCTGACTCATTTGAGTGACGACGATAGAGAACAATGTGATGCATTACAATAAGAAAATAAAACAGTGAAATATATCGCAGTCACATTTCCATATCTGGCAAATAAGCATTCTATTTGCCTTAGGTATTTACTGGCTATTTGCTAAAAGTCAGATAACTTAGAGGACATCCAGGAATGTTGAGAGAGGTGATTAGCATAAACCGCTACAAAGGTATCTTGAAGTGGGTTGGAAGTACCTTGTTAAGTTCAGTACTAACGTCTTTTCCCGGTTAGGGGTTGCCACAGTGGAACTCCGGACTGCTTATGATTGGCAGTGAATTTTTACAGTATCGAGGTGCTAGCCCAATGCCTAACCTTCAAAGAAGGCACACCCATTCATGTACGCACCTACCTGCATGTCTTTAAATGTCACTCAACCATGGGGAGGACATGCAGACTACATACAGAAGGCACTCCAGCCGAGAATCAAACCAGAGACCCTTTTGCTGTGAGGTGACAACGCTAACTGCTGCACCACTGTGGCTGTCACCTTATTAAGTTTAGTACGATGTTCTAAAGTTCTGGTATGAAAGTCCCTGATGTCATCATTGTAGAATCATCAGCATTTGTATAACAGAGATTTGTTCAGTAATTTTATATAATATCATTAATGACTGTATTAGACAACAGCGGTCCTAAAATGGATGCTTGTGGGAGATCAGTGGTAATGGGAGGATAAAGGTTTTGTCATTGGACACATTGTGAGCAATTAGCTGAGCAATGTTCAAATCAATTTAAAGTGGGTCTCCATATATCAGGTTTGGTAGTCTGGTAAGTTGACATTTATGTTACATAGTGCAGAATGCTCTGGATAGATTTAAGAAAATAGAGGCACTAAGTTAAGTTTTTGTTTTTCCTCTTGTCAGTTTCATTTAAGAAAGAAAAAGCAGTGCAGTCATTGTGGTGTGAGTAGGACAAAAATAAGCTGTGTGGTAAGTAAAGTACTACCTGCTTGTGTATACAGTTTCAAGTGTCCTTGATATGGGAGAAAGGATAAGTACTGGTCAATAACTGATGAAGTCAAGTGAGGTGCCAACTTTGTGGGGATGGATTATGTAAAATTATTTCTACAGATGAGGGACATATTGTACCTTATAGATCTCTGCTGTTACTGTCATTGAATTTACAGATGGACCTACCACTTTCATTGCCGACACAGATGTGAGTCATACTTCTCAACTATCCAGATATTCACTGAATGTCCACATTTTTATCTCATATTTTGGTCTATTCCTCACAAAAGTTGTGGTTTTCTGTCAATTCACTGAGGATTAAAGTTATTAAGCAATGACAGATATTTTAATTTCAGATTTCATATCCTTCAGAAAACACATACTAAAGTAAAATGCATTAATCTAGCTCCTTTATAAACTTATAAGAGCAATAATTAAAATCGGACCCTGATTTGTGGCCTTTGCCCCCCCCATTATTTTTGGCTTTGTCTGAAGTTCTTGTGCAAAGAATTTGAGAGGTATGATATGAGTGACAGCAGTGTCACTGACAGAGTGATGGACAAATTTAGGCATGCAGACTGATGAATGTAGCATAGAAAGCACAGCTTTCTTGGACACCAGTGATGTTTTGTATACGTGAAGCGCAAGACATAAAGAACAGTTTTGCATGTGATATATTTGGTATCTGCGGTGGCACTGATGTACTATCTTCTTTAACATTCTTTAACTGCAATAGGAAGTCACTCTAAAGCTACTGCACTATATCCTCATTAGCCAGAGGTATCCATGATGACCAGAGTGATAACTGAATATATGAGCTGTCTTTACATATGTGCTTACTGCTGCAAACCAATGAGCAACTAAACAGGCAACTCAAAGTACATCTTAAACACAACAAATGTCAAGGTATGGTCAAGGTTTTAATAAAAAACAGCAAAAATCTCACAGTGGCACAATACAAAAAAGCACTCTAGCACCTCGGCTTCACATAAGCCTTCAAGCACATCTTCTTGAAGCTACTGAGGTCCTATACTCATTTAGTCAGAGCTTCCATGTGCCTGGCTTGGACATGTGTGACTACAAGACTTGGATTGCTTCTAAAACTGTCTGGACCTACAAAACTGATATAAGCAGGAGTGGCTCATGCTATTGGACTGCAGGACTGCAGCCCCCAAGCTGTAAAACAAGAAAAATCAACAAAAGAGAAAATAAAATAACAAAAAGAAAATAATAAAATAAAAGCAACTGCAAGTCCCAGAACATTGCGCATGTGCACTCGTGGCATTTCCTGATATTCGGACTGCTGGTGAACCAGTCTGGAGCATGCGCACAGAATCCAGACTGTCTCCACCAGCAGTCCGGATTATGAAGACAACATGCAAGTCCAAATTTTCCCAGCAGTCTATGCAGTTAGAACTGCATAGACTGGAAGGGGATCGGACTGCAACGTCCGCAGGCAGGCTGGTAGACTCGTGGGAAGGATAGGATGAGCCTCACGGTACTCTCGTGAGAAGGGCTTGATTACTGCAGGAATGGATCTAGTGTGAGACGATGGAGTTTGCTGCTGCTGCTTTTATATGGACTTTGCAGGTAGGGTGTGTGTGTGTGTGTGTGTGTGTGTGTGTGCGATCTAAGTATGTATGTGTAGGGGACATAGACGCTCTCAAACATCCCTAATTTAACAGAGAATAGCCCTGTTTTGCCTTATATTATGGTCTGTTCCTTGTAAAGTTTTTGTTTTTCTTCTGTCAAATCAAACTTGCTTTTTTCTGGCAAATCAATGTGGGTTGCATGCAGTAAGATGCAATATTATATAAGAATATGATGCTATTAAGCATTATAACTGTCACAGAAACTGAAATGATACAAATAAGTTACTGAATCAGCAGAAGTCAATGAAAACGTCACAGTGTGGCCCATTCTAATTTTAGCATTTAGAGCTAAACTACATCTCGTTAATTCTTGGCATGTGTTGAATCATTACTTCTAACGCTATCACCGGACAGCTTAATTGCTATGTAGCAGATTGGTGTCTAGCTAGCCAAATATATAGTTTAATGGTTGTGAACAGCAGCTCTGATGTGCATGTACCTTCTATGACATTTTTTTCCAGGCCAGGAAATATTCACTACTGATTACCACCTCACAATCCATGTTTGCCAAATGGGAATACTCAAGTCTGCAGCAATAAAATCTCAAAAAGAAACAAAATAAGAGCTGTCAAAACTTTGCTCTTGAGACTCCATAAATTAGCCCATGTAGTTCTAGAATATAAACGTTCCTGGAAGATATTACATTTCAAATTTTTCTTGACATATAACCTCCTATCACAATAACAGTTCCCAAAATAACCATTTAGCAGGGGATTCTAGTATCCATTGCTAACTATTTATTGCTTCGAATTTGTCTGCCACTTCAAAACAGTTTAAATTATTAGAAATGCTGAAAACAATAAAACTTGAAAGCATTGTAAAATTCATATACCATGCTGTTTTTGCCTGTATGTTTTACATAAAGGGAAACCACATACACTTTTTTCTAGTCACAGTTTGTTTATAATGCTGTTTATTATCGTAATGAGGGAAAATGACAGTTTATAATTATGTACTCACTGCTGGTACCTTTTTTTGTAATACACGTTTAATATGAACAAACAAGCATCAGTGTGTAATTTTAGAAAACAGTCATACACTGTTTCTACTACAAAGTCCTGTAATTATTTTGACATCCTTTTGCTAAACCAGACTGACATTTTTTTTTCTATTATAGCTATGTGGCCACTAAATCCAAATGTGTGTTCATGTAAATAGGCATTATAGATACAGTCCATTCATCCATCCATCCATCCATCCATCCATCCATCCATCCATCCATCCATCCACCCATAACTCCTTTTCTCATGTTTGCCCACGGGGTTGCGGTGTCACTTTGACAGTGATAATCATCTAGAGCCAAAGTTCACACCACTGGGTGGCTAGCCCTGCTGCGGCTCTTCTTCCATATCACACACTCGCATGCACACTCACACTTATGGCCAATTTAGAGTGTCCAGTCCACCTATGTATATCTTTGGAATGTGGGAAGGAAACCAGAGCATCCCAGGGAAACCCAAGCAAATAGTGCAGACATGCAGACTCTGCACAGAAGGCACCCCAGATGAGAATCAAACCAGAGAACCTCTTGTACATAAATCAATTACATCAATTATTCAATTAATTAAACAATTAAAAAAATGTATTAAACTTCAGAATCATCCTAGTTTCAAGTTCTAACAATTTATCACAAATATTGTCACCCTTAGTGCAATGAGGTTTGCCTAATATGCTAAATTTTAAACAATCAGATTTTCCCTCATGTATATCTTTGGAATGTGGGAAGGAAACCAGAGCATCCCAGGGAAACCCAAGCAAACAGTGCAGACATGCAGACTCCCTCCCTGTACTCCCCCCATGTGGGAGCTTCACCCTGTTATTTATATATGGAGACTCCAAGATTGCCATACCTCAGAGAAAATGGACTTAGTATATCTAATTCACCATTTTCATACATTCAGTCTCACTGTTCCAGGACTCATACTTACAAGTCTTGGAATTTGTGTGTGTGTGTCTGTGTGTGTGTGTGTGTGTGTGTGTGTGTGTGTAATGCCACAGTTGCTACATGGTGGTGGGTAGAGAATAAGGCTTGAACCTTGTACCTTGGGCACAGCTGGCAACAGCCTAAATTCCCTACCCACCACCATTTGCAAAAAATGCAGATTTTGCCTCATATGTGTTCTGTTCCACATAAAATCTGTGGTTTCTATATTTTTGTTTCTTAACACAGCAAGTAGTGCAGTAATGCAGTGGTAGCATTGTTGCCTTTCAGCTACAGGTTGTCTGGTTTGATTCTTGGCTGGGGTGCCTTCTATGTGGAGTTTGCATGTCCTCCCTGTGTTTGTGTGGGTTTGCTCTGGTGTCTTCCCATCTTACAAAGCCATGTGTCTGGAGTGTTTCTTCCTATGCCTCTGCAAGAATTGACTTTTGTTGCAAGTCAGACTTTTCTGGTTGACAAATGTTAAATAAAAATGATAAGCATTGGAATTTCAGACTTCATATTCTTCAGAAAGTACACAGTAACACAAAACCTATTATTATAGCAAGTTTCTAAGTTTATAAGATGGATATTTGAAATTTGTCCCTATGTTTGGGACTGTATTCCCCCATTATTGGCTTTTCCAGGTTTTTTGTGCCAAGGTTGAGAGCTATGGTGATAACTGAACTCACTGAATATGTTTTGGGCTGTATTTCCCCATTACTGGCTTTGTCCATGTATTTTTGCTAAGAGGTTGAGAGATATGGTGAGAACTGAATTCACTGAATATGGTTGGCGGCTGTATTCCCCCATTATTGGCTTTGTTCAGGTATTTTGTGCTAAGATGTTGACAGCTATGGTGAGAACTGAATTCACTAAATGGTAGCCATTTAAGTTTCAGTCTTCCTCTCTTTCATAAAACAGATGATTTGGCATAGTGGTACGTTGCTCTGACTGTTTTGCACAGGGTCTTGGGTTCAATACTTGGCAGTGAAATGTATGGTGGTAACACAGCATTTTATTCTAGCAACTTTCCAACATTATACAAGCACTGTTTAAAATGTGTCCCTGTTTTTTCATCTTTTGCCCCCCCCCCCACTAAATTTTAGCTTTTTCCAGATTTCTTGTGCTGTAAAGTTCAGAGATACTGCTGAGTGTCAAGTAGATTTTACAAAAAGCTGAGAGCTGCAGGGGAACAAAAGTTTAGTGATGCTTATGCTGAGTCTGCTTGCATTGTTAATAGCACAACAACAGGTAGTGTACTTACTTCTGATCCAGAAGGCTGGGGTTCTACTCCCACAGTAGGTAGATGCATTGCTGATACTGTACTGTATTGTAAAGGGGTGGATGCTGCAGTCCTTTTTGGTGAAGATACCTAGTAACTATGAACCTGTTATCAGTTTGCCATCCATTCCCTGTTGCAATATTACAAGTGTATCATTTTTTTAATGCAACATAGGCAATTTATTCCTCAAGGGCAACAGATACTTTATTTGTAGATGAAACATTGAAATATAAAGTTGTTTGCTAGCAGCAACCTCTTCATTAGTTACATATTTCTTTAATGTGGAATTATTTAGATGACTTTTACTTCTTCAGAGATTGTGCATATGTACTGATACTGGTGGACTGTAGAAGTTTGAGTAGACTTTTATGATAGAAATGTTCTGAATTGGGCAGTTTTGTCATTATTTGTGCATGCATTTTGTTTCATTGCTTACTGGAAGAATGTTCAAAACAATTTAAAACGCCCTCTACAACTGTACTATATTGTACAAGGAATATAATTTAATACAATCAGAAAGGTGCATCAAAGACCACATGTATGTTTCATGTGCAAGGGGCCTACGATTTGAAAACAGCCCAAAGTTAAAGATCTGCCACTGGCAAAATGTATTTTCTTTGAATGTGGGTTTCAATGATATTTCAATGAATGTGAGTTTCAAGGGGAGAGAAGTTTTAATGCTAAGTCTGTTTTCATTGTGAGATTGCATTGCTTTGTTTAGCAGATGTCTTAGTGTTTGTGCTGTAAAATGCAAAATAAAACTTTCAAATGAAGTCCAAATCATCGTAGAAGTAAAGCAGTATGCACATTAGTGTTCATGGTAAATGGGGTGAAATAGCCAAGTAATGGTCATTGGAATGGCTGCAGGGGGGGGCTCCATTTGATCATGATTTTGTGAGGGGGAAGGGCGGCAAACTCAAAGACAGTCCTGGCTGAACTATACCTCTCAACTGTCCAGATTTTCACAGAATGAATAGATTTTTGCTTCTTATTTTTGGTTTGTTCCTCATAAAATGTGTGGTTTTCTGGGAAATAATTTAGGAATTAAGTCACTAATGACAGACACTGAGTTTCACACTTCATAACCTTCAGAAAAATGCATGCTAAAGCAAGACCTGTTATTCTATCAACTGTCTCAGTTTATACAACAATTTTTAGTACTGTTTATATGTTCCCCCAGTATATTTGGCCTTGTCCAGATTTCCTGCATTAACAGGTTGTGAGGTACATGCAAATAAATTGCTTTAAAGAATTAGGCATATCCAAACTTCTCAACTGTCCCCGATTTTGGCTCAAAATGTTGCTCTTCCCCTAATAATCCTGACACAAAATGGCAATTTTGGAAGAAAACGCAGAGGGTTTACAATTAAGAAATAACTGTATTAATCAGAGTTATAGATTACTTTTATTTCAGAAATGCATGTAGATTCTTTTATTTTGTCAGCTGCTCAAGTTAGCAGTACTAATATTAAAAAAGTGTCCCTTCTTTGACAGCTTCCCAGCTGTATTGTGTGGCTATTTTATATGTTTGCATCACATTTTTGTTCCATTTTTTATAAAATTGTGTTTTTTTTCAAATTGATGGCAAATCATTAAAGACTGAAGTTAGAAAATAATGACAGACATTTGAGTTTCCGATTTCATACGGTTCAGAACATTCATACTGATGCAAGACCTACTATTCTATTATCTTTCTAAGTTTATAAGAGCAATATTTAAAAATTGCCCTTATTTTTGGCCCTTTGTCCCACTACTGTGTATGGCTTTGTTCATATTTCTTGCTCTGAGGTTGAGAGGTATGACAAATGTGTCAGGGCCATCACAGTCAGCCAGAGACATTTCAGATTGTGACATACTTGTTGCACCCCACTCCCCCATGTAGTATGACTCTGGATGTGTCCAAGCAAGGCAAGGAGCAGTTATGCAGTGTAAATGTGCAGAGTATCCCCCCATCCAAGGTAAACACAAGTACGACTTTTATTCTGTCATTGATTTTGCAGAATGTTCTGGTTTCTGTCATATTTTTATACTGTTGATTTATGCTTATTATTACTCAGAAAATGCCTGTTGCTCTGTGTTTAAGTAGCAATGCTTTAATGACCATCATGTAAGCTTGTCTGTGATTGTAAGATGCAAGTAAGCTTTAATAAGCATACTGTTAAAGAAGTGCCAACACTGAAAGCCTTTCTGCCATTGCCATGCAGAGAATACTTTCATAACTAGATAATGTATAAGCCTTGGGTATTGAAATGCACATGGCAGTATTTGTAATAAAGGACAGGATTACATTATTTTAAGAAGCTCATTACATTTGTTGGAGACTTGTAGTCATCTTTGCAGGCTTTACCTGTAAACCAAACAGAATGCCAATCTATCATGTGTGGTCCATTACCTGTACAGTAATCCTTTAAGCAATGTATCTTGAGCTTGTTTCTTGTTTGCTTTTCATTTTTTACTTTGATCATGTTTTCCCCATGAATCAAGTAGATAGTTGTTGTCAGGCAGCAGGTCTTTTTTGGATAAGAAACATTTTTACAAGTGGGGATATCACAGAGATTACCACTTTCAGCATGTTACTTGGTACTTTAACAAAGCTGAATATAAATTATAATTAGAACTGCAGTGCAAGGAGAAGTGGTTTGAGTTGAGTGCTGCTTGTTTTTCTTGTACTTGATTTTGACTGGCATTCCAGTAATGTATTTAAAAAGTAATTTATTTTTTCAAGCCTCACAACCTTTTGTTTCCATCTAGATATTAAGTAAGCTGTCATGCAACCAGTGCACGGAAATATTTTTTTTCTTCTACACTTCATTTTATCTTGATTGGACTTGCATAATGATGGTTTGACACCCAGAGCAGCATATTTAATTAAAGTTACAGTTTTTATGGTTTTGAGCATAGCTCCTCCCCTTTCTAGTTGGCCGCACCCCTTCCCATTGACCCCACCTATTCAGCTGTCCCCTGCAGACCCCTTTGGTTTTACGTCACCAGCCACCACTGGATATAAGCATTTTTTTTGCACTTGCTCTAACTGTCTCAGTGCTATTTAACACTTCTGTGCTGCATTTACTAATTTTGTTGAATTTATCAGTGATTTTTAGCCTTCACTTGTTAAAGAAACTCTATCTGTTTGCTACTGTACTGCTGTTAGGTTGCTTTAACAGTATTCTAATATTTAACCTCCTCTGGTACTGCAAAAGCTGTTCTGAGTTTGCTAAAGTTTTCCTGAATCAGCCAAAATATTTCTAAGTTACATAACATTTTTCTGTGTTGTTATTCTCTTATGTTGTGCACTTTTTTGTATTTTGTTGAACATTTCTTGGGGTTAGTGAACTTATTTCCAAGGATTCCTGATACTGCAGGAATTCTGACTTTTGTTGTAAAGCATTTGATCTGATGTTGTCAGTTTTCATTCTACCCTCAACTGTTGGGTTCAGATTTGATCCTCAGATCTGACTCAGCCATTACTTTAGCTTGTGGCCACCAAAAAGCTCTTGTGCTCCTACCTTACTAATAATGCACCGACCTCTAACATATCTCAGTTCTAGTTTCACATTTAGACTTGGTTGCTTTCAACTCTCGAGCATCTTAGGGTGGGAGAAAAGTTTAAAACATTTTATAACTTTTTCTATGACTTCAAATTCTAGTACTTTTCATTTCTCTAATTTATAATCTTATTCTAGTACTTCCCCATATTTTATAAACTTTAATTGTGTAGTCTTGCTTACCATTGTTGGTAGGCCTTACTCCCTTCCCTTCTTTTCTATAGTTTACATGGCTAGTATAACTGTTTACTACCATTGTTGGTATAATACCCTCCATTGGTCACTTCCACTGGCTCTTCCAGAAGTCTAACTGAGGCTGATATGGATAGAATGATGAGGAAATTTCTTTCGGTGCTGATACAGATGGGTGCTCTCCTGACTCTGAGCCCCTTAGGTCAGGAAGTCGGTATATCTACCAGCTACCAATATCAGCTTCTTCTCTGAACTGACCAATCATTTCAGAGCCACTGGATCTGAGCCTTCTAGGTCTATCTGTTTTGGATATGAGAATATTCTCATTTTCGGCTCCAAAGCTTCCTCTGAGGGCACCGGCTTGGACGTCCTCAGATTCAGATGACTCTCAGAACTGAAGCATCTCTGTCAGATCCGAGGATGTAGAGTCGACACCAAAGCTTTCAGAGTCATCTCTTCCTCTTTCAGCTTTGGCACTGGACAGCTTGGCTTTGACTTTTGCCTCAGGTGTATAGCCTTTGGGGCAGGGGAAGCCAATGGTGCAGAGGTGTGTCTTCTTGTCTCTGTTGACTTCCTTCTCCCTAGAGCATTCTGCCTTTAAGGTAGTGAAAAGAGTGTTCTCTGCTCCACCAGGGCAGATGGATCCTATCCCCTCAGATCTCTCCTCTGTATTCTGTGTTTCTTTGCACCCTGAGCTACTTCATTCTATGCCACAGGGAAAGGTAGCTAAAAGTATCCAGGATACCCAGCAGGGTTTTACAATCTCTTCCTATATTCACTGGAATATCCTACTTTGGAAGTGCAAGAGGAGGCAGTTGGACATACCTTAGGAGTCAATCACTGAAGATACTGATTTTAATGAAGGAAAAGGGTCCCCAAGATCATCACTTGAAGACATCTCATTGGCAGACATTCTTGAGATCCTTAAGTAGAGGGGTGGTTGGTCCTCCAACAACTCTTCTCCAGAGGAATCAGTATTCCTGGAAGCCTTTGGAGCTGGCCTGCCTACCTCCTGGGTTACTCCACCTGCCAGTGAGCTCATTGACTTGGTATCTAGGTTGGCGTGGAAGGAGCCTCATTCAGTTGAGCCAATCTCCAAGAGACCAGATTGGATTCTGGCTCCATCAGTAGGTAGGGAATATTGGAGCAAGGGAGTGCCTGTAGATGCTATGATCATAGCGGTGGCTACAAAGAAGGAACTTGTGGATCAAAGTTCCTCTGTCCATCCTCCTAACAGGAAGTCTAGGGCATTGGACAGATGTGAGAAGCATGTGTATGCTTCAGCGGCTTTTGCCCTTAGGTCACTGAACTATCTGGCACACTTTATGACACTTCAAAGGGATTTGATAAAGGAACTGTCAAAATTCCTTTTGGGGACCGAAACTGCCAAGGCTCAGACTTCTGTGACCTCTCAGTTGGCTACCCTACAACTATTTCTAATTCATCCATGAGGCTTATCTCCCATGCATCTGAAGGTGCCTCAGGGGCAGTGGGTTCAGGCATTTTCATTAGGAGGCATACCTGGATGTGCTTGTGTGATTTTGCAGAGCCCTTCAAGTTCTCATTCGCCAATGTGCCCTTTGATGGCAGTTCTTTGTTTGGCCCTAAAGTTAAAGATGCACTCCCAGGTGTGAAAAAGATGGAAAGACCATTTCTGCAGTGGGCATACATTTCTAGACTGCTCAAAGATCCTTCTCTAGGAATCAATGAGGAGGTTGAAAATGTGGTTCAAAAGTTCCAAGGTCCATTCCAAATCCACATGGTGATAGTTCCCCCAAGGGCAGAGGGAGAACTCAAATGGATGACGATGCACACACAGCAGAGGAGGCCTGCAAAACCAGGGGTCCTGCAATTCTTTCTCCAATAGACCCTATCGGTGCTTCTGAAAGGAGACCCAATTGTCCACCTCTGGAGGCAGTCAGGGGGCATTTATCCCTGCACCAGAGAGGTAGTATAGATTTAGCAAAAGCTACATGGGTGCAGAGGAATATTTCCAGAGGTTATATAATTCCTTTTTCCATACCACCTCAATCTGTAGGCAAAATTCCCAATGTTCCACCCAGTTGGAGGAAAGCAGCAGCACTAGAAATACAAAAGATGCCAGAAAAAAGAGTCATCCAAGAGGTCCCATCAGACCAGATAAAATCCCATACTTACTCAAGACTCTTTTTAGTGCCAAAGAAAACAGGGGACTGGAGATCAATTCTGGATTCAGAAAATTCAATAAAGCAGTTTGACACACAAAGTTTGGGATGGTCATGGTTCAGTCCATTTTGCCTTTTCTAAGCAAGGATGACTGGATGTTTTGATAGACCTTCAGGATACATACTATCACATAAAAGTAAACCGACCATGCAGAAGGTATTTACTCTTATGGCTGGGAACCAGTGGCTACCAGTTCAGAGCACTGCCCTTTGGCCTCACCTCAGACCCCAGGGTGTTCACCAAATGCATGACAGTTGAAGCAGCTCACTTGAGACTGCAGGGATTCCTGGCATTTACATATTTATATGACTAGCTCATAGCCACCTTGACCAAGTATCTACTAATAAGAGTGGGAGATCAGGTAATCCTGACTTGTTGCCTTCTGGAGATAACCATAAATTACAACAAATCTCAGTTATAACCATCTCAAACAATAGAATTCATAAAAGTGGTTTTCAACATGGTTTCACTGACAGCTTCTCTTCCTCTTCCAAGAGTGCAGACTTTCAGATTCCAGGTCAAAAAAATAGGTCACAGTACCACAGTTTCAGCCCATTTGATTCTTCAAGCTTTGGGGTCAATGTCAGCAACCATAGTTTTAGTCCCCCTTGCAAGATTTTATATTAAAATTCTTCAATGGACGTTGGCAACTCAATGGTCAATTCTTTAACAATGCATGTCAGCCCAAGTAAGAATCACTCAGGCATGCAAGAGGTACCTTTGTTTGTGGATTCAATCAGATCAACTCCTACAAGGTTACCCTTTCATTTTCTTTCAGTCCAAGGCTGTAGTTATCACAGACGCTTCCCAGATTGGGTGGGGGGGGGCACTTACCAAGGAGGACAATCCAAGGCACTTGGTCCCCGAAGAGGCTAATATGCATATCAATGTCCTGGTAATGAAAGCGGTACTCTTAGTGTTGCTGGTCTTTCAAGACTCTCTCCATTTCAGGACAATTATGATACAGACAGACAGCATCTCAGTAGTCTGGTACATAAACAAACAAGGAGGAACCAAGTTGCATCCCTTGTGGTGAGAAGCCCTCAGAGTGTGGCAATGGGTGATCTCTTCAAACTGCTTTCTGATAGCATTGCACATTCTGGGAAAGTCCAGTGTGACAGCAGACAAATTGAGCAAGTCCATTCTACTGTCTCATGAGTGGTCTCTCAACATGGAAGTGACAGAAATGATTTTCCATCACTGGGGCTAGCCTTGCTGTGATCTTTTTGCATCTCCCCTACACAACAAGTGCAGCATCTCTTTTGTCCTGATCGCCCCACTGGGAGAAACACAGAGGGATGCTTTGTTCCACAATTGGCCCACTGGTCTCCTCTATGGTTTTTCCCCAACTCTTCTAATTCCCAAATTTATGCAGAAAACTGCTTGGTTTTAGAGCAAAGTCATCCTCATTGTACCTTACTGGTCTCGACAGATTTGGTTCTCCCTTCCTGTTGCCTTATCTACTTTGTCCACCTTAGATTCTGGATCTGATTCCAGACCTCCTGTCTCATCCAACAGGCATAGCTCATCCAGTTATCTCAAACCTCAACCTAATATCCTTTAATAGCCAGACAACTAATGCTCTCTTCCCCTGTCAGACATATACTTTTATCTTCCTATAAGGCTTTGACAAGAAAATTTTACAGAAGTAAATGGAAAAGGTTTGTTTTTTGGGCACATCAGAAATGCATTGACCCCTTCTCTGCTCCAGTACAAAGTGTTCTTGAATTTTTGGCAATGATTTTTAATGAGGGAGCTAGCGCCTCAACAATTAGAGTTCAGTTACCAATAATTTCCATCTTTTGTATTGGGTTTGAAAATTCTTCCTTGGCTTCATCTAAGCTTTATAAAGCTTTTTTGAGAGGCACCCTCCTGCTGAGGCATCCCTATAAAGACCCTACTTCACCATGAGATTTAAATCTGGTACTGCAGGCCTTAGTCCATTCCTCTTTTGAACCAGCAGCAAAACGTGATCTTAAATTTATGACACGGAACACTATTTTTCTAGTAGCCATTACCTCCACAACAAGAATTTCAAAACTTCAAGCATTGTCCTCTAAACCTCCCTACTTGATTTTTCATGAGGATAGAGTATTGTTATGTATCAGTCCTTCTTTCCTTCCTAAGGTGGTGTCAGAATCCAATATTAACCTGCTCATTAACTTTCTAGACTTCTTTCCTAAATTTATGAATAAAGGTGAATATATGTTGCATTTATTGTTTGTCCACAGACAATTACATTTTTACTTACATAGAACAAAAGAAATTAGGAATACATATCAATTATTTGTTTCCTTTGCAGATTCTAAATTGGGCAAATGAGTTGCAAAGGTAACTCTAGCCAGATGGCTGATGAATTGTATATCATTTATCTACAACAAATTGGGCCTGTCCTTACCAAGACCTTTAAAAGCCCATTAAACTAAGTCCATGGCTTCTTCTTCAGTGTTTCTATCTAGGGCTTTCATGGACAACATATGTGAAGCTGCAACTTGTCCCAGTCCTCATAACTTTATTACTCATTATTGCAAACTGGATCTGGTCTCGAGAGGAAGAGCAGCTTTTGGTTCACATGTGCTCATGAATATCCTTCCTTAGAGTCCACCCAGGAATTTATGTAGCTGGGGACTCTGTCCCAACAACTGAGGATAGAATGAAACTTCACAACATCAGATAAAGAAGTTATGTACTCACTATAATGTTCTACCTGTGTTGTCCATATTCATTCTTCCTCAACTCCCAAACCACCCTAATATTTTTTCACAATTGATTTCTGAAAGAACGAGAGTTTATAAGGACACCACTGTCCTTCATGTTGAGCTCCATATATGGCTTCTTTTCTTAGAAGTTTTTCTAGTAGTATTGCCTACTTTATTTCAAACAGTGAAAAAGATCTGAGGTATGTTAGGGGTTTATGCATTAATCATAAGGGAGAAGCTCAAGAGCTTTCTGGTGGCCATGAGCTAAAGTAATGGCCGGGACAGATCTGAGGAATGGATCTGAACCCAAAAGTTGAGGAAGAATGAAAATGGACAACACAGATGGAATGTTATGGTGAGTACATACCTTACTTTTACTGCACTTGAGCTCAAAACCAGTTTGTTTTACATTAAGAGGGTTCTTTTGTACTCTGGTGGGAGCATGGCTGAATTCAACTCATCCAAGTTGCAAACTGCTGGTGGAAAGTCTATTGCATTTTTATCTGATTGGCTTGAGGGATTAACTGTGTACAACTCTTTCATCCTGCTGGTATAAAAAATTACATTCTTGTGAGATTGTGCTCATTTATACAGAGCTTCCCTGTGAGTGGCTTAGACACCTTTGATGACAAGACTAGGAGTGGTTCTAAAAATCATCTGGACCTACAAAGCTGATGTAAGTATTTTTTTTTTTTTTTGCACTTGCTCTAACTACCTCAATGCTATTTAACACTGTTGTGCTGCATTTATTGATTTAGTTGAATTTATCACTGCTTTTCATTCTGTGATTGTTAAAGAAATGCCATCTGTTTGTTATCGTACTGCTCTTAGGTTGTTTTAATAGTATTCTAATGTTTCCTAACTGCCTCTGGTACTGCAAAAGCTGTTCTGAGTTTTCCAAAGTTTCCTGAGTCTGCCAAAATGTTTCTAAGTTTTGCAAAGTTTTGCACTTTTCTCTGTATTATGTTGGACATTTCTTTGTGTAAGTGAACTTATTTCCAAGGATTCCTGATATTGCAGGAATTCTGACTTTTGTTGTAAAGCATTTGTTACTGTACTTGAGCTCAAAACCAGTTTGTTTTACATTAAGAGGGTCCTTTTGTACTCTGGTGGAGCAGAGCTGAATTCAACTCATCCAAGTTGGAAACTGCTGGTGGAAAGTTTATTGTGTTTTTATTTGATTGGCCTGAGGGACTGACTTTGTAAAAGTCTTTCATCCTGGTGGTATAAATGCCTCACAAACGCAGTTCTCAGTGTCTTGTATATAAGTAAATCTCTCCAGTTTAAAATCCTCTGTAGGAAATGCTCTCCATAGTGTCAGACTGTTCACAGCTGCTCAAAGAGCTGACAGTTTGTGCATAGGGCAGTACCAATGCAGGTTATCTAACTGGAGCTGCTCAACGTTGGGTGATTTTTGCCAGAAGTGTAGAGAGATTCTGCTGAAATCCAAAGCATCCACTGCTAAAATGTAGATAAGGCATTCTTTAGCTACATCCAAAATCTAAAAGGGAATGCCCAGCTATGTGACAAACTTATGCTGGACAGTACCTCTCATTCTGAAATCCAGTATACCATAGATAAAAATTTGGATGTTTATTCAAGAAGCAACAATCAGTTAGGTGCTTTCATCTCTAGAAACGAGACTTCATCAGAACCAGATTTATATCTATGGTATACTTGATTTCTCTATCTGCATTTTTGTTGACAAAGAGTGTTTTTGATTTTGGAGTTTTTTAGCTTGGCAACAGAGGCGTATTGTATTTTGATTACCTCTCATACTGAACCTGAGGAAATTGCTAACCTGCTAGCTAACAGATTTGGCACAAACGTCACTTCTTGTCCCCACCAGCCATACCCCAAAGCATACCTGACACCAGTCCTCTACCTAGTATTGCCAAAGAGCAGGTCATATCTGTGCTCTCCAAGGCCAAAACATGGCCTCTATGGGACCAGATAACATCCCAGTCTGCTTGCTAAACAATCTAAAACAAGACCTAGCATAACCACTTAGCACTCACTTTAACCTCAGCCTCAGCACTGGATTTGTTCCAGCTGAGTGGAAAGCAGCAACAGTAATCCCCTTACACAAAGGGGGTCCATCAACTGACCCTGGGAACTATAGACCCATAAGCCTAACTTTCAAACTCTTCACCTGACCCAGTCTGGCTTTGTTAAGGGTAGATAATGTTTATTGAACCTGGTGGACTTCTTCAACAATGTCACCAAAGCCCTGGTTAAAGGCAAAATAGTACATACTGTGTATCTTGACTTAGCCAAGGCTTTTGACACATTCCCCCACTCAGGTATCATTGAGAAACTCTCCCAGCTGGGGATTAACCCATACATCACTAGATGGGTAGCTAACTGTCTCACCACCAGAAGGCATACTGTCAAAGTTGGGGATTCCACCGTTACTAGTAGACCAGTTACCAGTGTTGTACCACAAGGATCCATGTTGGGTTCTTTACTGTTTGGAATGTATTTCTCTGAAGTCTAGGCAAAACTAGATTGCCTGTGGATTACCAGGTTCACTGATGATTGCAAACTGGGCGCAATCATTGAGTCACCAAATGATGTTAACATATTACAAAAGGGGCTAACACAGACAAATGATTGGAGCCAAAGCCACAGACTAAAACTAAGTGCAAAAAAGTGTATTATTATTCCCTTTGGCAAAGAGGAAGTCACTGCAAATTATAATATTGACAGCACCCCCTGAAGCTGAGACCCATTGGTGTGAGATTTGGGAACACAGTTGATAGCAATGTAAACTTCAATCAACATGTGTCCACAGTGGTAAGCAAAGCCTTCTGCATTGTGCATCTCATAAGGGCATAACATCAAAGACTAAGGATGTTATAACTCCTCTGTACTCGACCCTCATCAGACCACTAATAGAGTACAATGCTCCCTTTTGAATGTACCTCAGCAAACACCTGCAGCAGCTGGAGAGACTACAGAGGTTTCTCACCAAGAAAATTCCAGATATCCAAAACATGACCTACATGGAAAGACTGAAAGCCCTGTCAGTATACTCTGTAGCCTACAGGCTGCTGAGACGTGACTTGTGCCTGTCCTATGGAGCAGCCTCTGACTTTGCCCCAGTGGAAATGCTGCACATCCTCAAATCAAATGGGACAAAAGTCACTCACTCCAGGGATCTCAACCTAGCCTATGACATTAACAGAACATGCTGGAGAGACAGATAGATCTCCCAGAGATTGCTGCTTCTCTGGAGTAAACTCCCAGTTCAACTGAAGCAGAGCTCTAATGACCCTATTCAAGCGCAACCTAGACAATTGGATGGAAGACCATAAATTCACCCCAGGGGTGACACCTATGTCCATCATGGACAGGGGCAGTCAGTGCTGATCACAGACTCCCTCTGTGAATAATGACCCTCAAACTAAAGTCAATTAGGAAACACGGGTATAACATGGCTAGGCTTGTAAAGATCCTAGGGCCATTAGCCAGGTAACCTTCTATGAGCCTATGAAGCTAAGAACCTATAAACCTACATTCCATAACCTGCTTGCTTGCAACTTTGCAGGATGCTGATGAAATGTAAGGAGGTGCTCTAGGAAGGTGGATATCAGCAGGATTATTATGAGCAGTCAGATACCACACCCCATGCAATGTATGTGGCTACAGACACAAGAAAAAAACATTTGTTGTAGGCTATGTGTTATTGTTTTGCAAACATGAGTAAAAGTCAAAATAAAGCATTGCTGCAAAACTGACATGCATTTGTGGCAAAAGGAACAAACAAACAGAAATGCTTGTGGGTTCTGCTGAACTGTGCACTGTTTGTGGAATACAGTCTGTAAATAGCAGAAACAGTGATTTCCAGAGATAAAGCTTATGATCAGAAGCAACAGTGTGCATTTACAATTGGTACCAATGCAGAATGCAATATATTGAGTGAACGTATCTTGAAGCCACTGAATCTGTTGACCAATGTGCACAAATCTCCATGCAGTCTTTTAAAGTACTATAGGCATGAACTGAAGCTTGTGGTTTACATAGGGCTTAAGTGTGATTACAAATATAAAAAACATGAGTTGACATTACATATAGTGTCCTTGGAAAAGCATTTAAAGAAAACAAATATGCTAGGTCATAATGCCTTTGAGCTATATGGTATAATTAAAAATATCAGTGCAGTTACAGAGTGATTCTCAAATTAATGCAGATAGAAACTAATAGTCAACTGTAAATCTGATTATGTTGAAGAGACATTGTGTGAAACAGGTACAAGGGCAGCTAGCACATACATAAAGTACCCTGTTATAGTGCATATATTTGTGAAGGTCAGCAAGATATGACTGGAGCTGCAAAGAGTATGGATATAACGACCACATGCAGTAACAGCATACTCCCGCAGACTCATATCAGCTTCCCTTAGGCTCACAATGACCCATGTCAGGGGCTTGTAAGGAGATGGAGCATGTGGGTGCAACATTCTACTGTGGCTGGGGAGTGTGGTGTAACCCACCACCACCACCACCTAGTAATAGTCTTGCAAGCTGTGCTATGGCTACCTTTTGGAAGTGCACATGGTCTTCCACAACATGAGCAACCTCTTGACCAAACAGAATACCACCTGAAGAGAAGAGCTCACCAGACTCTTAAGTATTCAGTTGCAGTGAAATTGGGAAGCCTCCTTTTCCCCTGGGTAGGTGAGTTGATGTCAGTTGGTCATGCCCATCCTCTCCACCTGGTCCTTCAGTGCCTGTATCACTAATCAAACATGGGTCATCTGGGGAGCAGTAAGAGCTTTCATCATCTGCACCACAGGGACCTGAAGGTAATAAAATGCTATTATGAGAACTTCACAGAGTGAAGGAATGCAATCAATAGAAATACATTCAGCATCTTGACGAATGTGTATATCATGTTACTGAAAATATCTTGCAATTCTTTTTACTGTCCCTTAAGAGGCAGTTGTATTATGAACCAAGACTGAAAAATGGGCCAAGGTCTGAAAGGATAGGTATGTGTTCATGTCATACCCACAAAGCATGCAGTGCTATATATTCATCAAGGACTTTTGTGCACCCTATATCAGGTCCCGAATATGCACCAAAGGTATATGCTAATTGAAAAAGTGTGAATGTGATATACTTAGCGATATGTAAGAAATGCAATCACTTTTATATGGGAAAGACTAATAGACCTTTCAAAGAAAGGATCTTTAAGCATTTGAGTGACATATGTCTTATGAATATGTTGACTGCATTAGCTAAACATGTCTCTTCGAATCCTAGACATGCTTTTAGCTTTATGGTCCTACAGTTAATTCCAGAAAACTAAAGCAAAATCTAGGCTGCTCACCCATGATACACTTGATATTATCATCGGATGTGAGTATCGGCTAATTCTTCTTATCACATCACACACCCTGAATTGGCAGAGATGAGATGGATTATCATATTACAAGTGGATAAAGCTCCAGGGCTTAATGGAACTGTACCTTTAAAACCTGCACTGAAAGCTCTTAGATTGCCCTGTTAAGTATTGAGGATCTGATGTTTCAATGGATGTTTTGTTCAATGAATGTGATGCCCTCAAAGGTTACTTTGTATTTTAAAAAGGATGGATTTTTACTTTGAAATTAGATCTGAAGAAATGCCTAGAGCATGAAAAGGTTCATTGTTTTTATTTCAATGTTCTTATTAAATGAATGTTTTTAAATACAAATTTCTTGTTTTTGTTTCTAACCATGTTTAGTTGGACTGGTTTGTTTTTCTGATTTACATTTTTGTCCAGGATCAACTTTTAGTTGCAGTTTGCATATTTTTCTCTTACTAGGGATGCTAATTTAGTCTCGTAACTAGCCTTAGAGGACTTTACAAGATATCTGATCTGGTTGGGCAAGCTGTGGAGGGCATTCTTCCTTTGTTGAGTAAGTTCCCTCTTGTTCTTAGATATCAGTTTCTTTCTTTTGTTATATAACCTATTAGTACTTACAGTCCATCAAGGTGGCTTGTTTTTTCGAGAGACCTGGTTTTAGTCTTGTCAGGTACAGCTGAGTCAGTGCATTTGTTTAAGTGGCTATTTAGGGCATTTGTGTACTCTTCTGCATAGGAGCTATTGTTAGCTGTGTTAGCAAGGGCTTTGAAACCTTTTATATCATCGCTTATTAGGCTATAGTTTGCTTTGGAGAAAATTTTCATTTTTTTTTTTTTTTTGATCCTGTGGGGTTGTAAGGTCTGATCTTTACTTCAAACAAGACTGATTTATGGTCTGACCTTGCCAGGGAGGGCAGCACCCAGGGGGTAGGGCAGTGACCCCCCCCCCCGTGATGGTGAGCACTAGGTCTAAAACATTTGAGCTCCTTGTGGGGTGCAGACCAACTGTTCCAGGACATTTGAATCAACAAAATCCAGAAATCTTAGAGCGATCATGTTTGTGCTCATGTAAGTCACGCAGTTGATGGAAGGATAGTTGAAATCTCCCATGACAAAGGTGCTTGGCTGTATACTGAGTGCTCTAGCATGTCCACGTAGGTGGTGTGCTTCTCCTGGTTCATGGTGGGGGACCTTCAGCTAGCGATGATGTGGTTGAATATTTTACCTATAGTTATTTGGACCTGGAGTAGCTCAAGTTAGTCATACTGTTTTACTAGTCTTGAGGTATATTTGGATTTAATGAAGATGGATACAACTCCACCTTTGGTTCTTTCACACTCGTTTTGAGATCTGAACATGTGGAAGGCATTGTAGCCTTGTACGGCTGGGGTTCTCTCTGTGGCCTTAACCAAGTCTCGGTGACTGCACAGACGTCAGCATCTTCCAAGGTGAGGAGTGCTTCCAGGGAGTGCAGTGCAGTTTACTGTTTAAGCACCTAGCATTAAGAAGCATGACCTTGAGTTTGCCTTTAATGGATTTCTTTATGTCAGAAGTTTTGTTGTTTGGACATTACCTAAAAAAGGCACTATTGGGGAGGCAAGCATCTTTGCCAGTATCCAAAAGCCTTGAAGAGACAGGTGAAGGCCATCTCTGACAAAGTAGCGTGGTCTGTCTACCTTGTCTTCCCAGGCTGTCAGACACTGGATCCCCTTGGAGTGACACCAGAAGCTAACCCAATTATTGAAGGCAATAATTTTTTGTCTGTATTGTGGCATCATCCTAGGTGAAGGCTGCTTAGGGCTAGGGACATAACTGCCTGGGATACATAATGTATCGCTTACTCAGAGGTGATCTCTGCCTGACTTACAAAGCCATGTCCAACTCAGAATTAATGGACATACTCCACCTAAAGAAATCTAAGTCACTGCGAGCTACTCGCTCTAGTGAGCTAAACCTCGCCACAACAATAAACAGAATATACTGGAGGGATAGATTCCTGTCACAGAGACTCCCCATGTATTGGAACAAAATTCCTAACTACATTAGGCAGAGCCCCTCACTAACACTCTTCAAGAGAAACCTTGATGAGTGGATGGGTAACAGAAAATACACCCTTGGGAACACTTCATTGGCTCTTCTTGACAGAGGCTCAGTTAATTAATCAATGGGGTGGAGAAAGCTGACACACTCTGGCTAGGCTTATAAATGCCCTCGGGCAGATTGCCTAGTACCTACCTATGAACGTATGAGCCTATAATCCAAGAATTCCATCATGTCTCCCTTCATATAGTCCAGAGAGGTACGATTCAAGTCATTCACTCCAAGATGTACTATGACAGAGTCATAACAATAATTGGTGCTGAGTGACTTGAGTGCATATGTGATTTGCGGATCCTGACATGTGACAGGCACGTGACTGTGACCTTGCCCTTGTCCAACCTGGTGAGGGGGACATCTATGTGTCTCACTATTAAGTTGTCTATGACTAGAACATTAGGTTTTTAAGGTGTTATGCTTTAAGGGCATAATTGCTGAGACACTGATATGTGTGTTATGTGTAGTGGTGGATTCTCTTTGTGTACCAGTATGTGTAGGCTGTTTGCATTTGGGAGGTCTCTGGTCTTTTGGTAGGTTCTTAGTGAGTACCTCTGCATATGTGCGTCAATGTGACTTGACCTTGTCTTCTATGAGAGGAGAGGTGTGTGTGCTGATAACCTGTTTGATGTCATGTTTATTGTTACGTGAGAGGACTGATTCTAGTTTAATAATATAGTGACATCTCTCACTTACTGTATTTGTTTGCTTTAGGTGCAAGTGTCTGTCAGTATACATGAGGCAGTTGCTACATTGCTTCAGGATGCCCATGCCAATCAGGGTGGCTGGAGAAATGTTGGGAAACTGATTGTCCATCTTCTTCATCTTCTTTTGGCTGCACGCATTAGGGGTCACCAGAGCAGATCAACTGTTTCCATTTCTTCCTGTCCTCTGCACCTTGCTCTGTCACACCAACCACCTGCATCCCCTCTCTCACCACATCCATAAACCTTATCTTAGGCCTTCCTCTTTTCCTGTTACCTGGCAGCTTCATCCTTAGCAACTTTTTCCCAATATACTCTGCATCCCTCCTCAGCACATGTCCAAACCAATGTAATCTTGCCTCTCTGGCTTTTGTCTCCAAACCTTCCAATCTGGGCTGACCCTCTAATATACTTATTCCTAATCCTGTCCATCCTCGTCACACCCAGTGCAAATCTTAACATCTTCATCTCTGCCACGTCAAGCTCTGACTCCTGCCTTTTTGCCAATGCCACTGTCTCTAACCCATATAACATAAGTGCTAATTTGTGAGAGGGCAAATTAGATCAGCTATTGCTCTTGGATTAACAAAGGGTCTAATTTTATAGAAGATCGGGGATGTAAAGTGGAGTGACATTGCTCAGTGCTAAGCTGAATTTACTGCAGTGCAGAAGTGAGCAGCTAGGCTGTCCACAGAGCAGCAGGAAACCTGGGAGGGTTTCACTGACTGATGTCTGGGGAAAAAATAGTCTTTAGGTGTTTGCCTCTATACAACGTACCACTAACTCCTGTTTGCTACTAACTAGTCTTCCAATAAGAAATCACACAATGGTCCTTCCTCCAGCAGTCCCCAGCTCAGACAAGGCAATATCAACACTCTTCTACCACAAGGGTGCAGGGGAGTCCTTCTTAATGTAAGATGGCTGGATGTGAGTTCAAGTGTGCAAAAAACTGGCTAGATTCAGCAAGTCTGGATCTAGTCAATGCTAACTAAGCATTATTTCAGTGCAAAACAAGTGCAGGTAATAAGCATGGACAGACAGTAAAAACAGTCAAAAAGGCACAAATTAATGCAATAAAACAGTAAAATACAGATGGAAAAGTGCAGGTCAAATGGAAAATAAGCTTAATTTCTTGTTCTTAGCTTTGGATGGCTTGAATTCCAGCAAAAACTCTCTAGACCTTTGGCAAAGGATGCAAAACACAGAGCAGCTCCGGTTAATTGATTGAAAAAACAGGCAAATGTGAGGCTTATATACAGGTGAAATTAAACAGTTTTAAACTAGTCATCCAAAAGGAAATCACACAATGGCAATTCTTCTAGAAATCCCCAGCTCACAAAAGTCTATATCCACATGATTCTGCCACAAGGGTGTAGGGGAACCCTTCTTCATATAAGATGGCTAGATATGAATTCAAGCGTATGAAAAACAGGTTAGATTCAGCAAGTCTGGATCTAGTCTATGCTAACCAAGCAATATTTCAGTGCAAAACAAGTGCAGGTAATAAGCAGGCACAAATGGTAAAAATGAAAAAGACACACATTAATGCAGCAAAACAGTGAAATAAACATGCAAAAGTGCAGATCAAACTCAAAATAAGCTTAATTTCTTATTCTTAGCTTTGGATGGCTTGGATTCAAGCAGAAACTCTCTAGACCTCTGGCAAAGGATGCCAAACACAAAGCATCTTCTGTGGCTGTTGGAGTCCCCTCAGTGAAAAAGGGAGAGCTACTCTTGCCGATCCTGGGTGAAGGAACAGGGGAGCTTTTCTTTCTGTGCCAGACTGCTGTGCTCATCCCTGGGGAAGCTGTAGGTGTCATTAGTAATGTGTTTATCCCCATTCTTCTTGTATAAAGAAACAGAAAACCAAGCATGTAGCTACTTCTCCTCCTCATTTACTTTGAATATAAGTATTTTACTGGATTTACCTCAAGGTGTAATTCAAGCTATTGATCCTTTCTGCAAAGTAGTTTCTAGTAAAAAAAAAAAAACCAAGAAACAAAAAAAAGGGATCCATTTTTCCTGAAGAGATTAAAGATTCTGAATCTGAACAGGAAAATGCAGGGACAGATGCAGTTTTTTTTCTCTCAGATCTGTGATTCAGACTCAGAAGAGAGCTCATTTCTCCCGGGGGAGGGGGGGGGCTCTTTCTCTGAGACTATTGCAGGAATATGCCAATGTTTTCAGTGGCAGAATACTGAGTTTTTTTAGTCCATCAGAAAATACTGAGTTGTCACAGAAAAATTTTCCCAAGTCTGCACCCATTCGTCCTGTTTTGTTTGCTTTAGAGGATGGGTGTGCTACTGCCTGCAATTTTCCTGATAGTCAAACAGCTGCCCCTAAAAAGGCAGATACGATGTATAAGGTTCCTCAGTATTTTACATTTTTACACACTATTCCCAAACTGTTCCAGTTTTAGTTTTTGTTGATCTCACTGCTACTAAGGCTTTAGACTAACTATGTTAGCTTGGGATATAGCTTCACAATACAATTTCACTGGACAAGCATCCTACATTCTGTCAGAGCAAAACTATGTGGCAGACAAGCAGAGCAGGACCAGGCAGACCCTCATAAATGGAAACTAGATCATGCGGTATTCCAAGATTCAATCCATCTATCAGGAGTTCCTCAAGTAGACCTCTTTGTTGCCTCTTTGAACAATCAACTGACAAGATTATGTTCTAGGACTCTATGCAAGAAGACCTGGAAGACAGATGTCTTTTCATTTCTTTTCCATGGACAGGAAAGTTCCTGTATGCTTTTCCACCCTTTCCACGAAGAGTGAGAGCACTCCTGAAGATTCAGAAGGAATCCTCCAAGATCATTTTGGTGACTCCTTTCTGGCCCAGGCAACTGTAGTTCTCTCTTATTTTGAAAATTGCCATTTGCAACTACCATAAGCATCCTCTCAGATTGGATCTACTCACACAAGAACAGGGGTGTTTGATGCACTCCTACGCCAGTCAACTTCAACTGACTGCCTGGATGATAGGGTCTTAATTCCTTTTAGGCACCTGCTTATTGAGGATGTGCAACAGATACTAATGGGGGAAAGAAAGCCTGCTACTAGAAAATCATATATTAACACATGTAAAAAGTTTTCTAGTCAGGACCAACAACATAACCAGCACCCATTCAGGGCTAGTTGTTCTCTGGAGCTACAATATTTATGTGAGTTACTATCCTATGGCCTTTCTTATACCTCTGTCAAAGTTCTTCTATCAGCCATTTATCATGTCTCCCCATGTATTCTCCTGTTTAAATGAATTCTTCCATTAAAATGTTCTTGAAAGGGTTTTTGCATAAGAGACCTCCTAGAAAAACGGTAGTCCCTCCTTAGGATATTAACTTTGTGTTAGAGAAGCTAACACTTGCTCTATTTAAACCAGCTAATATGTTAGGTTTGAGGTTATTAACATGGAAAACAGTTTTAATGATTGCATTGACATCTGCAAGAAGGTTATCTGAGTTGCAAGCTCTTATGCTGAGTCAACCCTATCTCATTTTCCATTGGGATAGGATTTCTTTGAGATCTAATGCTTTTATGCCTAAAGTGGTACCCAAGTTTACTTTAAGTGAAACTATGCATCTCTCTGTTTTCTTTCCTGAACTAAAAGTGAGGGAGATAGGATTCTCCATATCTTGGATTTCCACAAACAACTCAGGTACTATCTGGACAGAACTAGATCTTTTAGATGTTCTGATCAATTGTTAATTTCTTCTGAAGGTAAGAAGAAGAGGCAATCTGTGTCAAAACAGACTATTTCCAAATGGTTGCCTAAGGCTATTACCTTTTCTTATACTCACCATAATAAAACTATTCCAGGCAGGGTCAGGCCCACTCTACAAGGGCCTTGTTTTCATGTATGACTTTTTGGAAAAGGTTGCATTCTAGAAGTATTCTAGAAGCTGCTACTTGGCCTCTGTATGTACATTTACAAAGCACTATAAGCTTGATGCCTTCAATAGGTCCAGATGAAGCTTTGCTAGGATGATTCTCCAGGGGCTTCTGGACACTTCTCCTTCTACCTCCCAAATGTAATTAGCTACAGTAATCTACCCATATAGCTAAGGCTACTGCAGCAGTGATCAATATGATGAACACAGTGCAACTGTGTTAATTAACTTAACTGCCAGTTATAGTTATCTATGACTCATTGTTTATTAAAGACTTCAGTGCTATCATGGCACCACTGACAGATTTTCTTAATAATGTAGCATTTGACAGTTAAAGAGAGCTAATGTCAGGAACCACCATGTCACATTTTGACTGATAGTGTAGAACAGGTGTAGAATTTGATGCAGTTTTGTAGAAGTGGAAGCAATCCTGAGTTAAACAGATATGAAAAAGCAAAGCATAATCAGGTAAAATATTGTCAGATGTGGAGAAAACATATTTTCCAGGCCTGTAAACATTTTTGTATGTTTTTGTATGGCAAGGAATGCAAATTATCACCGACTACAAACCACTAGACACAATATTTAACAAACCCAACTCAAACCCTTCATTTATGACAGAAATATGCCATTGAGGTTACAACTCTACCAATTTAAAGTACAATAAAAGAAAGTAAAATAAATCATTGTTGACTATATGTAAATGTCCTTTGGCTACATAGGAATGATAAAGAAAAGAAATCATTGCTGGGTATATGTAAAAGTAACCTTTGAGTGCCGTACAGATGGGGAGAAGGCATACGTTTGTACCATATACCTAACTATGCACTCCAAATATTTGT
Organism: Protopterus annectens; assembly: GCF_019279795.1. Taxonomy (NCBI): domain Eukaryota; kingdom Metazoa; phylum Chordata; order Ceratodontiformes; family Protopteridae; genus Protopterus; species Protopterus annectens. The sequence goes on along the minus strand of NC_056733.1, from coordinate 1,210,753,235 downwards.
GACCCTGAATGAAACAAAGGCTGAAATGGAAAAGGGTACAATACTACAGCTGGTAAATAATAAATAATATAGTAAATAATATAATAAAATAAAATATCAATTTTATAAACTAGTAGCTTTACATACATTCACCCATAGTAAAACTAGGGTGGTACACTTACACCAAAGCTTTTTAAGAATAATTAGATTTATAAGCATATTTATGGAATGTTTTATTGATTTTAAAAATTTTTGATGGTTTTTAAATAAAGTTGGATGTATATAGAAGTGTAAATATTTTACTGAAGGTTAAATATTTAGGAATATAGTGATGAAATGTACTAACATAATTATAGTTAAATGGTGAGATGGCAATCAATTAGTTGATAATTGAATAATTATTTATCTTTTTGTATTTAAATGTGGAGTTCATTGTCTTTCTTTTGTCTGAAGAAGTTGGGGCACTGACTCCTTCGAAAGTGCTTACTATTAAAGTGACTGTGTTTGTATCGCTGGCTGGTTCGTGTTTAACTAGTTTATCTTTGTGTTGTGTAGTTTTCAGTTTGTTAATGGCAAGCGATGCAGGAGGAAATTCACAGTCTCTATTTTCACAACAGGATAATGGAACTCCAAATAGTTCTAATGTTCCCACTGAGGCGAATGCCATAGGGAACCTTACTGCTTTGGTACAGTTACTGTTGGGATGAGTCAACAACCTGACACAGAGAATGGATGAAAGGAGTAAAGCTACTACTCAGAATACACAAAACATGCAAATTACTTCAGCACAAACTGACCAAGCGCATTTAGATGAGCCTAGTTGCCTGTACTCCGAAGTATCTAGTTTACCTGCAATGGATGGTCAGCAGAATCACATGGCTAACAACATTGTTAATAATGCAACAAATAATCAGCAGGGAAGGGCACAATTAACACCAACAACAAGGGCTATACCTACAATGGCCGACTTTTTCAGTTCTTCTCATATTTTTGAAGAAGTGCCTAATACTAGCACACAAGAATTGAATCGTATAGAAAACTCTATCAGCAATTTACTCAACGAATTTGATCAGAAATTATTCAAATGCCGCAAACTGCAGCTGGAAGTGGCATACTTGCAGGAGTGTATCAACAAAAAGATTATTCCTAGAGGTTTGCGCCAGTGGCGCTATCCCATTGGGTTAGTGGAGAATTCAACTTTCCATTGTGAATTATTGAACCTGTTTGACAAGCAAGGAATAGAATTCTTACAAGCATTGATTAAACAATACACTGCTGAAGTTGAATCGTATAAATTCGAGTTAGAAATAATGGAACATTCCATTAATGCTGATGTTGAGTTTCCCAGATATAGATACAAGTATGCTAGAATTTTTACTAGCATAGATGTCACTTTAGAAAAATTAACTTTAACAAAGAAAAAGAAAATCAACAGAGACATAAAAGAATATTCAAACAATAAAGCCTACCCGTCTCCCCCAAGGATTTTTCAGGCTTTAAGTAGTTCACAAAGCACATTAGACCAATGTGATGACGAGGATGACGTGAACACAGAGGGGGGAGAACCTAGTGCAGAGGGCGAGGAGATAGCATTGCAAGCACCATTAGTGCGTCGCAGTGAAAGATTAATGAGAAATAACCATCAAACAAATAATGTGCAACGTTTGAATGACCAACAACAGCCTGTGGTTATAAATAATGACAATGGTAACAGAAATAACCAACAGGATTTTCAGAGAGGTCGTAGCATCCAACGCAACAACATGAACAACTACAGAAACCAAGGGCAGAGAAGGAACCATCAGAACTGGAGAAGGAGATAGCTGTGGCTCCACAAGAAGGACTTGAAATTATTGTGAGTTCTGAAAGGGACTTTAAAATATTTAATTTTACTGCTTTGAATATTGAACATGATATGGTGGAATTGTTTGCAAAAGGGCTAGTATTTGTACTGGATAGGAGCGTCAATTTTGTCAGGACAATAATAGATAAAGTTATTTGTACACAATCTTAACCTAACATGTTTAATGGGTTCAAATTCCTCATTAACTAATAGTTTAAGAGTCTCTAGCTTGTTTAATCCACCCCTGCATGAAACCCTTGCAATGTTTGAGAAAATGTGTGAAACAGATTTAATGAGTATGCTGAATAAAACACAGGTCTATAGAAAGCAGAGTAAAAACATCACTGCTAATGAAATAGAATTTATTCAGTTATTAAATATGTGTAAAATCAGGGTAATGAAGCCTGACAAAGGTGGGGGGTTGGTCTATATGGATCAAACTGAGTATAACAGGAGAATGGAAATGTATTTAACTTTGAATGTGTACAAGCAGGTTAGTATTAATGAAGCTAATGGTGCATATAGAAAGATTAGAAGTACACTCGTTGACCTTTTTTTGGAAGGGACAATTGATATTGATGCTTTTCAGTATTTAACAATGCCAGCACCAATTATTCCTGCTTTAATTGGTTCTCCGAAAATCCATAAAGATTTTACCAATCCCCCTTTTAGACCTATAGTAGATGGGAGAGGGTCCATTACATATGCTTGTGCTAAACTTGTAGACAAAATACTGAAACCACTTATTAAAGAAGAGCTACAAATATGTCGCGACTCATGGAATTTTTTGGACAACATCAATAGATTGGAATATAATGACAATTACATATTTGTCACCGTAGATGTAAAATATTTATGCATGGTAATTCCACAAAATTTAGGGGTAGAATGGGTCAGAGAATTTATGACCACAAAAAAATCTGAAGAAAGAGATATATACTTAGTGGAAACACTTTTAGAAGTGGTGTTGTCTAATAATTATATGATCTTTAATGGTCAAGTATACTTGCAGAATATCGGAGTCATGATGCGCTCACCTTGTGGAGGCAGTTTTGCAAATTGTGTAATGGCAGAATGGGAGAGAACTCTGTTGTTTAAAAATTATTTATTTCTAGACAATGTGATATGATACACTAGGTACCAGGATGATATGTGCTTTATCTGGCAAGGTGAAGTTAATAGTATAGGAGCGTTCATTGAAAGTATCTCAAAAATGGCCAAGTTTTTGGAATTCACCTGTCAGATAGGCACGGAATGTATCATCTTCTTGGATGTTAATCTATCCAAGGATAGAGTTAATCAAAGATATAAAACTAATGTTTTCAGGAAGCCCACATATTCAAATTCTTTTTACATTTTTCGAATAGTCACCCTTACCATCAAAAGAAGGCTGTCATAAAAGGACAAATGGTAAGGGCAGCTAGGATGGTGTCAGAAGATTGGGACTACGTGGTTGATTGTGAATTTTTAAGAACAATGTTTTTGAAAAGGGGCTATCCAGGTGCCTTTGTGGATGCCATTATAGATGAGGTGAATTGTAAAAGATCTCCAGGACATTTTAAACCATTGTTACATAAAGGATATGTAAATAATTGGAATAGCACACTTGATGAAAATAGAGTGAATGAGGGTGGTATAGCCTACAATTTGGGCCTTAGCATTTTATATACATATTCTTTAGATTTTAAGATAATTAAAGACATAATGATAAAAAACTGGACCATCATATTGGAAGACAATGGGTTGAACAGAGTCCTGGGTAATAGTCCTAGATTCACATATAAGAAGGGCCTTAATTTAAAATGTCTATTAGAAAAAAGAAGTAAGACAAGCAAAGTTGCCATAGGAATGAAGAAATGTGGCTTCTGTCAACAATGCAAGTTTGTTAAGATAGGGAACAAAATAATCATTAGGGATAAAACCTATACTATTAATGGAAAATTTAATTGTGAATCAAAAGGAGTTATATATGTGGCTTGCTGTGATATATGCCCTGCCTATTATATAGGGAAAACAGAGAGGAAAGTCAAACAGGGGATTTATGAACATCAATACTGTATAAACAAAAAAGTGACTACTAATGCACTAGCTAAGCACATAGTTGATAATCCAGGTCATAGTTTTAAGTATGTGGTTATACATCAAGTGGAATGTGATATAAGGGGAGGCCCTTGGGAATTTAAACTGGAAGAAAGCAAATTGATGTGGCAAATACGCACTATTGCTCACATTCCACCAGGCCTTAATGAATATGTTTCAATGAAAAGTATTTTAAAATTAAAAGCACTAGCTAGATGAACTATACATTCTAGTACAGAACTGGCTTATATGCTAGTAAATATAGGTACATTCTTGTCTATTTTGCACAATTTTATATATATATATATATATATATATATATATATATGTAAAAACATGGAAGTAAGAAAATCAGAAAAAAAAATTGTAAATAATATAATAAAATAAAATATCAATTTTATAAACTAGTAGCTTTACATGCATTCACCCATAGTAAAACTAGGGTGATACACTTACGCCAAAGCTTTTTAAGAATAATTAGATTTATAAGCATAATATTTATGGAATGTTTTATTGATTTAAAAAAATTTTGATGGTTGTTAAATAAAGTTGGATGTATATAGAAGTGTAAATATTTTACTGAAGGTTAAATATTTAGGAATATAGTGATGAAATGTACTAACATAATTATATAGTTAAATGGTGAGATGGCAGTCAATTAGTTGATAATTGAATAATTAACTATTTATCTTTTTGTATTTAAATGTGGAGTTCATTGTCTTTCTTTTGTCTGAAGAAGTTGGGGCACTGAGTCCTTCGAAAGCGTTTACTATTAAAGTGACTGTGTTTGTATCGCTGGCTGGTTCGTGTTTAAATACTACAGCTGGTGAAAGAATTTCACAGTAGTAATACAAGGCATATGGAAAATGGAGATGGCTCAAATGCATACATTATAAAGTGGCAGAATAAGCTCACAGATCCATTCATCCATCCACATCTTTTTCCCATTTTTGCACACTGGTTCAAGGTGTCAATTCAGCAGTGACAATTATCCAGAGCCGAGGTTCACAGCACTGACAGATAACTGATAAATATGTATTAAAAGAGACGCAACTTGTAATTCTCCAGGCGTATAGAAAAACATGCTTAGACATAGACCTCAAAGTAAACTCGGGGTTATAAAGCAGAAATAGTGAGAGATCTCGTTCAGAAACATGGCTGAGGTACAGGGAAATTTTAAAAGATCATTTGCTATGTCACATCAATGCCCCACAAACAATAAAGTACTTCTCCAGATATTAGTTGCAAAAAGTACGTTGGGTTAATATTAGCATCAATTTTACGGGTCAATGTGAAACAGAGACTATTTGCGCTTAGTGACAGGTGACTATTTAAAACTTCATACGGTAGAGCCTTTTACAGCCATAGCAGCTCATGACCACATATAGTAATTCCATTCTTTGGCAATATGGCTACACTGGTGAAATACCAAAATCTGTAAAATTTGTTAATTATTTTCCCTTCAATAGCTCACATTTGAAGCAATGTTACAAAGCACTAGCAATAACACACAGAAGGGTAAGTGCATCACAATGAGAGGTAGAGAGAGTTTTGACCAATGCAGGGAAAGGTGAAATAACTGCAAATGTGAAAAGTATATCAAAGAGGCAGCAGTTAAGTGGGATGCTGTGATAAACATACACTCCACATATCCAACTTTAGGGAGCACTCCAGCCAGTCTGAAGCTGAGATATGAATTTCAAAATACCATTCTTTCAGAGAGTGAATCAAGGGTCATGTCTAATGAGTTTGTAAGGAAAATACATTTTGAAAAGGAATCAAAAATAAAGACAGATACATACATGAAGGGACAACCCAGGAAAAAAAACACCTCTGAGAAGGAACAAACTGTTTTAATAAGATGTGGAAAACAAAAAGCAAGAGTTCATCTGTGTTCAGTATTGGATGAAACAATCTAATATACATGTATATGGATATATATCTGAACTCACATTATTGAAACTCAACTTATTTAAACCAGCAGAAATGAAGAAAAAGCAAAACAAACAAACCCCAGAGCAAACGCTGAAATTATATATAACAATTCTTTGGTCACATTACAGTAGAAGAAAGGGGAAAAACACTGGAAGCGCATGACCTGGTCATATAATACAGCACAATCTAATAAATCAAACTGCAATATTACTTATATATCTTTAAGAAAACACATACCAGAGATCAACAAATCATTTTATACTGTACAAAAGTATTTGTTCTAATTTTCTTTTAATTTTTTTTTGAGTTTTGCTGGTTTAGATAAAATGAGTTTGGATAAGCTAAGCTCTGATAAGCTGAGTTTAAATAAAAAAGACATATACCCATATATCGCTCTCTCTCTATATTGGTATGTGATATATATATATATATATATATATATATATATATATATATATATATTTATATATATATATATATATATATATATATATATGTAAATATAAATATATCTGCATATATATATATATACATATATATATATATATATATATATATATATATATATGGGTTCCCTTTATAATTTCGAAATACTGAAATCACGAATTTCAGTATTTTGAAATTATAATAGTGAAGCCTTTAAATTCTGAAACACTAGAAGCACAAAATTCAAAATCACGAAGAACGGAGATTTTGAATTAGCGTTTCTGGTGCTGTGGTGTGTGAATGGTTAGGTGTTAGTTTGGGTATGTATGTGTGTTGGTTAGGGGCTTTAATGTATGTCAGTGTGTGTTGTGACTGTGATGTGTGTGTCCGAGAGAGTGTGAAATGTGTGGGTGTGAGTTACCTTTGTGTGTCTGATTGTGCGATCTCAAAGTTAGTATATATAAGAAGGGTGGTGGGGGTGTAGGGGGGCTTGCCCCTCTGCATTATCTGTAGTGTAGATTTTATATTTGAGTTGGGGGGGGAGTTGTGTGTATGTGTTTGTGTGTGGTGTGTCTATAGTATGCTGTCTGGATTTTGAATTTCGCGGTTTTAGGTTTTCGGTATTTGGAGTGTTCGGCTATGTAATTTCAAAATACTGAAATTAGGGATTTCAGTATTTTGGGATTACATAGTGAATCTATATATATATATATATATATATATATATATATATATACACACACACACACATATATATATATATATATATATATATATATATATATGTTTGTGTCTGTATATATATATATATATATATATATATATATATATATATATATATATATAGATATGGGTCTTGGACATTTGCTCGAATGAGCAAATGACTGAAACCCAAATAGCTGGGCATACTTAGGTGAAAGTGCTTTTTACCGAAGAAGCACTTTTGTATAAGTATGCCTGTTGCCGAGGTCGTACTATGGTGTGGATAAGGGAAAATTCCCTTTTCCCCACTGTAGTGCGGTCTCGGAGGGAAAATATTAAAGTGGGGGGGTGTGAGGGGCACAGCCCTCCACATGGGGGGTGCAGGGGTTAAACCCCCCCGCTAAAATGTTAATGCAGTGGGGTTTTTTTGTAACACGCTTTAATGAAAGTGATTTTTCGATAAAAGCGCTTTCGTTAAAGTGTGTTCGGTTGTTATGGATTTGGATGTTTGCTCATTCGAAAAAAAGTCCTAGATCCATATATATATATATATATATATATATATATATATATATATATATATATACGCGTGCACACACACACACACACACACACACACACACACACACACACACAATCTATTTCTTCAGATACATATATATTATTTCAGATATTTATAACGCAGTACTTTATGCCTCAGAAAATGTTTAAATGGAGTATTAAAATATTATGTGTCTGCAGATTAATTGTTTCAAATGTCAATGATGCAACAGGTAGCATACTCACATTTGGTGCAGAAGGCTGTGGGTTGTATTCCCACACCAGGAAGATCAATTCCTGACACTACAGTGTAGTATAAGTGGGTGCTGCAGTCCTGAGTGTACCATCCTTTGGATGAGTCATTAAACTAAGGCCCATCTGCTTGAATTGGTTGCAGTTCAGGTGGATGCAAAACATCCAATGGCACCTATAAAAAAGAGTAGAGGTCTTTTATTTCACAAAAAATACTTATTTACAATATTATTTACAATACTGTTTACCATACATATTTACATATGATCAGAATGTTCATTACTGTGTGTGTGTATATATATATATATATATATATATATATATATATATATATATATATATATATTTATATATATATATATATATATATATATAGATATATCCACATAGATATACACACACACACAGACACACTATTGTTTCTTATCTGATTGTCACTCTAATTTCCCCAACCAAAATCTTATCTGTTTTTAACATTTCTGCTGTATCCCATTTAGGATTGTACATTATTTATTTAACTCTTCAATTCTAAATAACCCAAATCACATTAAACACTTTTCTAGCCATTTTGTTTTACTTGGTAAGCCTTTATCTCTTTTGTCGTATACCTGCCATCTTTTAACGCCTGTTTAATATAACTTGCTCTCACATTCATTGCTAATGCAAATATTATGCTACTCTTAATGTTTATTTCCTTGATTAACCAATCATTAATTAATACTTTATTATATTCATATGAAATCACACACACACACTCTTTATCTTATTATTTATCTTATTACTCACATTATAGGAGTTGAATATTTCCCCATAAAATTCCTTATGTTATGGTGTCAAAAGCTTTACTTAAGTCTTCTACAATGATTTGTAGTTATTCTTGCCTATTTATGACTAAAATATCATCTACTTCTTCTCTGACAATGATTAGCAATTCAAAACTTCCTTTACCTCTAACATTATACACTGTTTTGTGTATGATACTCACAATTTTACTTCCATTCTTTTTTGTATAATTTTCATAAAAAAATTATAGTCAGTATTATTCTATAATATAGGCCTCCCTATCCTTATTTAATTTCTTTCACATTTTCCATATAAAATTGAATATCCCGCTGCATTATTCCATAGATTTGATACCCAACATTCATTTAACACTTCTATAAATTATTTCTTCTGTTCTGTCGTCATGTTTTTATACATTGATATTCTATTCCATCAGGTCCTGCTGCTGCTTCTACAATTTCTTGTCCAAATATTCTCTTTAATATTTCAGATGATATCTTCTTCTCCAAATCCATATTATCTTGCTCTGAAAAAGTTTCCACTTTCCATAGTATTTCTCCTTTCTTCACCTTATCTTCAAACATTTCTTGCATATAACCTACTACTATTTTCATTATTTTTTGATGTTTCCGTATCATTCCTTTTCATCTTTCAATTCCCTCATTATACTGTCTTCTTTTATTATTCTACTTAACTATGGAGCAACTTCTTTCTTTCTCTGAAGAAAATATCTTTGCTTAACTAATAAACTCTTAGTTTTCTTCATGCATCCCATAATTTTTTTAATAATGAAATATTTATTGTTATTTTTTCTAAATTACCGAATGCCTCTTCACTTATATTATTATACTTTTCCTTTACTTCTTTCCATTTATTTCTTTGCCACACTATGTACATTTTTTTTATATTTTCTCTTGAAAAACATCCACCATTCAGACCAATCTTTATAAAATTGTCTTATATTACTATGATCCTCCCATAATTCTAATTGCCCTATTTCCCCTATTCCTTCCCATTCTTTCTCATTTAACCTTTCTAAACCTTTTCCTATCTTAATAACATCGAATTCATATTTTATCTCTATCTAAATAACTCTGTTTTCTGAAAAAAAAACACTTTCTGTTATACCTTCTTCTATAGTTTACAATCCTTCAGATATCAGAAAACAATATATCTCCATTCTATATATTCTCCTGCTATATATCCAATCACTATTATTCTAAATAAACAATTTACCACATCTCATGATTTTCATCACCTTTTTGACATCAGCTTCTTTTTTCTTTTCTTAAATCACAAAATTAAAATACCCTGCTATAGTAATTTCCATACTTATAGGCACAAAGTTCAGAATCTGACCAAACATGTTTCCTTTTCTTTGCTTGTAACATTTGCATATAACACAATTATTCTGTATAGCTTCTCCTTCCACTTTATATCTATAATAGTTATCCTTCCCATTATTACCAGTGTTATATCCAGAATTTTAATTGTCTTCTTAATTAGAATTCTTATTCCTGAACAAGTATCTTGACCAAGAATCCAAACAATATCATCTCCCCATGAAACTTCTGCTTGCAACCAACTTTTTTTATTAATATAACACAACAAAAAACAGACAATCCATTTTAATAACATCAATCAATCTCTAGCGCCTTGGCTTACAAAAAGCCTTCCAGGGGCATTTTCTAACACAAAAACTTAGGTCATTTGCTACATATCTTACTCAATTCCCACGTTTGAATAACTGATTTGGTAATTCGTGTGTTTCAAAGATATTAACTAAACTACAGAATTCAACTGTAATGATCAAATAAAGTACTTAATTTCTACCTAACAGAAATACACTCCTTGAACATCTGTATGTCAAACTGCACTGTTCCAGTCTATGGTAAAACAGTTTCCCTCCTTTTGATCAATTGCTTGTTTTGATAAAAAAGTGATTAGATGCCTCGTTATATTGTATCACTATTTAATTGCAATATATATATATTTATTGGAGGAAGCTTTTGTCAAAAAGTATATCTTGTGATAGAAGTGGCCTTCAGGAGCAGTGTCAGTGTATTTGCATATGTGTAAAAATAATATTGCTGTTGTTTATCCACACGCATGCACAGTATTGCTGAGGTATGCACAGAATGGTCACAATAGCTTGTCTAAGAGCAGTGTACTCTTTAGGAGCTACAAGATGGAATGCATTACTGTGATCTTATTTTTCCTATCACAATTAAACAGATACATATAAGGTTATTTTTGTTGGTAGGGGTAAAGAGGCAGTTTGTTCTATACATCTGACAGCTACAGCTTGAAATATGTAATTGTGTTCTAATTCTTCCTTCAGACTTGCCCTAGTCTGACATCAGATTGGAACACAGAAGGTGGCCATCTTTTGGGTGTGGGGGAGAAGCATGCTGTATATTTGTCTAACAGCAACCACTTGAAATGTGTTTCTGTGGCCATTTATGCCTTCATACTATTCTGACACTAGAGGGATCCATAGAAGGTGACTGTCTTTTTTGGAGGGAGAGGGGGTAGGGATGTACAGGAGGCAGGCATTATTCTCAGATATGATTTATGTTTCTTCACAAGCATTTGTTTTCTCAGTTTGCAGTGAACTTCCATTTTGTCAGACACAACTTATCTCTTCCTTGAAAGAAAAGAAAAAGAAAAAAACAAAAAAACAAGACAGATTTTTTTCCCTTGCCCATGATATTTCTTCAGGCCAAATGTGTGACAAATCTACAATGCATTACTAGAGTATCTGCAATCATATAGCCTAATCTCATGGTTTCTGGGGAACTAGCAGTCCCCAGACCCCCAACTTAATTTTACGGCTTGATCAACCAGCATTTTTAAGAGTATCCCTAATAATATGGAAGTTTTCCCTGGCACCAAACACTAGGTCATTGGTTCCAGTATAAGACTGATTAAGTTGAATTCCTTAAAATTAGATAGTTTGTATTTCACAGAATGTATTCTAAAATAATGCATACCAAAGGGGCTGAAATTTATCAAATTTCCTTATGGCGTGACCAAAGGATCAGATCTATTTAATGACTAAGTTTCTTTGATTGTGTGAGTGAATAATGTCTCTCTATTTTGATTAAACATGGTGAGTGTGGCTCATTAGTAGTTTATCTGATGACATAAAAAGAAAGAAGCCATGACAGAAGAAGTCTAGACATCAGGATTTGAGTTTATTACAATTGAGGGAATATGTTTTCACCTGGATTTGTGACAAAAGATTGAACAAAAATATGGCCTCAGGTGTATTGTTTCAGTCAGTCAAGGGAGATTATGACCAAGTATTTACTAATTTAGAGAAACAGTTTTTAGTAAAAAGAAAAAAGAATTTGGTGAAAGATGAGCAGGAATGGAAGGAGAGTAAAAGTGCATTTTGTACCTAAGAACAGTAAAATGATGAAAAGACATCCACAAATCTCTCTGAACTATAGTACTCATGCTGATAATGCTTATCATTTATTAATTTATTTTAATTTTATTAATACTCTTTTTTCAGAATTTCCACATTTAATGAGATCAGGAGGAGAGTCTGCCAAAAGAGAATGACTTAATAGAAACATCTAGATGGCAATCCAGTGGGCAATTAGACACTTTAATAATGCCAATCAGTTTGGCGGACAACCTGTACCTCAAGCAGTCAGAAATACTTGATTAGGTTCGGAAGTATTTACTGCCCATTAATGAACTGTTATTTACATTTATACTGACTTTCATGTATTTAATTTTACAGAATGTGTCATTACCCAGACACGCATCAATTTATTTAAAAAGGGCTTTATAGTTATACCACCTAAATGAGATGATATCAATTATATTCTTATTGAGTTAAGATTGTTGTTTTAAAGGAAGATTCATTTTGATTTATTTTTCAGTGGTTATGGTTCGTCAGTTGAACCCTGATTGCAGAAGGAAATATATTTTTAACCCACTTGTTTACCTTAGTAATACAAATGAGACAAAAAAAATAATTCAACTTCTAAGGAGAAACAACTATTAAATGAGGTATCTACAAACAGGTCATTACATATAATGAAACCTCATAAGACTGGTGGTATTGCCCTAATGGAGCCAGGTGATTTTTCTAACAAAATGTTTTTGTTTTTTTAATCACAATTTATATAGTATTGCCTCCAAAACTGAAATTTTGATGACTTATAAACTTATTATTCTACATTTTGTGTGATTTGGTAGAGAATGAGTGAACTGACAGAAAGTTATTCAACTTTTTAATGGTTTCTAAACCACTGATACCATGTATGTTTATGTATACATAAAAATAAACTTAATCCAAAATTTTGATCTATCATTTCAGCAGGGAACTCAACAAGTAAGCCCCATGGTATTTTTATTTATAGGAAATTGAAAGGGATTTTATCATTTTTTTCTGCAGGTATTTAATGACTCATGACACGTTTTAGGTATTACAAGGGGAAAATGAGTTGGTTGGTGAAGCATAGCTACTGACTGCTTGTATTAAAGGTTTATGTATGGTTATTCCACATACAGAGGGCTGCTCTGGTTTAGAAATATGTTACTTTTATATGATAAATTGCAGCCTACCAACATAGAATTACCATGTATTTTTTGCGGAAATTGAGTTAAACATTTTTTTTACTTTTGATGGGGATTTTTTTTTAAACAAATGTAGAGTTGCTATGAGGGGCAAAGCATTCCCCCATTTTTTGTGAATTTAGTCATATACAAGTGGGAAAGGACTTTTGCTTTTAATTCTACGTCTGGATAATATCATATACTATCTGGACCAGGTAAGAGTCTGATTTGAAGGAATTCTTTGATTACTTGAATTCCAATATTGCTTTTTTATAGTTTACTTTTATTAACTATCAGGTGGAGATTAACTATTAACTTTTTAGATGTATTATTGTATAAGAATTATGTTGAACGTAGATTTGAGTCACCTGTTTATTGGAAGGCCACCTTCTCTAACAATTATTTGCATTATTGTGGTAATCACCCACAACTGGTTATTTGAAGCAGATGTTACAAAACAGAGAGCATCCTACAGTTATTCTAGAACAGATTATTACTGAAGTAATTATTAACAAATCTAGTATATTTTAACCCATTTTTACAGGGACCTATTTTATAAACAATAATAAAATTAAGGAAATAAGTTTGTAAACACTAGGGTGCTAAGTTAGTGTTAACATTAAATATATTAAGAACATGAGCATGCTTCACTAAAGCAAGTAATCATTCTAGGTTCACTTTTAAGGCAGTAAATACAATTAAATTCATCATGCAAAATTCTGGGAATAAAAGAATGAAAAGGGGTGAAATATTAAAATGCCGATAATGGTATCTATGGTAGATGCATTTTTCTAATTTCTCTGTAGCCAGCTTGGTGGATATGGACATCTTGAGACAATGTAGTAATTGTTTCATATTTACCAACAACACTTAATGCTTAAAGAAACAGACACAGTATTCGAGAGGTGTATTTACACTATGGCACTGAAGGCTAAACTCTTGCATAGAAGCACACATCTGGTTGTCAAAGCCATACACGCAAGACCCAACTCACATCACACAGCATATACATAGACTAATGTATGCTAAGGCACTTAAAACCAAATGGTTAGTTGCTTATCTGGAACCAGGATCCACCAAATCATGCATGCACTCCAGTTATTACACTACAAGTACCAGTATGATTCCATCATAGTCCATGTAGGTGTAAATGACCTGGGATGTACTTCCTGGGCTATATGAAGAGAGACATTATGGAGCTCTCAGACTATGTATCTCAGGCTGGTATGAACATATTACTGAGCAGTATATTACTATCACCGAGGATGATGCCACAATATGAGCAAAAGATGATTGATTTTAACAATTGGCTGTTTATCTGCTGTCATTCTAAGGGGATCCAATATTTGTCCACTTGGGAGGACATGTTAACAGACCATGTTGTTTTGCAAAGGATGGTCTGCACTTGTCCCCTGTAGGTTTTCAAATACTGGCTAAAATGTTATCCACCAACGAAGTGCCTCTGTTAGGAAATGCCAAATTGACAAACCTACCAACATGGCAAAATCAACTCAACTGAACCTTAAGGTCTTATTGCTCAATGCCAAGAGCCTAAATACAAGACTACAGATCATCCAAGTCCTTCTCTCACTTGAGAGTATGGACATCTGTGTAGTTACTAAGACATGGTTTAAAGTGGCAGACAGTACCCCAGAATTACAAGGCTTCAGTGCCTTCTACAGTTTTAGACTAGGTGCACAGACAAGGGCTAAAGGCTGAGGTGTCTCAATAATCATCAATAACAAGCGTGCCTCTATGATGGTAAAAAAGGATGACATTCTGGAGTTCCTCCATGTGCAGATCACCTTAGACAAAATCCTGTACTATATCCTAGCCAGCTGTAGGTCACCTTCCATGTCCTAAGAAGCTCACAATGCATACTTGGACCTACTGGAGGCATTTATCATCTAACCTAACACCCTACTCATGGGAGACTTTAATTACCCCTGCATAGACTGTGAATCATATATGGCCTCAGATTTACAGGCACAGAGATTCTAGGACTTCATAAATACAAACACCCTTGACCAAATAGTGAAAACACCCACTAAAGGATCCAACATACTGGACCTCATACTCACAAATTTGGGAGAATGTTGCACCCCCCCCCCCCATATCTCATCTTCCCTGTTAAGGTCCAACCATAAAGCCTTCGAAGTCTAAATTAACTCTTTAACCCCAGTAAACTAATAACAGTTAGGAACTACTCCAAGGCAAACTATCTTTCATTAAGTGATGGTTTGTCAAAATGTAATGCCCCTCCAAACTCCAAGAACACAGCAGCCTATGCTGATTTAATGTCAGAAACTCTGTACAACCATGTCAATGGCTGCATAAGGCAGCTGTACCTACCAGAAGTAAGTGCAGAATTCACACCAGAAATAAACCACCCTGGTGACATTCCAGATTAAACAGGCTATACAACAAAGGGAAAAAATGATGGCAAAAATCAGGAAGAGTGGTTCCCATAAAGATAAAAATTATTTCATCAAACTAAATAGGCAACTAAGCGGATTAATTATGTCAAACAAAGCCAACTTTTAGCATAAGTTAGCCTCCCACATGAAAGAAAAACAAAAGGCCTTCTCCAGCTCTGTCAGAAAACTCAAGGGCTGCACAAAGCAGTTTGCTGAACTGATGGTTAATGGTGTCATATTCAATGAGCCTGGCAATATAACAAACTTGTTAGTGGACAAATGCAGTTCCAACTGTACCTCTCTATCACTCCCAACCATCCCACAAGAAATACCCTGAAACACAGCATCTCCAACTTTAACTAGGGAGCATGCACTGGCTGTGCTTGCTAAAGCTGAGAACACTGTCTCAATGGGCCCCAATAACATCCCGGAATGCCTCCAGAACAGTCTAAAATTTGACTTATCAGGACCCCTAGCAGGCACTATTCAACTGTAATCTTAAAACAGGCTTTGTGCCATGAGAATGGAGTACTGTAATGGTCATCCCCCTCCATAAGGGAGGACCTTCAACAGATCCTGGAAACTACAGACCCATTAGTCTAATTAGTCTTACTTGCAAAGTTGTGGAAAGAATTATCATGGAAATTATCCATAAGGGCATAAGAGACCTCCAGATACTGGATCCATCCCAGTCTGGCTTTGCCAAAGGAAGGTCATGCTTACTGATCCCGGTGGACTTCACTGAAAAGATCACTAAGGCAGTGGATGAGGGGAAAACTGTGCATACTGCCTACCTAGATCTGGCTAAGGCATTTGATACCATATCCCGATCGGGTATTGTCAACAAATTTATAGAATTAGGCATATAACCCTTTATAATGCTGTATAATTAGCTGGCTCATAGATAACACCCAAGAGGTTAGAATCAGTGAAACCACCTCCACAAAGAAGCTGGTCACCATTGGAGCTCCTCAGGACTTTGTTTTGGGGCCGCTCCTCTGTTGCATCTTCTTCTCAGAGGTCAAAACCAGTGTCAAAGGCTGACCAAGTTCACAGATGATTGCAAACTGTGAGCAGAATATACTTTAGAAAGGTCTAACACTGAAAAATGCTTGGTGCCAAAGCCATGGCTTAAAACTCATTGTCAAGAAATACATTATAATAACTTTTGGGAAGTCAGCCATTCCAAGTAACTATGTCATCAATAAAATACCCCTAAAAGTTGATTCACTAGTCAGGAATCTGGGAACTCATGTAGATAGTAACCTAGTCTTTGACTGATGTGTCCAAGGTAATAAGAAAATCCTTTTGTGTTGTTCAACCTATAAGTAAGGGCATGGCATCTAGGTCCAGACAGATAATCATACAACTGTACTTGGACCTCATCAGACCCATCATAGAGTATAATGCCCCTTTGTTATGTACCTGACCAGACACCTGCAGCAACTGGAGCATCCAAAAGGTTCCTTAAAAAAAATACAGGAAATAAACATTTAGGTCTTTTTATCCAGTAGTTCTGATAGTATTTGTTTAGCAGATGTGCAAAATGTTGATCAAAACAGAGTCTAGGGATGCCTTGTATGCCAAGCAAAGATCACCTCTCTCAAATGTCCTATGCTGATCACCTCTAAGCCCTGTCATTTTACTCAGTATCATACAGGCTACTGAGAGGTGACACATGCAGCAAGTGGAACTTCCACAAAGGTTCCTTTCAAAATGAATACAGTGGGTTAATACAATGTCCTACACTGATTGCCTCAAAGCCCTGTTTCTTTACTCGGTATCAGACAGACTTCAGAGAGGTGATCTTTGCTTGGCATACAAGGCATCCCTAGACTCTGTTTTGATCAACATTTTGCACATCTGCTAAACAAATACTATCAGAACTACTGGATAAAAAGACCTAAATGTTGCTTACAGCATAAATAAGACATGTCAGAGAGACAGATATGTTTCTCAAATAATTCCCATTCTCTAGAACAGGCTCCCCAACCATGTGAAGCAGAGTTCCTCCCTAACCCTATATAAGCTCACCTTGGATGAATCAATAGGTAATCAGAAATTCATCCCTGGTCTGGTGTCTGTGTGTCTCATGGATAGAAGTAGTCAGTAAATCACTCCCTATATAAATTATATTTGTGGGTCACATTTGGGTTGTATGACTAGGCTTATAAGTGCACTGGTTATTGTTAGCTTAGTATACACCTATGAACCTATAAACCTATTTATTATGCATGAGTATCTGAATATCACTGTTAGCTAATACGATAGGGTGTTATTGTGACAGCCCCTCTCTGAGCATGTAATCAAAGAGCCTGAATCCTCAACACTGGAACTGGAAAGGGACGTTCACTTGGAACAAAAATGGATACACTCAGTATTTTCAGATGCAGCTCTCTGCATCAAGCACAATTTCCTTAAGAGCACACAGGGAACACACTCATTCCAGGGTCTGGATTTCTCAATCTGTCTCCTTCCAGGTCTTCAGTAAGACTCCCCACTGGCACAGGTATAGAGCTGAGACCTCAGCCAAGTGTCCAAACCAAGTTCTCTAGCACCCTCTCTGTGAAACCAGTGCTTCATTTCCCTGCTCCAAACAGCTCACACACACACACACACACACACACACACACACACACACACACACACACACACACACACACACACACACACACACACACACACACACACACACACACACCTGAGAAAGGCTGGCACAGATTTACTAGCTATGCCCCCTTCTGCCCAGACTTTAAGGTAGTTACACTGCCACCAGAGGCTCTTGCAAGGGTACCCAATTATACTGAGTGAAATTAATATTAATACAAATGGTAGTTTGAACAACAGCATGCCTTTCAGGAGTAGCCAGAGTTGTCATCAAATATATATAAGTATTCTCAGAGATTAAAATATTCTCTAAAAGACCAGCCACAATGAAAAGTTTAAATATATTTAATAATAAATAAGAAAAGAACATGAAAATGCTAAATATCTATTTACTGTAAACACCAGAGTTTCAATCACAGGACATATTAAAATAACACAGACAAATAGATTCACACAGATACAGAAAAAACAGTCCTTAACTAATCTCGCTATATTTTCCTGACTGATCTAAAAAAATACTATTCCCTGGGTCACTTACTATAACAAGGCAAGATGAAGTAGTTGAGGGGTCCTTCTTTGTCAGGTTCCAAAAACAGACTGCAATTAGATTTCACTCTCATCTAGTATTAAACATCATTTTTATCCTAGATTATAGAATGACATCACATACAGCTGGTCATCTGACTTCTGGTTTCCATGTTACCCCATTGCTAGAAATTGCCAGTATTTAGCACATATGTGTCAATAATACACACACATAGAGTTTTGGTCAGATCTATTGCAGCTTCTGTAAGTCATAAAACAATTTCTAACCTCCACCTTTCCAGAGTAGCAATTAGTTCACCCCAAAGACAATACAGAAAACTTCCTAGTGCAGACTTTTTGTCTCTGGCTGCATTGAGAACTATAAGATACAATGTTTATGGCTTAAGCCAGGTAATTTAATTTCAAACTATTTTCAAAGTTAGGTGGATTCTTCTCTTCCAGTATCCTCTGTTAAAACATATACATTCAAACAGTTACAATAATGCATGCATATTTCTTTTCCTGTCCAGCAGGGCACAGTGTTGGTACATTTTTAACACAAGTAGCTTTCCAAATACATTTTTCAACACAAGCATCTGTACAAATCAGTTTGATATATAAATGACATATAATTCTTTACAAAATTCCAGCTAGTTATGCTGGCATATGTTACACATCTACTGCCCTAGTTCTCCTGGCATAGCTGGCAATACCCCAAGTCATCGCAGTTATCTTGTCCTGGGAAATTTAATTGTACCACCTGTGGTGTAGACTGTTTAGCAATGTGTGTTTCATGTTATGGTTATTATGTTGTAATGATGGAATGTCATTTATAGACAAGACTTTCTGAACATTATTATGCAATTTCTAAATGTGGTGTTAATGCTTTTATAAACATTCAGTGTACGCAATGATATAAAAAATGTTGTTTTATTTTGGAGAAAGTGAATATATAGCCAAAAGATGGGGATTGGAAAAATACTTCAGAATTTGCTTAACTGGTCTGGCAGAATAGATTAAACACAGCTGTATTACTTTGCTATTAGTAGTGTCTTGAAGCTTAAGGCTGCAATTCTTTAATTATCCTATGATGTAACAAATTACATAAAATTTGATTTATTATTTAATCTTGTTTGATTACACTTTTACTTGCTCTGAAGATGTTGACATTTTTATGTCATACTCAGAGTTATCCGTTTGCAAGGCTGAGAGATTTTTGTGATCTCTAATGATTAAAGCACTAGTAACTAAATCAATATTTCCTGAGTGGCATTTTGGTACAGCAGACTGGCCAAAGCACCACTACATGTAATAAATGGAAAACAAAGACATTATTCTTCTGTGGACAGTTTGCCAGTGTAAGAAGAGACTCCCTGAATCCTGAATGTATTAATTATTCTAACATCAAGTACCTGAGGAAAGGATCAGTTTTCCTGATGTGACAAATGCAGCTTTGCACCAATGGAATCTATAAATCTAGACTCACTGATTATGGCCCTGGCCCTCACATGGATAACTACATGTACAATCATATTTAAGTATAGTAGCTAAAACAGGGTAAATTAGTTGTATAGGAATGATATCGGCATAAGGATTACTAAAAAAAGACTTATAACTTCTTATGTAAGCCCCGTGTCAAAGATCAATTTGCATTCTTATTAAAATAAGAAAACAGGATTACTTATTTAAACAACAGTTTATTAAGTTAAAACAAGAGATAAGAGATCTGATGATGCTCTGACAAAGGCAAAAGCTCTCATCTCTTAATTTATCTTAATAAACCATGATTTAAAAAGAAATATCAGCCTAGTTTTAGTAATTTGTATGTTGATATAGTTTCTGTACATATAGTTTCACATTTTGATTGCTTTGTTCTTCCTTAAGCAAAATGTGCACTACCCTTAAGGAAGGAAAACTACATTTCCTTGGTTGAGGTCATGTTGTCTGATTATGTATATTAGCAGTTTTAACCTACAGTAACTTATGACTTACGTTCATAGAATCATTTTTTTCATCATGAGCTCACTCCTTCTTGTGTACACCATATTCTTTATAAATCTTATCAAGCTATTAATTAGTCTGAAATAGTACTTGAAAAAAGTATCTATACTGTTAGCCTTATATAATAAAATGTGTCAAAATAATAAAATAAATGAAGCCCAATTTTATATTTCCTTTCCTTTGAGCATTGACTTTATATCCTAATTTTAAAGTAACTGCAGAAATCACTGGATTTATAAAAAAGTGCTATTTTCTCGAAATTATAAATTAGATGGCAGTTCTAACTATAACCAAAAAAAAATTACAAAAGAAATATAAAGCAAGGCCTTACAATACTGGTGAAGGTTGTACGACAAATGATTAATACCTAATGCGAGGTTATGGTTCTTGGGACGAGTGTGATTTTTAATACCTGTAAAATGGAAAATGATTTGGTAAGCACACTTGATAATATTGTGCAAACGATATTTAAATATTTTAGAACATTTAAAGGGGTTGGGATTTTTCTACCTTGCATGCACTGTGTTCATCATATTGATCACTCCTACAGTAGCCTTTGCATGAGCTACATGGGGTTATATCCTGCTAAGGATATAAGAGCGCAGTTATATCCTTTTCAGGATATAGTCTCATATGTCTAAAGCTACTGCAGCAGTGATCATTCGAACATCTATGTTATGGTAAGTTTAACTTATACAACTGTACTTTCTTGTGCTTTGAGAATTAATCTTCTTTTTGATATATAAACTTAAAAAAATCTGGTTTATTTCGAGATTAATGCTTTCTTTTGAATGCCAGCATGTCTGAGAGTTATTTCTCTGACATGAATGAACACCTCTCAGCGAATAGCATTTTGTTGCAATTTTTGGATTTATTTTCTCACTTTGGAACCAGAAAGAGAAGATTCTTCATGACCTTTTAGCAAGTAAGCTAACCACCCTTATGCCACATGATTGGCTCAACTGCAGTTTAGCTTTCAGAAAATGTTGTTAAATATACTGGAAGAAATGTTGCTTTCAATCAATGGTCATTAAAGTAGTTGTTCCAGTTTTACTCCTCAGATTTAACATCAGCAGGGTAGGTATTAACATTATACCTGCTGGGAAGAAGATTTCTCTCCTAATACTACATTTTGCACATCCTTCAAGAACATTGGGGATAAGGACTGCAGGTACTGAAGCTAGAACCTAGAAACCACTGCATAAAGTAAGCTACTAAACTGTTGCTCAGGTTTCTGTGATCACTGTTATGTCCTGTTATCATTACTCTTGTTCTTGGCATTACCTACTGCTGTTCAAGTACCACTGTGGCCGAATTAGGATTAGTAAAGTAAGTCCCACAACTATCTCTGAAGCTACACAATGACAAAGCAAATGGCACAGATCTGTATAGAAACTGCACTAATCTAACTGCTCAAAGCCTTTTGCTAGACAGGCAGCTGTGAAAGTACTTTAGAATACAGAGCTCTGTACAGCAGGTTGTATGTAATCGATATCACAGGCTGTTGTCTTATTTAGAAAAACATTAATATGAATTGCAGGGTTCCATGGTCACTACCAATTATATATTGTACAACAATTATATGAAGTGAACATTTGTTTACTTGCCGGACTGTTTTGCCCAGTCTGGCTTGGTATAAGTATATAAAGCAATACAGCAACAAGCAAGTGGGATGAATCACATGCATGTATATTACTAAATATAAGACTATATTATGTTCATTCTGGAAAGTCAGTTAGTTTGCTAGCCTCAAGAAACAGAATAAAGAAGAAATGATGTATATTTATACTTTTGGCAGAAGAACCTCTTAAAGGGAATCTACAAAAAAGAACACTGCCAAGTCTACAGACAAAGGTTACTTGCATCAAAGACATGTGACTCTCTGACCCCTCTCCCTAATCTGAAGAGAAACTGCCTGGAATTCAAATCTCACAAAAGGCATAAAGGCTGAATATGAAGTATTTAGTTCAGTAAATAGATTAAGACCATTTAATAGAAAAAGAGAACTGTCTCCATATCAAAAAATAACTGAAATAATGTAACAGGTAGGCAACGGATGAACCAGGCAGAAGCCAAGCAGAGAAATGCAGCTGCTATAGCAGTGAGACACAGTCACCAATTCTTCCAGTAAACAAAATAATCCATAAGGAAAATGCAGGCATCAAGGCAGGAAAAACAGTCACAAAGTCCTCCAGTAGTAAAAAGCAATCCAGGATATGTATTGTAACAAAAGGTAAGCGCTTTCGCAGTTAAGCTTCATCAGACAAAATACAAAAAGCTAAAATGCACACCATTTAAACACATAGTGCTAAAGTACCACCCAATCGTAAAAATACATCAATTAAAAGGCATATCAATTAAAGTTAAACTGTTAAAGCTGAAAGACCACATTACCTGCAAATACTGGACTGCCTGCATTTTCCTTATGGAGTATTTTGTTGCCTGCATTTTCCTTATGGAGTATTTTGGTGCCTGCATTTTCCTTATGGCGTATTTTGTTTACTGGATGCCTGCATTTTCTTTATGGAGTATTTTGTTTACTGGAAGAATTGGTGACTGTGTCTCCTTGCTATAGCAGCTGCATTTCTCTGCTTGGCTTCTGCCTGGTTCATCCGTTGCTTACCTGTTACATTATTTCAGTTATTTATATATTTTTAGCAACGGAGTATTTATCCCTTGGTCTGCATTTTCTTTGTTTTGTTTTTATATACAAAAATAAGTTCTATTTGGAGCTGAAGTCTTTTAATTATCCTTTGAGACTGATATGAGATGAATATACTAAGAATTAAAATGCAGCAATTAATAATACAGTCGCAAACTGAAGGATGCATTTCTTTCTATCTGTTGCTAATATCCTTTAGTGGTTCTTGTGTTGCCTAGTCTGGAATGCTGCTATAATGTAAGAATAAACTAGGGAGTCTATTATCATTTTTACAAAAGCACTTTGAAATATGTTGGTACTCTGTTCAAAATGAGCTTCCATTACATGCTGGGATAGGTTCTGGCTCCCCATGACCCTATACTGAACTGAGTGGATAACTGAAGAATGAATGAATGAAAAAGGATTAACATGTAATACCACAATATCAGGCAGGGCATCACATATCACCTGTCAGGTGTACGTTAATGAATAATATAAA
Organism: Protopterus annectens; assembly: GCF_019279795.1. NCBI lineage: Eukaryota > Metazoa > Chordata > Ceratodontiformes > Protopteridae > Protopterus > Protopterus annectens. Next base: position 1,210,729,431 of record NC_056733.1, on the reverse strand, counting down.
TTTAGTGAAGTACAGTCACCAGTTTAAGTATAGTACAGCAAATATTTTTGTATATCGGCTGAAAGGCCAGGTGTTTGGTGACCTTGCTTCTGATACAGTGCCATTCTCTAAGAAAGAAAAAGAGCAGTGGTGTTTACTGGGGGGTGGGCAAAGAATGCAGCAAGACATCCAGGAGAGTTCCATACAAATAGAGCTGTGGCAATGACTAAACTTCTCACCAGTTCAAAAATGCCTTACCACACAGAAAGTTATATAGCACTGTAGAATAAAGTGAGACAGAAAACAAGTGGTCAAACATTTACATATTTTTTTTACAGTTACTGTTAGAACTGCGGTGGTGGTGCTGCGGTAGCATTGTCGCCTCACAGTAAGACGTTGTCCTGTTCGGTTCTCAGCTAAAGCGTCTTCTGCGTGGAAACATGCGTGAATGGGTGTACCTTTGTTGAGGGTTGTGCATCAGGGCTGGCAACTCGGCACGTAAAAATCTACTGCCAATCATTAGTGGACCGGAGTTCTGCTGTGGTGACCCCTAACCGGGAAAAGCCAAAAGACACAACAACTGAGTTATCCTTTTTCAGTATTTCATGATTATTCTGACCTGCTCCTAAAGAAAACTAGCCCAACAAGAAAAGCTTACTAGTGTTTTCTGTCTTGGATATGGAAATGTTTAATCTGGTAGCGACAGTATATTTTGAGGGCAAATTAATATGTCCGTAGAAATCTCAGCTCCTTTTATAAAGTATGTTTTGAAATTATTGTTGCAAGCAATATGACATTGCTATGAGTAAACAGAAGCATTTTTTTTATCTGGAGAATATAATCTGTTTTTGTGAAAAATGTATTTTCTGTTCATTCATTCACTCATTCGCCATTTGTCTGATTAATACACTACGGGGCTACAGAGGAGCTGCAGTGTATGCCAGCACACAATGGGTTCAAAGCTTAGAAACTCATCCTCAGTGGGGAGCTTGCCATCACAGGACACGCATATATATTCTCTCTCTCTCTCTCTCTCTCACACACACACACACACATGCATTCATACTTATGGCAATTCAGAGGCCACCAATTCACTTACTGCATATTTGTAGGCTGAAGAAGGAAACTAATGCACTTAGCAAAAGCCCCACATGGATACAAAGGTTACGTGCAGATTCCATACAGAAAGCAGACCTGATGAGAACTCAATTGGAGGATCAGGTGATGTGAGTCAGCAGTGCAAACTGCTGTGTCACTATGCTGCCCACAATCAATTTGTTCCAGTCAGTAAAAACTAGCTGTATAATGAAGCTGATTTATATTGAAATTCGAATGCTTCAAAACTGTAATATAGTCTTTGAAGAAATGAGAGCTGCGAATATACAGCCTTCCCTGTGCTTTACTTTTATTGCTATCTTTTCACATGGATCATGACACGTTAGGTCTCTTTTTAAATAATTACTCCAAGCCCTTCTTCCACTCTCTATTTTCAGGCTGAGTGCCTAACAAATTGCACTCAGGTGATGCACCTGGAGGAAGATTAACCTAATCATGTGATAAGGCTGAAGTGGAGTTGCCATCTCTCAGAGTACATCTTCCAATTGCATTAAGGGGCTTGGACTCCATTGTAAAGCAGTCTCTAACTCCGTCATTTGCAAACAGAAGGATCTCTATTTCAATCCCCTGTATAAAGTCAGAGATTAAGACATAAAAAATAGGATGGCTCTATGACTGGCCCTTGTGAGGCACAATTTTTTCCTCTCTTCCTGTTTTATAGCACCTCTCAGTTTTACTTTCTGTTTCCTTCCTTTTGACCCCTTAATAAAAACCAAAAGAAAAATACATCAAGGCTAGACTTTCCACTGTGCAATTCCTTAAACCTCTTGTATTAGAGGCCACATGAGATATATGCAAATGACACCTTAAAACATGAGGTGTTTTAGGTATATGGAAATTGTGAATGCTTATGCCTTTTATTTTTTTCTAAGTCTATTTACAAACAAATTTAGGCTAATAAAACCAAACCACATTAGCTACAGATAAATGCATTTCAGACTTTCTATAGCATCATTAGCACAGCATAAAATGAATGTTTAACACAGTGTTGTAGTACCGAGCTAATATCCATAACCATTAGGGTGTCTGCAAAATATCCCAACCAACAAACTAAAACAATAGCAAAAAGGTCACACAGAAAAGCCAATCAGTGAAAACCAAAAGACAACTCTAGCAAGGCTAGATTTTCCATTGTGTGATTCCTTAAACCTCTTGTAATAGAGGCCACATGGGATATATGCAAATGACCCCTTAAGGACATCAGGTGTTTCAGCTATATGGCAATTCAACATTTCCATGACTTTTTACTTTCTAAGTCTATTTAGAAAGCCAAACCCCACTAACTGTGGACATGCATGTTTCAGCTTTTCTCAGTCCACTTCATAATTTGCAACCAGTTCCTAAAACCATCACTTTCCAAAGAAGCCTGTGGTCATGAATGGGGTCAAAGGTTTTTATCTTACATGTATCATATCTGCACTTCCATAATAATGCAGCCACATAACTGGATGTGGCAGATCTGACAAGATCTCCCCACCATGAATCCATGCAGAGATATGTTGAGCTTGTTCTGCTCCAAGAACCTCATTGTCTTGACATGTGGACCACCAGAGACATTTTACCTTACTGCTCCCTATCAAAAGCGAAATACTTGATATTCAGAGTTGTGACATCTCCAAAATAAAGTGTATATTCCAAAAACAGTGAATTCTATTACTTATTGTTACACCTTTAAAGCATTTTTGAAGATTTTTTTCACCTCTTTGATCTACTAAAATGGGGACTGCACCCCTGTACCCTTGTTTCTTATAGATATAGTAATGCTGAGGATACTATACTTCTGAGAAGGAAGACTATGCAGCTATGCTGGAAGGCCCAACTGCTTATAGTTCTTTGGCTGATTCCTCGCTCTGCTTTTGTAGTTTATTCCACCATTGTCTATTTCTATTTCCCTGCCTTTTATCAGAGTAGCTATAGAAGTCTGAGAAGTTCAGATAGTACACCAATTGCGGTCTAAAATATTGTGGGTAGGACCCCATTTTGCCCTGCATCTTTCTTTACCTCCCTTAATATCGCTATCCCTTCCCCATATCTTCAGCTGTCATCACCCCATCTGTGTAACCTCTCCCTTTCAGTCTTGCCCACCCAGTCTACTTATCTAATTTCCTGTTCTTAGTGTACATTTAAGGTTCCTGTGTATTCTTTGGTGGCTGTGCTATGTCTCCTTGATTTATTCAGACTTGCATCACAAAAGTTCAGCAATAAGTACTCGCATTGTAGGACTGTAAGTAAACATGCATGCCAAATGTAAGCAAATGCAACAAAAAATATTTGTTTGTGCATGGGAACAAGCTCTCCAGCACTCTGTAAGTGGATAACTTTGCCCCACACCCCTCTTACTTTATTGATGTTCTTCGTGTTTCACTGTTGCAGTCATTACATTTGGGTAATCTGCTGGCAGGTTGCTCTCAGTTGGCCTGAATAACAAAGTCTTGGGTCCTGTGTCGGTTGCTATCTCCTCTTCCATGACATCAGGTCGTCAGTGGTATAAAACATGCAGCCGATGCCATTTTAATCAGTCTTTCTTGCCGCGCGGTGCCCGAAGCAGAAGCAGTTCGCAAGTGCCAGTCGGCCGACTCCTGAAATTTTCGTTTTCGAGTTTCAGAACCAAAGTCTTCAAACTAAAACTAAGCACCCCATTGGGGAAACTTTTTATTGCTCCTTACCGATGTCAGTAAAAGTTAATAATTGCATTACTTGTGGGAAGCAAATACCTCATAAGGATTTTCATTTGTACTGTATTCCTTGCCTAGGCCCTGATTACAACATGCCTTGCTGTCGGTTTTGTGCTAAATTTAACCAATGCACTATTAAGCGTCGGTATATTTTTGCTTCCAAATATTTTGGCTCTAGATTTAACTACCCTGAAATGTCGTTGGTTAGCAATCCAACTACCAGATTACACAAAAAACGCAAGGAAAAAGTCAGAGACAGACGGTTGAGGTCCAAAACTGATGGCGAAGCTTCTTCTAAGACAGTCGCCGGTTCGCCGGTACTCAATGAGACACTTTTGCAGCCCCTGATACCCACTACTTTTGAGTCGCAGGCCTCTACTGAGACCCATTCGGAGTCCGGTATGCTGTGAGATTTGTAAAGTATTGAACCCATGGATGTCTCTCCCTTGGATGGGTCTGGAGCTGCTGAGCAGTTACCGGCTTCTGAGGGTGTTTTCAGGCCTCAACATTTTTATATTAAACCGATGCCATCAACAAAAACAAGGTCAAAAACAACTTCTGTGGCTAAAAAAAAAACGATGCATGAGCCACGTGCTCAGGCCCCTATGCCTAAAAAACAAATGATCAAAATGGCTGAGGATTTGATTACCTTGATCAGGTGTTCCCAACCCTCCCCCTGCTAAGAGGCCTAGGCAAGGCACTGATTATGAATCTTCAAATCAGGTTTCCATTTCTTCTGATTCCTCTTCTGATCAGGAATTTTATATCCCACCTTATGAGGATTCTGATGCAGAGGAATCCATCCCATTTGCATCTCCTTCTGAGGATTACTCTTTTGGGGAGACTTTGTATACTTTAAGGGAACATTTTCACTGGGAGAATCAGGACTTCTCTGAATCAAAAAAGAGGCTTAGGGATTTCCTTCTTCTTCCTCAGCATAGGCCTTTGGCAATACCTCCTGTCTTAGACATTGTTGATGATGTGTTCTCGGAATCAAGCAGGGCTCCTGATTCTCCGGCTCCTAGTAAGCCAGACAGATATTACAGGGTTCCTGACTCCCACAAATTTCTTTTCAAAAATCCTGCTGCTGATCCTGAGACTATTTCTCAGGGTCCCAAGGGTGTAAAGGCTTCTACAGCCAAAAATCCTACCCCATTCTGATAGAGATTCCAGGGCACTGGATAGATGGGGTAAGAAGGTTTATACATCTGCAACCCTGGCAATCGGGGCTTTAAACTGCCAGTTTCATATGCTTAAATATCAACCGCATGTTATGGGCTTACTGAAACAGAAAATTATTTTGATTTCTGATTGTGTGGAAAATAAAGAGTTACAGGATTTATTGCATTCAGCAGAACAGGTTGGAAAGCATACTTTGCAATGTGGTTTTGATTCCTTGGAGGCCTCTTGTAGGGCCACTGTTACTGGATCTGTGATAAGAAGGCATGCCTGGCTCAAGGAGCATAATCCGCCTGATCATGTTAAAGCTAAATTGTTGGATGCCCCTTTGCAGCATGATACTTTGTTTGGTAATAAGGCAGAAGAGGTATTAAAGAAAATGGAAGACAAAGCTAAATATATGCAAACTGTAAAAGATGTATTACAAGTGCAGCCACCCAGGTTCAGTAGGCACTGGCCTACTAAAAATTGGTCCTTTCTGTGTCCAACAGAGCCAATCGGGGCAAATCCAGGTGCTCAAAAAGCTCAAGATATCAATCACAGGGATCTTACAGGTCAAAGCAATGGGGTGCCTTCACCTCCAAATCTGGAGGTAACAAAGCACAACCCTACAGTAAGCAGTCTCAGTGACTTCCCTCTACCATCTCCAAGCACTTATCTTTTGGCAGCCCCCTTGGGGGGAAAACTAGCACTTCATGCTCAAAATTGGTAGTTAATAACCCAGGACAAGTGGGTATTAAACATAGCATCCCAGGGGTACAGATTTAATTTCCATACTTTGCCAATTCCAAACGGATGGCCGAATCTGCCACAAAACCAGTGGGCAGAGGCCCAGAAACAAGTCATGTCCCTCCTGGATATGGGGGCTATTCAGCCGGTACCAGAAAAGGAAAAAGGACAAGGTTTTTATTCAAGACTGTTCCTGGTACCCAGAAAAGACAATTCATGGCATCCAGTACTGGACTTATCGATTCTGAACACGTTCCTGGATATTCCAAAATTAAAAATGTTGACTTTGCAACAGCTACTGCCTATGCTAGGCAAAAATGCTTGGTTAGTAACTCTAGACTTAAAAGAGGCATACCTGCATATCCCAATAAGGGAATCTTGCAGAAGACACCTCCACTTCAAAGCAGTTTTTTTGCATTACCAATTCTCTGCACTGCCCTTTGGCTTATCTACTGTGCCCAGGGTCTTTACAAAGTTCCTGGCACCAGTAATTGCATTCTACAGACAAAGAAACATTCAAACGTATCCTTATCTGGACAATTGTCTCATTCAGGCAGAGGACAAGGACACTCTTCTTCAACATCTGGCATTTGTAAAAAGGCTTTTAGCATGCCTAGGGTACACCATAAATGAAAAGAAATCACAACTGGTACCCTCTCAAATAATTACATTCCTGGGTGCAAGCTTGAATACAACTGCCCAGATGGCTTACCTCACGCCAGACAAACAAATACAATTGACAGCATACTTCAATAAAATGGTAGCAAAAACCCAGTTATCTGCAAGACAAATTCTGCAGGCTTTGAGGTTCATGGCATCATGCATTCTTCTAATCCCGTATGTGAGATTGCATATGAGGAAACTTCAATGGCATCTAAAAAGTTTATGGAGTCAACATTGTCACAGCCTGGAAACAATGATTCCTCTCATTCCCTGCCTACAACAGGAGTTTCTTTGGTGTGCAAAGACATGTCACCAAATCAAGGGACTGTCATTCACACTACCCCCTCCCACCCAAACCCTAACTACAGATGCATCAGACTATGCTTGGGGGGCCCACCTGGCAGGAAGATGCATTCAGGGCAAATGGAGCCCAAACCAAATGCATCTGCATATCAACCAGAAATAAATGCTAGCTGTTCAGAATGCTCTGACAGCCTTCAAGGACTTACTTCATCCAGCACAACTACTGATAAAGACGGACAACACCACAGTTATGTGGTACATAAACAAGCATTGGGGTACCCATTCATACCCCCTTTGCAGACTAGCCATTGCCTTGTGGAACACAGCCTTGACTTACCAAATACATCTTCAAGCTCAATTCCTGCCAGGAAAGCAAAATACTCTGGCAGACGACCTAAGCAGAAATCTTATGGACCCGCACAAATGGAAACTGGATCCACAAATCTTCAGCATGTTAACACAGAAATGGGGAAACCCAGACATAGATCTATTTGCCTCTCCCCCAAACCATCAGTTGGACAAATACTGCACAAGAAGTCATCACAAAAAAGCATGGAAAGTGCATGGTCTCTCCTTCAGCTGGAAAAACCTATCAGTCTATGCCTTTCCCCCATTGCCTCTACTCTCCAAGGTCTTACTAAATGTCAGACAGGAAAAACCAAAAATGATTCTAATTGCCCCGGACTGGCCTCACCAACACTGGTACCTGCTTCTAAGGAATATGTCACACCTTCCTCTGTGGTACTTGCCTCAAACACCTCATCTACTGTCTCAGCAGAACTATCAAATTCTGCACACTCAACTACAAACTCTGAATCTTGCAGCATGGCTAATTAACTAATTATTCAAAACACACATCTCAGTAAACCTGTGATGGATGTCATCCTGGAAGCCAGAAGACCTAGTACTAGAAAATCTTATGCTGATAAATGGAAGAGATTCTGTGCTTCGAACCAAGTACAAGGAATAGACATAACAAGGCCTCATATTCCTCAGATTTTACAATACTTAATTGAGATGCTTGACAATGGCCTATCTTTTTCTTCTATACAAATCCATGCCTCTGCCATCTTGGCTCATTACACACAGATCCTCCCCTCTTTTCTCATCCACTGCTAAAACAGTATCTCAGAGGGGCCAAAAATTTAAGGCCTCCCAGGAGAGCACCATCTCCTGCATGGGACCTCAATTTTGTGCTGGAAAAACTCACCCTGCCTCCTTTTGAACCAGCAGCTACTGCTGATATAAAATATCTATCTTGGAAGACAATTTTTCTTTTGGCAGTCACTTCAGCTAGAAGGGTTTCAGAACTACAGGCTCTCATGGCTGTGGAGCCTTTCATTATATTCTACCCGGACAGGGTGGCCCTCAGGAACAACCCTTCCTTTATGCCTAAAGTGGTATCCCATGTGGCTATTAACCAGATCATTCACCTGCTAACTTTTTTCCCAAATATGCAGAACAAGGGGGAGTGGATTTTGCATTCATTGGATGTACACAGACAACTAAGATTCTACTTAAACAGGACAAAATCTCTAAGAAAGTCTGAGCAACTACTGGTAGCATTTGCTGCAGGATCAGCGGGGAAGGCTATATCAAAGCAGACTATTTCTAAATGGATAAGCCACTGCATTCATTTCTGCTATTTGCACCATGGTAAACCTGTGCCCAAGGGAATCAGATCCCATTCCACCAGGGCTGCCTCCACTTCAGCAGATTTTCTCAGAGGGGGTCACAACTAAAGACATTCTAGAAGCTGCAACTTGGAGCTCTGTTCATACATTCACAAAGCATTACCATTTACCTCTCTTCTCTAAAGCTAGGGCAAGCTTTGCCACTGCAGTCCTGCAGGGCCTTATAGCTGCTCCTAATGCTGTTTAGTTCCATCCTCCCATCCATAGCTTTGGGATTTTACCCAAATGTAATGACTGCAACAGTGAAACACGAAGGACATAGTACAGTTGTATACACTTAACATAAATGTAGATGTTCGAGTGTATTCACTGTTGCAGTCCAGGTTACCCACCCACCATCCCCCATTCTATATCTTTTCTTTCCTTCACTATACTCAAAAGACTTTGTGCTGTATTTGCTTTTAGATGAAGGTAAATTTTATGTTTCTAAAGTGCATTTATATATTTACAGTTTATTTATATATATTTTTGCTCCCCATTTGGGGGGCACCTGACAACTGAGGCAAGAAAAACTGATTAAAATAGCGTCAGCTGCATGTTTTATACCCCTGATGACCTGACATCATGGAAGAGGAGACAGCAACCAATGCAGGATCCAAGACTTTGTTATTCAGGCCAACTGAGGGCAACCTGCCAGCAGATTACCCAAATGTAATGACTGCAACAGTGAAAACACTTGAACATCTACATTTATGGTAAATGTACACAACTGTACTTTCTCAATAGGTCAATGCAGTCATTATCAGGTAGTGTAAAGCCTGTCTTGCCCTTTCTTCATGAGGCGGTAAGATTGGAAATTCTAGTGTGGAATAGCATAGGAATTATAGAACTTTGCTTGTATGTTTCTCCGAAACAGTGACATAAACAACTGACATCTCAATATGTCATGCTTGAAGAGCTATGATACAAGCCTGGATAATCTAAAAAAAAAACTGCAGGCTTTCTTTGACATCTTTTTTTTATTTTTTACTTGTGATTTTCCAAGACAATTCACTTGTTTCCCCTGCCCAACTTCTTTTTTGCCCCACATACTTTCCCCCCTTTATGCCTGCTTCCAGACGTTCCTGTATTTCTCATTTGTCTGTGCTTATGTACTTTACTATCTCTTTTCTGCCTTCTGCATAACTCTTTAGCTTATTTTTCCTTCAGTGCCTGCATTTATTTCATAGCCAGTGGGATCCATGAATTATCATTATTTAGTAGTGGAATCCTAATATGAACTTTCACCTCTTTCTTTTTGTAGAGAACTATACTGAGATCTGTTCCTTTCCTTCTATTTGAGTCTTTTAAAGTTAAACACCATCAACTACCCAACATGGATGATGAATTGCCCCTGCATTTTCAGGCAGTTTTACATCTCCCATTGTAACATCCTCTTCTTCCCTGCTAATCGTCTAATCTTGTCCTTCATTAACCCATCTTTCTCGCAGTTGCTTTGAGCAGTCTGTTAAGTCTGTCAGTGTTTTATTTTATTTTATTTTTTTTTTAACTTGGTAACTGAACTGCCCCTTTTCACACCCCTTTCAGCCATGTTTGGGGATGGGGACACAAGGACAAGCGTAAATGTATCACTTAATTAGCATAGTCAGTTAATCAGCATATTTTTGGGAGGCAGGAGAAAGCCTTAGTATCCCAAAACATCCTGTCTAGACGTGAGGAGAAAATGCAAAGTCAAAAATCAGTGATCAGGACTGAACCCATAAAGCTGTCACCTTCATTAAGTAAAACTCCAACTGTTCCTCATTTCTTTAAACAAATTTATTGGTAGAAAGTTGAAGGTAAGTCCCTCCTTCCTCTTCCCTCTGTCAGCTTTTCTGCTATTCATCACCAATTTCCTTTGTCCTAACTCATCATCTTCTATAAGCAATCCCTCTAATGTACCCCTGACAGCACCACCCCTGTCCTTGTTTTTTCTATCATTCCTAAATGCCCTTTACCTTGGGATTGACAGTGTCTTATCACTGGACACTATCTCAGTTATCCCAACCACACCAGCCTCACTGTTAACATTTGCTTCCAGTTTCTTCATCTTCCTGCCCCATTTTCTGTTGTTGCTGATCACCAACCTGATCTTGTTGTCTTTAATTGGTTTCCTGTGCTGGCCGGCCCAGCCCTCCATATTTGCATTACCTACACTGTTGTCTGTACTTCTTTCCTCTGTTTTTTCTTTCAGGATGATATCCTCTGTCTGTCCTGGTTTTTATGTATACTAACTCCAAGATCACACAGCAGCGAGGAAACACAAAGCTTTAATCCCCACTGTAGTGTCATTGGCATATCACCATCAGGGACATTTCAACAAATCACTAATTAGATTAAACAAGTCAGTAAACCCCTGCTTCAGCCAAATAAGCACCTGACATAATAAACAAACACACACACACACACACACACACACACACACACACACACACACACACACACACACACACACACACACACACACACACACACACACACACACACACACACACACACACACACACACACACACACACACAATCTACATCCACAGTTATATAACTGCTGGGAAAGCAGCAAATCCACTAATTAAATTAATTCACATCAACAAAGTTTGTTTTTGACATAAGGAGAATTGTGTTTGGTTATTAAGTGTTTCAACAAAACAGTCATTAGCTGCTTTAGCACTGATTTTATCATTTCATAAAAAGTATTATTATACTGGCATAATCTCACTATGTGTGGGGTGAAAAAAAGACAAAAATATGCACATAAGCAGAGGAACTGTTTTCTTTTAATTCACTACAGTGTCCACTTGCCTGTAGTAACCGGTCTCTAAACTCTGTAACCCAAAAGTTCTCTGTTGATACTAGATTGTTGTATGAGCAGGAAGAAATTAGTCTGCTACCCCTAGTTAAAACTATATGAAATGCTCAAGCCAAACACCGAAAACATTCATATTTCTTTAATATGACTTTGAGTGTATAAGAATTCAACAACAATTCAAAACAGTAGCAAACAAGCAGAAAATAAAAATAATAATAACTTCTTCCAGAGAACTCACTAAGTAGACAAAAGCAGAATAAGTCCTGCTAATAGGATATAGTCATTAGGTTACAAACTACTGCACAGGAGACTGATTGCCCACTTCCAAACCTATGAATAGTTATTTTACCAAGGCTGCTAGAGACCTTGCCCTAATGTACAATGGCACTGGAGTTGATTGCATTAGTAAAGGAGATGCAGGGAAAACTCCTTTGATCAGGGTATGGTTAAGCATGCCACTCCAAACAAAAAAGTGTTTGGTGAAAGATCTTTTTAGTGGCTTTGCCACAGCAGAGTGGTCTTGTACAGAGATCTATGATCTACTGACCTGATTATGAAAAACATATAGATTATCTCCATTTACACATGGCAAACACCATTTTATAAAAATAGCTAGCCTTTTCCAATAAAGTCATAATGCAGCTGAAGACTACAACCCCATTCCTTCAAGTAGTCAAATGATAATGGCTGCAAAATTAAAGTACTTTTTTTTCTGACTAGAAGTTATATGTTTGGAAGTTCCAATATGCTAACAGTTATCTTCTTATCGTCCTTACAGAAAGGTGCAGCACAAGTTGCAGAATGGAGACTATAGTTTTCTAACAGAAAGCTCTAACCTGGCCTGTTTTCTGCAGGTAGATCTTTCCAGTTCATAAAGAGCCCCACTGCAGGGATTCTATGAAGTGTCTAGAATCAATGCAGCGGGCTGTCTCAGTGCTTTTTCATTCAGGTCAGTTCATTTGGTCTTACACTTCTGACTGCTATCGATAAGATAATAATGACATTAAAGAAACAAGCCACATCTCTGGCTGTATAAAGCTGATGTGATACAGCCAATGTCTAATGTGAGCTGAAATAGCTTGTGGCAATTGGGTGGAGATGGAAGGTGGGGATTCATAAGTAGGAAACTTAATAAAATTCATGGAAACCTGATAAGGAAACAGCTTCTTGGCAAAGAACAGTGGCATTGCTGATGATGGAAAAACCTATATTGGTAAATAATAAATATACAGATATACAGGTGACTGTATGCATTATGGAATATATTTGAAGAGACTGACCACTTAGTGGTGATGTGATGAATAGTGAACTAGAATCATATATATATATATATATATATATATATATATATATATATATATATACACATACACATACACACACACACACACACACACACACACAATTGCTACTAATGCTTATAAAGGTAAAACATAATATACGGCTGTCTGCTCATTATTAATTGTATTTTTTCCTGTTCTATTCCTTCAGATGGATCACATTTAATCTTCATGTTGCCCACGTCATGCCTTGTTTACTTATTCTTAAGCACCTATTCTCTATATTTCCCTTATTATGGTTTAAAAAGCTGGATAAACAGAGACATTTTATTTACTGGATATCCACTAATGTAATGAGAAACATGAACTGTTGAGACCATTTCTTTAAATATTTTAAATGTTGTGGAAATACTGTGCTAACTTTATCAAATTTAACACATGAGAGTAATACATACTCCATACTTGCTAATCTCTTTAACATTTAGTGAATCTTTAATGAGTATAAAGAATCTAGTAACACATAATTTTCAGTTTTGTTTCTTTAACAATAGTTTCTTTGTGCTTGAAAAAATGTATATAATTGTTTTAAAATTTTTCTGATAACAGTTTTATTTACTAGCTATAGGTTTCATGTTTCTTTTAGAAATGGTGAAACTGTGAATGTATTTGCTACTGTTTCAAAGCAAAAGGTAAAGAATGGTTTTAGAAGGAGCAGTCTTATGACCTGAGCACTATCTCCTTTTGTTATAGATCAAAATAGTCCAATATGGAAGAAGAAAAGAATATGTGGTATATGGCACAGTATACTAGTGTACTACATATACCAAGTATGCTGAGACACAGTAAAGTATTTAAGAGGTAAATAAAAATCAACTCAACATTGTACTGGGTACTAAGATATGAAAAATAGACCACATTACTAAAATTTCATAGTAGGAAGCTTTTAATAATGTTATATAATAAAATATTTTTCCCCCATACTATCAGAACCTAAAAATACTAATGCTAAGCTTGCCCTGCCTTATAATAAAGGTAGTATATGTTTTAGTGAAAAAAAATATTTTCTTTACTCTTGAGTTAGCATATTCTTAAAATTAGCATATTTAATTAACAAGGACATGAGTTTAATCTCCCCTTAGTAAACCATTCATGATATTTTGTGTGTTTATATGTTTATTTCTATAGAAAGAAATTTCAATCCAAAATTTCCTTAGCTATTTAATGCACTATGTTTAGTGTAAATCAATCAGACTTGTACACTTTCAAAGGCACAATTATCTGATAGTTTAGTTCTGGTTACAGCATTCAAAGTTGGCTTAGATGTGCTTTTCAAACATGCCTTATATGATAAACTGAGGGAGTGCCAGCCCAGCTAGATAGAATTTTGTAAATGATTCTATGTCCTTGTAAATATTAATATGACCCACAGGCTTGTTTGACAAATGTAAACAAATGTTATGTCCTAAGCTTCAAAAATGCAACCACAGTACACCCTGCTGGAAAAAAGCAGATAAGTAAAGAATTTTATAACTGTCTGTGATCTCAAGCTAGGATATAGGATGTCTGCAGCTAGAAATTCTTTCTATTGTCTTAAGACAGAGATAATTACTAGGTTTCACATGTAAAGTGTCTTTTATTGCTGTGACTTCCTGGCACCTGCAGATCACAAAGAAATGTTACATTATGAGTTCTGTTAGCCTGGGAACTAAATCAGAAGTGACAAGAATGGTGTAACCTGAAATGACTCAGCAGTAATGTGTATTATCAATTTAAGGACTATCTCAGAAAGAAAGAAGTGCATTTTGTATTTGTCTTCAGCCCTGTTAACAACTCACCAGAACTTGCTTTGCTCTGTGAGTAAGACCTAGATCTTAGTATTTCTCTTAGAGATAGATAGGAATATAGACATATTAGTCTAGCTGTTTTCTATATTTATGTCAGACTGTCCTACAATGTTGTTTTAAAGTATTTCCTGATTTCTGAACTCTCTATTGTCACTGTGTTGAATTAATGAGTATTGTCTTGTGTTTTTATTATTTATTATTAAATATTTTTAAATCTTTTAACTGTGGCTATTTCAAGAGATATTTAAGCTCTTAGGGTACTTGCACGGATTTGGTGATACTGTACAAGCCACTCCAATAGCCTTAGCCCTGGGTCACACTTACTATTTGGATAACAGTAACATTGCACAGTAGAAGTGGACACCCTTTGGTAAGGGCCTTTAGAGTAGCGTATAAGAGTAGTTGGTAGCAGTGGTAGCCTGGTACCTTAGTGGCACCTTATAGCCTGGGCAGAAGGGGGCATAGCTAGTGAACCTGTGCCAGCCTTCCACAGGAGTGTCTGTGTGTTGTATATAAATCATATCTCAAAGTGTGTGTGTGTCAGCTACTTGGGCAGGGACACAAAGCACTGGTTGGACAGAGAGGGTGCTGAAGGTTTTGGCTTGACTACTCAGCTGAGATCTGAACCCTACAGTTGTGCCAGTGGGGAGTCTTATTGGGGATCTGGAGAGAAAGGGAGAAACCAGCTCCAGACTGTGATCTCTGTGTGCTTTTAATGGAAATTGTACTTTACTGTGTGTGTGTACTTCTTATCCTCCCAATGTGGATGCCCCTTTCTGGTGCTAGTAGTGAGGATTGAGGCTCCTTGATTACTGGGCCAGTGCACGGGCATCACACCTTATATATATATTATTCAAAATGCTTTGTGTAATCCAGTCTGATTCATGAACATTGGTCAGCTTGTCAGTTTACCTAGGAACCAAAAAGTCAAAATGCATTGCTATTCTTGTCTTATGACCAATGTAAGTGGTAGCATTTTGATATTGTCTTTCTTCTCTACAGAGAATTGTATTGCTGTACAGCATTCCTGTGGCTGGGTGCTTGGACAATGTGCAGAATGAAAATGCAGGAGATCACACAAAGGCCATGTGAAAAATGAAACCTCTGCTGTCTTCAGGATCTGTGGTATTCAGGGACCCAAAGGGTAGTCATTGACTGGAATTCATATTTAAACTGTCTGCCACTGAGTATTCTAAGCGAAGACATGGATTCTGTATTACTTATTGTTACTTCAGTATTTATGAGAGTGAATTATTGACACTTTCTTAAACAGACCTGGGCTGGTCACTGTATGACCTGCATAGACACAGTAAATGCAGCATTGCCAACATCAGGCCAGTTCAATATGATTTGTGATAATATATCTTGAGTGCCCAGCTGAAAACATAAAAACAGTCCGCATCAATAAAGCATTCACTTAATTGGCAATGCTAGGAAAACAGTGCCCAGTTGCAGAACATGCTAGGCAAATATTTTCGTTTGGGTAGATGCATTGATCATAGCTTGAATTTTCTTTTGGGTAGATGCATTGATTATAGCTTGATTAGCAGTGTTTGTAATCTCTGCCACAGCATCTGTTGATACAAATAAATCATCAGTTCACAGCACTATAGCACAGTCTAAAGCCAGAATGCTGTGATAAGCAGCTATGACTTTTCAGAAAGTGAAGTATATAATACAGGGGCATCCCCTATAAGACTTTTTTCCTGCTAATTTATGGATTATGGACAGAATAACATAATAAGCCTGAATGGTTTGCTGATGATATTGAAAGCCTCGCATGCAAAATGCAAACAGCACTCAGTGTGCCGTAATGCAAGTTTCAGTAATAAAATGATTAAAAAATAAATGAATCAATGCGATTCAAATACTTCACAGGTGTTAATATAGTAAGAGAGTCTCCATTTAAGAAAGAAATCTTGAAATCATCTTATGAAGCTGAGGGACTGGGAAAAAATGAGAATATTGTTTCATTTCACTGGATCTCACAAGGGTAGGTAAACATCGGTGTTCTTTCAGTATTCCATTACATTTTGCCTTGAAGCAACAGTCTCAAGGAGCATTAGCCTATGATACAATTTTTTGTGGTCCTTTCTTCTAATGTGGTACATTATTCAATCCACTGTACTTGGAAGTGAGGTTTCTATTGTTTGAAAACTTTATTATGAAACAGGCAACTACTGGACACTATATAAAGTGGAAAAACCTTTCAATGTGATGGTTTTATAGCATATAAACGACATATATTGCACCATGCTGTTCTGCCTCTGACCTGAGACTTGCGGAAAAAAGATTTGTTTTAATTTTTCCTGGTTGTTTCACACACATGTACAGACACACACACACACACACACACACACACACACACACACACACACACACATACACACAAAATAATAAAAAAAGAGGGATACTATTGAAGAGTAAGAGAAAGTAAAAGCCTCAACATAGTATAGAAGTGTTTTCTTCCATGAGCTGTTTGTCTCCCTAACTGCTACCTTTAGTCACAAATGATTGAACAAATTTGATTGAAAACCTATTTGACTGAAAACTCATTTCTCAGGATCACACGACTGAAAAACTTTATTAGACCAAACATACCTTAAAACCTATAACTCTCTTTACTTTAATATACTAATTCTGTGATTGCACAACAGTGGAGAAAAGAGAAAAACACAGTCATCCACTTCCTGACACATGAACACATTTCATAGAAAACTTTATTAAAGCAAACAAACCTTAAAATACTTTTTTTGCCATGGGCAAACCCTCCTGCAAACTCTCCTGCACCCCTTTTTGGGTGGCTTTGATCAGGATCAAATGCAGGAATGGTTAAGGAGAGGTGAATTCAAACCAAAAGATGAAAGGTTAATACTGGCGGCCCAAGATAGTGGTCTACATACACAGTGGTTTACAAAGTCCATTGAACATGTGGGAGAAACAGACAAATGTAAGTTTTGTAAAACAGAAATGGAAACAGTTGCACAACTTGTTGCTGGTTGTGACATACTAATGGCAGTAGGACTGTACACTGAAAGGCATAATAATGTGGCAAGAATGTTGCATTGGGGATTGTGCAAACATTGTGGTATTTAAGTGGCTGAAAAACACTGGAAATATGAGCCACAAAGCATCATAGAAAATGATGAAGTCTACATCACATGGGATCACCCATTACCAACCATTCAAAAGATAGATGCGAGAAAACGGGAAACACTAGAGAATCTTGACGTACTGAAATGCCGAATTTCAGTACATCGAGACGGACTGCATGAAAATGCAGTTATGCGAAACTGCAGAATGTCGACTATGGAAATGCTGAATCTGCTATCGTGTTGTGTTCGTGACGTGCGGTGCGTGGATTTATCTGGGGTTTTAGGTAAGTGGTCTTTAAGTGTATTGGATAGGGATGTTAGTGTGTGTAGTGGTGTTTTTTGTGTATTTGTGTATTTAGTGTGACCTCGGAGTTAGTATATATAAACGGGGGGGTATGGGAGTGCAGCCCCCCACATGGGGGGTGCAGGGGTGCTTGCCCCCCGCTTATAGGTAGGATAGGTGTGTGCGTGTGTTACGTTGTGTTTTTGTGTGTTGTTTTGTTTGTTTTAGTGTAGTTAGGTAGGTGTGTGTGTGTGTGTGTGTGTGTGTGTGTGTGTGTGTGTGTGTGTGTATGGTTGCAATTGTCCTGTTTGCGGTTTTGTGTGTTTGGGTATGTAGGTGTTCGACTATTCAGTCTCGAAATACTGAAATTCGATATTTCAGTATTTCGAGATTGTGTAGTGAATCCGAGAAAACCAGATATAGTGGTCCATGAAAAGAAGACAAAAGTAACATTGATCACTGAAATTGCTACACTCAGTGACTAAAGTGTTTTACATATAGAGAAATGCAAAGTCATAAAATATTAGGATTTGCAGGCAGAAATGAGAGCAATGTAGAAGAAAGATACCCAGACAGTTCCAATAGTAGTAGGAGCAACAGCTCTCATAAAAAAGAATCTACAATCGTATTTAGATATGTTACCAATATATGTAACTCCATACGAATTGCAAAAGGAGTCATTACTGGATACATTGCGCGTACTGCGAAGACCACTTCCGGCTGACATCAAAGATTGAAACAATATTAATTTCATAAACTTTAATCATAATTTGACTTAGGAATGGGGTCCATTCTCATCATGGCATTAGAAACTCAAAAGATTTGGAGAAATTAAAAAAGTCAGACGTTAAAGATGATTTGGCTGCAGCATGCAGAGAGCTGAAAGTGCTAAATGCTCAAAGCTGAGAGCTATGGCATTAAAATGCAACACCAGTCCCACTTTTGGGAGGGAGTATTTTTTACAATACTGAGCAGGAATGATGGAAGCAATATTGTAATGCCAATCAGTTGCACATGATGGCACAAGGAAAAAACTACAAGATGTCAGCAGTGATGATCCTTTACAGGTGTACTACATGCCCATAGTGGCATAGCTGTCCATCACAAGTATCACCACTGTGAAAGCTACTCAGAAATGCATGTGTTGTCCATCATGTTTGAGCCAGCAGTAAAAGGGCGGTCAAGTACTAGAATCTAGAACAGAAGCTGCCATTAAAAAAAGAGTAATTAGTAGGCCATAATATAAAATATTGCATGATAACTATAAGAATCAATCAGAGGAGGTTAGAAAGGGTTGGGAAGAGAAACTGAATAAGCAATTCACAAAGAATGAATGGGACAATATACAGTATGTATGTCTCCCAAATACAAAATCTAGAAGATTTAGGATTTTTGCCTGGAAATGTTTGCATAGATATTTTTATGCCCCAAGTACACACCAGATAATTAGCGGACCGGAGTTCCGCTGTGGCGACCCCATAACCAGGAAAAGCCGAAAGATACAACAACAACACTCCAGATAATTTTTCCTCAGGCAGACAGCAAATGTTGGAGGTGTGATGGGGAAAAAGAGGTAATTGGGAACATATTTTCTGGGAGTGCGGTGAATTGGCGGACTTTAAGGATTCCCTGCAGGATGCACTGTTGGGGATGCCAGGTTTGGAGATTGGTCTGATGAGGGAGATGATTTTCCTGACCTATGATACAGAATCAGAATTGCCTAGGCATGGTAGTGCCTTGCTGTGTCTGATAATGCTGGTTGCCAAAAAAGCAATTACTAGAAAATGGAAATCAAAATCTAAACCAACTATACTAGAAATAGTGACTATAGTAACAGAGATAAAACAACTGGAATTGACATCTTTAGAAAAGGGAAGGAACAAACTACATAGGAAAAATGAAAGTTGTGGGAACAATACATACAAGGGAGGAATGAGGTATAAAAGGTGACATGACTTAAATGAGCTATGTAATGTTTGACTGAAAATGACTAGTAGATTATAAGTGATGTATAATGTTTGCAACTGGGAGTGTGTCAGTATGGTTTGTGATGTAAAATACTTGCAACTAGGATTGTGTCGGGGTGGCTTGTTTTCATTTATATAAATGTATGATTGGCTGTGTAGTAAGTGATGTTTTAATAAAGATGTTTCTTGTTAAAAAAGGCAGGAATTGAATCATTTATGTAATGTTGCTTAGTATACATGATATATAGGAATATACGTGAAGTATAGTGTTTATTTTAATGATAGTGTGAGTACTTTTAAATGCATGTAAAATTACATGTGCCACAAGGGATAATTCAATAAAAGTATTTGTAGAAAGAGAAGTAATAATGAGCTACTGCCAGAAAATGAAACAAAAAAATATTTTGTGTCCCAAGGCACACTGTTCTTGGGAAACAAGGTACTCATTTATGAAAAGTTGGAGTCCAGTGAGATATATATTGGTAAGATGAAACAAATGCATCTAATAAGACTTTACACATGGTGGCTTATCACAGACAAGCAAATTGAAGAGCTCACTCGCAGATGTGTCTATGCATGACAGGGAATGGACCACTGATGCCACAACTGCACTTGTTCGATTTGTGAACAGCAACAAAGGTATGTACCTGCGGTAGTGGTGCTGCGGTAGCATTGTCGCCTCACAGCAAGACGTTGTCCCATTCGATTCTCCGCTAGAGCGTCTTCTGTGTGGAGGCATATGTGAATGGGTGTGCCTTCGTTGAAGGTTGTGCATAAGAGCTGGTAACTCGGCACGTAAAAATCCACTACCAAACATTAGCGGACCGGAGTTCCGCTGTGGCAATCCCTAACCGGGATAAGCCAAAAGACACAACAACATAGCAAGGTATGTATAGAGAGTTTATAAGCCTTTTTATAGATAATGCATTTCTTACAGCTGTGGATGATTACAGAAAATGTTGTGAAATAGACTGCACAACAGAACTGTTACAGTTGCAAGAACAAATATTTATGATAAATTGGCAGCTCCAAGAAAATTTACATGATACATTTACAGGAAAATGAGAAGCAGGTCACATCAGATGAGTTTACCCCCTTTATGTTCTATGCCTAACTCTGACCCTGGCTATTTCTGCTGCCAGTTTATTATGTGCTGTAGTTACAAAATAGTAAAATAGTATAACATAATCTCTGAACTTTTCATGGAATTATAGACACTTTGCTATAAAATGTCTTTAGATTTCGCAGACTGCTACAAAGACAAAGAAACAGTTGTATCTTGAAAATGATATAAATGATGTTTAATGTCAGTATTATACCACAACATTTAAAAAGGACTAAGAATTGTATGCTTACATCAAGCTACAGTCTACATTTATGTTTTAAAAACTTCTGTATTTGCTTCCCTGTACAGAACTGATAATGGGGCAATTTAAACTGAATATTCTGGAAACACTACAGTCTATCCATATTTACTGATCATTCTAATCTTAATTTAACCTCACCTACAAATGCCTGTATATATTATATACAATATATATATATATATATATATATATATATATATATATATATATATATATATATACATACATATAAAGAGAGAGAGATTTAATGGGCTACTGAATATAATCGGAAAAATAAAACAAATTTCAACATTCAAAATATCGACAAGAAACTGTCAAAACTGACAGACATCAACATGCTGCTAAACATGTGTTGAGCAACAACCTTTCCGTATGCAAAAATAAAACCTAATAAAAACAAACAAAAACATTATTTTTTGCAGAGGGACAAGTCATCCAGCAACTCCCACGTGGGGGAATGTACTTCCCAAATCTCTAGTAGTAGAAAAAGGGTATATTCCCCTAACTCAGACAATTGTACAGTCTTGCACAGCTGTCAACTATTTGCTAAGCTGACCAAATTTTGTTAACAAAACAGAAGTCGACCAAAATGACATTTGCTCAAATTCATTGCTCCTGTAGATACATATTATATGTACTTCCAGATTTTCTTATAAAGAAATCAAGACAAAATACTTTGCTACACAGCCATATAGTAAGCTTTAGAAGCTAATAGTCCTAAACAAAATGAAACAATAGCATCTCGAAAGTCAGGATGTCAATCACAAGTTGTCAAAACTGCACTTTAAATACACAATTTTAAAGAACAGAACATTTCATCATTCAAGCAATACATATTATTTTTGGTTTCTGATGTTATAGTGACACATTATAGATAAGATTCTGCAGAGTTGCCACTTGGGCAGGACAAAGGGGGTGGCTGACCTAGGTGCAAGCTGTCAGTGGCATCATCAAAAAGCCTCTGCTGAAAAGAGGTCACCTTGACCCAGACTGACTTTCCCAGTAAACAAATGCAAAGAAGGAAAGAAAGTGTGTGGGTTTCTTTCATAGCCTTGAATTTCCTTAGACCACTGTTTATTATATGATGTACCACCATGCAGTGTAACTCCTTATACTAGCACCGGTGCTGCTAGATAGGTAAAAGGGAAAAATAGTTCTCCAAAAAACAGTCAGCTCACAGTGTCATGAATGCCTAGCCTGCAGAAGAAATGCTTCATTACAGGTGGCACAGGAGTTTTGCCTGCAATCAAAGTAAGGTAAAAAGTAATTTTATAATCTTTCTCAGAGAGCTGCAGTACTTCTCACTGTAGTGACATTGCACACTGCACTGATGTGGATCACATGACCCCAGAGGCTGACATCTGTCCAAACACAGCTGACTCACTTGGCACTAGATGATACAGAAGGGTGATAAATGACTTAGGTACTTATTGTTACATGATACTTTAAAGAATACCACACCCACTGTCTCTTTTCAGTCCTGTCTTTCTCACTCATGGGAACAATGTCAGTATCTTACTCCTGAAGCTTTCCCTCAGTCTAGGACTTGTATTTATTTCTTTTTCATATATCTGACACTTCAAGACTGATTAATATTCATGAAACTGTGACTTGAGTCTGAGTTGAGCTCTTTGGCCAAGAAGTCTTTTGCTTAGAGCTAATGGTGATCAGGCAGCATCCTTCCAGATTAGATACAACTAGGTAATGTCATTTTAAATGAATACAAAATAGCTACAAATTGTAATTAACAAAACACTGTATATTTGGATTCCAAGAGGCCAGATGTAAAATTTCAGGATGCAGCTGGATTAAAGCTGATAGTCTTGATTCAGAACTCATTTTCGACTTCATAAGTTGACTAGTAGAAATAACGGAAAGAAGACAGTAAGATTCAGAAAACTATCAGAAAAAAATGAACCACAGTCGTGGGTTAACAAAGATTAGGTAGCTTACTATTACAGTTTGTTTACTGGATAACCACATACAGATGAAATGTGCTCAGGAAATGCCATGCCAGCCATGTTTTCATGCTGTATAGCATGTAAGCTTACTGGCCAGAAAAATAGTGATGAGTTTTACTGTTAAATGTATGCCACTATTCCAGCTATTTGTTTAATGCTGAGAATTGTTTTTTTTCCTTTTTGGAAAATCTTATAACAGTTTCATGTGAGCGAAGAAGTTAAGTAGGTAGGTATTGTGTTACTCCAGCTCATAGCAGGAGAAAACACTTTTCACAAGTTGAGAACATTTTCTAAGATGGTTTAGTGTCAGAACCCATCCTGCTAAACTAGTTTGTTTACCTTTTCAAGCCAGTACAAGAAGAAGGGAGCCACTTTTGAGATTTTAAGTATTTTTTCTCTGTTTATTTGCTAAGTTTTTCTGCATAGCTGCCTAGCTTGAGCATTTTCTGGCTTGTTAAACTTGATTTCTGTATTAATAGCTGTATTTAGAGCACAACCAAAAGCTGTTTGCTGAATTTCCTGTTTGCACTTAATTTTAAATCGTTTTTTTCTTAAAACTTGCATATTTTCTGTCCTTGACCTAGCACTCTTGTGTGGGGTCATTTACTGCACTGTTATAACTTGATATTACTTGTGAACCTCTGCTATCTCTGTAAAAAACAAAAGCAAAAAAAAAAATCTTGCTTTTTTCCCACTTTTCTGAGAGTTAAAAAAGTTCAGTTACAGGCTTGCTGTTCCTGAACTGTTTGAAAGTTTCTGTGAGGCCATTTTTGCTTGGGCTGAAGGAGGGTCTCTCTGTTGATCAGTGGCAGTGACTAACATTGAGCAGCTTCCCTGCCCCCGTAGAGGTGGTTACTGACTTGAAACTGTAGTTTTATTGGCCACTAGGGGTCATTTCCATAACTCCTTCATCTTCCTCTCTTATAACCTAGTTGCCTCATGGTTTGGGTGTCTTTTCAGGCTTGTTGGCTGTTGGTGAAGCACCCTCCAAGAGGAAAAAACGCTGAGAGAAGAAGGGAGCCACTTTTGAGATTTTAAGTATTTTTTCTCTGTTTATTTGCTAAGTTTTTCTGCATAGCTGCCTAGCTTGAGCATTTTCTGGCTTGTTAAACTTGATTTCTGTATTAGTAGCTGTATTTAGAGCACAACCAAAAGCTGTTTGCTGAATTTCCTGTTTGCACTTAATTTTAAATTGTTTTTCTTAAAACTTGCATATTTTCTGTCCTTGACCTAGCACTCTTGTGTGGGGTCATTTACTGCACTGTTATAACTTGATATTACTTGTGAACCTCTGCTATCTCTGTAAAAAACAAACAAAAAAAATCTTGCTTTTTCCCATTTTTCTGAGAGTTAAAAAAGTTCAGTTACAGGCTTGCTGTTCCTGAACTGTTTGAAAGTTTCTGTGAGGCCATTTTTGCTTGGGCTGAAGGAGGGTCTCTATGTTGATCAGTGGCAGTGACTAACATTGAGCAGCTTCCCTGCCCCCCGTAGAGGTGGTTACTGACTTGAAACTGTAAGTTTTATTGGCCACTAGGGGTCATTTCCATAACTCCTTCATCTTCCTCTCTTAAAACCTAGTTGCCTCGTGGTTTGGGCGTCTTTTCAGGCTTGTTGGCTGTTGGTGAAGCACCCTCCAAGAGGAAAAAACGCTGAGAGAAGAAGGGAGCCACTTTTGAGATTTTAAGTATTTTTTCTCTGTTTATTTGCTAAGTTTTTCTGCATAGCTGCCTAGCTTGAGCATTTTCTGGCTTGTTAAACTTGATTTCTGTATTAGTAGCTGTATTTAGAGCACAACCAAAAGCTGTTTGCTGAATTTCCTGTTTGCACTTAATTTTAAATCCTTTTTTCTTAAAACTTGCATATTTTCTGTCCTTGACCTAGCACTCTTGTGTGGGGTCATTTACTGCACTGTTATAACTTGATATTACTTGTGAACCTCTGCTATCTCTGTAAAAACAAAAAAAATCTTGCTTTTTCCCACTTTTCTGAGAGTTAAAAAAGTTCAGTTACAGGCTTGCTGTTCCTGAACTGTTTGAAAGTTTCTGTGAGGCCATTGTTGGTTGGGCTGAAGGAGGGTCTCTCTGTTGATCAGTGGCAGTGACTAACATTGCGCAGCTTCCCTGCCCCCCCGTAGAGGTGGTTACTGACTTGAAACTGTAGTTTTATTTTCCCTTTTGGGTCTATTCCTGCTTCTTTCCAGCCCCTGCTATCAAGCACGCTTTAACGTGCTTTAGCGCGGAGTTGCCACTAGAGCAGCATCGGGCAGCGCCGGTTAAACAAGGTTAAACTCTTTCTGGCTCCAGAAAGTCTGTTCTTCAATTTTTCCCTTAGAACTGCTCTGTTAGGAACCTAAACAGTTTACACCTACACTAAAAAGTGCAGCACTTGTTCCAAATAGCTTTTTCTTCTCAAAAAGCTCAGCACTTGTCTTATAAGCATATCCCTTGTCTTATAAGCATTTTCTTTGCAGGTCAAGCACTCCTATATTATACAAATCTCTCACTAGCAAAACCCCCCAGGAGTGCCCACGTCCCTGCTAAGCCCACTACTTTTCTGTCATACCAACTCATAATACTTTCTAGCATGTCGAAGGGTCAGATGCTGGCGTCCTCTCCTGCCCAGTTGGTGAATCTGGGAATTCTGAGACAATGTTACAATTGCCTCATGTACACGGACAACCCTCTCCTCCTCCCACGTAACACTAACACTTGTGAGAGATGCAGCTATTTAGCCAGACTGGAGGCTGAGCTCTCTCAACTCAGGACTGGCAAGACCAGGCAGGAGGAGAAGGCAACTACACACACCACAATACCAGTCTCACATAACTCAACCACACCACTGAATCAAACACATAAACACACTAAGACATACTCGAGGCTCTGAGTAAAATTTACCTAAACAGCAGAGGCCTCCAAAGCAGACACCCAAGCAACTGCAAACTCAATACACCACACAAACAACACATAAACAACAAAATCAGTGTGCAAAGCAGTCACTGCCCTTAAGGCCAAATACAACACCAAACATACTTGTCATAGGTGACTCCATAGTCAGACACACTGGCGTCCGCTCACCAGACTGAGTAAGGAGAAGGTCACAGTAAGCTGCCTGTCGGGCGCTAGAATCCGCCACATAACACAAGCACTCAGGTCTCTCAACAGCAGGTACAAGTGCGACTCAGTCATTGTCCACGCTGGTGTCAACGACCTGAGATCGTACCTCCTTGGACTACATGAAAAGAGACATTGAGGAGCTCTCTGATTATGTAGCCCAGGCAGGTATGACCCTGACCTTGAGCAGTATCCTACCTTCACCTAGAATGATGCCACAATACAGTGATAAGATGATCAGCTTTAATAATTGGCTTAAATTCTGGTGTCATTCAAAGGGGATCAATGTCTGTCTGCCTGGGATGACATGCTGGACAAGCCACGCTGCTTCGCAAGGGACGGCTTGCACCTGTCACCCCTAGGCTTCCGGATATTGGCAAAGGCTCTTGCCACCCCATAGTGCCTTTTTAGGCAAGGCTCAAATTCTAAACCTACCACCCTAGAACACAAAAAGTAAAAACTAAGGGTAATGCTGCTCAATGCCAGAAGTCTGAATCTCAAGATGCACGCACTCGAGGCCCTTCTCAGTATGGAGAACATCGATGTCTGTGCTGTGACAGAAACCTGGTTCAAGGCTCCTGAGAGCACCCCAGCACTATCAGGTTTCACCTCATATCATGCGTTCTGGCCCCAAAATCCGGACAACACCAAGAAAGGAGGGGAGGTGTCCATATTCATAAAGGGCACCCACACCTCAAGGTTGGTGGCAACGCACGATGCATCGGAGACCATCCAGGTGCAATTAACCATAGGCAAGACTGCTCTGCAATTTGTAGCATGTTACAGGCCACCCTCTCAAACTCAGGAACCTCACATGGCCTTCCTGAAAACAATGGAGGGGATAAATGTATCTCCAAACACCATCATACTAGGTGACTTCAACTACCCTAATATAGACTGGGAACACTACTCAAGCCCAAACACTCTAGCCCAAAGGTTCCTGGAGTTCATAAACTCAAATGCCATGGAACAACTAGTCACCATCCCACAAGAGGAGAAAACATACTTGATCTCATCATCACGAACATGGGATCACAATGTTCAACACCGAAGTATACCCCTCACTGGTGAGATCAGATCATAAACTAATCTCGCTGGAGGTCCTCATCCGCCCCACCTGAAATAAAAAGACCACAGTGAAAAACTTCTCAAAAGCCGACTTCACACTTCTAAAAACTAGTGTGGTCTCCTTTAAGGCCCCTGAGCCAGTGGTAAACATTACTCAAACCGCTGAATCACTTACAAATGCCTTCTACCAGCACCTACAGGACTGCATGGATCAGGCAATCCCAAACAAAACTAAGACTCTTTGTACCAAAGGCAAGCGTCCAGTCTGGTGGACCCCAGCCATAAACAAGCTCTACAACAAAAGGAGGAAGCTACTACAAGATAGAGCAAAATCCTTGAAAGGTAAGACACCTTTGATCATTATAAGTAAAAACTAAGAGCTCTCATAAAATCATCCAAGGCAAATTTTGAGAGAAAAATCGCCAAAGACTCAAAAGACAATCATAAGGCCTTCTTTAGCTATGTTAGAAACCTAGGAGGAAACTCCCAGATATGCTCAGAATTAGTTCAAAATGATGTGAAGATTACTGAACCTACACACATTGCCAACATACTGGCTGACAGGTTCAGTGCAAACTTCTCGCCCCCCCAAAAGGAGAGATATCTATACCAGAGGATTGTAGCCCCAAACATCTCCAATGCCCAGGTGAGAACTGCTCTCTCCAAAGCAAAAACACAGCATCCATGGGACGGATGGTGTCCCGGCTGTGTGCTCCACGAACTCAATGAGGAATTAAACCCGCAGTTAGGACAGCTGTTTAATCTTAGCCTCACCTCAGGATACGTACCCAAGGAGTGGTGCACGGCGACTGTGGTCCCACTTCACAAGGGTGGTGCCTCCACCGACCCTGGAAATTACCGTCCCATTAGCTTGACAAGCCTTATCTGCAAAGCCATGGAGAGGATCATAATGGAACTCATAAATAAAGACATAGGGAACTTGCAGACTTTGGATCCAACCCAGTTTGGCTTTGTCAAAGGTAGATCATGCCTTTTAAACTTGGTTGACTTTTTCGAGACAGTCACCAAGGCCATTGATGAGGGAAAGGCAGTCCATACAGCCTACCTTGACCTGGCAAAGGCCTTTGACACAATACCCCACTCAGGTATCATCGAAAAACTCATCAGCTTGAATGTAAACCCATACATCACAAGATGGGTTGCAAACTGGCTAAGTGACAGAACCCACAGGGTCAGAGTTGCTGGAGCCATGTCAGACTCAAAGCCTGTCACAAGTGGTGTCCCACAGGGCTCAGTCCTGGGTCCACTCTTGTTCTGCATCTACTTTTCTGAAGTAAAAGCAAACACAGGAGGGTTATGGCTGACAAAGTTTGCAGATGACTGCAAACTGGGCGCCATAGTCGAAAACACATCTGACACAGATATCCTTCAGAAGGGCCTCACAGAAATGGATAACTGGTGCCAGAGCCATGGCCTAAAGTTAAATGCCAAGAAATGCATAGTCATACCCTTCGGGTAAAACAAGGTTACCCCTAGCTACCATATAGGTGGCAATCCACTGAGCACAGAAGAAGTCATCAGGGATCTGGGGACCCAGGTTGACAGTAGCCTTCGTTTGACACTCATGTTGCTAAAGTAGTTAGGAAAACCTTCTACATTGCCCACCTGATCATGAAGGGATTCACATCTAGATCAAGGGAGGTCATCGTCCCCTGTACTCATCACTCATTAGACCTATGATTGAGTACAATGCCCCATTCGAATGTATCTGACCCGACACCTGCAGCAGCTGGAAAGGCCCCAAAAGTTCCTCACCAAAAGGATAAAGGGTCTCAAAAATATGTCTTATGCTGCCCGTCTGAAAGAACTCCAGCTCTATTCAGTCTCATACCGCTTGCTCAGAGGTGACCTGTGCCTGACATATAAGGCCATGTCAAACCCTGATTTGATGAATATGCTTCACCTCAAAAAATCTAGATCCCTCAGAACCACAAGGGCGGGAGACTTAAACCTTGACACGGTTATTAATAGAACGTGCTGGAGGGACAGATTCATCACGCAGAGACTCCCTATGCTGTGGAACAAAATCCAAGTACATGTGAGGCAGAGCACCTCGCTGGCCTTGTTCAAGAGGAATCTTGACCAATGGATGGGGGATCTCAGATATACCCCAGGGATTACTTCAGTGTCACTGCTTGACAGAGGCACAGCAAAATAATAGGCATAGTTTTATTCAAACTAAAGGGGTGGCGAAAGCCAAATAACTATGGGCTAGGCTTATAAATGCCCTTGGGCAGATAGCCTAGTATGAACCTATGAACCTATGAACCCATGAACCTAAGGTTGTTGATGCTGGAAATGGATGCCGCTGTTTCTTTTTAGCTACTACATGACAATATTTTGCAATAATCTTTATTTTAAAAATGTTTTGGACTACAACACGCATGAGATTGGCTACTAGTGTTTCCAATACTATAGTGAGAATGTCATAGCTTATGATAAGCAAACCACTTTGCAGTGCTAACAGTATTTTTTACATTTCTCAGTGGGATTGACAGGAAAATACAATAAAAAAGCAATGGAATAATTAACCGATTACCATTTGTAGTAATGCTTAAATAAAAGTAACATGACAAGTAAAAGGGTGTTATACATTATTATACAATTGTAGTGTGTTAACATTCAAAAGGTGCATGCTGATTAGTCAGCCCAATCAGCATGCCCATTGTAAACTGAGCATATACCTATAGAAAAAAGTCCGGTCTTCCAGACTTTCTTCTATTAATACATGTGAAGGCTTTGTAGTTTTCTTGAGCTATGAGGTTGAGATGTATGTACGGATGGCTGAGAAAATACAAAGAAAATCTGGCACATTGCACAAAACTAAAGAAACATACCTGATTTTCCTTGTATTTTTGCCCTGTCTCTCTTGTACCTCTAAAATGTCTGGATTTCACAGTTTGTTTGTTTTTTTTTTTTCAAAAGAAAAAAAAAAGAAAGAAAGAAACAATGGAGATCTCCCTTTCTCCATTGCTTGCTTTCCAAAGCACTGATGTACTGTGTAAGCACTGGAACGTAAGTCTCATATGTGATGCCTGTGCCCTGGCCCAGCAATCAAGGAGCCTCAATCATCACCACTAACACCAGAGAGGGGCGTCTCATATAGGAAGAAAGGATAACAAATACAAACAGTAAAGTGAAACTTCCCTTAAGAGCACACAGAGATCAGAGTCAGTCCGGGGCTGGTCGCTCCCTTGCTCTCCAGGTCCCCAATAAGACTCCCCACTGGCACAGGGTCCAGATCTCAGCTTAGTGGGCAAGCTAAAACCTCCAGCAACCTCTCTGTCCAACCAGTGCTTCCTGTCCCTGCACAAGTAGCTGACACACACACACACACACACACACACACACACACACACACACACACACACACACACACACACACACACTCACACACACACACGCGCACACACACGCACACACACACACACACCTTGAGAAGAGTTTATACAACCACACAGACACTCCTGGGGATGGCTGGCACAGGTTCTCCAGCTGTGCCCCTTTCTTCCAGACTATACGGTACTACCAGCTGCCATCACCACCACTAATATTTATCAGCTACTCAAAGGTCCTTCAAAGGGTGTCCAATTATTACTGTGCAATATTGTTATCCAATTGGTATTACAGTCCAGGGGTAAAGCTATTGGAGAGGCTTTGTACAATTCTACCAAAGGCAAGCAAGTACTCTAAAGAGCTTAAATTATCTCTACAAAAACAGCAACAGTTGAAAGGGTTTAAAATATTTAATAACAAATAGTCAAAACACAAGACAATACTTTGTGCTACACAGTGCTAGTGAAAAGTTCAGGGATCACAGAGAAATACTTAAATTAATTCAGTAGTACAGTTCTGACATCACAGAAAAGACACTTAGTCTAATCTTTCTAGTTTGTAGCTATTTCTAAGAGAAAACACAAATCTAAGATAAACATACATATAGAGCAAGACAGTGATGGTGAGTTGGATGGTCAAGACAAAAATGCTTAATGCTCTCTGATTCTCTCTGTTTTCAAAATCGCATTCCTGGTTCACATTACATCATTCTTCACACTTTCCTGGGGTTCCCAGGCTAACAGGCTACATTCTTTAGTAAGCTTACACCTAGTCAGGAAGCAAAGCCATAAAGGACATTTATGCATGCAAATTCTGGTCATTAACTCTGGCCTTAAAACAATAGCAAGAATTCTTTCATCTAGACTGGCCAGAGCCGTGTTTAGATCAAAGGGTCATAACATGCTTTACTTGGTCAGCAGAGTGCACTGTTGTTACATTTTTGCAGTTCCACATGTAACAGCAATTTTTCCATTTAAGACAACAAGCCTGTGGCTTACATTAATATGTACAAATGACAGAATTATCAACAAAACTCTATCTGGATAGGCTGGCAGCCTTCACCTATCTTCACTAGACTTCACCTATCATCACAGCATACATATGCACAGTACATCAACAAAGAGATAGAATGGGGAAACAACACAAAAAACACCATGGTGTCATTATACAAAAACAGTTAAGAAAAGTAAGTAAATTCTTTCTTTGTTAATGTCATTGTCTAATAGCAATAATCGACTCCTTGGTGTGGTATATTGAATGTAATGTTTTATTTTCTTGTAATGTTATTTTATTGAAATGTTGTATTTTCTTGTAATGTCTCTATTTTGGAGCTTTTCTCCCCGGGCCTCCACTGAAAATGGACCACTGGCCCAGTTGGACTTCCTTGGCAAATAAATGTAAAACAGATAAATAAAATAAATAAGTAATGAGCAAATGACAGTGCTAGAGAAGGGAACATAAATATTATACTGTAAAAAGACAACATACAGTGGAGAGAAATGATACATATATATATATGTGTGTGTGTGTGTGTGTGTGTGTGTGTATTGCTTTCTCATATATATATATATATATATATATATATATATATATATATATATTTATGAAAAAACAAAACCGAATAAGACTAGGAAATAAACTTATACACTACTGAAAACTTCTGAACTGTTAAAAACAAAAACAGAAATCCAATGAATAGACACTGAGCCAGAACTGTTATTTGCTGAGCGCTTTCGTTCACTTTATTGATAACAATCGAACTTCATCAGAGCAAACTGTAATGCATTTGCAGTACTGTGCGAGCTTTAAATAGTCTAACAGGTATAAAAAATGCTTCACTATGATTGGTAGATAGACTACACCAATGCAGTAGGATTTGGACTAATGAGAGACACTGCTATAAAACATAAGGTTTTATCTGCTAACATTCTGCCACTAGGGGTAGTGCTGTAACTTTTTAGTTGTACCACTTTAATGCACATTTAATGTTAAGATTCTCGTTGAGCCCTGGTGGGGTATCTGTTTCAAGGAGGAGTTGCCATCTTAATTCCTTCAGCTTCAGTAGTGTGTTGCAATCTCCAAAAAACTGCTGGACCTGTTCTAACATTAGAAATTTAAAACGGGCGAAGCCGTTGCAGCTCGTGGCATGTCTGCTTAATGCATTGTAACTGTCATTATGCCTGATGGCTGCAAGGTGTTCCTTCACCCTGTCTGAGAGCTTTCTAATTGTTTTTCCAATGTAGAAGGAAAAACATTGGTCACAGTAGGCTGTGTAGACTAGAAAAGTTGAGTGGCAGTCATGCTGGGCTTTGAACTGCACCGTGATGTTGTAGTGTTGAAAAGTATAGGATGTGCTTGAGTGTATGAAAGGGCAGACTACACAATGCTTGCAAGGGCCCATACCTTTGGGGTTTTGTGGGTTAGCAGGCTCATGGGGGTCTGCGTCATTCCTGAGTATGGGGGTCTCTTTCCTTTCAAAGGTTTGTTTGAGCATTCTGCTCTTCTTGTATGAGAAGACAGGCTCATTACCTACTATCTGGTGGGTGTTGTGGTCCGCTCTTATTATGTTCCAGTTTTTGCCAATGATATCCCTAATGGGTTTCATATCTCGGCTGATAGTGATGGGGAAACTACAGTTTCTGTTCTTGGGTTCAGTAGTTCTGGTGGTCGCCCGGGGGGGTGGTGAAGCCACGAGTAAGAATGGGTGGGTGTCTGTCTGATCTGTGGGAGGCCACTTCTTGAAAGACATCCTCTACTAGCTGTTTGGGGTAATGTTGGCGGATGAACATTTTTGAAAGGAATTGACTTTCCATGAGGAAGGTATCATCGTCAGAGATGATCCTGGAGAGGCGGATGTACTGCCCTTTGAGCACATTCTTCTTCATAAAGAAGGGGTGCTGACTTTTGAAATCCAGGAAGTTGTTCCTGCAAGTGTCCTAGATTTATATATATGTATGTATATATATATATATATATATATATATATATATATATATATTATATAATGTATATTTGTGTGTGTGTATATGTATGGTTACATTTTACTTCATCAAACACCCGACTGCTCAACAAAGCGAGCTCAGTGCTGTTTTTGCAAATGACAGTTTGTGCAAACACAATGGTAAGAAGATTTGCAGTTGGGCTGGGAGTTTCTATACAAGTATGTGTGAGTTAGTGTTATAGTAAGGGTTAGATAAGGGATAGAGTTAGAGTATATATGAGTGTGTGTGTGTGGGTTAAAGCTACAGTAAGAGCCAGTAAAGAGGAAATATTTAGTGTTTTGTGTGTGTTTGTGTGTTTGTGTGTGTATGTGTGTGTGTGTGTGTGTGTGTGTGTGTGTGTGTGTGTGTGTGTGTGTGTGTGTGTGTGTGTGTGTGTGTGTGTGTGTGTGTGTGTGTGTGTGTGTGTGTGTGTGGTAAGTGTCCAAGTTGTTTTCTCAGTGGTAATGTTATGGAAGGTTTTTTTTACGGTAAGATGCATGGTTAGGGTTAGAAGCAGGGTCAGAGTTATGGTTAAGGTTACAGTTAGCATGCATTATTAAAGTAAAAGCACCCCTGCCCACCTTAGTAATGCATGCTAAACGTAAACCTAACCATAACCTTTCCTCTAACCTTAACCATTCGCTTCACCTTAAGAAAGAAAAAAACTTGGCTGACTCACAGAAAAGTAAACTGCAAAAAAAAACAGAATGAGCTTTAACACGGATCCTGCAGGGGAGCAGGACATTTTCCCTGTTCTGTCATGGTCAATCTAGCGCAGCCATTAAAAAAAAAAAAAAAAAAATCAATTAATTTATTTGGCATTTGTTTACCAGGGCGGTCCGACTGGGTTGCAGAACCATTTTCAGCAGAGGCTTAGGGAGAAAATCTCCACATGCAGTGCAATACAAATCCAATATAGTCCAAAAACAATGCAAGTGACATAAGGAATACTGTACAAAAATACATTGATAGAACGTAAACTAGGTACAAGATATACTGCACATCTGGATAATTCTATAAAACTATATAATTGTAGACAATTTTAGTCATTCTAACAACATATACATTGCCTATGAGTAGATAAAGTGTAAAAAAGTAGTATGTAGGTAGTAAAATGCATGTATCTATATCTATATTTATACATTTAAGACAAAAAACACAAAGCACCCACACACCACATTAAACTCGCCACAAAAGAAACTCAACAGGAAAGGAAAACTCTGACCCTTGTCTGGGGAATCAATGCAGGACTTCCCCCCATTCTGTGCTCTTGTCATTTCCAATGGACCAATAGCAGTCTCTGAAAAGTTCGGTACCCTGTTTTCCCTAACAACAGTTTTTCTTTTCAACTAGAAAAGAAGCAATCAGTAAATAAATAAATAAATAACAACAAGGAATAACAAAAAAACGTGTTTAACCCACAAAGAAACACAGTGGAGACTCGAAACACCACGACACTTAGAAACTTTAACAAAAAACAATAACGTGAAGCGCTTTTCATCTGGTAGCTTCACCGGACTTCATCAGACAACTTTTTACAAACAGATTCACAATTTAAAATGCAAAAAACTAATTAATTAATTAGCTGCACTCAATCATAAAGAACTGACATCACTAGATGTTAAATATCCTGAGAGTACTTATAATTTTTCCACTCATTAAAACTACAATTTAAAAATTACACAATACAAACTAAAATGCTACATAATCCTTCTCTAATAATTGTTCATGTTACCTAAAACATGTACTAGAGATGTATATAAATATTATAAATAAAATACCATATATTCAAATCCTTTCATAAATACTAATTCATTATACTATAATAAAGTGTTGTAGTTACAACAAATAAAACTTCAGTACAATTTAGTGTGGTCACAAAACATCGTTAAGGACCACACTTAAATAACTTGACATATTTCACCTTATGTACAAATACTGCACATATAAAAGGAGGGGGGACCCAAAAGATTCCCTCTACGAGAATTTCCATCTATCTAGTAAGACTTCTCAACTTCAATATGCTCGAAATGGGCACAATCTCATTAAGCCCCGGCCACCTACTGGCATCTAAACGCAGTTGCCACAATATCTCATGTTTCTCAAGCAATAAACCAATAAACCCTGCTCTGTCATCCCTTAATGACTGGTCAATAACTCTAAACTTGAAAATATGACCCTGGTTACTTGTTTAATGTCTAGCTAGAATGTTCTCATTTTTGGCTTTAGCTATACTAAGGGTATGTTCATATACTCTCTCCCTTAATTTTCTGTCTGTCTTGCCCACGTAAAACGCAGACAACTGACTTGGTGTTACAATTGTATCTCCCATCAACTTTATAAGTTTCACCTCGTAGAGAGAAAGATGAGCCAGCAGACATGTGTCTACACATGCTGCAAGCCTCACATTTGAACATACCAGGTGCACGTACAAATCCCTTCCTCCCTTGCTCAACCAGGGACTTCAAGTTTTTACCCCTTTTAAAAATGACTCAGGTTATACTCCCAATTTAGTCAAATTTTCTTCATCCATGGAGAAAATCCTCCAATTCATTATAATAGGAATATATTAGTGACAAGCCCACCTTTGTACACAAAACTGGGTTTAATATAAAAAAGATCATTGAGTGGAAATCCAACAGGCAGACATCAAAAAAGTTTGACATCAACAGGGGTACCAAGAAATGTGGACATTGTCCACAATGTCCCTTTATATTTGAGGGTGAGAGGTTTACATTAAACAATATTAACCGGAATACTATTTGGTTTGCTAATGGGAATTGTCTGTCAAGTCATTTGATTTACTTAGCTATGTGCAACACTTGTCCCTGTTTTTATGTTGGGAAGACTGACAGACAGTTCAAGAACAGAATATACGACCATCAGTATTGTATTAAGAAAAAGGACGAAAACAATGCTCTATCTCGCCACGTGGTTAGTAACAGTACTTGTCACAACTTCCAGTTTGCCATTTTAGAGAAGGTGAAGCCTAATCCCAGGGGTGGTGACATTAAAAAAACTGTGGGAGAAAGAGAAATCAAATGGCAATTAAAATTAAATGCAGCATGCTTTCCTGGTCTTAATGAAATGATTCCTACAAAGCCTCTTATTAAAAGTTGATTGTTTATAAATGTATTTAATTTTTTTAGTATATATAACAACATACATTTTTGCATACATGGTAGGAACAATTTATGTATTATTTAAAATGATTTTTTTTAAATTAATGGTCATATATGGAATATTGTATTAATTATTTTTGTGAAGAAAATTTTATTCACTTGGCTTGGGTAAAATGAGTGGCTACTTTAGGTTGCTACTAGTAGCTGTCACTTTAAGTATTGTTGTACAATTATTCAATTTAGGATGAAATTTGGCGTTTTTTTTAAGTATTTAATGTGTGCCATTTCCATTCATCTTTGTTCTGATGAAGCGTATGGGAATACGTGAAAGCGCTTAACCATCGGGTTGGCACTGTGGTTTTGTTTCACTGCTACAATAAAGCTGTTTTTTTTTATAAGAAAAGCTGGTGGATCGTGGTCTGTCCTGGGGATCTTGTTTTGAATTTTGGTTTGGTTGTTGAACCCCTTGGACATTTTTTGGCATCATTATAATAGTTTCTTTTATCAAAAAAACATCACCACTAAACTGGGAGATAAAACTCAAGCAATAATCACTCGACTGAGAGGGTCCACCTATAGAGGTATCCATAATGGGGTCATGGGTAACATTACAACCAACTATATTTATTACCCCATCGTGTGAACATAAAATAGGTTTATATATGCCTTTAAACCTCTTTTCCTGTACTTCATTGATAATATTCTGAACAAGGTCACTAGGATACCCTCGATTAAGAAACATAAGTTTCAACACTTCACATTCAGCACAAAAGTGGGTATCTAAAGTAGTCATCCTGGCCACACATACTAACTGGCCCTTGACTACTGACTTTTTCTGGTGAAGGGGATGTGAGCTAGTAAAATGTAACATAGTGTTAGAGAAGGTCTTTTATGATGAATACTAGCTATGTAACATCACAGACTTTCATCCTTCACCAGAAATACATCCAAATATGTAATACTATTGTCCCCGAAAGAACTAGTAAATTTCAAAAAGTCAGTCGTACAATTAAATGCTTGGACCAAGTCATTAGCAGCCAGGATGTCACTCCTGAACAACATAAATCATTGTCCAGGAACCTAGTATAAAAACAGATGTTCTTCATAAATCCTTGATTGTTAAAAACGTAATGGGCTTCCCAATGGGCCATCATTAGATTAGCTGCACTGGCCCCACAAGGGGAGCCCATTGCTATTCCCACTTCTTGTAAATAATACTCTCCATCAAAGGTTACAAAGTTCTTACTCAAGATTAGGTCTAAAATCTCTTCTACTATTCTAATTTCATTACTCAGAGCCCCATGGTGCGTCATCCTCTCCACCACCCATTCGATCCCTACATCATGGGGTATAGAAAAATACAAATCAGCTATGTCAGCTGTTAAAAAATTGATTTCCTTCTCAAAAAATCATATTGTTAATAGTTGTTAAAAATGTCCAAGAGTCCTTACATATATACTTCTCTTTATAGACATATTTATTCAAGATGTTATCAACAAATTTTGCGTTGGCGTAGTTGATAGATTGTCTTGCATTCACTATAGCCTGCATAGAGGATCTTCCTTTGGGAACTCCAAACAAAGACGGAATCCTGGGAGACAGTATCATTAAATAATCCAGGGTAGGTTTATCTATTAAACTTTCTATAAAAAGGTCATCCAAGTATGAGGAAATGTCCCTGTGAGCTCTGTTCACTTCATTGATACTGGATCTTTGGTAAATGGAGCCATCCAGTACCTTTCTCATACATACATTATAATCCGAAGTGTCCATAATCACAAGACCCCCTCCTTTATCTGGTTTGAACACCTCTAGGGGCAAAGATCTCAACTGGTCCAACGCTAAACATTCTGGTTGAGTAATGTTCAACACCCCTTCATTTCTTCATGTTTTCACCAAATCTCTAAGGTCCAGTTCACACATTGTTTCAAAAAATGTTAACTGAGGGTGAACTGGTGGGTTGTAGGTACTCAGTACTTTTAAATTATTCCCCACACTGTGGTTATTGCCATATAACAATTTTAAGTTCAACTTACGTGTGTACATCTTTAAATCTACCAAAGTTAATGGTAAAATACACCATACCGTTGGAACAAAAGTTAAACCCTTGGCGAATAATTCAACCAACAAAGGGTCAACTTCAAAACTAGAAAAGTTGTAAATGTTAAAATCCCCTGTGCAGTTAATCAATTTTTTATAATTCACCTCACTCACAGTACCAAAGTTTATATTGATTGTGTTTAACTCTTTTTCCTGTTGGTGTTGTGGTTGTTGTAATTCCTAGCCGCCCCTCTAGTGTTGTAAACCTTCTGAGAGTTCACATTGGACCCCTGTTGAAAACCCTGCTAATGGTTTTGTTGGTTACTGTTCGAATTTCTCCAGTTATTGTTGTTATTAGTGTTAGATAATCTCCCTTCGCCAGCATCAGCATCATTATTTTTGTCAAAATGCTGGTCTGATACATGTGTAATTGAAGAATTCCCTGTGTCTCTATTTCTACCATAATTCATAACCTTGGGCTGAACCATACTATCCGTGGATGGAGGGGGGGGGCATGGTTGGGGATAAGCTACCCCATTTCTGTAATCAGCCAAGTCCCGACTCAACTTCTTCATTTTAGTGTCCATATGTTTAGCTATTTGTTGGTCGATGGAGGAAAAAATCCTCTTATAGTCATATGTATCACTTACAAAATCAGTGTGAGTTTGAATCTCCCCATCCATTGTGGCTACTTCCGCTGCCAGTCAATCAATCTCTTCCTGATAGTGTTTGGCTATCAATGCTATCAGTTCAAGTCAGTGTCTAATAAACAAAGACACTAGATCATTCTGAAACACAGAACCTGGCAAAAGACTGTTGGGGTACTGCCAGAACATTTTACTAGTTCACTTCCCCTTCACGAGTAAAAGTCAGTAGTCAAGGGCCAGTTAGTACGTGCAGCCAGGATGACTACTTTAGATACCTACTTTTATGTTGAGTGTGAAGTGTTGAAAGTTATGTTTCTTAATCGAGGGTATCCTAGTGACTTTGTTCAGAATATTATCAACGAAGTACAGGAAAAGAGGTTTAAAGGCATATATAGACCTATTTTATGTTCACACGGTGGGGTAACAAATATAGTTGGTTCTAATGTTACCCATGACCCCATTATGGATACCTCTATAGGTGGACCCTCTCAGTTGTGTGATTATGGCTTGAGTTTTATCTCCCAGTTTAGTAGGGATGCTTATTTGATAAAATAAATTATTATAAAGAATTGGAGGATTTTCTCCATGGATGAAGAACTTTTGGCTAAATTGGAGTGAGACCCTCAGTCATTTTTAAAAGGGGTAAAAACTTGAAGTCCCTGGTTGAGCAAGGTAAGAAGGAATTTGAACGTGCACCTGGTATGTTCAAATGTGAGGCTTGCAGCATGTGTAGACACACGTCTGCTGGCTCACCTTTCTCTGTACGAGGTGAAACTTATAAAGTTGATGGGAGATACAATTGTAACACCAAGTCAGTTGTTTACTTAGCCCAGTGTCAGTCTTGCCCTGCGTTTTACGTGGGCAAGACAGACAGAAAATTAAGGGGGGGGAGAACGTATGAACATACCCTTAGTATAGCTAAAACCAAAAATGAGAACACTCTAGCTAGACATTCCACAAGTAACCAGGGTCATATTTTCAAATGTAGAGTCATTGACCAGTTATTAAGGGATGATAGAGGAGGGTTTATTAGTTTATTCCTTGAGAAACATGAGTTATTGTGGCAACTGCGTTTAGACACCAGTAGGTGGCCGGGACTTAATGAGGTTGCGTCCATTTCGAGCATACTGAAGTTGAGAAGTCTTACTAGATAGATGGAAATTCTCATAGATGGAATCTTTTGGGTCCCCCCCTCCTTTTTTTATACATGCAGTATTTGTACATAAGGTGAAATATCTCAAGTTATCTAAGTGTGGTCCTTAATGATGTCTTGTAACCACACTAAATTGTACTGAAGTTTTATTTGTTGTAACACTTTATTATACTATAATGAATTAGTATTTATGAAAGGATTTGTATATATGGTGTTTTATTTATAATATTTATATACATCTTTAGTACATGTTTTAGGTAAGATGAAAAATAATTAGAGAAGGATTATTTAGCATTTTAGTTTGTATTGTGTAATTTTTAAATTGTAGTTTTAATGAGTGAAAAAACTAAGTACTCTCAGGATATTTAACATCTAGTGATGTCAGTTCTTTATGATTGGGTGCAGCTATTTAATTAATTAGTTCTTTTGCATTTTAAATTGTGAATCTGTTTGTAAAAAGTTGTCTGATGAAGTCCGGTGAAGCTACCAGATGAAAAGCGATTCACATTATTGTTTTTTATTAAAGTTTCTAATTGTCATGGTGTTTCGAGCCTTCATGGGTTAAATAAATAAATTAAACAGAGAAAAAAAACAAACAAACAAAAACCTAACAATATCATAAG
The DNA here is from genome assembly GCF_019279795.1 of Protopterus annectens. Classification (NCBI taxonomy): domain Eukaryota; kingdom Metazoa; phylum Chordata; order Ceratodontiformes; family Protopteridae; genus Protopterus; species Protopterus annectens. Next base: position 1,210,688,408 of record NC_056733.1, on the reverse strand, counting down.
ATTTAATTTGTCAGAATAGTGGTAGTATTAGGAAAAGGAAGTTTCAGAGGGTTAGGTGCAGGGTTGGGATTAGGAGCAGGGATACAGCAGAGGTAGGGTAGAGGTTCACACACATGAATAAAGATGGGCTAGAGGGCTTCATCTGTCCATGCACCACCTTAGTCACTTGTGCTAACCCTGTCCCAACCGCTAAAGTCAATGATGCATCTTACCTTCTGAAAAACACTTTCACTAGCGGTACATTTTCCTAACAGTACCATTACACTAGACAAAAGGACAAGCATACCATATATAACTCACAGGCACAACACTAAAACTGTCCCCTTATCTAGCCCTTGTTCTAACTCTAATCTGCCTACACTTGCACATGCGCAAACTCCCACCATTTACACTGACCCAACTTGGTCGAGAAAATGATTTGTTGGTAAAACAAGCTGTGGACAAAATGAATGTTCAGTAAAATGACACCACAGTTCACATTGATGGCAGAACAAGCTGTCAACAAAGAGAACTGCATCTAGATCTCTCTTTCTCTCATTCTCTCTCTGTATATATATATATATATATATATATATATATACATATATATATATATATATATATATATATATATATATATATATATATATATATATATATATATATATATATATATATACACATATATATATATATATATATATTTATTTATGGATAAGCATTTTATATATATATATATATATATATATATATATATATATATATATATATGTGAGTGTGTGTGTGTGTGTGTATGTATGTCTGCATGTATGTATATCATATTTTCACACACACACACACACACACACACACACACACACACACACACACACACACAAAAAAAAAGTATAGGGTGTAGTATGAACAAATGCCGTCTTGGTATTACTTAAGTGCACTTCACTTCCAAATACTTTTGCTTGTTTTTATATAAGCTTGAAAATGCATACAGTGTATTTTCTGGTTAATCTGGTGTTGTCCATCCTACCTTTGTGGATCAAATTGATTAACAGACTAAAATAACTGAATCCTATTTTGAAATCCTGAGCCTACTGACATGGAAACCCTCAGACACTGGATATAATTAAATTTTGCTTTGAGAAAAGCAGATCATGCCTACTCAACCTGGTGGACTTCTGTGAAGATGTCACCAAGGCAAAGAATGAGGGCAAAATGGTTTATACAACCTACCTTGACCTGGCAAAGGCATATGATACAACACTGTGAACAAACTCACAAAACTGGGTATTAACTTCTATGTTATGTGCTAGACAGTCATCTAGCTCTTAGATTAGACCCAGGAAGTCAGGATAGGGGAGACAGCCTCCACAAAGAAACCAATCACTAGTGGAGTCTCTCAGGGCTCTCTGTTGGACCCACTCCTTTTTGGCATTTACTTCTTGGAAGTCAAAGCCAATGTCAAAAGCCTTTGGTTGACCATGTTTGCATATAACTGCAAGCTAGAAACAGTCATAGAATTCCCCCAAGACACTAACATCTACAGGAAACACTAACAGACAAAGGACTGGTGACAAAGCCATGACTTAAAACTCATTGCCAAGAAAAGCATAAGTGTACCCTTTGGGAAGTCGGACACCATAGGAAACTACTTCATTGATAGCACTTTCATAAGAGTGGAGTCAATAGTCAGAGATGTAAGGATGTTTTGGATAGCAAACTGGATTTTGACCAACATGAGCCTAAGTAATGGCTAATATGTTTACCTTTTAGACACAGGGTAAAGGGTTTGATTCTTACCTTTGCACTGGGTAGTTTGGTTAAGCTTAAAATGACCCACAAGGGCAGATAGTCTAGTACTAATTTATAAACCCATAAACCTATAAGGTAGTAAGGAAATCATTCTGTGTTGCTAAACTTGTAAGCAAAAGTGTGGTGTCTAGGTTCAAGGATGTCATTGCTTCTGCATATTCCCCCCTCATTAGGTCCATTGTAGGGTACAACTCCCCCTTCAGGATTTATTTGACCAGGCACATGCAACAACTTGAATGCCCACAGAGATTCCTCACAAAAAGACTACATGGTGTAAACATGATGTCCAATACAGATCGCCTCAAAGCCCTATCTCTACACTTGGTTTCCTACAAACTGTTGAGAAGCAATCTGTGACTGGCATATAAGGCATCCTTGGATCCTGCTTTGATGTATCTTTTGCACATCACAAAAACAAATGCCATTTGAATTTCTTGATTTAGAGACTTGAACTTTGCTTGCAGCATAAATAAGACATGCTGGAGAGACAGGTATGTATCTCAGAGAATTCTCCAAACTCCATTCAAGTGTAACCTAAACTATTGGATAGGAAATCAAAAATTCACCACAGGTCCATCACTTATGTTTCTAATGTACAGAGGCAGTCTATAAATCATAATCTGGCTTACATACACCCTTTAAAATAACCTCTAATTCAAAAACACTTGTAAGATACATTTGTGCTACATGGCTAGGCTTATAAAGGACCCAAGTGGTCATTAGCCTAGTATACACATATGAACCTGTTAATCTGTGAACCTAGTCACCAACATGCATTTTCTGAACAATAAAGCCTATGAAGCTATCTGACGTTATTTACTGACTGTAATCCATGATGATTTATAAGATAATCAACAATTTTAGGAGGGACAGAGCAAAAATATGAAGCACAATGAGTGCCATTTGGTTGGTGGGATGTAAGGTGTGGTCACCTGTGTCAGCCCTAAGTTTATATATGTCTATTTCATTCACGTTTCAAGAAGGAAGTTGCCTGCTGCTGGTATTTCTCCCTTGCTAGTGTGTCGCTTGGTATAGGGTCAAGTGCAACATTTCTGCTTGCCATTACCTACAGTATCCCAGTGGCAGCAGGACAGGGGAAGTCATCAAAAGAACAAAAAAATAACTGTTGCAAGCAGCCCACTAATTTAGAACATGCTATGTTAAAACAATAAATTCTGATAAGCTTTTGAACAATATCATAGCATCCTAAGAAAAACAAACATTGTAGCATGTCATATACAGGATTATGATTGGGTCTCTAATCTTGACCAGATTGTTATACGTTTCATGGATGCCAACAAATTTGCTGTCGAGGTAAATCCGTGTCAAGAACACAAATTAAAGGGTTAGAATCAGTGACCTGATCATGATTGTAGTGCCTGGAGCACTGTCAAACAGACAGCAGCAAACTCCTCACTTTATTTGCTTAAGAATTCACAGGGGGATGGATACTTTTTATGTATTCCTATAATTCAGTTAAAAAGTTAATCAAACAAGTTTTATATCAATATTAATTTTTCTGAACAGTAAGATATATGTATGTGATTTAACAGTAGGAATAAAACATGTGCATCCCAAGCAAAAATATGAGGCACGCTCGAGGGACAGTTGGCAAGCATAGACAGCAGGCAGAAATGAAGCTGCTTTACCCTTGCTTATCAGTTGTTAGTTTCTGGCATGATAACTGATTTTAACAACACTTAAGGGGATGTGTAGCAATTATTATGATCAGACCTTGTGTTACAGAGCATAATCATGCTTCTCCATGCACTACATAATAGTAAGTCAAAATAGCAAAAAGGGTTGACCAATGACATTAAATTATTCAGTTCTGTAATTCCCTTGCTCCACAGAAATGTTTTCCCAGTGTGACTAGAAGAAGGGAGTGGTAGTGCTGTCTGATAGTTGATAGACTTTGTTATTATTTTATTTTGTTTTATTTTTTGCTTCTGCATCTGGAGATTGCTGGAATCTGCATTTGGCATTGTGCATCAAAACAAGCATGCTTTGCCAAACACTGTTGAGAATCATGAGAAAGGCTTGTTTTATCACAGTTCTTTCTAGCTGAGATTATTGCAATGCCAAGTATTTTTTCTTTCTCAGAGATGGAGCAAATTTGGAGTTCATTATATTAATTTAATAGTTTGTGGGGAGTTTGTGGGGAGTGTATTTCTCAGAAAAAAGAACATCTAATCGCTTTGCATAGATGCTTTTAAGATTTCACAAAATAGTGCAGTTAGCCAATTTGTTCAATGCTGTGCACTATTAAAGCATGACAACATACTGTGCTCTGGCCTACTTCTACACATCTTATACTCAGTACAGTAAAGCTTTAACTTCTGCATATTTTACACTCAGTACAGTAAAGTTTTAACAGTACATTTTTCTGTTCTCATAGATCCCTTAAGAGAGCATTTACTCATTTTACTATCACCATTTGTCCTAATGCTAGTATTGTTTAGAGCCTGTTCCTAAAAAAATAGACTGCTAGTGCTGATGTGGTGTATACAGTTGCTTCTTGCATTGCTGTAAGTACAAACAGATTGGTCTACTTTAAGTGCTTGAGCTCCAGCTGCTCAAAATCTAGGATCTTGCAGCCAGAGGCTCCAGCAGCTATTTCCCTGTCAAACCAACCGGTGGAAAAGCTGCTCGAACTTCATCATGAGATCAGGAATGCAGCTGCTGCCATCAGCCATCAAGGTCTTATTGTGGGGAAGAGAAAGGGGAGAGGCAGGGGTGCCTTAGGTTTAGGGAGGGTGAGGGTGATTTTACATTTAGGCAGCAACTGCATGTTAGGTCACAGTTAGGGAACAGAAAGGGAGGAGATTTTAGCTTCAGGAAGGGACCAGGAGTTAGCTCATACCTAAGGTTAGAGAAAGGAGGGGAGGGGGATTTTAGGTTTATGTAGTGACCAGAAGTTGGCGCATAGTTTGGGTTAGGGAGTAGAGGGGGATTTTATGATTATGGAGACACTGTTAGTTTGCTTAGAGTTAGGGTTAGGGAGGGGGGGATCTTAGGTTTGTAGAGTGACTGGGATTTAAGCTGCGGTGGTACAGCGGTAGCATTGTTGCCTCACAGCAAGAGGTTCTCCTGTTCGATTCACAGCTGGAGTGCCTTCTGTGTGGAGTCTGCATGTCCTCCCCACGGTCGAGTGGCCTCCAAAAGACATGCGTGAATGGGTGTGACTTTGCTGAAGGTTGGGTGTCGGGCTGGCAACTCTGCACCATAAAAACTCTACTGCCAATCATTAGCAGACCAGAGTTCCACTGTGGCAACCCCTAACCGGGAAAAGCCGAAAAGACAAACAAGAGTGACTGGGATTTGTTTTTAGGGTTAGAGTCAGGGTTCTGGGAGGGATAGTTGGGTTAGTTGTAGTGCACTGGAATTGGGGTGATGGGAGTTAGGACACTTACCAATAAGAAGAGAAATATGTTGTGAGCTGATGTTATGCAAGCAGAAATATGTTGTGAGCTGATGTTATGCAAGCACTTATTATGGAGGCAGACTCTAACTCCAGCTCTAAAATTCAAGAACTCACAGCCAAGGGCATGAGCATCTCTTTCCTCTTCCACTATCCTGGCAGAGCAGCTGCTTGAAGTTGAATGTAAGTTCACGAATGCAGCTGTGCAGTACTCCAAGTCATGTGCTATCAAAATCTCATCATGGAGCTGGTAAGCAGGGAAGGGAAATGGGGAAGAGGGCTTTAGGTTTAGTTAGGGAAGGAGGATTTTCGGTTTAGGGAGCAACCAGAACTTATTTCAAAATTAGTGTTTGGAAGGGAGGGGGAATCTTAGTTCAGGGAGTGACCAGGTGTTATCTCAGAGTTAGAGTTATCCATGGGAGGGGGATTTTTGGCTCAGGGAGTGAGCAGGAGTTATCTCATAGTTAGGATTATGGAGGGGAGAAGGATTTCTGGTTCAGGGAATGACCAGGAGTTATTTCAGAGATATGGTTATGGAGGGGAGGGAGATTTTTGGTTCAGGGAAAGACCAAAAGTTATCTGAGTTAGGGTTTGGAAGAGGAGGAAGGGGTTTAATTTTATGGAGGGACCAGACTCGAACACCTCTAGTAGACCTCAGATACATTTATGACTAGAAATCACCTCCATTACGTTTACAGGGAGAGGATGATACAAAGCAGGAGCTAAAGAAAGCCACTCTTGAATCTACTCATATAAGTCATCATTTTGTTATTGTAGCCATTATTGGCTCATATGGAGTATATCACCATCATCAGAACTGCACATTATAACTTACTCGGAGCAACACTGATAGGTGGAAATGTTCTCTGATAATACCACAAAGGTCAAATGTATTTAAGTTTTTCATTTTGTTTGATAGACAAACCTCACAGAGGCAAACATGTTTACTTGTGATATATAGTGAGACAAACTCCACAAGTACATAAGCAGATGTGACATGTACATGTAGCAAGCAATATCTGTTATTCACAATGCTTTGCATTTTTAGAACACAATGTTTCTGCATTTTTAAGCTTCTTTATTAGAAACATGGTATGCCCACTTGTCAAAAGAATCTTATTTCAGGGGCAACCTTGGACCATTGTCTGTTTAATAGACATGCTCAAAGTAACACATTAGTCAAAAGAACACTGAAGGACAGAAACCCACAACTGTAGGAGAGTCATTAGTAACTCATACCCTTAATCTTCTGTGCCAAAATACTCAATATTATATGATACAAACTGTTTTATAAAGTGTTTTATGGAAAAAAAATAAGTAAACAATAATGCCATTACAGAATTTCTGCTAAATAATTTGTGCTAAGGAAGAACAGAGAAAGTTAGAAAGTTCTAAAATAGCACTATGATAACATCTTTTATAAATAATCATTACTAGAGTTATTATTAGATGTAAGAGCAAACAAATAAAACTACCATTTAAACTATGATGGTAAGGTTACTATTTTTCCAAATGCTTTCCCATGACAAACAAACTGTTCCCGTAGTGAAACCATGTTCAGATATGCTGGAATATCCAGTTGCCTGTTTATAAACTGCAATTGGATGTTACAGCCCCACCACACACTTTTTAAGTATTAATTAGTTTTGCCTTTTGCCTTTGAAATAATTTTATTGTTTAATAAGATTTTCTTTGTTGTCTGTTCCTCCACGCTACCCGACACTGTTTGGAAGATGGAACTTAGAAGAATTAGTCAGTAAGGAATGGTAAATCAATTGTTCTCAGTTAACTGAATACAATTCATTTGTTTTCATGCAGTTAATGTTTCTTTAGTGAGCATCCTTAATCCTACACATTGGAAACAGTTTACATTAAAATCTTTTGGGATCTTAGTTTAATTTAAAACATTTCTTTTCATTTCACATAAATATTCAATGTTCAGGTAGAACGAATCTGCTTTCAAGAAGGTTGCAACATTCTAAAGTTGCTTCTGAGAGAATTTGTTACTGCTGTCTGTATTTTAAGCTCCAATTTCTGCCCCATGAGACTGACAAAAACAGTTTGACGTTTTTGGTATTAAATGTCTCAGGTGTAGCTCAGCCTTTTTTTCCTCTTTCTTTCAGAATGTTTATAATTAAACAATACATATACAACTGTAAATAAAAGGGATGTAATACAATCATTTGGTCCTAGTGACATCAAACACAATGACTGAAGACTGTACCTGTATATTATATTACCAGGCTTTTAACTCATTTACATTTATAAAAGGACTATAAGTAAAAAGAGAGAAACTGGTGTAAGTATAACCACACTTAAGTGGGTCCCAAGATTAAATACATTTATACTGTCTGTTTTTTTTTTACACTGAAAGTTGTGTTTACAAATATTAAATGCAACACAATGTATTACTGAAACGTGCTGTGCTTCAATGAAAACTGAGACCTGAATGTATTCTAGGCAGTGAGTGACATCTTTTCTTCTGTCTGCCTCTGGGTCTTTTATCGTCTCTTTCTTCTTTCCACATAGATAGGAGCTCCTTTGTTTCCCATCCATACTGTTCTCCTCTTCAGTGCTTCATGCTGACCATACCAAATACTAGTACTCATTTTTTCTTGTGGCGTCTATTTTAACTTTACCCATTCACTCTCTCTCAAAAATTTTGTATTACGAATTGAAGTACATGGCAATATTTTGTAAAAAGTTAGTTATCTGTGAGTGTAGTGGCAAATACTGAGTTCTTCTAGTTTACAAGTAGGATTAAAAAGCATACAAGTGTGCTTAATACTTTCAAATGAGTTAGAACATTTCTTTAAGTAATGAGATCTGGGATCTTTAACGACATGCTACATATGCCTATCTTTTGAATAGTCATAGGCACAGAATGATTCATATAGAGTACAACATTCATTCGTTATGTGTTAAAAGAGGGTTACAACCCTGTATTCATGTAGCGGATATGACGACTAGTGGTAATATAAAATAATTATTAGCACATTGGAACTGCACTATATTTCAGCAGATGACTTTTTCCCTATAGTGGAGGCATGGGATTAGGAATATTCAGCAGCATATCAAAGTCTTTCCCATCCTTGTGGAAGTGGAGGCATCACTGAATATGGAAAACCATACATTCCACGAAAAGATAAAAATAAATCTTTTCACTGATACCACCACTACGTTCATAAATATTAGTGAAATCATACTGGCTAAAGAGTAGCTAGTTGCTGTTCTTCCAAGTTCCTGGCCACACTAATTCTATTTATTAATAACCGTGGGACATGATTGTCTCAGATCACACCTTTTCACCTGCACTAACATATACCTGATGGTTGACATCCTGCTGAATATGCAAATCTAAGAAATATGTCAACAGGTGGAAATATGCAATATTTAAAATGTGCAGAATTACATTATTTTATTTCTTATTTCTTATTGGGAAGACCAGTGACTTTTCCTACAGTGGTCCTTCTTTAACCATGACCTTGTTAGAGTAAGATAAACCTCAAAGGAAACAGCCCCACATAGTATATATGAATTCATTTATCCCAGTGGCAGACTCTAACAAGCACTGTTGAGTTGCACAACAGTCCTGACACATTATTGTATGTTAATATAGCCATCTATTCATTCTATACAGCATATAAAAGCTATGGAACTCATTTCATCTGAACACGTAAAACTGCACCACTGTATTTCTGTTTAAACATCATGTCATTAAACACATTACAGTGAACTCTCCTGCTCGTGTGGAGTCATGTAGCTCATCCATTTCTGTCCAAGCATGATGCAAGTCTAGGCTGTTTCTGCCCTTAATCTTCATTTGTCATCTTCCCTTACCTCTGTTTTCATGTATGCCCTTCCACTGATGTCCCTATGCAATGCTCTTAGATTTCCCCCTACTAATCCTGTTACATCCTTTTCTCTTCTTTCTAATGCACTTTCATTATACACCACCCCTGGTATATAACCCAGCACTCCTCTGATGGTGTAAATTTTTTGGTAGTAACATATCCTTATGCCAGCTGTCTTTCACATGGTAACCGTATATCTCCCTTCCCAAATTAGTTCACTACCTCCACCAAGCTCCAATCCAGTCAACAATAAATAAATAAACAAATGCATACATTCATACATACATAATACATACATACATACATACATAATACATACATACATACATACATAATACATACATACATACATACATAAATACCCCCTTACCCCTTTCTTTCTTTCTCTCTCTGTCTCTTATTTCTCTGTTCATTCCACACACCCATCTCCATGTTGCTTTATCAACTTTAAATTTTTTTACATCCATCACCCTTTCGCTCTACTGCGACCTGCACCTTTCTGTTACAATCACAACCCATCCCCATAATGTTCTTATAGCATTAAATAACATAACATTCCTGATTTTAAAAGATCATACCTTCAAGTGTACCTCATTGCAAGGAATATTCCTCATTTGAGACTTAAAAAGTTTATGTTCCTCATTGTTCCACACTTAAAAGGGTCTGTCACACATTTAATGTTAAGAATTTTTAACTGAAACACATGGTAGATAATACTGAATCACAACAATTCATCAAAATATTAAATAACACATTTAATCATGCCATGAACTATTTACGTGAAGTTTTTCGTAAGTGTTCCACATTTGCCCATTTGTTCCACGTTATGAGAGGTAGAGCTCCACATGCTGAAGATGTCAGGTCAAGGGCTATGACAAAGGTGCGAGTGTGTTAGATATCCCTTTTTCTCTACTCATGTTCTCTAGTTCTTCAGACATATTCCTGAACATAAGACCTTGTGACTGAGTAACCAGACATGGCTTATATAAATATTAATAAGGAAGTAATGCTCATAATTGTACCTTACTTAATTTTATACATGATGCCTGATATAACCGTTCTAATCTTATGGAATTATCTTTCTCTTCTTACTCTTTACACCTTTCACATCATCTACATTCAAGGAATCTCTGCTCTACAGGATGTTAGCAAATAAAACTTGACACTCCTGTCTTCCTTCTATAATTTAATTCTTGTATTCCACCTTCTATTTCATAATTATCTAATGTTTCATCTTAAACCTTTTATCATTTTCTTTCACAATCTTTACTCATCAGAATCGACTTCGCTAACATTGCAAAATAGTTTTAACTATTATGTCTCAAAAATAATGTAACCTATTTTTTATATGTTTATCACGATTTTAACACCTATGTTCAGAAACTAAAAAAAATGAAAATCTAGAGGGTGAATGCAAAAACCCCACAAATAAGAGTGACAATTCAAAAAGATGAACAACAAAACACAGAAACAAATAAGTATCCCCAACACATTAAAAATAACAATGAAAAGTATTTTTTCAGGGCCAATCCCCCCCCCCGTACTCCCTCCATTTGGGGGGGGCAAACCCCCACACCACCTACACCTACAAATACTAACTCTATGGTTACAGCAATTTGAAGAAGGAGGAGATGTCCCTTAACAGGGGAATCAGTGCCAGCACACATAGACAATTACACCAGCAATGATTCTGGGACAGATTCTGTAATGCTCACAGCATCCAGTGCAAACGTTGGGGATAAATGTGCAATATGCAAATATGCCTCAGTGAACTTTAGAATATGTCAGTGCAAAACAGAATTGACTATCCGCATCAGTGCACTGTCTACCAGTCATAGCCTCTCTGTAATTCATGAAAAGAGTCTCATAAAGCTTGATGTGCATTAACAAAGCTACAAAGATTATACAAGCCCAGTGCAAGCTGCATGACATTGGAAAGTAATACATATCTTCAGCAATCCCTCCAGTAAAACCACAGACAGCTATGGATGTCTCTGTAAGTTGTGTACTAATACAATTCAATTGCTGGAAATTATGGACTCCAACAGAAACTGTAAAATTTCTAATAAAAAATGAAGAAATGTTAAGGACAATCATGGCCACTTTGCCAGAGCTAACAGTAGTTAACAATGGGTTTGGAAAGTGTTGGGAACATAAGTAATGCACCCACCCAAGGAAATAGGGTGATAGAAAAACAGAAGAGGGGTATGGGTGAAGAACAGGGACACAGAAGAGATATGTTGGAATAGGAAAATCTGAGTGACAGTCAGTGGGACATGGGCAATTTCTTTTTTTTTTTTTTTTGGGAATAGGCCCAATTTGTTTTTTGAGAATAGAAGGAAAAGAAAAAAGAAAGAAAGAGGAGGAGAAGGGTAAAAAGCATGTATACACATAAAACAAATATCATAACACGACAGACAAAAGTCATAAATAAACAGTAAGGAAAGGTAAGGTACACAGACAGCACACTACAACATGGGCAATACAAAGTTGACAAACAGGGTGGGGATGCATACCAGCCATGGTGAAATGCAGAAATTCATATATACTTATGCACTATTACATTATGACACATTGCAAACTGTGTGGCAGTCATACTAGGATGTGTATGGCAGGTGGCATTTGTGTGGTGTAGGGTAATAGGGATCACAGTACACACTGTATATTGAATCCAATACACAAGTAGTCTGTAAACAAGTGTAAGCCAAGCAACACCACAGACAAGCAAATGCAGCCCGTGAAATGCTGGAGAATACCAGCACAGGACAGAATAGAACTTCTGACTATGCATGTGAATGGTGAACTGCCAAGCACAGTGCCAAGCAGCAGTACTTTAGCAAAGAAGCAGACTGCCTGCTCCTTACACAAGTTGGTGTGCACAACCCAAACAGATGTGTAACAGAATGTATATGTCACAGACATATGCCATGTCAGAGACAATACACAGGTGTAGACATATATATCTATATATATATATATATATATATATATATATATATATATATATATATATATATATATATGAACTTTATTGGCCTAACAGGAAACTATTGGAAAGCAATGTCAATACACATACATGCACCAATGACGTGGAATAACTTACGTTGTGAAATATACGATTAATGCCTTAAACCTATTATCAGGTTGTGCACCTGAAGTATGAAAAATTACTTTAGGTAATACATGACACACAAGTATAACATTAGCAAGGATATAATGCAAACAATAGCCAGCAAGTTGTGTGCATATGTCCTGCATATGTATAATGGTCACACGGTTGGCACAAATTAACTTTCAGACAAAATAACTATATGAAAATGAATGCTAATTCAAAGGAAGGTTACATATACCAAGCATATGTGCAAGATACATGCCACACCTATAAAGCGGGAAGGGAGGAGGATAACACAGACCTACACCAAGGAGGGCATGCCAGCAAATCTAAGTAAGCAAATGATAAAGAAGGACAACACTATGTAAGGAGGTACATTGCAAATGCATGTGTACACCACATAGGGTGGGTGGTGCTGAAGTCAACCCAAGCTACATTGAAGTGAATAGCCAATGATATGTCACATGGGTAGACTGCATTGCTGATGGCAAGACCCATATATAAATATATATATAAAAAACAGAAAAAAACTGAAGAGACTAAAAAATAAAAACAAAAAAAAAAAACTTCAAAGACCAAAATGGAAAGGAAATCAAATTAACTTATGCTTGTCTGCTTTCGTCAATTTATTATATCAGGACTTCATCAGAAGTAAAAACTGTAATAACACACAGCCTCAAAAACACTGTTTAAATAGCCAAAGTAATAATTTGCAAGAAGAAACAATAAAAATATTCAGTAGCCAATGCATGCAGTTTCAAAGAAAAAAAGGCATGCTTAATTATACCAATGTAAGGCACACCTAATGTTAAGATTTTCATTCAGGCCTGGAACAGCATCCATATTAAGGAGGAGCTGCCACTTTAATTCTCTGACTTCCAAAAATGAATCATAGTCTCCTACAAATACATCCACTTGTTCCAGAACAAAGAAATGGAAGCCTTTAAAATTCTGACAAGATAGACTATGTTACCCTAAGGCATTCAAAACATCTTAGATGGCGCAGTGGTGCAGCGGTAGTGCTGTTACCTCACTGCAAGAGGTTTGTCAGTTCAATTCTTGGCCAGGGTGTCTTCTGTTTGAAGTTTGCATGTCCTCCCTGTGTTTGTGTGGGTCTCCTCCCACATCACAAAGAGCTGTATCTGGAGCCTTTCTCCCTGGGCCACTGATGAAAATTGGCTTTGTTCCAAGTCAGACTTTCCCAGTAAACAAATATGAAATCTTTTTTTCAGATAGTAGATATGTGTCTTTGATCCTATCAGATAACTTCCTGCCAGTTTTCCCAATGCACGAAGAACCACAGGTCAGAATTTTAAATGTTTCCATTTCTTTGTTGTTGAACAAGTGGATGTATTTGTAGGAGACTATGATTCATTTTTGGAAGTCAGAGAATTAAAGTGGCAGCTCCTCCTTAATGTGGAGGATGTTCCAGGCCTGAATGAAAATCTTAATTATTAGGTGTGCCTTACGCTGGCATAATTAAGCTTGCCTTTTTTTCTTTGAAACTGCATGCATTGGCTACTGAATATTTTTATTGCTTCTTCTAATTTGTAAAGTATTACTCTGGGTATTTAAATAGTGTTTTTGAGGCTGTGTGCTATTACAGTTTTTACGTCTGATGAAGTCCTGATATTATATATATATATATATATATATATATATATATATATATATATATATACACACACACACACACACACACACACACACACACACACACACACACACACACACACCTATGACTGAGCAAAGGGCAATCCTGGGAACAGCAGTATAGCACATGAGCATGATGTCAATGATTGTTAACAGTCCCAAGGTACAATGGTTGTTCTCTATCAATCAGAATATGTACAGAGATATGTAAATAAATCAGTGCATATATACACCCTTTGCCTAAATATGGGCATGTATGTGAATAAGCAATATTTGTGGAAATGTAACATAGACCAAAGAAGGCATACTTCAATGTTGCTATATAAATCAGCAATAGTAAGGAATATACATGAACTGCGCAGTGGCAGTCTATGCACTGTGTGAAGTAGGACTGTCCATATAAAGCAGACACAGTTATGTGAGAAAATATAGCACCACCATTGCAAATACATGCCACACATAAAGCCAGTATGCCAATGTGCCAGCGGGATAAGTGTCATACAAAGCACAGGGGCTAGGACTTATTCTGCTTTTGAACAGGCATGATACGGCAACCCACACATCATACTCATCTCTCTGTATTATTTGTGAAGTATGGGCAAAATGTTGTTTGCAAGTTGCTGTCAATCCCACATGTATACAATGGAAATCTTACATCAGTAGTAGCATGTTAACTGCAAAATGCATAACTGACATACAAGGCCACAGTGCATTGGCCATAACAACAATATGAGGTACTACATGAATAGGGGCACACACACACACACACACACACACACACACACACACACACACACACACACACACACACACACACACACACACACATAATGAGTACCACTCCTGCCTATATGGAGCAATGTATACTATGCATCAAGTTCAGAAACTCATGGACATCAGCATGATGACTCCATGTCTAATGTGATAATTTGTGTCCTGCAACACGTTCAACATAATGCAAAATGTCAGACAACCATCTGCATTGTACAGTTGGCTGTGTATCACAAAAGAGTGGTAGCAGCATGCTATGCATGCACATGTATGCCAGTATAGTCCAATCACTTATATGACAAACACCATTGTGGCAGAAGTGCACAAGTGGATTACACAGACAATATTTACAGTCCAGATGGCCCACCCTGCTGGGGATGAACATTGTATATGATCTCCTAGGCTACTTCCCTGAATGAGTCTCACAAAGCCTGTACCATATCCTAAAAGAAATTCCTCATCAGGTCCTTCATCTGTGTATGAAAGATATCAGTCATCGCCTCACTGATCTGGTTCCAAAAATCATTTAGTGGTGGTGGTAGGCAGCATCTCCTCTTGGCTGTAGCAGGGATGATGGCATATGCAAGTCCAGGTCATTCTTCATCATCATCCTCATCTCCATCATGGTCATTATTTTCATCCAAGGACTCTGGTAGTGGTCCAGCATTAACTTGTCTCTGTGAGTGATGGGTGAGCATCCACAGATCCCACACTTTGCCAAAGTGAATCATGTAACAAAAAAGAAAGTACAGAATATGCATACCTAAAACTATATGAGTGGATTACATACCCACTGTGACACAATACACAGGCAGAAAAAAGAAAATATTAAGTGTGACATATTACAATATGGTATGCCCATAATCAAGTCTACCATCACATGTGATGTAGGTTGTGAAACCAAACCATAATAATAAAAAACAGGTCTATTAGGCCACACATTCCTGTGCAAAAACATGGCTAGAGTGAAACACAAACTGATGTGCACATAAAAAATGTAACAGACATTACTACTATGCTGTCAACATGATCTCTGCCGATGAGAATTAAGATTTATCACCATACATTACAGGTGGCATTAAAACCAGCTTCTCAGATGATCTGACCTAACAGGATTATGCATAGGGAGTAGAATAAAAACAGGTGTGGCTAGTGGGTGGATATTCATGTGCATGACACATTCTGTATGTCTTATTATCTATAGTTATGCCCACTATATCCATCACAGATTGTCAGCAGTTTACTCCATGCCATGACATGGCATGCATAACACAGCTGATCTTTGGTAATCCTGGCATTACCTTAAGAATTGTTTACCAGCTGCCATTATACATGACAAACATGTGCACAGCCAGCACTCTTAGATATCATGACATATGAAGGCAAGCATGCTATGACACTGTGGCATGCAACACACTGACATGTGTCTACATTGCAAAACAGCTGCTACTCTGTTTGACAACCGTGAGACTGACAACACAGCACACTGCTGTGACCTGTACTGGGTAATATTTGAGCAATGTCTTACTACATTGGCAAGCAGACTGCGTGAGAGACTATCACAATTTCCATGTTTTCTGCCATGTATGTGTGCCTTGCACAATTATGTTGGTGTGAAAATATGTGAATCACACACAACTGTAACCAGGTATCTGTGCAAGTAATGAGTCATGTGAGCAGCCACCAATTAACATCTTTATATAGTGAAGATATAGTGAGATGACAATTCATTGGGATATATATGAAAGTGAGATGAGCAATGCAACATCGTCACTGGCTGACACAACATCAAATCATAGGAATGCAGCACAACACCCTAGAAATATGGACAATCATGAACACAGTGACAGCATGTGACATGTAAAACCATAGGTTATGTCATACAAAGAGTACTGTCTGTCTACTTATGCATCAATGACCTACATAAATTTTGTAACAATCACTATTTATGTAACTGCAAAATGCAAACAGTGTAATGCTGATCAATGATTATGTAACAGGCAGATATAAATAAAGAACAGGAATGGCTATGCACACAACTATCCTTAAACACAGGATACAAGTGTGTTGTAACCAAGGAATTAACAGTTTTGTAGTGAGAAACACTACCCATGTTGAATTGAGGTACATGTCAGACATAGTCCACCAACAACAGTCTCAACACTGAGACAGAATACTTCCATTCAGCATGTGAAAAGGCAGGCTATGAACAAGAGATCAGTCACTGAGCACCACCACCAGACATGCAAGTATGCCAAAACCTGCTGCACAAACAGCAGGCAAACCATTATTAATTCACTATGAAACATCACAAGTAACATGCTGTCACTGTGTTTATGATTGTCCATTATTTCCAGGGTGTTGTTTTACATTCCAAAGCTTTGGAACATAACAAAGATGCTGACTGGATAGAAGAAGTAAAAGAAACAGTAAAAAGTTCAAATGTACAAAATATGAAATTTTGATGAAGTAACGGCCAGCGAAATTGAAACAAAATTAAAAAAGCTCCTAAATTAGAAAACTCCAGGGCCAGATGCAGTACCTAACATCTGGCTGAAAGTATTAATATCTTTACATGAAGATTTAGCCCAGAGTAAAAACTAATTATATGCATATACTGAACAGACACCAACCCGATGAACAGCAGGAAAAATAACACTCCTCCTTAAGAGTGAACCTGGAAGCTGTCCTAAAAACTATCAACCAATTACTTGCCTTCCAATAGCTTATAAACTATATACTGGAATTGATGCTGAAAGGGTTTATAGTCATTTAGAAAAAAAAAACTCATTCATGGCAATAGAACTGAAAGGTAACAAAAGAAAGTCATATGGAGCAAAGGAACAGTTGTTGTTAAATAACGTCATAATGTAGAATTGTAAAAAGGGGAAATATGACGTATAGAGTATAAAAAAGCAATTGACTGCATCTTTTATTCATGCATAAAGGAGTGCTTACAGATGTTTAAGATATACCCTACATTGATCCATTACATTACAGTGACCATGAAACAATGAGAAGCCACTTTGTAGTAAGCCATGATAAAGGACAAACTATTATCCCAGGGTTAACAATTCAAAGGAGGATATTCCAGGGTGACTCTGTCACTGCTGTTCTTTTGACTTGCCTTTAAATTAATACTTTACAGATTAGGTCATGGTTAAAATTTGGCTCCCAAAAAACAACAAAGTGTAAAGACTCCTTATTTTCTTTTTGTGGACAATTGAACATTGAATAGTTCATCAGGTGAGCTGAAAGCACAACTGCAAGCGATGAAAACTTTCTCAGATAATATAAGAATGTCATTTGGTCTCGATAAATTTGCAAAACCAACATTTAAAGCAGGAAAGCTGCAGTACCAAGAAAATATCAGTCTGGATTAGCAATGTGATATAAAGGAACCTGAGCAAGAAAGAATGTATAAATACTTGGTAACTGATGAAGGATTGACAATAAAACATGAACAAATGCCAACAAAACCCAGTAAGGAATATTTTAGAAGATTAAAATTAATACTGAAAACAGCCCTGGCATCTAGAGACAAAGTCCATGCTATAAACCACTTTGCTATTCCTGTTCTAACTTACAGTTTTGGGATGATTGCCTGGTTCCAAAAGGTATTGGATCAGTTTGATAGGAAAACAAGAGAAATGCTTCATGCTTATCAAATGATATATAAAATTAGTGTATACCAAGATTATATATTCCTCATTCTGAAGGAGGTATAGTCCTCTCTGAAACTGAGATCTGTAATTGTAGGACTGCGTGCAAATCTGCTGGACTCACCAGATCCAAAAATATTGAAAGTTTTAAAAGATGAGGAGAACAAGTCTAAGATGACTTCCCTGCTTAGTTTAGCAGAAGCATGTTGTTGTCAAATGAACATGGAAATCAAACCAGAAGTAGAAAAAAATCAGGCAGCAAATGAATGTGCCAAAGAATGAAAGAATATAAGAAGGATCAGATGAAAAGGCAAAAAATGTACTGAAGGTATAAATATAGTTGCAAGTACAGAAAACTCCTGAACAACATTATTTCTATCAGGACCTCATGTGGGAATGGTTAACAAGGGTGAATTTAAACCAAAAGATGAAAGGTTAATTTTGGCAGCCCAGGATAGTAGACTATGGACACTTTGATTTACAAAGTCCATTAACATGTAGGAGAAACATACAAATGTAGGTTCTGTAAAACAGAACTGGAAATAGTCACAAAACTTGTTGTTGGGTGTGATACACTAATAGCAGAGGGCCTGAATACTGAAAGGCATAATTATGTGGCAAGGCTGTTGCACTGGAGATTGTGCAAACATCACAATATTGAAGTAGCTGAGAAGCACTGGAAACTTGAGTCACAAAGCATTATAGAGGATGATGAAGTTTATATCACATAGGATCACCCATTACCAACAGTTCAAAAAATAGATTTGAGAAAATCAGATATGGTAGTCAATAAAAAGAAGACAACGGTAGCATTGATCACTGAAATTGCTACACCCATTGATTACAGTATCTTAGAGAGACACAAAGTCATAAAATACCAGGATCTGCAGGCAGAAATCAGGGCAATGTGGAAGAAGGACACCCAGATAGTTTCAATAGTAGTAGGAGCAATGGATCTCCTAAAAAAGAATCTACAGTCATATTTAGATATGGTACTGATACATATAACTCCATATGAATTTCAGAAGGAGTCAATTCTAGGGACATTGTGGGTGCTGTGAATCATGTTTGGCTAACATCAAAGATTGAAAGAATACTAATTTTGCAAATGTTAATTATACTTTGACTTAGGAATAGGGTCCATTCCTGTCATGGTATTAGAAACCCTCTACAATGTGAAATACAATTTGCAAGATTACCTTTGGCAAACATGGCCTCCTCCTAATTCAGACATAAACATTTTTTTATGAAATATATACTGGTGATCACAAGGATTGTATGACTATTGCAGTTACCTTACAGATGCATGCTGGGTAGTCTTGCATTAGTAGTAGTATTCATGGAAATGGAAAACAAGCCAGTCGTCTAACAGTGATCAGATCTATTCTAGGTAAGAAACATGAAAATGTACTCAACCTACCTCTCTCCCTGTGCTGCTCATCCAGCTCATGCATCTGCTCATTGCACAATGCCCTGTTCCTAGCACATTCTTCATCACCTGCAAAAAGTAAAAATCTTATATGAATGACAAATACTATGTCAGTATAAAGCAACAGTGAGCAGCTCATGTACTCTACCTTTTACATCAAATAACATAACAAAATCTACATACTCATTTTTTGCTGTGTCACACACAGTATATACATTGGAAGCCTAGTGAATACAGATTAGAGGAACTGAGATTCAAACCTGCATCTCTTAACTATGTTCACACTATAACCCTGACACCTACCTGCCTAGCTAATCCTCCTTGTCTGCAATTGTATGGAGGAACTGTAGTTAAAAACAGAGTTATGACTGTGCAGGGATAGGGTAGTAACATATCTCACAGCTTCCACATTACGAGATGTTAGAGTGCAGTTTAACTATCACCGTGTGCTGTGCATTTGAAAACAAAAACATCCTAGCATAACTGTGTGTCAGCACAGTGGTTACAACATAAAACACAACTGTAACATTTCATAGCTCACACTGTGGAACACTATCATATAACACATAGCTGCTCTTAAAGGATAACTATGAATTCCTGTTCATCACCTACATCAGAATGTAGTTTAGGTAGGAGAGCAGAAAATATATACATATATTTGTTTTGCTACATAAGAAATTATACATCACAAATATCCCTGAGATTAGGAGATGCCCCTGTTTCACTGTCAAAATGTATAACTGTCCACCTAACTACCTCCAAATAACAGTATGAGAAGGATTGTGAATTGGAGTTAATAGACAATGACAATGGTATACAGTACATTCTTTTTGCAGTGTTAATGTATTCCATATTCACTGTAGAGAATTGTCCACTGTGTTCAAAGCTTTACATGTAAAACTGTAGTGAAATAGATGGTATTTGCAGAAAAATTACAAATAACAGAGATATTCATTGAAATTCTAGAAATAAACACTGTAGTCATAAGCATGTACCAAATATCTGTAAACAGCAACAAGCAAGTATACAAGCAATGTTGACATCTACACACACACAGATCAATATTTAATGAAAGATAATCTCTATGTGGATTTGAACCCACATTTAGCCATGATATATGTACAATGGCCTCTTACTTAACAGGTTGAGCTAATACACAGCACAATGCCATCATTCTTAGCCAACTACTATTGTATGTGTGTATCTGTATTTGTGCATGTAATGAAGGAATGTGCAATCATCCAGCACCAAAACATTGTAGGCCCCCATGCTGCACACAACTGCCAGATAGCATTGAGTTTTACAATGTATAACATATGGCAGACACCCAGACCTGTAGTGGTGTTGTGTTCAGCAAACATGTATTTAACAATGATGTGCATTTTGAAAAGCAGAAGTGACTAAAGGATGTCTGTATGATCTAGTATTCACACATACAGAAGTAGAATGAGCATACTCTTGGAGTATTACATATAAAGGAGAAATGTGTAGTCATCAGTGGCCTAGGCACTGTATGCCTCAGTGACACATGACCATGCTGGATATGTAAAATGAGGTATTTATAAGTTGGAAAACAAACAATTCTAATGTTTGGTAGTATGTACATGGTAAGCAATATTAAACTAACATTCACCAGGGGAATTGAACCAATACTTACAGGGAAAATAGTCACCTTGCTTTCTTAATTATCCAGATGAGCTAATTGTCAAAACAGCTAGATAATGAGTTTAAAAGGCAAATGTTCGGCATATGGGTCACAGCTACATCTCTGCTTTCCTTAGAAATGTACAAGTAAACTTAGGATTATGACATTTGCTGTAAGCATTCACTGGCTGGATCCACACATTGGCAACACTCCTCCAGTGGGTCCGTCTGACACACATCTTCAGAGTAGTGGTGAACCTGTACTCCAGTTCAGTAGATTCCCATGCAGTATCAGTGATCCCTTGTAATCTGGATCCAGATGTTAATCTTTGTGAAGTTCTGTGGTCTAGATCTCATATTGGGTATTTACGTATAGCACCTTCCCGTTATGCTGAACTATTTGTTAATGCTCCAAATTTTGGGAATATATGTGGACATGTCTAAATAGGATTCCGAAACCTTGAATGTTAATGAACCTCATTAATTATGTATGGCACAAATGGGACTTAAAAGCTGTGTGCACATAGCTGTTTTTACTTTCAGTTACACCTACCAAAGGTAATGTTGCACTTGCTATCAATGTTGTGATGGGATATGTTTCTCTCCTTATAGACCTATGTTATTATTACTCCTTGGAAACTTATGTGCATATGCTTAAATTGATGCTTTTAGGAAAAATTGTGTGTAATGCAAACAATGTATGTGACTTACTGGAGGGGTGCAGGAGTGACCTGTATGCATATAGGTGGGTACATCTGCATCACTAACAAGCTGTGATTCCACATATGCAGTTGGACAGGAAAGCATAAAGAGCACCAGTGAACAGTACATAAGGCACACTAATGGGTCCCCTTCAGAATTTCGAATCTTAAAACTTCGAAACTCATATGATTGAAGACCATATGTTCAATGTTTTAAAATTTCGAAATTCTGAACAGGGATCGGCATACAGCATGGACCGGGAGATTTCCCTTGTCATAGCTGTAGTGCGATCTTGGAGTTGGTATATTTAAGTTGTGCGGGCTGTGGGGGCACAGCCCCCTGGTATACACAGTTTATTTTTTGTTGTTTGGGTTTTGCAGGTCTACTGCACATTTTCGAACATTCAAATGTTCGATCATATGCTCTCGGCCATATGGAATTCAAACATTTGAATGTTCGATCATGTGAAGTAGACCCATATATATATATATATATATATATATATATATATATATATATATATATTTTTTTTTTTTTTTGGTGATTCTGTACATTATGTGGTATAAGTAGGCGATATGAGCAGAGAATAGTTGGAGTTTTTAAAGTCTGTCCATATAGGACAAGTGTTTAAGACCTAGGATCCTCTTTGTGAGGTACTTTTGTGGCCTCTCCCATTGTTGCAGGTGTCTAGTGAGGTACATGCCAAATGGGGCATTGTACTCGATGATTGGCCTAATGAGGGAAGAGTAGAGGGAGACAATAACCTCTTTCTTCCTGGATGCAAAACCCTTAGTAATGAGATGTGCCACATAGAAGGACTTTCTGACCACAGTGACAATGTGGTGATCAAAAGAGAGGTGTGTTTCCAGATCTCTTAAAACGCCTTCTGTGTTTAGTGGATTACCATCAATGTGGTAATTCATGGGAATTGGGTTTTTCTCAAAGGGGATGACGACACATTTATTGGAATTGATCTTAGGCCATGGTTCTGACACCAGTCGTTGGTCTCAGTGAGGCTTCTGTAGGATGTCAACATCACTTGGGGAGTTCATAATAGCTCCCAACTTGCAATCGTCTGTGAACTTTGTCAGTCAGAGTCCCTTCGTGTTGACGTGGACTTCAGAGAAGTAGATACCAAACAGGAGAGGACCCAGGACCGATTCCTGTGGGACTCCACTCGTGACTAGTCAGCAGTCTAACTTGGAGTCAGCTACTTTCACACAGTGGGTTCTATTTGTATCTGTCAGTTTTACTAACTGTAGGAGACTTCATTCAATACATGATAATTTAGCCATACTTCACATTGCTCTGTGTTACTTGTGATATTGACAACAGTTTTACAGTATATCCTGACTTGCTTTCCTGTTTACATTATTTGATAGCCAAAAGATAAGGATGGGGTTCACAGAGGAATGTCTCTTGTGTTAAGCCCTTAGCATCTGTAACATTGTAGTGATTTAGTTGTGGCGTATGTCAGTAATGATATCCAGCACGTGATATAAGCATGTTTACCTGACCTGTGTCATCTGTCCCTTCTTTTAGCATGTCCACTACCTTTATCCTCCATTAACCCATCCACTGATCCTGATGTGGGATCTGATGTGTCTAACTATGGCAGCATGACCACTGGAACACAGGACACAGCTTTGGTGATACAGTGTGGCCCAGATGGTAACAGTCATGTGGGTGAGGCTGTAGCCTTAGTTGTGGAGGAAAACATAGGATCATAGGAAGTTACTAGGCTACTGGCACTGAGGCTCTTATAAGCCTAGCCAAGAGTTTAGCCCATGTTTAGACAAGTCAGCACCCAAAGTCCCTGTCCAGCAGGGACACAGGTGGAATTCCAGAGGTGTATTTTCTGTTTCCCATCCAGTTATCTAGATTGTGCTTAAAAAGGGATAATGAGGCACTCTGCTTGATGCGGAGAGGGAGTTGATTCTACAGATGGGGGAATCTCTGGGACACAAATCTGTCCCGCCAACAAGTCCTATTGATGTCACAGACTAGGATGAGCTTGCACGTGTGGGTTACTTGAGTGGAGCTTGATTTGCTGATATGCAGCAGTCCCATTAAGGTGTGGTCTGAGACTTCTTTGTATGCCAGACAGAGGTCACGTCTGAGGAGTCTTTATGAAACTGAGTAGAGGGACAGGGCTTTTAGCCTATCTGTGTAGGGTAGATGCTTGAGGCTCTAGATTCTCTGAAGGGGCATTGTATTCAATAATTGGCCTTATAAGGGAAGAATACAGGGATGTTATGACCTCTTTGTCCCTGGATGAGATACCTTTATTTATGAGGAGGACCATGTAGAAAGCTTTCTTTACAACGGAAGCAACATGGTTGTCAAAAGTCAGGTTGCTATTAACCTGGGTGCCCAAATCCCTCACGACTGATTCCATTGTTATTAATGTGATAATATGTGGGGATGTCACTCTCCCCAAAGGGAATTATGATGCATTTTTGGCATTCAGCTTGAAGCCATATTTTTGGCACCAGTCATTTGTTTGGGTAAGACCCTCTTGGAGTAGGTCCACATCACTTGGGGAATTGATGACTGTGTCCAGCTTGCAGTCATCTGCAAACCTGGTCAGCCATAGCCCACTGGTTTTGGCCTGCATCTCAGAGTAGTATATCCCAAATAACAGAGGCCCCAAGACTGATTCCTGCAGTACAACACGTGTTATGGGTCTACTGTTTGAGGTGGCTTCATCTATTTTGACTAGGTGGGTTCTTTCAGTGAGCCAGTTTGCTACCCATCTGGTAACATATGGATTGATGTCTAGTTGAGAGAGTTTCTCTATTATGCCTGAGCGGGGAATACTGTTAAAGGGCTTTGGCCAGGTCAAGGTAGGCGGTATGCACCATCTTCCCCTCATCTATGTCTTTGGTGACTGTTTCAAAGAAATTGACCAAATTTAACAGACATGACCTCCCCTTGATAAAGCCAAACTGTGTGGGGTTGAGTGTTTGGAGATTGCCACTGCCCCTGTTAATGAGATCCATGATAATCCATTCCATGGCCTTGCAGATCATGCTAGTTAGGCTGATAGGTCTATAATTTACATCTCCCACCATTCTGCCATGAGGGACATCAAATGGTGGACAGGATAAGACCTATGGACCAAAGTTCCATGTTGAGTCTGCTGGTGATGTTGACACTTCCCCACAACACAGTGATGCTGCCTGGCACAGTAGACGTATGAGTGTAGCTGGTGTATATGTGCACATGTCAGAGGGTGCAATTGTCAGAGGGTGTCTGCCTACTTCAACAGGCAAATGATTCCCAGTGATATCACAAATCTGACATTTGTGCATTTGCTCATGCCATGGATTATGCTGTGTGTGCTACATCAAGGACAAGAGCGCAGACACACTGAGGTCATGGCAGCACTGGCTGTTCAGAATGACAGCATATTATCTGTGGCATGGTCCATTGAAACCCAGGTTATGACACTGCTACAGCAGTGCTCTAGTATGAGCAGGATTCTGCATGCCCTGACTGCTTAGCCTAGTGCCGCATGGGACAGGCAGACCACCTCTCAGTAGACCAACCTTTGCCCATCTGGGATCGATGTCTGCTGCAACATGCACACACATTTGCTGCTGGATAATCCTGTGTGGACCTAGCAGTCATGACCAGAAAGTCAACTTGCACCCATGCTCCTTCCCATAGTGTGTCTCCATATACTGGCATTACCCCATCAGTCTCCTCTGTGGAGCAACATGGGCTTTGTGTTTCCATATGTGGATGGGGCAGCAAAGACTGCAGTGTGAGCTGTCAACATGGACACCCTAGACTGCATTAGAGTAACACTGACAGTTGATCTATTATTTCCTGTAGTGTCAGTCTCATCCCATGTGCAGACCACTGATAATGTCATCTGTCTGTGGTTGTTGTGAAGTCTGATGCCAATGGAGTCTGTCAGTTTTACTAACCATAGGTGACTCAATTCAGTACATGATACATTAGCCAGATTTTACATTGCTATATGTTACTTTTGATACTGACAACAGTTCCACAGTATGTCCTGACTTGCTTAGGGGGGAGACAGGGATGGGGTTCCCAGAGGTACGTCCTTTGTTGTCTACCATACAAATATAGACCACTGTGAGTCTGTATGCGTACCTGTCTCACTTGTGGACTGAGCTCATAATCCCTGTTATGACAGATTTGTATATGTTTATATTGCTGCATATTAGAATTATATTGTTATGTCTGATGCTCAGTATGTAAATCTACTGAGCAATTTACATTAGATGCAACCTGTGCTGCTGTGCATCCACTGTCACCCACCCCTATTTGTCTTGATACCTGTCTTCTCCTGCTCCTCCATTGATAGCTGTGGATTGTCATCTTCAAGCATCTGTGGTAGTTCACCCACACCTGCAGCAGGAAGATGGCCTTGTGCTGTTGTTAGCATATTGTGTAGCATGGTGCGCACAGTATTCTTATGTGCTGCCTTTCAGATGTGTATTGACGTGCACCCCTGGATGTGTCTAGACATCTGAACTTGGCTTTCAGCACACCAAACACACAGTCTATGCTGTTTTGTGTCATAGTGTATGCTCTATTATAGGCCTCTTCTGAAGGTTTGGAAGGATGTCTGTATGGGGTCTTTAGCCACGGCTCAAGTGGATGACCACCGTCACCTGTTGTATGGAGGGAAAACACATATGTTATCATCATGCAGAATGTCGACAGGGATGCATTTATCTTACATCATAGATGTGTTCCTGTACTTACCCAGTAGTAGTCCCTCAGGTATTTCACCTTGCTGGTCCATGCTTAGTCCACTTTCTGTCCATATGGCAGTATTATGGATACTCTTGGGGTTTGTCATCCTAATATTTCTATGCTGCCATCAGCTGCACACACCATGTGATAGTTCAGGGATGGCCACCTCTTTCTATTGATCTATGTTTCTGCTTCTGGTTGCACGAGTGTCTTAATACAAATGTGGGTGCAGTCTACTGCACCAAGAACATAGAGGAACTTGACAGTGCTATAGAACTGGTGCATGACACTTCACCACTTCATGGGTGTAGATGGAAAGTATATGTGGTCATTTACCTTGGTGAACATTGCTTCCAGAAATTGTGCAAGGATGCAGCTGGCAGTTGTCTGTGATACTCCTACAGCATCTCCCATATGTCACTGAAATGTCCCGGATGCCAGTACACCTAGGCTCAAACAGACTTTTGCTCAAAAGGTATGCGGCTACCTCGAAATGTACACACTGGCATGTGTGGGGCACACATGTTGCACACAGCCTGCACCAGCTGTATGTCTAAGTGGTACCTGTCAATAATTTATTGATCTGGCTGTTGGCTTAATTGTAGTCTGTCTTTCTGTCTACCTGGCTGCTTCCTATGATGCACCGTCAGACTCTCCTCTATACCTTGTAGTACCACAGCCTGTTGCACTTCATTCACTGCAGGCAGCATTTTTTCAGTATTGTTATGGATTATGTAGGATTCATAGGGAACAGCTCCTTTTCTTGCATAGCAGTATGGCATTCACTGATCATTTCAGAAACAGAGTGGGCATTGCACTTTGTCGTATTTAAGTTGCATTGGGCATGCACAATATGTTTTGGAATCTGATGGGTGTGCTCAAAGTGTGTAATTGTCCTACACAGAATAAATATGTACTCAGAGACTGATTCTGGCATGCCTTCTGAAATCATGCTCACACTGGTGCACTGATGTCTTCATTTGCCATGCTGCGCCATCTGCAACTAGCTTTTGTAATCTGGCTCTCTAAAACACAAAAGACTAAGCACTAAAACAGAACTCCCCATAACTCCCCATCTGTAAACCAAATAAAAACCTATCCAATATCAACAGAGATTTATTTTTCTGACTACAAACACAGACTGCAAAAAAAACTTCAGTTTGGCATAATTGCCAAGATTGTATATAGCAGCATTCCATCTTTTTTTCACTTAACTATTATACCCACAAATCCAGTTAACCTTTGCATTGAAAAAGTACACTACGGCTATTTATCACATATACTTTTTCCTTATTCAAAGTTACCTTATATTCTGATATGCTTAGTTCTGTTCAGTTTACCTGTTTGCTTGTGTTAAAAGTATTCCATCCATAGTTATCTTTATTATTTTCCTGTATGCATTTAAGTTAATTGTGCCTCTGTTACTTATTCAATAGATCTATTTATTTTTACTTTTATTTTCACTTTATTTTATTTTACTAGTTATTTGCTTACATGGATAGTTTAACTGGGTGTATAACCTCTTTTCTGTTTATGCTCAGAGAGAAAAGCCTCACACAGAAACATATGATTAAAACAAAACATAAATGATTATTCCTCTATAGCTTTTATTTTGAAGATTTTCTACCTGGCTATCAAGTTTAAAGTGCTCTTTTCCAGCTGGACATCTCTAGTTATAAATGTACTAATAAGAACACTTTTTCTTTCCTCAAAGGAAGAAAAGTACTCAATGAGTTCAGATGTTCTTTGAAAATTGCTGAGAATTTACTAAGATATGGTTGAGGTCTCTTTATATGGGAGCATGAGTTCCATACTATGATTATGAAGAAGTTTACTGCTACAAATCAGGGTATACTTGGTGACAATGAGACGATACAGGAAAATGGCTGATGATCTCAGCTTCTAAGAATTGTACAAAATGACAGTCTGCATATTAGGAAGGGCAGTAAATAAAGATGTAGTGTTTTTTTAATGAAAATGCACTATTTTGTTTCACTTGTAGGTATTCTGTGTTCTTCAAAGTGTTAAAATGTAGTTCTAGTCCTGGAGCCTACTATATATTTTTTATGGGAATGCACTATTTTGTTTCACTTGTAGGTATTCCCTGTCCTTCAAAGGGTTGAAATGTAGTTCTAGTCCTGGAGCCTATTGTATGAACCTGGCTCACATTTATTTTATTTATTTATTTTACTTTACAATTGTTAACCGGGAAAGTCCGACTGGATACATGTCCATTTTCAGCAGAGGCCCGGGGAGAAAAGCTCCAACATCACATTACATATATGAGAGAACAAATAAGCAGCCTAAACACATATGATCTCTATGAAGGAAATACTTATGAGCAAATTTACAGTAATTATTTACAAGTTTTTGTTGTATATATTACATACAATCACATACATTTTTAATTTTTTTCCCCCAAGATAGGCATTAGTTTAATACAGTATATGTCATTGAGTTAGAAGGAACATATTGATTTAATAAGTATACCAGGGGATACAGATGATCTCTGATGGAATCCTTGCAAATAGTGCAGTGGGGAGGGTTAGCCAGGGGTATAGCATGAACAAAGCCAGCTGTTTTCATAATGAGTTTTCAAGAGTCTTTTGAAATGGGTAAGAGAGGTGGTAGAGGAAATTTGGCTTGGGAGTGAATTCCAGGTTCTGGCAATAGTGCATGCAAAGAACGATTTCCCAGCATCATTTCTATGTTTGATGACATGTATGAGGTTTTGGTTAGTAGATCTTAAGGTTCTAGTGGTGACATAGGACTGTATTAGTTGCAGAAGTGCTGGGTTTTGTCTGGAAGGTAGTAGATCTTGTGTGCTATTGTGAGTTGATTGAGTAGGAGTAGGTGAGTCAACTCTAGCCAGTTGAGTTGCTTGAGGGATAGACAGTGGAAGGATCTACAGGAGGCGTCAGTTGCAAACTTGGCTATCTTGTTGTAACAAGATTCCATTTTGTTTAGTTCTGTGCAGTGGAGATTAGTCATGATGGGGGTGGCATAAAGGAGGATGGATAAGAGGTGAGTTCTTGCTATAGTGGCTTTAGTATGTTTAGTCATGAACTGTTTGTTCCTATAAAGGAGACCGAGCTTTTTGTTTACTTTCTTGATTGTTTGTGCTATGTGTATGTGGAATTTTAGGTTATTGTCTATTTCAACGCCTAGCAGTTTTGTTTGTGTGGTTCGGGTGATCAGAGTATTGTCAGTGGCTGTTATGGTAAATTCATTGTTTAGAGGAGGAGATCTACCAGGCCTAAAGAGCATTCGTTTGTTTTTTTTAGGATTAAGTATAAGTTTAATGTTAGTGAACCATGCTTCAGCTAAAGTAAAATTATTTTGAGTGAGGGTTTGACGTTCCTTTAGAGTAAGGGCGGCACATATAACAGTGGTGTTAAGGTAATCTGAAGTATCTGTACATTCATTGTAGAGTTAGCTATTTTATTTAGTAATACAAATTCCAGTACAAGTAGAAGTCGTTTTACCTTTTTCTGTTCAAACCTGCATTATTAAAATACTGAATTTGTGGCAGCAGGTGATAATGGTACATACGAACTTTATTTACATGGGAGGTAAAAGATGGGCTATGTCTACACACAGTTATAGCTGTATGAACAATTCCACAACATCTGTCTTTTCATCCATAGGAGCATTGCTGGATCTTTCTGTGGTTACCATTTCTAGGTATTGCCTTCTTTTTGCTAAAAGGATAAGCTCAGCTTTCTTTGTAGTGAGTCTCTGGTAATACTAACTTTACCAGTGAGAAAATACTTTTCATATCACTTGTCGGACTTCTCTAAGTTGACAAGAACAATCATACACTCCTGAAACTAAGTTAGTAGACACTAGTTAAAAAGATTTTGTGAAGTTACCCAGAAAAAAATTGCAGGAAAGCCCATAATAGACCAGTTAAGAGTTAATATGCAAATGAGCACTAATGTTATTCTGTTACTTTAAAGGGTTACTTTAGACAAAAGGGAAAAATAAAAATGTATAACACGAGTTTAACTATAAAGGCACTTTACAGGAGAGGATATTTTCCACAGACTCTTGAAAATACAAATATCTTACTCAGCGTCACAAACAATGCAAATAAGAGATTAAAGTATTCAAATCAGGGCCTCCAGGTGTGCAGCTCCGTATTGTTTGCTGTTACTATACTACATTGCTTATAGCAAACAAGTTTAAAACTACAAAAGGACAAATAATTATGTACATTAAAATTCTGCAAACTGTCAACACTTTTCAAAGTAAACCCACTGCCCTGTTATAATATAGATTGTCTCCTTTCTGGAGGAATATGTCATTTTCTGAAAAAAATTAATGGATTTCTCAAAGTTTAAACATGTATATATGAGACAAGCTAAAATAAGCATTAATATCCTTCTAGTCTTATACCAGTACATTATTCAATTATTTAATTAAAATTATGTAAGATTTTACCATATGCTTTTATGAACACTTCAGTTGTTGCAGATCAAAACAATTGTTTTCCTATCAGTACTACTTTATAATACTTATTACACAGATATGTTGGCTTTCAAATGTGCTGGAAAATATTTAATTATGCAGTGTTGCCATTACAGTGTATTTTATTTAGAAAAAGGGCCTTATAATAAGAACTATTTAGGTAAAACTAAATTTGATGAATGGCATGGAAGGAAACATGCATTTAGAAAGGCTACTGTTAAATAGTTGTGCCTTTTGTGGAACAATAATAACCCTGTAGCTACAGAAATTAAGAAGGATCAGAAGGCAGTGATGTAAACATAAATGTCATACACCTAGTATTTAATCCATTTTAGTAAATGTTATTTAATCAAATTATAATTATCCTCATAAAAATGATATCCTCTCACAGGATGCATAGACTATCCCACTTCAGGGAATGCTGTCTTAGCAAGAATTAATAACCTGTTTATGTATTTCTAATTTTTGCACATAAACAAATTGCTCAACAGTTATTTCCTCTTTCTCCTGTGCTCTATTACACCCCTCATTGACTTTTGCCTTTGATGCTGTTCCTACATTACTTGTATCAAAACAAATTACTGGTTCCAGGCAGTGTTGTATATCATCAGTTGTACATTCTCTTTATTTATTCTATACCTTGAGATAATGAAGGCAGCTATAAGGCTGGTGACCTAGACCACTCCAAAATGAGGAAAATTAGACAGGGAATCATAAATATATAAATCAAGTAATTTCCAGTGACAAATTGTGGTGGTGTATTTAAAGCATAATGTAGATGGCTAAGAAGAAAAATATTTGTTCAGAATTTCAGGCATCAATTGTGTTGCCACGGTGGTTAGCACAGCAACCACAAGACCAGGTCAAGTCCTCGGCTGGTTCGATTCTATGTGGGGTCTGCATGTGGTCTCCCTGTGGTGGGGTGGGTGTGGGCTCCGGGTTTCCTCCCTCCCCCATCTCACATGCTGCAGGTGGAGGTGGATTGGACTTAATTGGCCCCTAGGTGTGTGTGTGGTGTGCCTTTGTGTTCAGGTTGAGTGTTGGCGGGCTGGCAACTGCTTGACACTGTAATTCCCACTGCCATGCGCGTGATGGACAGGTGATCCGCTGTGGCGACCCCTACCCGGGATAAAGCCGAAAGAAGAAGAAGAAAGGGATCCAGTTTTTGATGTATTTCATTGTCCCTGATCAAACCTAGTTTTAAGAATGCTATAGTGAGTGACCATTATGACAAATTGTAGGAAAAACTGTAAAATGATGGCGACATGTTTTGTAGTGATTTCACAAACATGGCACATGGAAAATTTGAAGTATATATGTTTTAAACTGACAAAGTTTCATAAGAAAACTATCAAATAAAACAAAAGCTCTTAAATTTTTCACTTGTAAATGATGCTGGACTAGTTTCAGAATATTTATCTATGGGTATGACAGATAATAATTGGGGTCCACTTTCAAATTTTGAAATTTCATAATTTTGAACCTCTAAATATCAAAGCCCAGAAGATCAAAGTTGTGGAATTTCGAAACTTGTCAATGGAGATCACCGTACAGTACAGAATTCTTCACTGTAGTGCAGTCTCGGAATTGGTATATTTAAGTAGCAGGGGGTTGAGGAGTGCAGGGGGCTTGTCCCCCTGCAAAAATGTGACTTCTGATGTTTTATTGTTTTAGATTTTTTTTCTTTCGTTTCAAGATTCCACAACTTCTGTCTTCTGGGCTTCGGTATTTAGAGGTTCAAAGTTGTGGAATTTTGAAATTTGAAATTGGAGCCAATAACTGACAAATAATAATGTCACTGGAGAATTCCCATACTGAAGGGTGATTTCAGTATCAGGATATAGTTTTGGTTCACAACTAAACAATCCAATAAGAGTGTCATAGTACTTCAAAGAAGTGTAACAAATGTCATGTTGACATTTTGCCCCTAACATCTTACTGTCTGTATTATGGCACCTTATGGCAGATTTTACAGTTGGCGACAAAGATAAAATAAATCTTCCCTCATATTCAGCCATTACAGCTACCCACTGTTTGTGCTTTATTTCCAGTCTGATGTGTGGCATACAGGATAACTAGAGAGAGAACACACATTATTATATAAAATTTGCTTTAGGGGTAATGCTTTATACAACAAAAATAATCCCTGGAATTCAGAAAGGCTTACAACAGTTGTTGTTTATAACTGAAGGTTTACACAGTGAAGTACACCTGAGTAGTTGACAGACCTCTGTTTCTTGCTATGGCTTTTATTCAGATACTAGTTGTAGCATGGACAGTGGTCTCCATAGTAACAACACATGCAAATGCATCAGTCCAGGAGTACAGCTAATGCTAATTAACCTTCTGCTCTTCCCAAGAATGGTACCAGCATCAGAGTAACAAGGTACAGTGATTCAGATAATCATTCTATCAACTTATTTTTCTCACAAAGAGGAAAGAGTGTATGCCATCTTTTGATAGCAAATACCCATTCACTCCTACGGACTGAATGTATCTCACAGTATGATTTCAGGTAGGTACCACTGAGCTCTCTGTGTGTATGTCTTTCGATATATATGTGTGTGTGTGTGTGTGTGTGTGTGTGGGTGTGTGTGTATGTGTTTGTGAGTTTCAGTGTGGGTGTGACTGCACAAGCATGTTTGCATCTACAAGGATGTGTGTGTATGTATGTGTGTGTTTGTGTGTGTGTGTATCTGGAATGGATAATGGAATCAAGTCAAACCTCTCCAGCGATCCTTAGTAGAACACATGAATACCTCATTTTGAGTGACCTGGATCATGACATAGCCATGTGTGTGTATTTTGGTATTTATATAAATAGCAGGAGAACTTTGAGCATAACAAACAGATTTTATACTATTGCAAAAGATAAAAAAAAAGTTTCAGTGGTTCAAACTCTTCTCTGTGACATAAAACAAAGGTAATAACACATAAAATCAGCAATCGCTTTAACAGTTACACTTTTTTAAGCACCTTTATTAATATATCATTTATGATATAGGCAAGTGTACATTAGTAGAAAAGAAAACAAACCATATTAACATTTTTCCATATACACACATTTTTATTACAAGTTTTCATTTTTATAACTACTGTCTTTCAATCCAACATTAAATAAATCACTCAATTCCTGCCTTCTCTTAAGTGTCACTCCTCCCTGTCCTGAGCATTATTCTACATGTATTGTTAATTCCACTTATTTTTATGTAATTTGCTCCTTGCTTTTTCTAAAGACCCCTCTTATTTTATCACTTTTACAATATTCAGTACTTTAAAAACAGCTGGTTTAGATTTTGATTTCCATTTCCAGTGATTAATTTTGTTGGCAGCCAACAAAATTAAAATTAATAAGTTAGGCCTTAATATGTCTAGGCAATTCAGATCTTGTGTCCCAGCTCAAAAGAATAATTTCCTTAGGTGCAACCATTTGATCTACCAATATTTCTGACAAAATACTCTACAAGGAATCTTTTAAATTTGCCAACTGATTACCCCCCAAGACATGTTCCCAGCTAGTTCTTTCTTCTCTATCATACCTCCAACATTTTCTGTCTACCTGAGGAAAAATTCTTTGAAGTCTGCTTGGGGTATAAAAGACTTCCATGCAAAAATAATAAACCTGGATATTTTTGCATTTTAAGGAGCCATACAGATGCCTTTCCATTGTTTCCCAGTAAATTACTTTTCCAGTCTCTTTTCTCAATATTTTTAACATCCTCTGATTGATTCTTATAGTTACCACGCAATGTTTTAAATGCCCTACTAAGTATGCCCTACTAATTATCTCCTTTTTAACAGTAGCTTCTGTTCTAAATTCATCTAAAAACTCTACCGAAGCAGTTCTTTCACTTTGGGCTCCCTCATCTCTTTCTCTTTGTCTATACTCTGATATCACTCCCTGATAAGGAAGGCAGTCTCTTGAGTGCAATCCAAACTTCTTGGTCTCATCTCACTCTATTACCTTTTCCTCTCTAGTCATTTACTCCCAATACCTTGATTACTTACCAGTTTTCTCCAATAAATTCCGGCCCCCTCTTGTGTGTTTTTTGTACCCCTACTTGCAATCATCCCTAGTAAGAAAATCTCCTTTCACCTTCATGTGTTGGTTTAGTTCTTAAAATACTTTCTGCAGCTTTATGAATGGTGATTATTATTCCATTCGATAAAATAAACCAACCAGCCACCAAGATGAGACAGTAAAACGCAGAAGCAACACATGGAATGGCAGGCAGCAAAGTAGGAAGCTGGTTGCAAAAACCAATATGAATGTTTATTCAAATCCAAGTACCAAAACACAGTAAACACAATAAAATCCAAAAGCCCAAGAAAATGTGATCCTGTAAAACATAAGCGCTTTTGTCCTGGTTACCCCCAAGACTTCATCAGAAAATTGAAAATTAATTAACAGACAATGTAAATAGTCCCAAACAAAGTCATGTGTACTACAACTGTTTATCTTAAAGTACCTACGATTGAGTGCTAAAAAATCCCTAAATAGTGCATTCAAATGTAATAGAAAAATGTTATATATACAAAATAAATACATATAATATATAAATGGACAGTCCTGCTTGAAGTACAAGGGCTATAATGGCAACTTACACTTGAAGCCTTTAAGCCCCTGGGTTTAAATGATAATTGTAATATAGCTTGTCTTTTAAAAAAAAGAAAGCACTATTAAGATGACATGGTTTTAAATTATCCATAAATAGGTATTTGCTGTAGTTATATATGATTTTATGTCTTCTATTTATACTATTTTTGCAGTTGAGTTTAATATGCTTTTTCATCCTTTGCTTTTTATATTTATTGTTTATATTAGGAATTTCGGGAGTTTTAAATGTACCCGAATGGATTTCATTGGTTAAACAAGTGCGTTTCAGCTATCTACCATGGGGTAGGTTATTATTTATATTTTATATTTTGAAAATGTTTTTGATGGTCATTCTATAAGGCACTTTATTCCAATTTTAAGGGTTAATTTGTGGCTTTTAACCATTTATAGCATTTTAGCATACATTATATAAATTGTTGTTGTTGTTGTTGTGTCTTTTGGCTTTTCTCAGTTAGGGGTCACCACAATGGAACTCCAGTCCGCTAATGACTGGTAGTTGATTTTTACGTGCCGAGTTACCAGCCCTGATGCACAACCTTCAACAATGGTACGCCCATTCACGCATGTCTCCACGCAGAAGACGCTCTAGCTGAGAATCGAACTGGACAGCGTCTTACTGTGAGGCAACAACGCTACCACAGCACCACCACCGCGAGCATACATTATATAAATACACTTGCCTATATTTATATATTATATATATTTATTTTTTATATATAAATTTTTTTCTATTATGTTTGAATTTACTATTTAGGGATTTTTAGCACTCAAGTATAGATTCTTTAAGATGTAGAGTTATACACGTGACTTTGTTTGGGACTATTTAAATTGTCTGTTAATTAATTTTTGATTATCTGATGAAGTCTTGGGGATAACCAGGATGAAAGCACTTATGTTTGACAGGGTCACATTTTCTTGGCCTTTTGGATTTTAGTATGTTTACTGTGTTTTGGTACTTGGATCTGAATAAATGTTTGTACTGCTTTTTGCAATCAGCTTCCTACTTTGCTGCCTGCCGTTCTGTGAGATTATTATTCCCCTTAAGGATCTGCATCCAAAATCCCACCCTGTCCTTATTTCATGAGCCTTCATCCCTGCTTCATCATCACCCCTCTCCACTTTGAATTATAACCTTCTGCTTGAGTTATTTATATTAGCTTAACTGTGTAGCTTTAAAAATATTCCTTAAAAAATACTATGCCATCTTGTTCTATTGGAAGCATCAACTTTTCACACATAATTCTTGCCTTCTTTCCATCTGAGATACATTTTTTGACTCTCTATTAATTATTGCTCACAACTTTTCCTCTGGTTGATAAAAATATACTTGACCTGTATATAAAACTAATAGGATTACATTTTTTTCACTTATTGTATCTTATTATTTATATATATAAACAAGAACTTCCAGTTTCTCAGTTTTTATATTAGCTTTTGTTTAGTCTCTTCCCCCATATCCTTAGCTGCCATGACAGAAAAAAAAAATAATCCATACTCCTAAATACTTAATCTTATTGTCTCCCCATAAATATTGGTATTGCTGAACTGAGTCATGTGTGGGTACATAATTTATGGCTATGACCTTTGTTTTATTTTCAATAATTTCATATCCTGAAAAAACTGTCTCAAAATGTTCCACAACACATATATTTTCTTTTCTGGATTGATCAAGTACAAAATTATATAATTTGCAAATAAAGCCAATGTTTCTTGATTACCATATCAATTATATCCTTGAATTTCTAAGTCCCTTATTTTCTTTGCCAGTAGCTCCAAATATAAAGCAAATAACTAAACGGAAAGAGGACTCCCCTTTCTGGTTTCTCTGTTCAAACACATCTTACTGTAGAGGAACCTTCCCACTTTAATTCTTGCTTCCAGTCTATCATATATCCTCCTAAATAACCTTATTATTATATCATGGAATGGAAGTGCTTCCATTGCTGCACTCATAAAATTCCAGGTTATGCTGTCATATAGTTTTTCTGCATCACAACCAATATAAAACAATGGTATTTTATGACATTCTGTCTCCTTCTTGGATCTTTATTGTTCTATTAATGTTGGTCTATATCTATCAATTTTGGCAATGCCTTTACCATTCTTTTAGCTAGTATAGACATAAACACTTTATAATCATGGTTTAAAATTGAAATGGGTCTACATGAGGCTGGATCTGATGAGTTTTTACCCAATTTGGGTAATATAGCCACAACAGCTTTCTTCCAACATGCTAGTGATTCCCCTCTCTTCAAAATACTATTAAATAAAATCTTCCATTTCTTTTTCACTTTCTTTCTGCCCAACTTCCAAACTTATTGGATACTTCCCTGCAGATTGATTATGCATACCATTTTATCTCATCTCCTCTGATCTCAACTATTAATTGTTGAGCCTCATCTTCCTCTAAGCTTGGCTTAATTAGGTGATCTATAAATATTTCCATTTGTGCTTCTTCTTGGTTTTCAAATTCCTCTGCTTGATGCAAATTTTCATAATATTTCCAAAATATCTGTAATATCTCTATAGTATCCTTGGTTATTTTTTTTGTCATAGGGGCCCTAAGATTGGCGGCAACCCTTTCTACTTTCTGTTGTTAAGTTGTTGTATTAATTTTTTTTGTATTCTGGAGTAATTAGCAAAGAACAATTGCATAACAGCAATGTTGGTAAACTGATGTATATTATCCAAACACTCCCATATTTTCGCTTTAGTAGTCTGCAGTTACTCCTCTTCTTGTTCTATAAGATCCCACTTATTCTGTAATAGTTTAACTTTTGTCAGCTCCTCTAAATAATTCATAATACTTCTTAACCATATCTCTTTATTTATTTCTATCATATGTTTAAACTCCATTTTTAATTTATCCCACTCACTAGCTACTCCTTCTGAAGAAATCCCCATCTTTCGTAATTACTCTTGAATAATTTCTACTATCCATGACTTAAATTCCTTTATTTTTAACAAGTAGGTTGGAAAGTGCCAGTGTCTCATTTTAATTTTATTACCCTGCATTTTTATCTTAGTTTTTATGGTGCATGATCTGAAATAGTTATTGGAGGTTGTCAAAGCTTTCAATTAAATGTACATATTTCAGTGAAATATAATTTTCTGTCAAGTGTAGCCAAGTTATTCCACCTTGGGAAATAATATATAAATTCTTTCAGAGTTACTACTACTGAACTCATGTTTTCTATACCAAATAATTTCAAAGAAATCTTCAGAAATCTACCCTCTTTTGCTGTATTTTCCCTTCGAGTTCCTCCGATACATCCTCACTATTCCCTATCTATAAGTAATATTTTCTGATAAAAGCTGAATATTTCTCTCAAAAATTCCTTAGGCTCCATATTAGAACTTTTGATGGAATTTTTATTTTACTTGTATTTGTGTTTTTTTGGGTAGAGTACTGATCTCCATGGACCTTTAAATACAAGCCATAAAATTCATGCCAATATCTCTTTACTACCACAAATCTACCATTATTGTGTTTTTCCTCTTCTATAATTATTGGAGTGCATATAGCAATCAGTATTATTACTCCCTTTTCCTTTGTCCCTGTTATTCTGCTGAATTTCCATCCTAAAATCCTTTCTTTGCCAAATTCACATATAAACTTATTTCCAAATGTGTATCCTGCAGCATTGCTATTTGCACTCTGCATTTTTAATAGAATTCAATACTGTCTTCTTTTTGCCTGTACCTGTAAGACTATTTACATTCCAAGACACTAGGGGAGAGTAGCCATTGTAATACGAAAGCTACTCGCACACTTACAGTACATGATATTTTTTGAATGTGTGTTTCCAACTTTTGTCTTCCATGTACAAACTAATGTTTGTCGGCTGATCTTTTATGCAGTTGCTTCTTCTCATCTCCATTTGAACCTGTGTCACAGTTCGCCAGACTTTTTGTTTTAATGAAAACCATCAAAGGAAAAAAAAAACATAAATACATTTTCAAAAAAAAATCTCTTATTAACTTAGAAAAAACACATAAAATATGTACATTTCAACAAATGATGTTTAAATCCCTAGACAGGAATTGCCTCAAACTGATAGCTGTACCCACAGGCATAACCTAATCTAAAATGAAGGTTATCATTGCTAAAGCACATATTGCAGCCTGTGTTCCTACTTACACAGATTACTGTTTGTTATCTCTACTCCCCTCCCATATGTGTAAAATAGCTTAAATGCTTTCATGAAACACTAACTTTTAACCCTAAGAAAAAGTGCATTGGTTACCTTAAATAAATAAATAAACCTTAATCACACACTGTTCTATTAAATGCATTGGGGTATTAAAGCTGCTGGGGATACTACTTATATTTTATTTACTTCCCATAACTTCAAACTTTATTTTTCATTGAGCTGCTTGTCATTGTACCTTTACATTTTACATTTCCCTCAGTAAAAAATTATCAGATCATTCAAGATTAATTGCTTGCACCAGCAGACAAACTGTCTGCTGCATGTAAAACTAGCCAGCAATGAAAAAAAAACAAAAGGACAGCTTCCATATGCATCAAAGAATCTTTGGAAACTTCACCCATAACTGAATATAGAGAATTTCCCTAGCTAACTGCCTTCAGCTGCAAACCTCTTGTTTCACACTGAAAACATGTGCTATTGGCAAAAAGAAAATAAGATAATACCTTTGCAGATGAAAGAAGCTTGGGATTTTCACCACCTTTGTAAGATCAAGCAAAACTATCATCATAGTTCTACATATAGTATAATCAATACATTTTTACACCCTGCCCCATCCCAGTAGCCCAAGATCACAACGTTATATTAACTTAAATTTGCTTCTGTTCATCCATTCTTCTCTTATGTTGTAAAGCTTGTGTTTCTTACAATTAAAAAGCATGTGCTTGCTTTAACATGTTTAACACATACAGCAGTCACTGAAACAACTCCCATCCCACATTTAAAATGCCCCTAACTGCACACTTGAAAATAAAAAAAATGCTGTACCAAAAGTCCCAGTCAAATGTTTATTTACCAAACTGTGATGAATAAACCTTTGGCTGGGACTTTTGGTGTGTTTTTTTTTTTTATCTTCAAGTTTACATAGTACTTTGTTTTGTGGTCTATCCTAACTGCACACTGTACAAAACTGATTTACAATATACGCAGTTTATATCATGAGATATTTTATTCAAATCCTAATAAGAACAAAAATTGTTTTACTTAGTTACTTTTCCTTTTATTGTCCTTCTACACATTAAAGGTCATAGTGTGGGGTATACGCTTTTACAGTATACCCACAAGTTTAACAAAGTCTCTCTATCAGCTTGATTGTCAGAAGAATAAGAAGCAGAATCATCTTCTGCTTTTTGACTCACTTGTTTGATTTAAAAATAGTTTCTGTTTGTAACTTCTTGCATACACTGTTGGAAACTCCCGGTGTTCTGGCTGAAGTGTGAT
This sequence comes from Protopterus annectens, assembly GCF_019279795.1. Taxonomy (NCBI): domain Eukaryota; kingdom Metazoa; phylum Chordata; order Ceratodontiformes; family Protopteridae; genus Protopterus; species Protopterus annectens. Next base: position 1,210,647,121 of record NC_056733.1, on the reverse strand, counting down.
TCTCAAACAATTTGGAAATATATCGCTGATTGATAAGTATATTTCTTGGCATTTTAACCTTTCAGAGTTCTGGATTGTCTTAATTTTGCCTGACTGAATTAATTTTTTGTTTGACTGAATTATTTTATATAGTTTCGGCATTGTTTTATGTTTCTCATTTGTCCTGAAACTGCTTTCCCCCTATTCCTGTGGTGGAGTTTATAAAACTGGTCTAACCACTTTTGTGTTATCTGACTGCTTCAAGGCTTGCTGATTTAAAAATACATTCTGTTTGTAAATTCTTGCATACACTGTTGGAAACTCATGGTGTTCTGGCTGAAGTGTGATTCTCAAACAATCTGGAAATATATTGCTGATTGATAAGTATATTTCTTGACATTTTAACCTTTCAGAGTTCTGTGTTGTCTTAGTTTTGCCTAACTGAATTATTTTGTTTGCCTGACTGAATTATTTTATATATTTTCTGGCATTGTTTTATGTTTCTCATCTGTCCTGAAACTTTTTCCCCCTCCCCACCCTATTCTTGTGGTGTTGTTATAGTTGGTGGCTTTGCAGTTGTCCACCCCTACTGTAAATTTGATCTGGAACACCCCTCCCAGTCTGGTGTTCACTCTACTTAATACAGAGAGAACATTTGAGAAGGCCAACCCACTTATGTTCTTAACCTTGAATTTTTTTTCTACTCCTCCTTCCTTTCTCCTTGCACTTTACTAAAAAATGCACTTTATTTTGATTTTGCTTCTTCTTAAAAGTACTCAGTTGTATTTATTCTGCTGCATTTATATTGCTTAGTAGTAGCCTGATTAAATTGTAACTGTTATTCTAAGCATTTTGGTTTAAACACTTGGGCTTCAGACCATTTGTTTTACATTAAGAAGGTTTGTAGTCTGCACTGGCAGGACAGGTAGCTTACATCCTTCTAAGTTGGGAATTTCTGATTGAAGGCTCAGTGTCTGTTATTCTAAAAGTGTATTAGTTGTGGTTTAAGTACTTGGGCTTCAGGCCAGTTATTTTACATTAAGAAGTTTTGTGGTCTACACTCTTGTGGGAGGAGATGCTAGATCCCGCCCTTCTGAGCTGGGAATTTCTGGTTAAAAGATTATTGTGCTTGCTTATTTTAACAGTTTTTTTCTGAAACTGGTGCTCTTTATTTGCTGTAGCACAGACTAAATTCAGACCTGCTGAATCTAGCTTTTTATGTATAACTTGAGCACTAATCCAGGCCATGTTTTTTGGAGAAGGTTTCCCTGCACCCTAGTGGTAGGAGTGTGCAGTTAGAACTTGTCTGATTGAAGACTGCTGGAACAGGGCTCAGTTTGGAGCTTTTTTTACTGGTGAATTGGGTAATTTGTTTAAATTCAGTTTGCTCGTTTTCTATTATTATATAAAAATGCACTTTATTCATCTGCTTTTACTGTATTTGTGTTTCTTCCTACTTTATTGCATTTATTCTGCTGCATTTATTACTGCTTGGTAGTAGCCTGATTAAATTGTAACTGTTATTCTAAACCTTTGGCTGAAGCACTTGGGCTTCAGACCAGTTGTTTTACATTAAGAAGGTTTGTGGCCTGCACTGTTGTGGCAGGACATATAGCTTACATCCTTCTAAGTTGGGAGTTGCTGATTGAAGGCTTAGTGTCTGTTATTCTAAAAGTGTATTAATACTTTGTATATCTGTGTGGAGCTTTTCTCCCTGGGCCTCTACTGAAAATGGAAATATATCCAGCTAGACTAGCCCGGTCAACAAATGTAAAATAAAATAAAATAAATATTAGTTCTGCTTTAAGCACTTGGGCTTTGGGACAGTTATTTTACATTAAGAAGGTGTGGTCTGCACTCTTGTGGGAGGAGAGAGTAGATTCTGCCCTTCTGAGCTGGGAGTTTCTGGTTAAAAGCGTATTGTGCCTGCTTATTTGAACTGTTTCTTTCTGAAATTGGTATGCCTTGCTGTAGCATAGACTAAATTCAGACCTGCTGAATATTTATGCATCGTTGCTTAGCTAGGGTTAAACTATTCCCTGCACTATAAAGTCTGCTCTTCAATTTTTCCCCTATAACTAGCCAGTTTTTTTTTTAGTTTTAGCACTCAAATCTGTTTCTTTCAGCTCAGCACTTGTTCAGAACTCATTGTAAGCACTAAATAAGCTACAATTACTCTCTAGAGGAAAACAGTTTTTAGTACTTAATAAATAAGCACCTATCCAGGCATGTCTAAGGGTCAGCTACCGGTGTTTTCTCCTGTCTCTCTGATGAATCTGGGCATCTTGGGGCAATGCAGCAATTGCCTCATGTACACAGACAACTCTCTCCTCCTACCACCCAACACTGCAACCTGTGAGAGATGCACTTATATAGCCAAACTGGAAGCAAAGCTCTCTTCACCCAAGACTGGATTAGACTGTCAAGAGGAGAAGGTAAACACTTGCTCCACACCACACTCATCATATAGTTCCTCAAAACCTACACCACCAAAACACATACATAGCTCTCAATAAAAATCTGCTCAAGCAACAGAGACCTCCAAAGCAGAAACGCAAGCAACCTCCCCCCCAACACAACCCAAATGATACATAGCCTACAAACACAGTGTGCCACTCAACCACAGCCCATAAGGCATAACAACGTACCCAACACTCTAGTCATAGGTGAGTCTATAGTCAGGCACACTGATGTTTCACTCAACAGGCTAAATAAGGAGAAAGTTACTGTCAGCTGCTTGTCAGGTGCAAGGATCCACCACATAACACACGCACTCAGGTCACTCCACAGCAAGTACAAATATGACTCTGTCATTGTCCATGTTGGTGTGAATGACCTGAGACGTACCACCCTGGACTACATGAAAGAGACATGGAGGAGCTCTCCCATCTTGTAGCCCAGGCAGATATGACCCTAGCCCTGAGTAGCATCCTGCCATTACCCAGAATTATACCACAGTACAAGGACAAAATGATTGACTTCAACAATTGGCTTCTGGTGTCATTCTAAGGGGATCCGGTATCTGTCTGCCTGGAATGACATGATCGACCGACCATGATGCTTTGCTAGAGATGGCATGCACCTTTCACCCTTGGGATTCCAGATACTGGTTAAGGCTCTTGCCACCCTTATAGTGTCTTTTTTAGGCAAGGTTAAAATGACAAATTCACCACCATAACAGGTACAAGCAAGCAAAATCTGAGGGTAATGTTACTCAGTGCTAGAAGTCTAAACCTCAAAACGCATTCACTCGAGGCACTCCTTAAAATGAAGAACACTGACATCTGAGCAGTGACAGAGACCTGGTTCAAGGCTCCAGAGAGCACCCCTGCATTACCAGGCTATAGTTCATACCACACCTTTTGGCCACCTAACGTGCACCGAAACACTAAAGGCGGAGGCGTGCCCATATTCATTAAGGATATCCACACCTCCAGGCTAGTTGCTCAGCATAATGCATCTGAGATTATCCAAGTGCAACTAACTCTGGGCAAGACCGCATTCCAAATAGTAACTTGCTACCGACCCCCCACCATGCCCCAGGATTCCCACTCCTCATTTCTTGATACACTGGAAAATATTAGGGTACAACCCAGCACCCTAATGATGGGTGATTTCAACTGCCCCACTATTAACTGGGAAAACTACTCATGTACCAACTCTTTTGCTCACTGTTTTCTGGAATTCATAAATTCCAACACCTTGGATCAATTTATCCACACCCCCACCGGGGCAGCAATATCTTAGACCTGGTCATTACCAACATGGGTGACTGATGTTCCACACCAGAGGTCAATTCCTCATTGGTCAGATCTGACCACAAGCTAATCACCCTAGACATCCACATGCTGCCCCCTATTAGGGAAACCACCATAAAAAAATTTCTCCAAAGCCAACTTCATGCTTCTTAAGACAGAAGTGCTAAACTTCACAACACCCATGCAAACGGACAATTGAGGTACAACTGCTGAATCCTACACAAATGCACATTATAAGCACTTACATGAGTGCATGGATCATGCTATCCCTAACAGACCCAAGATGCTATCCTCCAAAAAAAGGAAGCCAATCTGGTGGTCCCCTGCCATAAACAAACTCTACAACAGAAGAAAGAAACTGTTGCAAAAAAATTAAATCCCATGATTGGAGGAACTCCCTGGTCAGCCTCAGTTGCTAAGATCCCTCATAAAATCCTCCAAAGCTAGTTACAAAAACAAAAATTGCCACTGATTCTAAAGACAAAGCATTCTATAGCTATGTCAAGAATCTCAATGGCAAAACTCAAATCTGCTCTGAGTTACAGCACAATGGCACCAAATATACAGATCCAACTGATATTGCCAACATCCTGGCAGATAGGTTCAGTGCTAACTTTACCCCTCTCTTACCCCCTAAAGGGCCCATCTCTATACTGGAAGAATGTAAAGTTCCTGTAATCATGGCTGCACAGGTAAAAACACACTCTCCAAAGCCAAGAACACAGCATCCATGGAACCTGACAACATCCCAGGCTGCATTGTACATGAACTACACAATGAACTGGCACCCCACCTAAGCACCATGTTCAATCATAGCCTCACCTCAGGCTTTGTGCCCACTGAATGGCACAGCAACGGTTATCCCACTCCACAAAGGGGGAGCCACCACAGACCCCCGGAATTATAACCCCATTAGCCTAACGAGCTTCGTCTGAAAGGCCATGGAATGTATCATGGAACTTATAAACAAAGACATTGGTAATCTCCAAACTCTAGACCCCACCAAGTTTGGGTTTGTAAAAGGCCGGTCATGTCTCATAAACCTGATAGACTTCTTTGAAACAGTCACCAAAGCCATAGACGAGGGTAAGGTGATTCACACAGCCTATCTAGATATTGCCAAGGCTTTTGACACCATCCCCACTCTGGAATTATAGATAAACTTATTAAACTAGGTATAAATCCCTATGTCACAAGATGGGTTGCCAACTGTCTCACTGACAGAACCCACACTGTGAAAGTAGCAGACTCCAAATCCCACTTCAGACCAGTGACAAGTGGAGTACCACAGGGTTCAGTCCTGGGTCCTCTCCTGTTTGGTATCTAGTTTTCTGACGTACAGGCTAACACAGAAGGTCTTTGGCTAATGAAATTCACAGATGACTGCAAACTAGGAGCCATAATCAAAACCCCTAATGATGTGGACATCCTACAAAAGGGCATCACTGAGACAGATGCCTTGATGTCAAAGCCATGGCCTCAAGTTCAATGCCAAAAAGTGCATTGTCATCTCCTTTGATAAAAACTCTGTACCCATAAGCTACCACAAAGGTGGTAGTGTACTTAACACCAAAAGTGTGATAAGAGACCTTGGGACATGGGTGGACAGTAGTCTCTCCTTTGATAATCACATTGCCACAGTAATCAGGAAATCCTTCTGCATGGCACACCTCATCACAAAATGTTTCTCATCCAGGAAAAAAGAGGTCATTGTTCCCCTCTACTCATCACTCATTGGACCCATTATAGAGTATAACGCCCCTTTTGGTATGTACCTCACAAGACATCTACAACAACTGGAAAGGCCACAGAAATACTTCACAAAGAGGATAACTGGCCTCAGACAGATGCCCTATGCAGACCATATCAAAAAACTCCAGCTTTACTCCATTGCATATTGCCTACTCAGAGGCGATCTCTGCCTAACATACAAAGCTTTGTCAAACCCAGAGCTGTTGGACATGCTCCATTGAAAGAAATCCCAATGTCACTGAGCTACATGTTCTAGGCACCTAACCCTTGTCAACACAATAAACAGAACATGCTGGAGGGATAGATTCCTGTTCCAAAGACTTCCCATACTCTGGAACACACTACCTATCTATAGCAAACAAAGCTTCTCATTAGCACTCTTGATGAAAAATCTTGATAATTGGATGGGAAATAGGAAATTCACCCCAGGGTCACCTCTGTGGCTCTGTTCGATAGGGGCACAGGAAAATAATTTTCTTGGATGGCGAAAGCCAGGGTACCTTTTTGGCTAAGCTTATATAGGCCCTAGGGCCAATAGCCTAGTACCTACATATGAACCTACATATGAACCTATAAACCTTTCTTACTTCCTATTTAGCCTGTTCTGCATCAAAAATGTCTTTGATACTCCAGGAAAAAATACTGTCAAGACAGCTGGATACAGAACTTTTATCTCACACCTACCTCTCAAAATTCCCCGATTGCTGGAAAATTTTGCTTGTCTTCTACCTGGTGTAAAATGAATAATCATTTTCCACCAAACGTCTGCTATCTAAAATTTTGAACATGTTCCCCTTCTGCCGCAGTTTTGTCAGGATCAACTCTTTCCGCTGGTATTATTTGATCTTTACTAGCATAGGTCTTGGCTGCTTTATCATGGCCAGGTTTAGGGCACACACTTGATGGGCCCTTACAGTTAAGAATTCTTGCTATGAAACACCAGGCCATTTGATTATTTGTGCTTTCACAAAATGAATGGAGTTTGTTCCTTCCAATTTTTCTTTTACAAGAGAACATTCCAGGGTTTTTCTGTCTTCTAACTGTACTAAATTTTTTGAAACAGTTCTTCTTGAGAAGCCTTATACTCAGCCAGTCTTTTCTATTTTTCATCCTCTGATTTTTGCTGTTGTATCAGTTCATATGAATAGGTAATTAAAGCTTCTGATATTTTTCCAGCCATTTCTATTTGAGTTGATGTATTCCTTCAATGTTTCTTTTATTTTAATTACGTCTGAGTTTATTTGATTTATATTTTCAATTAAATTACCGGAAGCCATCTCTTGAATGAAAGCTGGAGGTTAAACTGCTTTTTGCTGAAAAGCTGCAGGATTCTTCCGAGTGTTTTTTTTTTTTCTTCATCTTTTCTGGTTGATGTTCTTTCAGGTTCTGCACATTTCTTCTTTGCTGACATTCAGACAGTGTACATACTATCCAGTAATTGCATTTTACCCAAATAGCAGTTTCAATGGCACTCTTTTTTTTTTTCTCAGTTTCCATTTTCACACTGGGAGAGCTGAAATTAAGCTGTTGATCAGTTCAACCATCTTGAAAGTCCTTTGCCATTTACCTTTAGTCCCAAAATAAAAGTGCAGGGAATTTCTTCCTAGCTGCAATCTTCATTGACTATTCATAGTTTATTTTAGGCTCCTCCATTTTCTCTTTTCTTTTCCACAGCAGACTCCTTACAATTATTGTTCCTGGCACTACCATCCACCGACCTTGAGAGGTCAGCATTTCTGATCTTCCAGGGTCATAAGCTTATTATGTCATTCTCATGGAGGTCTTCATTAATGTGTTCTATTGCACCGGATAAGAAAATATTGTGGCTGTTTGGGTTGTAGTACTCAATGACTGAGAATAGTAGAGGCTGTATTGGGGCCATAATATGCAACATGTCATTACCTTTTGGCTTCTGGTTGTACCATAAGCACAATATGGTGAATATACACTACCACATTAATGCACTATTGTGTGACAGTGGTGATGTTGTACTTGCCATTTTTTTTTTAATTTCTCCAAGTCTCTGTTTTTATACCATGACAGGAATGAGCCCCATTCCTAAGCCAAAGTACAATTAAAGTTCATGAAATTAGTATTGTTTCAGTCTTTGATGTTAGCCAGAAGTACTCTTTGCAGCACCAACAATGTGACCAGTAATTGCTCTTTCTGCAATTCGTACAGATTTGTATGTATTGCTAACATATCAAAGTATGATTGTAAATTCTTTTTTATGAGACCCATTACTCCTACTACTGTTGGAACTGTCTCGGTATCCTTCTTCCACATTGCCTTCATTTCTGCTGCAAATTCTGATATTTTATGACTTTGTGTCTCTCTTTACCTAAGACACTGTCGTAACTTGGTGTAACAGTTTCAATGATCAATGCTACTTTTGTCTTCTTTTCATGGTCTGCTATATCTGGTTTTCTTGCATCTATTTTTGAACTGTTGGTAATAGGTAATCCCATGTGATATAAAATTCATCATTTTTCATAATGTTTTGTGCCTCATGTTTCTAGTGTTTTTCAGCTACTTGAATATTATAATGTTTGCACAATCCACAATGCAACAGTCTTGCCACATTATTATGCCTTTCAGTATACGGTCCTTCTGCCATCAGTATATAACAGCCAGCAACAAGATGTGTGACTGTTTCCAATTCTGTTTAACAAAAACTATGTTTCTCCTCCATGTTCAATGGACTTTGTAAACCAATATGTATGTAGTCCACTGTCTTGGGCCTCCAATATTAACCTTTCATCTTTTGGTTTAACTTCACCTCTCCTTAACCATTCCTGCATTTGAACCTGATCAACATGAGGTTGTTCAAAAAGATTTCTATACGTGCAACTATATTCATGCATTTTCCACATTTCTTGCATTCTCATCTGATCCTTCACCTTATATTCTTTCTTTTTTTGGCACATTCAGTTGCTGCCAAATTTTATCTACTTCTGATTTGATTCCATTCCCACTTGACACTGATATGCTTCTGCTAAACTAAGCAGGGAAGTCATCTTAGACTTATTCTCCTCATGTTTTAAAACATTTATTATATTTGGGTCTTGTGAGGTCAGCAAATATGTATGCAGTCCTACGATTGCAAATCTATACATATAATCATTTTCAAGGAGGCCCATACCTCCTTCAAAATGGGGAATATATAATCTTGGTATACACTGATTATTAATCATTTATTAAGCATGAAGCATCCTTCTTGTTTTCCTGTCCAGCTGTTCCAACACCTTTTGGGGCCAGTCAATCACTCCAAAACTATAAGTTAGGACAGGAAGAGCAAACTGGTTTATAGCTTGGACTTTTCTCTTAGATGTCAAGATTAATTTTAGTCTTCTAAAATATTCCTTACTAAGTTATATTTCCACTTGCTCATGTTTTATTGTTGATCCTTCATCAATTCCCAAATATTTATATACTCCCTCTTCCTCAAGTTCTTTTATAGCATTCCTGTCCCAAACTGATGTTTTCTTGATGCTCTAGCTTTTCTGCTTTAAAAGCTGCTTTTGCACACTTATCAAGATGAAATGACATTCTTATATCATCTGAAAAAGATTTGACCATGGGCAGTTGTTCTTTCAGCTCCTCATCTGATGAACTATATAGTTTGAAATCATCTACAAAAAGAAGATGAGAAGTATTTGCACTTCATTTTTCTTCTGGGAGCCAAACTGTAGCCATGACCTAATCTGTTAAGTAGAGAGTTTAATGGGTTAAGGGCAAGGCAAAAGAACAGCGGTGACAGAGAATCACCCTGGACTATCCCTGTTTGAACTTTTATTCCTGGAATAATAATTTCTCCTTTACCATGGCTTAACTGCAGAGTGGTTTGCCACAGTTTCATGTTCACTGTAATGTAAATGATTAGTGTAGGGTGTATCTTATACATTTTAAGCACTCTTTTATCCATGATTGTGGGATACTGTCAAAAGCTTTTTTGTAGTTTATCCATGCCATACTTAGATTCTTCCCCTTTTTACAGTTCTCCATTATGACTTTATTTAACAACAAATGATCCTTTGTCCCATATGACTTTCTTTTGTTACCCTTTTGTTCTATTGCCATGATTGAGTTTTCTTCTAAATGACTATGAACTCTGCATGTACCAATTCCAGTGTATAGTTTATAGACAGTTGGAAGGCAAGTTAGTGGTCGATAATTTTTAGGGTAGCTTTCAGGCTCACTCTTAAGTCGGATCATCATTTTTCCTGTTGTTAACCAGGCTGTTGTCTGTTCAGGGTGTACATATAAATAGTGCTTACTCATGGGTGAATCTTCGTGTAAAGATGTTAATGCTTTTAACCAGAAGTTAGGTATTGCATCTGGGCCTGGGGTTTTCCAGTTAGGAGCTTTTCTTAACTTTGTTTCAATCTCTCTGGCTGTTACTTCATCCCATTTCATATCCTGTACATTTGAACTTCTTATTCTATCTTTTACTTCTTCTATCCATTTAGCAACCTTATGTTCCACAGGCTCTTCATAGGTATTTTCCCAAAATGTATCTATTTCTTATTTTTTGGTGGTGTTTCAATTCCTTTTGCCTTGTTTCCCAATTCTCTATAAAACTTTTTGGTCATCAATAAATTGCTTATTTTGTACGTTTCCTTTATATTTATCTGCATATCTTCTAAGTTTTTCTGCCTGTGCTGATATTTTTAATTTATTTGCAATAGAGCACAATAAATCCTGATCTGTTCTGATGCTACACATTGCTTTTATCATGTTAATCTTTCTGAGTATTTATTGAGCTGTTCCCTCTTCTACACTCTTCTAACAGTGACACTTCTTGTCTTAATTGCGTTATAGTTTTCCCTATCCGATATTTCCATGATGGCATTCAATTTCTTCCTTTCCTTTCCCATTCTACCCTGTGTTTTTGTGGTCAGACTTTATCTGTTATTAATTTAGCTGCACAATAATATATCCTATTTACTTCTGTTATACTGCATGAATCTCTTTGAACAGCCCCAATTACTGTGTTCATTTGTTTTATCAAACTTCTAACTTTTGGGATGTTATTGACTTTCTGTAGTCTATTTCTTTCGTTGATCTTAATATGTCTGTCCAACTCTATGAAATCAAGCAACTCTTCTCTTAGATCATTTTCTTCTAAACTGAGGGCACATTCTTTGTTCTCCATGTCCTGTGGGCATTCTATAGAAAGTTCCAGAGCATCTTCCTGTGCCACATTCTTTTCAGTTTCATCCTGTGTCATCTGTTGATCTTTCGTAAGGGAACTCACTGGCCTATCACTCCACAACATTGACTAAGAACTGGCACAGTTCCCCTATTCCTTCCCTTTTTGTGGAACTCCAACTGAATCTTTGTACTGGTTTCCTATGGAAGGCTCCAAAGTATCTTCATATGGCAATGGAACAAATGTTTCCCTCTCCCGTAGTTCCTTCTTATTTTGGGGATCCTGCTGTGATGTTATCAGAGTTAGCTTTGCTACACTAAATCCTTCACTTTGCAGGTAATCCATAACCTCACTTTCTATTTCTTTAACTTCTCCATTACCAATCCTCTTTTCTACTTTTTCTCTTTGTTATCTTAGTTTTTGTATTATAACATTTTCCATTTCCTCTTGCCTTTGTTCTTTTTGTATTGATTAGTTTTATTTTCTCATTTGGATAGATATTGCACCATATTAAATCTCTTTTTCTTTCCCATGTCCATATTTCTTCCTCAAATGTCTAATGCTCCTCCTATTTCTCCTTCCTTGGAGGACTCGTTGATTCACCTTGCTGTGATATAACCTCTTTTTGACCTTCTACATAAAATCCTTTACTGCTTTACTAATCTTCTGTTCTACATTGCCTCTTTCTGATCTTATTTTTTGTATTGTGAAGTGTTCCATATCTGGGTGCCTTTGCCTGTATTTCTCTTTGAATATCTTCAGGGTTACCTTGTTTGTATTAATTAATTTGGATTTCTCCTTTGCATAAATATTGCACCATATCAGATTTCTCTTTCTTTCCCATGCCCATATTACTTTTTATACCTTTCAAAAGTTTCTAGATTTCGTTCTTTATATTTTCACTCTTCCTCAGTCCCTTCCTTTTCCAAACAGCCCAAGGTTTCTTGGTCTGTAAAATGTTTTTCATAAATCTGTTGTATTAATTAACACAAATTGTTATTTGAAGCTTCTCACAGTTTTTCTTATGGAAGTATTTTTATTTCCTCTAATTTCTGTGTTATTCTTTTTATATATCCTCTGCCTAGAAATTCTAGGCTTCTTGCATAATAGTAACAAAACACAATTTCTTTCTTATCCTCAATAGTTCAGGCTATCATCTTTATGACTCTTTTTTGACCTATCAGTTTTTGTGATTTTTGTGGACTACTACTTCCTTCTACAACAGGGGGGGGCATCCTCCCTTGGGCCTTGCCTAGCTCCATTGTAGGAATGTTTTTGTGTCCTGAGGATTCTACACTGTCATTTTTCCAGTCCTGGCACCAGTGCACCTACCAGGATTGGCACTTTTTTATCCTGGGTCTTGTGCACCCTGCTATCTTTTTTATTTTTTAACCTACTTCTGTCCATGAGATATGCTATATAAAATACAGTCTATATATCAGTGTCATCTTAGTGAGATTTTGTAAAAAACAGGGTCCACCTCATGAAGGTACTCACCAAGACTTGAGGACGAATTCAGTTCCAGCAATGTTGCTCTCTTTTATTTGCTGACTTATCATCTCTCCATTTGGACCTCTGCTTGATGACTGATCATCTCTCCATTTGGACCTCTGCTTAATGACTGATCATCTCTCCATTTGGACCTATGCTTGATGACTGATCATCTCTCCATTTGGACCTATGCTTGATGACTGATCATCTCTGCCTTCAGACCCTTGCTTGATGACTGATCATCTCTCCCTTCAGACCTTTGCTTGCTGACTTATCATCTCTCCATTCTCCATTGTGTGACAGTGGGGGTATTGTACTTGCCATATGGATGGCATGGCACATGTTCTACTAGATTTCTGAATTCATCTAATTTCTCCAAGGGTCTGTCACACTTTGCTTTGGACCATCTGTTGCTGCTACATCCTTTGTGTGGACAGTATTGTATCACTTATCTAATACATGTCTTGTGGGATGCCATTGTTATCAAAGTAGTGGAAGGTTGAACTACCTTCTGATATAAAAGCCACATGTACTACAAAAGTACAACGCACACGTATTGGTGAGACACAACGCGGCATTGTACACCAGAAAGTAGTTCACAGAGTGGTACATCTTCTAATTGTGGCACAGGCTTGATTCATAAACTGGTCCTGGTCTAATTCCTGCATGAATTCATCTTAGGTCCACTGAGATGGGACTTGCATCGTATGGTCAATGTGCATTCGGTTGTGCCAATAATTTCAGTGCTGCTCAAATCGCTATATTTTTTCTTCTTCTTCATCTCCTTATTGGTAGTGCTGCATTCATAGAACATACTGATGCAAAGTTACCATTAACATCTGCAGCCAGTCCACATGCTCCTCCTTGAGCTTATTAGCATGACTCCGTGCTCCATTAATGCTTCACTACAAATTTGCACTTACACATGCCGTACATCTACTGTTTGTGTACGTTTGAAGTTTGATACCGAAACTCAAGTTTTCTGCATTTGCAAAATAATTAGCTTGTTCATAAGTTGATTTCAATATTTCACTACTCAGCTTTTACTGCACTATTTTCATATTAACTTATGCATATATGAGCAGCATACTGCTGTGTTTCAGAGGTATTATTGTCACCATGAAGACCTACTTATCTTATGTGTTAAGCCTACATTTGTTGAATTGCAAGTTCAGGTTCATAGGTGAGTACTATGTTAATTGCCCTTGTGGGACATTTTAAGTCTAGCCAATTTCCCTTTCAAAGGTGAGAATAAAACCCTGTTCCTTGTGTTTGTGAGGTAAGTACCTTAACCATTATACCATACTCCAGCCCTTCAAAAAAGTTGGTACTTTTTCAGTATGAGGGAATATGACTACTTCAGTGCACCTCAGTGACTAACAAGGCAGTGACAGGGACTTGAATTTTATTAAGACAAAATATATTTATATTTTCTTGTGATAAGACATCCAATAGTAATAGTGAAGCACTGGTCATTACTCAAAAGATGACTTTCCACCAAAATGCAGTAAAGTCTGATTGTTTCTTAATGGTCTGCTATAGACTTCATACTTTCTGCATTTTGGCTTATAGTCTACTTTATGTATTATATATTAAAGTAAGTTTCATTACTATATTACATTTTTGTTTGATATGTTTTAGTAGATTTTTTTTCTTTTGCTTTTTTCCAACAGTCTCCACTGGAAATGTTATGTTCCAAAATGGCCTCATCAAAGTAAATGCCATAAATTAAATGAAATATATAATGCAATGGTTTGTGTTTTATTTTTCTCCTAGTGTTCTAGTTTCTTCTACCCACGTAAATGTGCCCAGTAATTGGTTCTCCAAGTTGTTCATATAAATGCCATTTATCCTTGCTTTTGCAGAGAGTGTCAGAAAATGATTAATGTGTGAACAATTAGTTTACCTGGCTAGTGAATAAATATATACATAAAAAGATGAACTCAATGCACACAACATGACTCTGAACAAATTATTTAACTAGCCCACTGCTTCAGACCCTTATTGCACTTTTTTCCTTCATGACATTTACATTTCTGTGTAGTATACTTATTAAGGTTTTTAAAATAATTCAGACTGCCAAGTAACTTTAATATCTTGAAGAAATATGTCCTGCTGCAAATATATAAAAATCTCAAAGATAATTGTAATATTTTTATTAGTTGTCTAGTAGAGATATTTCATGCTTTACAAGAACATTTGGCTGAACTTGGATATCATTTGTCTGCAAGTCAAAAGCTGATTTGGTCAAATTTGGATGGAATATGTTTTCATAGTGAATGTTACGATAGCTAAATGGAAGTTCTGGAACTGGGTGAGACTGCACAGTAGTGGGGCTAGGAAATGGCTTCTCTCCCCATTATTGTGTGATTTGTGGAGTCTCAAAATTAGCATATGTATGTATGTATGTATGTATGTATGTATGTATGTACACATGTATGAGGACACAGTCTCCACTATGAAAGGACTATTAAAGTATTATTAAAATAGGTATAATGTCTATCTTCAGAATGTGCTGGGATACTGCTACTTTTTTGCAGCAATTTGGTTGATAAAGTGTCCTATAATCAAAAGTCTGTAGGAAATATTTCATTGCAAAATTCAGATTTTACTAGCTGTGACGTCCTCACACTTCATGTCCCTTAGTCTCTTTACCTGCAGTTCCTTCCACTCCATCCCCCCCTCTCTCCCCTCCTCTTCTCTTCTCCCCTCTCCTCTCCTCTCGTCTCTCCTCCCCTCTCTTCTCCTCTTCTCTTCTCTTCTCCCCTCTCTTCTCTTCTCTTCTCTCTCCTCTCTCTCTTCTCATCTCTCCTTTCTCCCTTCTCCCTCTCTTCTCCTCTCCTCTTCTCCCTCTCCTCTCCTCTCCTCTCTTCTCTCTCCTCTTCTCTCTCTCTTTCTCTCTCTCTCTCTCCTCTCTCTCTCTCTCCTCTCCTCTCTCTCTTCTCTCCTGTCTCTCTTCTCTCCTCTCTCTTCTCTCCCTCCCTCTCTCTCTCCCTCTCTCCCTCTCTCCTCTCCTCTCCTCTCTCCCTCTCTTCTTTCTCTCCTCCCTCTCTCTCTCTTCCCTTCTCTTCTCCTCTTCTCTTCTCCTCTCTCCTCTTCTCCCTCTCTCTTCTCTTCTCCCTCTCTCTCTTCTCCCTCTCTCTCTCCTCTTCTCCCTCTCTCATCTTTTCTCTCCTCTCTCTCCCTCTCTTCTCCTCCTCTCTCCCTCTCTTCTCCTCTCTCCCTCCCTCTCTCCCTCTCTCTTCTCTTCTCCCATCTCCTCTCTTCTCTTCTCCCCTCTCCTCTCCTCTTCTCTTCTCTGCTACCCTCTCGTCTCTCCTCCCCTCTCTTCTCCTCTTCTCTTCTCCCCTCTCCTCCCCTCTCCTCTCTTCTCTCCTCACCTCTCTTCTTCTCTTGACGTTTGACATTAATAATGTATATGTTACACTTGCTGCATGAAAGAGTGACAAAAATGATAATGTACTGCTCAGATTATGACTTTGTTCACTGAATGAAAAATATATGAAATAATACATTTTTTTATCCTCCTGTTCTTGATTAATCTTGACAAATTCCACCTCAATGTAATTGACTGACTGTTATCAATTACAGGCTTGAAGCTATTGATATTTTAAATGTCTTGGCATTACATTTTTAAAATTTCCATCTTAAAACCCCACTTCAAGGAATTTATTGGAGGAAATTTGAAACTGGCAGCTTCTTTCCAGAAGGAAATTTTACAAAAGAAATACATTTAGTACTGAAGATAAAACAGCAGTGTCAGTGTCACTCTTCCTGAGATGGTACTCTAAAGCGTTTAGTGTAAAATGGACAGCCTATTCCATAGTGGTTAGTGTAAAATGGACAGCCTGTTCCATAGTGGTTAGTGTAAAATGGACAGCTTATTCTATAGTGGTTAGTGTAAAATGGACTGTTCCATAGCTGTTAGTGTAAAATGGACAGGCTGTTCCATAGCGCTTAGTGTGAAATGGACAGGCTGTTCCATAACTATTAGTGTGAAATGGACAGGCTGTTCCATATCTGTTAGTGCGAAATGAACAGGCTGTTCCATAGCTGTTAGTGTAATATGGACAGCCTGTTCCATAACTCTTAGTGTGAAATGGACAGGTTGTTCCATAACTGTTAGTGTGAAATGGATAGGCTGTTCCATAGCTGTTAGTGTGAAATGGACTGCCTATTCCATAGCAAGTACTATAAAATGGACAGCCTATGTCTCTTGACTGAAATATAATTTTAAATAAACTGATGATTTGACATCAGAGGTGTACCAGTTAGCACTGCTGCCATATGGCATTGGGTTTTACTTTACTGCTCCTGGCTAAGTGTCTTTTGCCTGGAGTTTGCGTACCTTCTTATTCCTTGTCAGTTTTTTCCTAACTTCCTCCACCATCTGAGAGATATACAGACAAAATGAAATGGTGATCCTCTATGCATGTTCAGATTGTAAATACTCTAACTAAGGCTTCAAACAAACCGGTTCTGATCCTCACTGACATGGGAAGTGCTACACACCCACTAGTGTAATGTCCTTTCTGGTAAGATCAGACCACAAAACAGTCTCTGTCGCTCAACTAGTCAGGATGTAATAGATTAGTCTTTGTGAGTTTTGTTCAAGCAGCTTTATTACGTGCAAACACATCACGATTGAAGCTTATTAACTTTAACTTAGGTAACTTATTTACAAACTAGCTACATTCTTTCTTACATCCTCACTCTCTGGCTGCACTTTTGAAATGGCACTGAGTATAGCACATGCCTGCACGTTCAGTCCTTGATATGCTTCTTAAAGGCACAGCACATATGTTCTGTTCTACATCCTCCCTCTTTGAGAAATAGATCATGCAATGCTGAGAATATCAGTTGACATGCAAACAATACAAATAGCTCTTTGTCATGCATTTATACAGAACTAGGTAAATATACACAGTTATGTCCATGTCGCTGTGTATTTCATACTACATCTGGAAATATGACCCAGTTGTGTGACATAAACTGAGACTTAGACTTGGCAACTGGAACTGTCTCTGCTAAATGTTCAACCTTAAGAATATCAGGAACATCATCAGGAGTGGAAGTAGAAGGTAGGACATCTTCTGGAACAGGAACATTGTCTGGATTGCTCTAAGATCTAGAGTCTGTATCACAAGAACAATGCTGCAATATCAATTCTGATACAGGAAGAAAATGTCTGCGATTTCTCTTGTACTCCACATCCTCAGATTCTACGAAGTAGAATCTTTGCTCGGTACATATACCTGTTACTTGACCAATCCAGTGGAAACATTTTGCCATTTCTATCCTCACTGTCTCTCCTTCTTTCAATGGATGAAGAAATCTGCTCAATTTATAATACCTGGACTTCTGGACAGGGGAGCCCACAGGATTTTTTACAGGGGGTGCCAACCCAGACACCCTCTCCCCATGCAGCCATTGCAGTATCCCATTATTTGGCTATTTCTCCCCAGTTGCCATAAACACAGTTCAAAACTCTGAACAAACAAAGTTGCGAGGAAGAACTACTTGTAAGTTATAAATACTGTGCTATCTTCTCTCGAACCAATAGAGGAAACACAGTATTATGCGACCACAAGAACGTTTATTGAAGCAAGTAACATAGATATAATAAAACAATACAAATCTGTATGAGTTAAGCGCTTTCACCTACAATACTTAGGCTTCTTCAGAACTCATATAAACAGTCCGTGCGCCATTTTAAATAACCTTTTTGGCGCGAATTTAATCCAAAGAGCCTTTTACATTTAAAGTGCCATAGACAAACATAATAATGTTAAATATTAACTTATTAACTGAAACTGAATTAACCAACCTGCTAAAACATCCTTCTACTAATTGCTTACTACATTTAATGTTAACCATCTGTTCATATATACATTCATATAATACAGTTGTATACTCTATTCTTTTCAAGCATCCTTCTCAATGTATATCCTTCTCAAGTGTGTCATTTTCCTTGTATTATCGTTACATATAACTATAAGTCCTGTTTTTTAGTTTTTTAATAAATTATATACTTGTAATGATAAATATATAGGTGAAACATAACATTAATACTACTAAAATTAGTAATGATTTAAAAAAAAAACTGAGTTCTAAACACTAATTATTAAATATAAAACTATTTATTCAATTAACAGTAATATTTTAAACTTATTTTAAAATTATAATACTCTACATTTGATATGCTATAGTGTGTATGCGATGGGTGTATATGTGCAAACTGATCATTATTTCAATAGCTGTTAAATTAATAATTACATTATATAAATGTTGCATCCAAAACAATGTTTGTATTAATATTAATATAATATCTACCTTATTAAAATAACCAATACTAAACAATATTAAATATTGATAAATATCTCTGTATTTTAATGAATTGATAATACTGAATTATTATGTACAATAATACCTTAAATAAATATTAATAACTTAAGTGTAAATATAAATATTTGTTTCCAAATGTCTTAACTACTTAATGTATAATCTAAAATTGATCTTAATGTCATAAATTTATAAAATCTTATGTCTATAAAAACCAAATTTGCTCATAACCATATATTTTATGAAACGAGTCGTAACTAAAAAATGTGAACTTTTTATTATTTATTTACATTTAACTATTTTTTTATATATGTATGTTTGTTATTTATTTATTGAATAACAAGGGTTTGATGGCTATGGTGTCGTTTAATCCCGGAAATGTGGCTGCATCGGTGTACAATTGCCACCAAATTTCTTTATAACTTAATAGTTCCTTCGTGTTACCCCCCATAGCATCCGATTTAATGTGATCTATAATAGTAAATTTAAATCTATGTTGGTCTCCATGTCTCTCTATGTGCCTGTACAAAGCATTATTGCCATCCTTCTTTTTAATACAATACGAGTGATCATACATTCTTTTTTTGAAGGCCCTCTCAGTTTTCCCAACATAGTACGCAGTGCACATGTCACATTTAGCTATATAAATCACATTCTTTGTATTACAATTCCCCTTCACACTTCTAATTATTGTCTTATTGCTGTTGCTTAAAGTAATTTCTGTTTGACACATGATAAATCTGCATTGGTTGCAGTTACCACATTTTTTAGTGGAAACTACTAATTCTTTTCCTTCATTCTTAAATTTTGTTACATTCCCTGATTCTAAAATTCTTTTTAAATTATGTGACATCCTGTACACAATGAGAGGTTTCTCTCCCAATAATCTTGTTAAATCGGGATTTACCAAAAATATATTCCAATGTTTAAACAAAATCTCCTTCACTATGTTAACGTATGGTGTATATGGCAAAATAAAAGCCATTTTATATTTATTTATAGTGATAATTTCAGTCTCTTTGTCCACTGGCAGACTGACTCCAAATATTGGGTGGTATTTAGTTTCTCTCTGAGATGTCACATACTGTTTAACTTCCTGTAACATTGAATTGTTGTATTTCCTCTCCTTAAACATTTTTGTTATAAGTTCCATTTCTAACATCATATCCTCATACCTAGATGTCATTCTAGATGCTCTAATGAGCTGACCTTTAAAAATGTTACGTAACATTTTCCTGGCATGGTTACTGTCATATTGCAGATAATCATTAGAGAAGGTATTCTTTCTATAAATGTTAGATTTAAAACCTTTTACATCATTAGTAACAATAGTATCCAAGTACGGTAAACCTGCCTTACTGATTTCATAGGTGAATTTCAGAAAATCACTACTCTTGTTAATGAATGACATAAATTCTTTAAGATCCTCCATACTTCCTTTCCAAAGGATGTAAATGTCATCCAAGAATCTCGTGTAGTGGGAGATGTACGAATAATACTCACTCTTAAATAATACTTCTTCCTCCCAATATAACATGACAAGGTTCGCATAAATGGGGGCACTGGCTGAGCCCATTGCCACCCCCTTGCATTGTTTAAAAAATTCTCCTTCAAATGCTATATAATTATTTTCCAATACTAGAGACATACAATCCATAATGAGACAAATTTTGTCCCATTCAAACAAGGTGTGTTTTCTAATACTTTCACAAAACATGTGTAACCCATGAGCACTGGGTATACAGGAGTATAAATCAATTACATCTATAGTTACGTATATAAGATTGTTTGTGTCAGTATTTGTGGGGAATGTTCTAAGAAAATCCCAGGAATCTTTTAACAGATGCGGTATACCTTTATAAATATCTTTCAACCATACATCCACAAGTTTTCCTAAGGGAAATGTTTTAGCCTTAGTACCTGACACTATGGGTCTAAATGGAGGGTTGGCTGCATCCTTATGTATCTTAGGGATGCCTATTAATTTTGCCATTTTAGGATATGGTACTTTTAAATAGTTATATAAGTCATTGTTGATTCGATTGTCTATCCAAAATTCTTCTAAATAAGAACTAATCCTCTGATAGGCAATATTGATTTCATTCAAAGATATCGTAGTATAATTGCCTGTTTCAGTGAGGATGGAGTGTATTTTAGACATATATTCCATTTGATCGTAAATAACCATCCCACCCCCCTTGTCAGGCTTCATAATGCGTATATTGTTGTTTTTCCTTAGTTTATGTAACTCAATTCTCTCTTCTTTAGAAAGATTGTCCCTAAATTTAGTATTTTTCACTGTATTAGCCAATTTGTACAGGTCTCTTGATACCTGTTTTTCAAAAAGCTCAACCACTTGATTCATATGTGGAACAAAAGTGCTTTTAGGTTTTAACAATCTGTCTTCTCCCACCCCTGAACTATATATGTTTTTAGTTTGATTCTGAAGCATAATAGATAAATTCAATTTACGTGTGAATAGTTTAGTTTCTATTAAATGGTCAACTAACCCGTAACTTGGGGTAGGTATGAATTTCATACCCCTAGATAACAATTTGTAATGAACGTCTTCAACCTTAAAATTGGTGAAATTGTAGATTTTAAACTCACCATTCATATATGTATTTTGTGTATTATTTAGACTTCTTGTTTCCATATCATCTTTAATACAACGGTTATTGTTTAGTTGTAATTCCTGTTTTATCGCCTGTAAGATACTGTTTGTGAATACTGACGACTGTGTAAATTCTTCCCCTTGAAGCCTACTCCCTTCCAGTACTGGGGATTCCAATTCCTTTGAACATTTTGATTGTGTCCCCCCTGATTGTCATACTGTTCATATTTACCTTCTTCATAATAGTCACCCCTTGTACCTATATTCTCTTTCTCTTGTTCATAACCCTGATTATCATTTCTATAGTGCTTATTGATTCTATAGCCCCTATCTATATTCCATCTATATAGCCTATTTTCTTTGTATTGTATAATGTCTCTGTTTATTTTTTTACTTTTTCTCTCATGTGTCAATTTGGATTTCTTTTTCTCTCATGTGTCAATTTGGATTTCTTTTCTACAATAGTAAACTGCTTGCAGTACAAATTTTTCCATTCCTCAAACAATAAGTCACTTTCTATCTCTCTATTTAACTTCTCTGCCTCATTAATAAGTTGTGATAATGCTTCATCATTATATTTAATTAACATCCTCATAAATTTGAATCCACATTCATCGAAAAAATCATTAAAATCTTTCATAACAGTTTCATTAATATTAATACCCAATGGTGTCTTAAAAAAACGTAGTCCCATTGGGACTACCTTTAAAACCAAACATTTGCTTAAGTAAGCGTTCTCTATTTTTAAACTATCCAGTTTGCTCATAATATCACCCATCTTATAAATTTTGTCTTTTAAAGATAGCTTTTGTTCATTCCTGTTAATGGGGACTCTGTCGTTCCCCTTCTTAAAGTCATCAAAATTACAATCACTGTTTAAAAAATTGTTCAAATAGCCTTTGTTGCTATTGTCGCTTTTAGTCTTAATGTGTGTATCAATTTTTGCATCAGTACCTTTATTGGCCATTGAAGCACCTACTGAGTGAGCGTAGGTCTTAACGGGCTTCACACGCTTGTGTTTAGTCCCAGTTCGCGTCATAAATTCTTCCTCCTCCTCAAAGTCATAAATAGAAAAATCGAACGTGAAACCAGTAGAGTCCATTCCGATAATGTCCATAGTGTGTTTGGAGCACTGGCCAGCCGGTAAATCGATGTCTGCACTGTCCCCTGAAAGATTTTTGTGCTTAGAAGATGTTAATCCTTCCGAGTTGTTTCCTGGTGTAGAATCTAGCCGGCTGGTTGAGCCGTTACTAGCTTTCTCTTTTTTGTTTGTTTCACTTTCATCTGGCTGCATTACAAAACTAGCTTGTGCGCTAGTATCGCTTTTAAACATGCTGTCTTTTTGCTTACTGCAGTAAGTAGGACATACATTGACTGTGTCCTTAAAGGGTCTAGTTGTCGGCTCCTTAATACCCTTACTAGAGTCTTTACTCCTATGGCACACAATGTTCGTGTCACGAAAAGAACTGTGACTGATGTTTTTAAATTCTTCCTCCACTTTTAGCATAAAGGAGGTTAGCATATTTGTCAAAAGCTTCAATTCACCTCTAATTTCTGCCAACTCCCCATCTCGGGTACCTCCATTGGATAAATAAGGTGTCTCGTCCTGCACAGTGGTCGGTATCACTGTTTCCCCCTCCATAACAACTGCTGAACAAACAAAGTTGCGAGGAAGAACTACTTGTAAGTTATAAATACTGTGCTATCTTCTCTCGAACCAATAGAGGAAACACAGTATTATGCGACCACAAGAACGTTTATTGAAGCAAGTAACATAGATATAATAAAACAATACAAATCTGTATGAGTTAAGCGCTTTCACCTACAATACTTAGGCTTCTTCAGAACTCATATAAACAGTCCGTGCGCCATTTTAAATAACCTTTTTGGCGCAAATTTAATCCAAAGAGCCTTTTACATTTAAAGTGCCATAGACAAACATAATAATGTTAAATATTAACTTATTAACTGAAACTGAATTAACCAACCTGCTAAAACATCCTTCTACTAATTGCTTACTACATTTAATGTTAACCATCTGTTCATATATACATTCATATAATACAGTTGTATACTCTATTCTTTTCAAGCATCCTTCTCAATGTATATCCTTTTCAAGTGTGTCATTTTCCTTGTATTATCGTTACATATAACTATAAGTCCTGTTTTTTAGTTTTTTAATAAATTATATACTTGTAATGATAAATATATAGGTGAAACATAACATTAATACTACTAAAATTAGTAATGATTTTAAAAAAAAACTGAGTTTTAAACACTAATTATTAAATATAAAACTATTTATTCAATTAACAGTAATATTTTAAACTTATTTTAAAATTATAATACTCTACATTTGATATGCTATAGTGTGTATGCGATGGGTGTATATGTGCAAACTGATCATTATTTCAATAGCTGTTAAATTAATAATTACATTATATAAATGTTGCATCCAAAACAATGTTTGTATTAATATTAATATAATATCTACCTTATTAAAATAACCAATACTAAACAATATTAAATATTGATAAATATCTCTGTATTTTAATGACACTAATAAAAAACCAATAAAATTAAAACCATTAATTAAATATTGTTCCATGTCTAACCAATCGCAGAGAAGTAAACAACAAAAGCTGTCTCACCAGCCGCAGACTACAGGAAACAAAACAAAGACTCTTTGTACCAAAGGCAAGCGTCCAGTCTGGTGGACCCCAGCCATAAACAAACTCTACAACAAAAGGAGGCTACTACAAGATAGAGCAAAATCCTTAAAAAGGTAAGACACCCTTGATCACTATAAGTAAAAACTAAGAGCTCTCATAAAATCATCCAAAGCAAATTTCGAGAAAAATAGCTAAAGACTCAAAAGACAATCATAAGGCCTTCTTTAGCTATGTTAGAAACCTAGGAGGAAACTCCCAGATATGCTCAGAACTAGTTCAAAATGATGTGAAGATTACTGATCCTACAGACATTGCCAACATACTGGCTGACAGGTTCAGTTCAAACTTCTCACCCCTCCCCAAAAGGAGAGATATCTATACCAAATGATTGCAGCCCCCCAAACATCTCCAGCGCCCAAGTGATAAGCGGGAGCTCCAAAGCAAAAAACACTGCTTCCATGGGACCTGATGGTGTCCCGGCTGTGTGCTCCACGAACTCAATGAGGAATTAAACCCACAGCTAGGACAGCTGTTTAATCAAAGTCTTACCTCTGGATACGTACCCAGGGAGTGGCGCACTGCAACTGTGGTCCCACTTCACAAAGGCGGTGCCTCCACCGACACTAGTAATTACCGTCCCATTAGCTTGACAAGCCTTTATCTGCAAAGCCATGGAGAGGATCATAATGGACCTCATAAATAAAGACATTGGGAATTTGCAGACTTTGGATCCAACCCAGTTTGGCTTTGTCAAAGGCAGATCATGCCTTTTAAACTTGGTTGACTTTTTCGAAACAGTCACCAAAGCCATTGATGAGGAAAGGCAGTCCATACAGCCTACCTCGATCTGGCTAAGGCCTTTGATACAATACCCCACTCGGGTATCATTGAAAAACTCATCAGCTTAAATGTTAACCCATACATCACAAGATGGGTTGCAAACTGGCTGAGTGACAGAACCCACAGGGTCAGAGTTGCTGGCGCCATGTCAGACTCAAAGCCTGTCACAAGTGGTGTCCCACAGGCTCAGTCCTGGGCCCACTCTTGTTTGGCATCTACTTTTCTGAAGTACAAGCAAACACAGGAGGTTATGGCTGACAAAGTTTGCAGATGACTGCAAACTGCCATAGTAGAAAACACATCTGACACAGATATCCTTCAGAAGGGTCTCACAGAAATGGATAACTGGTGCCAGAGCCACGGCCTAAAGTTAAATGCCAAAAATGCATAGTCATACCCTTCGGGAAAAACAAGGTTACCCCTAGCTACCAAATAGGAGGCAATCCACTGAGCACAGAAGAAGTTATCAGGGACCTGGGGACCCAGGTTGATAGTAGTCTGTCATTCGACACCCATGTAGCTAAAGTAGTTAGGAAGACCTTCTACATTGCCCACCTTATCATGAAGGATTCTCATCTAGATCAAGGGAGGTTATAGTCTCCCTTTACTCATCACTCATCAGACCAATGATTGAGTACAATGCCCCATTTGGAATGTATCTGACCCGACACTTGCAGCAGCTGGAGAGGCCACAAAAGTTCCTCACCAAAAGGAAAAAGGGTCTCAAAATCTATCCTATGCTGCCCGACTGAAAGAACTCCAGCTCTATTCAGTCGCTTGCTCAGAGGTGACCTTTGCCTAACATACAAGGCCATGTCAAACCCAGATTTGATGAATATGCTTCACCTCAAAAATCTAGATCCATCAGAGCCACAAGGGCGGGGACTTAAACCTCGACACGGCTATTAATAGGGCGTGCTGGAGGGATAGATTCATCACCCAAAGACTCCTATGCTGTGGAACAGAATCCCGGTACATGTGAGGCAGAGCACCTCGCTGGCCTTGTTCAAGAGAAATCTTGACCAATGGATGGGAGATCGCAGATATACCCCAGGGATTACCTCAGTGTCACTGCTCGACAGAGGCACAGCAAAATAATGGGTATAGTTCCCCATACTAAAGGGGTGGCGTAAGCCACAAAACGATGGGCTAGGCTTGTAAATGCCCTCGGGCAGATAGCCTAGTATGAACCTATGAACCTATGAAAAGAAATACATTTAGTACTGAAGATAAAACAGCAGTGTCAGTGTCACTCTTCCTGAGATGGTACTCTAAAGCGTTTAGTGTAAAATGGACAGCCTATTCCATAGTGGTTAGTGTAAAATGGACAGCCTGTTCCATAGTGGTTAGTGTAAAATGGACAGCTTATTCTATAGTGGTTAGTGTAAAATGGACTGTTCCATAGCTGTTAGTGTAAAATGGACAGCCTGTTCCATAGCTCTTAGTGTGAAATGGACAGGCTGTTCCATAGCGCTTAGTGTGAAATGGACAGGCTGTTCCATAACTATTAGTGTGAAATGGACAGGCTGTTCCATAGCTGTTAGTGTGAAATGGACAGGCTGTTCCATAGCTGTTTAGTGTAATATGGACAGCCTGTTCCATAACTCTTAGTGTGAAATGGACAGGTTGTTCCATAACTGTTAGTGTGAAATGGATAGGCTGTTCCATAGCTGTTAGTGTGAAATGGACTGCCTATTCCATAGCAATTACTATAAAATGGACAGCCTATGTCTCTTGACTGAAATATCATTTTAAATAAACTGATGATTTGACATCAGAGTTGTACCAGTTAGCACTGCTGCCATATGGCATTGGGTTTTATTTTACTGCTCCTGGCTAAGTGTCTTTTGCCTGGAGTTTGCGTACCTTCTTATTCCTTGTCAGTTTTTTCCTAACTTCCTCCAGCATCTGAGAGATATACAGACAAAATGAAATGGTGATCCTCTATGCATGTTCAGATTGTAAATACTCTAACTAAGGGTTCAAACAAACCGGTTCTGATCCTCACTGACATGGGAAGTGCTACACACCCACTAGTGTAATGTCCTTTATGGTAAGATCAGACCACAAAACAGTCTCTGTCGCTCAACTGGTCAGGATGTAATAGATTAGTCTTTGTGAGTTTTGTTCAAGCAGCTTTATTACGTGCAAACACATCACGATTGAAGCTTATTAACTTTAACTTAGGTAACTTATATACAAACTAGCTACATTCTTTCTTACATCCTCACTCTCTGGCTGCACTTTTGAAATGGCACTGAGTATAGCACATGCCTGCACATTCAGTCCTTGATATGCTTCTTAAAGGCACAGCACACATGTTCTGTTCTACATCCTCCCTCTTTGAGAAATAGATCATGCAATGCTGAGAATATCAGTTGACATGCAAACAATACAAATAGCTCTTTGTCATGCATTTATACAGAACTAGGTAAATATACACAGTTATGTCCATGTCGCTGTGTATTTCATACTACATCTGGAAATATGACCCAGTTGTGTGACATAAACTGAGACTTGGCAACTGGAACTGTCTCTGCTAAATGTTCAACCTTAAGAATATCAGGAACATCATCAGGAGTGGAGGTAGAAGGTAGGACATCTTCTGGAACAGGAACATTGTCTGGATTGCTCTAAGATCTAGAGTCTGTATCACAGGAACAATGCTGCAATATCAATTCTGATACAGGAAGAAAATGTCTGCGATTTCTCCTGTACTCCACATCCTCAGATTCTACGAAGTAGGATCTTTGCTCGGTACATATACCTGTTACTTGACCAATCCAGTGGAAACCTTTTGCCATTTCTATCCTCACTGTCTCTCCTTCTTTCAATGGATGAAGAAATCTGCTCAATTTATAATACCTGGACTTCTGGACAGGGGAGCCCACAGGATTTTTTACAGGGGGTGCCAACCCAGACACCCCCTCCCCATGCAGCCATTGCAGTATCCCATTATTTGGCATTTCTCCCCAGTTGCCATAAACACAGTTCAAAACTCTCAGTTTGCACACTGTTTTATGCTTTACTTCTACAATGATGACAGATATTTGGATTTACTTTACAACTTTTATTTCAAATTTTATAGTATAAATACTGATAGACATTTGTTAAATAAAGCAACAGTATTACAATGAAAACAGACTTATTAAAACTTCTCTACCTTTGAAACTCACATTCACTGAAACAACATTGAAACCCACATTCAAAGAAAATGCAGTGGCAGGCTAAGTTTACCTTTGGGCTGTTTTCAAATCATAGGTCCCTTGCACACATTTTTAGGACCATGCAAAGTTCTTTGATTCACCTTCCTGATTGTATTAATTACAATATATAATAAATGAATTATATACCTTGCATAATACAGCACCACTTGTTAGAGTGTGTTTTAAATTTATAGTTTTGAACATTTATTCAGTAAACAATGAAACAAAACATATGAACCAATAGTGACAACCTGCCCAATTCAGAACATTTCAACCATAAAAGGCCACTTAAACTTCTATCATTACAATCCACCAATATCAGTCAATATGCACAATCTCTGCAGAAGTAAAAGTCATCTGAATAATTCCACATTAAAGAGATCTGAAACTAATGAAGAGGTTGTTGCTAGGAAACAACTTTATATTTCAGTGTTTCATCTATAAATTTAGTGTCTGCTGCCTTTAAAGAATAAATTGCCTATGTTACATTAAAAAAATTGGAATTAGGATTGCTGAAAAAAAAAAAACATAGGGTTATTGGGCATCTCATCATCAAGAGGTAAGATACCTCAGGTCTGCAGGGACCCCATCGTAAAATACAAATCTACATACTGGGGGAGTAGAACCTACAGCCCTCTACACCAAGATGCAAGCATACTACCTACTGTGCTACTAACACTGCTTTAAAATTCTACACCACAGTAGTGATACCATTTGCTAAACAAAACAGTTGCATGTTTTAAGCAGACTTAGCATGAGCAGCAGTAAATTTCACTTCCTTTGAAGCTCACAATTCCTTGAAAATGCACTTGAAAATAAATTCCACCTGCTAACTCTAAATAGAGCATTTCAATCTCTCTCACACATACTCATACCTCAACCTCTTAGTGCAAGAAATCTGGACAACGCATAAAATAAGCAGGGACAGATTATAAATATTGCTCCCATGAACTTACAAAATTGCTAGAATAACAGGATTTGTGTTACAATGCATTTTCTAAAGGATATGACATCTAAAACTCAAATATGTGTATTATTTAGCAACTTCAATACTTTTTAGGAGCAATATGGGGCAAAGATCTGGATATTCTGCAAAAACCTGGACAGCTGAGGGGTATGCTACCTCCCTGTTACACACACACACACACACACATGCACGCACGCACACACACACACACACACACACACACACACACACACACACACACAAACCCACACCCCCACACCTCTCAATCTCTTAGAACAAGAAATCTGGACAAAGCCTGTTATAATGTTAGGGAGAAAGGCCCAAAACTAGGGACACATTTAGAAAATTGTTAGAATAACAGGATTTATTTTAGAATGCATTTTCTAAAGGATATGAAATCTGAAACTCAAATATATGTCATTATTTAGTAACTTTAATCCTTAGCTGATTTCAGTGATTTGTCAAAAAAAACAGAATTTTTATGAGGAACAGACTAAAAATATAAGGCAAAAGTCTAGACATTCTGTGAAAATCTTTACAGTTGAGAGTTATGAACACACATACATTCCCCACCTCCTTAGAAGGTGGATAGAACAGCAAGGTTTGCATTAGTATGTATTTTCTGAGGATATGCAGCCTAAAACTCAAATGTCTGCCATTATTTTCTGACTTCATTCGTTAATGATTTACCAGAAAAAACAAAGTTTTATGAGAAAGAAACCAAAAATATGAAGCAAAAATCTGGATAATTGCGAGGTATGACCCCCCCCTACACACACTCCTGCCTGCCTCTTACACACACACACACACACACACACACACACACACACACACACACACACACACACACACACACACACACACCTACCTACTTCTTACACTCACGCACACATGCCTACCTTTACCTACCTACTTCTTCCATACACGCATACACACCCCTACTTACCTATTTCTTACATCCATACACCCCTACCTATTTCTTACACACACACACACACACACACACACACACACACACACACACACACACACACCTCTTAAACACTTAAACACACACACGCGCACACCTGCCTCTCACTTGTACCTTTGTCCGCAGTCCAAACGTCTTCTGGAATTCAAATTCCAAATGTCTTTTTATTTGTTAAGCCAGATTAAAAGTTTTTGAGACTGTATAAATTTAACTGAGACTATAAAGTGTGTTTTATTGTTTTATTTGTACAATGTTATTATTACTCTTGTTCTATCTGCACATTGTGATGATTGCATATGTAACCACCTTTGGAGCTTTTCTCTCTGGGCCTCCACTGAAAATGGACATGTATCCATTTGGACTATCCCGGTCAACAAATGTAAAATAAAAAATAAAATAAATAAATACAAAAATAAATTCCATGTGGGTGGAGAAGATGAAGATGTAAACTGTCAGTTGCCCTGATGCAGAAGCAGCTGTGTGACCGGATGCAAAGTTCATTCTTAAAGAAGAATGCCCTTAAAAAAAACAAAAAAAAACCTTTTTTTTTTAATTAAAGGAAAATTAATCTCCTGGCCAGCCAGTTCCAGGGGGGGTGCAAGTGCACCCCCTTGCATATGTCTGCAGGCACCCTTGCTTCTGGATAGAATGCTTCCTGAATAATTGGGCTCTGATGGCTCTGTTGTTTTTAACTTTAGGTTTCAATAAACTGGAACTAATAGGCAATTCTTTTCCAGTTTGCCTGGATAGAAGTCTCTTAGCAGGCGAGCCATGTATTGTCACTGGTTGTGTTTCTGAGATTAAGTAAATTCAAAAAGACATCAGTATTGTCACGCTTTGACCTGTCAAGCAATTGCTTTTCACTCTGTACTGCACATTCAGCTAGTCCATTTGACTGTGGATACTCTGAACTACTAGTAACATGTACAAAGTCCCATTCTCTTGCAAATTTCTGAAACAGTTGACCAGCAAATTGAGTACCATTGTCAGAAATAACTTTGTGTGGACTTCCATGGATTGAGAAATGATGCTTCAACTTAGTAATAACAGTAGTGGATGTTAGATTAGGTAGTAAATCAATCTCAAACCAGTTCGAATAAGAGTCTACTAATACTAAGTAATACTGATTGTTCCATTCCACTTGAATATGTCAGTGGCTACTGTTGACCAAGGTAGTTCAGGAACTTGACTTAGCTGAAGTGGTTCTCTTTGCAAATGTGATTTAGTACTATTGCATACTGAACAAGAAGAAAGTACTTTATCAATGTCTTTCACTAGTGATGGCCAAAATACTAATTATCTCGCCCTTCTTTTGGTTGATTTGGAACCTTTGGGACTACAATGCAAAATCTGGATATATTCGTGTTGTAAGGAAGCAGGAACAACAATTTTAGGACCTTTCAAAATAATGCCATCTTCCATCCACATCTCATCTCAGTAAGAAAAATAGCTTTGCACTTCGGGTGGTACACTAGATTGCTTTGATGGCCACCAACATTAATGTAGTGGTTGAGCTTTTGCAAAACTGGATCAGTCTTTGTGTGATCTCTCAGCTCATCAAGTCTCATGGTAGAAAGTATGTACTGCCATTACGTCAAATTCAAAATTCTCTGCGTCAAGATGTTCTGTTCTATTTCTGGGCAATCTGGATACAGTATCAACCAGATAAACACGTTTCCCTTTGGTATAGACCATTTTGAAGTTGTACTTTTGTAATTTGAGCATCATTCTTTGTAATCTTGCTGGAGCTGAATCCATAGGCTTCTTTAGAATAGTCACTAGAGGTTGGTGGTCAGTTTCTATTTAAATAGCTAGACCATATATATAACCATGACATTTTGAACATGCAAATACTATTGCCAAAACATCTTTCCAGTTTGAGCATACTGCATTTCAGTTTGGGTAAGTGTTCTAGATGCATAGGCTACTGGTCTGCCTTCCTGAAGAATAACTGCGCCAAGGCCAAATTATGAAGCATCACAGGAAAGAGTGACATCATAGTATCTTAGTATAGGTGGGGGTGGCAATTTTCTGATTAAGGTTTTCAAATTCCTTCTGGTGCTGTTACAGCCAAGACCATGTAAAATTTTTGCCCATTAGCTCTCTTAATGGTGCTGTCAACTCACTGAAGTCTGGTATGAACTTGCCTAAATAGTTGACCATGCCAAGGAAATGCTGTAGAGCTTGAATATTACCTGGTGCTGACATCTCAAGAATAGCTGCTTGCTTAGAGTGATCTGGTCTTAAGCCAGTGCTGGTAAATAGGTGACCAACATATGTAACTTCTGGTAGTTTCAATTTACATTTTAGAGTATTGAGCTTTAAGTTCACTTCATGTGCTCTGTCTAGAACTCTCTTAACATTTCTGTCATGCTCTGCTTCATCATTGCCTCCAACCAATAAATCATCTACTATTATGGCATAAGTATAACCTGAAAAAATTTGCTCCATTGCATGCTGGAAGACTTCACTTGCAAAATTTATTCCAAATGGCATCCTCAGGAATCTATATCTGCCAAACATAGTACCAAAAGTGGTCAGTAATGAGGATTTGCAATCATGAATCACTTGCCAAGATGAACTTTTTGCATCCAAGACAGAAAAAAACAGTGGCATTTGGTATTAGGGCTGTGACCTCTTTGACTGTACACATTGGATGTTGTGGTCTCCTCAATGCTTTTCTCAAATCTCTTGGGTCAATACATATTCTGATTTTGTATGAGCCTTTTTTGTGGGCTGCTACCATGGATGACACCCATTCAGTTGGTTCTGTAACTAGACAAATTACACCATTTTATCCAACTGAGCCTTGACTTTATTCGGCATAGCTATCAGAACTTTTCTTGTTGGTCTGCCTACTGGACTGATCTCTGGGTCTAACTTCATAGAATACTCGACTGGAAGTTTGCCTAACTTGTCATCAAAAACATCAGCATACTCTGAGAAAATGGCTTCAGAAAAATTGGAACTAGGATATGTGCTTATATGATGAACTTCTTTGGTAAATAAACTGTCTCTGAGACCCAATAATGACTGTGCAGGTTTTTGAACTACATAAAATAACAAGCTGTAACAGTTTCTAGCCAAATAACATGAAACCACTACTGAGCCTTTGGTTTGAATGTCTTCACCTCCATAAGCAACAAGTTTCACGCTACTAGCCACACTGAGTTGTTCTTAGTTCTCACCTTAGCAAATGTGTCTGCTAATATAATATTACACCTTGAACCAGTGTCTGCTTTAAGCTCAGTAGATTTACCATTGATATGGACAGTACAAAACACTTTGTTTTTTGCCAACAAATTCACTGCATAAACCTTTTCACCAATAACTGATATACCATCTACATAGAAAGCGGAATTGCAGCTCTCTATATGATCAACTTGCTTTTTTGAGTGACCCTTTTTTATAACTATGTAAGGCTTACTTGATTTACAAGCCTTTTGAAAATGGTTCCATTTTTTACACTTGTGGCATTGCTGACCAAATGCTAAGCATGTTTCTCTTTTAGACTCATGATTGGCACCACAATTGCGACAATTAACAGTAAATTTGGGTTTTGTTGACTCACGCTTGTATTGCACTGAGGATGATCCTTTCTTAGAACTGGCTGGAAAAATATGTGGTTTCCCTAGTGAACCAGCAGGGGCTGTGGCTGTCATGTGCTTAGACCTGCCTCTGTTTGCCACATGTTGCATGATATCTACATTTGCTCTGGAGCCTGCTGAAACAATAGCCTTGTCACTTGCAAGCATACCTGTGTGTCTTTCTGTAACTTCATGGCTTTGACAAATCTCAATGGCTTTACTCAACATTAAATCATTGTCATGAAGCAAAATCTTTCTCACAGCAACACTATTAATACCACATACAAGCCTATCCTTTATAAACTAATTTTTAAGTCACCAAACCGACACATTTTAGCTTTGTTTCTCAAGTCAGTTATATAAGCTGCAAATGTTTCCCCTGGTTTCTGCTCTCTTGTTAAAATAAATGCCTCTCGAATGTAATATTTGTCTGGGGGGGTTACACATTTCCCTGAATTTGTGGTTCAAATATTAGGGATCTTCCCTTGATTCGGCCTGTACAACAATATGACAATTTTCACCTTCTCCCTCATATATTATTGGTGCATACACAAATGCACGCTCTCTTTCAATGGCCTCTGACCCAGCCAAGTTTAGCAAAATGAATGCCCTGATGCATGCATCTTTGTCAGAATAAGCTGCTTGTGTAAAAATATCGTACTCTTGCTCAACTATTCTCCAATTCTCCTGCAATATTCTGATCAAATACAAAGGGCGACGGCTTTCAAATCCATCTGCCATATTAACACATACCAGTGAAGGATTTTGAAAATATGCATGAACACACACACACACACACACACACACACACACACACACATATACATTTACACATACACGTATGCCAGAAATTTTTGCCAGTATTTGTAACCTTGGTTAATAGGACAACAAGCCTCTGAAAAACTGAACTTTGCAAAATAAGTCTCTTGGGCACTGTAATACTCTCAAAATTACTGTACTGCAAGACATCACCTCTTATCAGTGTAAGAAACATTTCAAATAACTGCACTGTGTGAATGAACTGGGCAGAAGAAGGTCATAGTAAGAAACATTTCAAAGTAACTGCACTTTGCAAATAAACAGTACAAGACACACTGAAACTTCCCCAATATGGCTTTACCTTGATAGATATTCTTTACAGTGCAAGATACGTACCTCCCTGGACTACATGAAAAGAGACATGGAAGAGCTCTATGATCTTGTAGCCCAGGCAGGTCTGACCCTAGCCCTGAGTAGCATTCTGCCATCGCCCAGAATGATAACGCAGTACAAGGACAAAATGATTGACTTCAACAATTGGCTAAACTTCTGGTGTCATTCTAAGGGGATCCAGTATCTGTCTGCTTGGGATGACATGGTCTACAGACCATGATGCTTTGCCATAGATGGCCTGCAGCTGTCATCCCTGGGATTCCGGATACTGGCTAAGGCTCTTGCTGCCCCTATAGTGCCTTTTTTAGGCAGGGTTCAAATAACAAATTCACCACCATAACAGGAACAGGCAAGCAAAAACTGAGGGTAATGATACTCAATGCTAGAAGTCTAAATCTCAAAATGCACTCACTCAAGGCACTCCTTAAAATGGAGAACATCGATATCTGTGCAGTGACTGAGACCTAATCCAAGGCTCCAGAGAGCACCCCTGCACTACCAGGCTATAACTCATACCACACTTTTCGACCATGTAACCTAGACCGAAACACCAAAGATGGAGGTGTGTCCATATTCATTAAGGATATCCACACCTCCAGGCTAGTTGCTCAGCATAATGCATCCGAGGTTATCCAAGTGCAACTAACTCTGGGCAAAACTGCAATCCAAATTGTAGCTTGCTACAGGTCCCCCACCATGCCCCAGGATTCCCACTCCTCTTTTCTTGATGTACTTGAAAATATTAGGGTTCAACCAAACACCCTAATAATGGGCGACTTCAACTACCCCATCATTAACTGGGAAAACTACTTGTGTACCAACTCCTTAGCTCAATGCTTTCTGGAATTCATAAACTCCAATGCGCTAGATCAACTTATCCACACCCCCACCAGGGGCAACAATATCCTAGACCTAGTCACTACCAACATGAGTGACTGGTGTTCCACACCTGAAGTTAACTCCTTGTTGGTCCGATCTGACCATAAGCTTATCACCCTTGATATCCACATCCTACCCCCACCCCCTCATTAAGGAAACCACAGTAAAAATTTTCTCCAAAGCCAACTTCATGCTTCTTAAGACAGAAGTGGTGAACTTCATGACACCCATGCAGATGGACAATACAGTTACAACTGCTGAATCCTACACAAATGCACTCTATAAGCACTTGCACAGATTTTGCTATCCCAAACAGAACCAAGGCACTATCCTCCAAAAAAAGGAAGCCAATCTGGTGGTCCCCTGCCATAAACAAACTGTACAACAGAAGGAAGAAAATGTTGCAAAAGAGAGTAAAATCCCATGAGTGGAGGAGCTCCCTGATCAGCCTCAGTAAGAAGCTGAGATCCCTTATAAGATCCTCCAAAGCTAGCTATGAAAACAAAATTGCCACTAAATCCAAGGACAACCACAAAGCATTCTACAGCTATGTCAAGAATCTAGATAGCAACACCCAGATTTGCTCTGAGTTACAACCCAAAGGCAAGAAAATTACAGAACCAACTGATATTGCCAACATCCTGGCAGAGTGGTTCAGAGCTAACTTTACCCCCTCTCACCCCCTAAAGGGCCCATATCTATACAGAAAGAATGCAGAGTCCCTGTAATCACAACTATGCAGGTAAAAGCTGCACTCTCTAAAGCCAAACAATAGCATCCATGGGACCGGACAACATCCCAGGCTGTGTTTTACACGAACTTCAGAACGAACTGGTTCCCCACTTAAGCACCATGTTCAATAATAGCCTTGCATCAGGCTTTGTGCCCATTGAATGGCAGACAGCAACAGTTATCCCACTCCACAAAGGGGGAGCCACCACTCATCCCAGGAACTATCGACCTATTAGCCTGATGAGCCTGGTCTGCAAGGCCATGGAACGTAGCATCATGGAACTCATAAACAAAGACATTGGTAACCTCCAAACTCTGGATTCCACCCAGTTTGGGTTTGTGAAAAGCAGATTATACCTCCTGAACCTGATCGACTTCTTTGAGGCAGCCACCAAAGCCGTGGATGAGGTAAGGTTCTCACAGTCTATCTTGACCTCACCAAGGCTTTTGACACTATTCCCCATTCTGGAATTATAGCTAAACTCACTAAACTAGGTATAAATCCCTACATCACAAAATGGGCTGCCAACTGGCTCACTGACAGAAACCACACTATAAAAGTTTCAGACTCCAAATCTGACCTCAAAGCAGTGACAAGTGGAGTACCACAGGGTTCCGTCCTGGGACCTCTCCTGTTTGGTATCTACTTCTCTGAAGTACAGGCTAACACAGAAGGCCTCTGGTTAATGAAGTTCACAGATGACTGCAAACTAGGAGCCATAGTCAAGTCCCCAAATGATGTGGACATCCTACAGAAGGGCCTCACTGAGACAGATACCTGGTGTCAGAGCCATGGCCTCAAGCTCAATGCCAAAAAGTGCAGTGTCATCCCCTTTGGTAAAAACTCTGTACCCATGAACTACCACATAGGCAGCAATCTACTTAACACTGAATGCGTGATAAGAGACCTTGGGACCCAGGTGGACAGTAGTCTCTCCTTTGATAGTCACATCACCACAGTAGTCAGGAAGCCCTTCTATGTGGCACACCTTATCATAAAAGTGTTTTCAGGTTTTCATCCAGGAAAAAAGAGGTCATTGTTCCCCTCTACTCATCACTCATTAGATCCATTATAGAGTACAACACCCCTTTTGGAATGTACCTCACAAGACATCTGCAGCAGCTGGACAGGCCACAGAAGTACCTTACAAAGAGGATTACTGGCCTCAAACAAATTCCCTACACTGACTGCCTCAAAAAACTCCAGCTTTACTCCATTGCATATCGCCTACTCCGAGGTAATCTCTGCCTAATATATAAAGCTATGTCAAACCCAGAGCTGTTGGACATGCTACACCTAACAAAATCCCAATCCCTCTGAGTTACATGCTCTAGGGACCTAAACCTTGTCACCACAATAAACAGGACACACTGGAGGGATAGATTCCTGTCCCAGAGACTTCCTATATTCTGGAACAAGCTACCCATCTATGTCAAGTAAAGTTCTTCATTAGTACTCTTCAAGAAAAATCTTGAGTGGATGGGAAATAGGAAATTCACCCCGGGGATCACTTCTGTGTCTCTGCTCGACAGTGGCACAGGAAAATAACTTTCTTGGATGGCGTAAGCTATGGAACCTTGCTGGCTAAGCTTATGTAGGCCCTTGGGCCGATAGCCTAGTACCTACCTATGAACCTATGAACCTATAATGGTGGCACTTTGTGAATAGACTTACCCAGCACAAGAATCCTTTCGAATTGGTTGTACTTTGAGTGTACTTCATGAAATAATTGCACTTTGCATACAATTAAACTCTTCGGAATACATGCACAGTAATAAGCACACACTGTAAGCACTTTTACACACTTTGAGATACTTTGAATTACTGTAGTTGTGTCCTTGATACAATACAAAGTCATTGTTATGCTAAAACACAGCGCTTTGCCAAAAAAAATGCAGTCGCCTTGCTTTATTTTATGCTTAATGTGCCCTTTTTGCCCTTATCATATTTGCTTTGCTCATTAAATCTTTCTTCATGCCCATTGTTCTTTTCTTGGGCTAGTTTTACTCTAAACCTGTCCGTTTTGCTTTAAACATACTCGTTTTGCTTTTCTCATAATCGTTTTATCAAATATCTTAATCTTAAAAATTTAATTTAATTAATAAACCTTTTCTGCCTCTCACTTGTTTAATAATGTACTTTGTGCCCTTGTAATGCTCTATTTTACCTTTTTTTTATAAAATAAACTGTTCATGCACGTTTTCATTACCGTTTGTTCTTTTCTGGCCCTTTTTTGCGCTTGTTTCTCTTTGTTTACCTTCACTGTTAACCCTGCACCTCATAGCTTTGGGAAGCAGTCTCTGGAATCCCAGTTCTGACAAGATGTTGCTTGTCTAGTCAGGATGTAATAGATGAGTCTTTCTGGGTTCTGTTCATACATCTTTATTATGTACAAACACATCATGATTGAAGCTTATTAACTTTAACTTAGGTAACTTATATACGAAATAGCTACATTCATTCTTACATGCTCAATCTCTGGCTGCACTTTCAAAATGGCACTGATTATAGCATGTGCCTGCTATTTATATACGCACATTCAGTCCTTGATATGCTTCTTAAAGACACAGCACACATGCTCTGTTCTGCAGTCTCCTTTGAAATAAAAATAAAACCCAGAACTCCAGCTAACCTTGGAATGTTCATGAACTACAGTAAGTCTAATTTCCTACTATTAAGTGATATCCTGACAGGGCAGCCATGGTGGTGCAGCAGTTAGCATTGCCGCCTCACAGCAAGAGGTTCTCCGGTTCAATCCTTGGCTGGGATGCCTTCTGTGCAGAGTCTGCATGTCCTCCCTGTGGTCGTGTGGGTTTCTTCCGGGTGCTCCAGTTTCCTCCCACATCCCAAAGACATGCTCTAGGTGGATTGGACACTCTAAATTGGCCCTAGGTGTGAGTGCGTGCATGTGTGTGCCTTCTGTGGTAGGTTGGGTGCTGGGCTGGCAACTCGACACCGTAAAACTCCACTGCCAATCATGAGTGGACAGGTGATCTGATGTGGCGACCCCTAACTGGGAAAAGCCGAAAGAAGAAGTGATATCCTGACAAAATTTTAAGCCCCCACAAATGCTAAGAACAGTTCTGTCTATGCAGAACTGTTCGCAGAAACAGTATGCAAGCATGTTAATAGCTGTAGAGAGGCAGCTGTACCCACCAGGAATAAGTATAGAACTAACTAAAAAAACAAGCCAATCTGGTGGAATCATAGCATCAATAGGCTCTATAACAGAAGGAAGCAATTTATGGCAAAAATTAGGAGATGTATTATCCAGCAGGAAAAAACACTGTCATCAAACTAAACAAACAGGTCAGAGGACAAATAAAGTCTGCTAAGCCAAATATGAAGTAAAGTTAGCCTCCCAGGCCAAGGACAAGCACAAGGCATTCTTTAGTTATGTCCACAACCTCAAAGGCAATACACAATTGTGTGCAGAGCTCATTGTTAATTGACCCTCCTATACTGAGGCAGAAGAGAGAGCAAACCTCCTGGAACACAAATTCAGCTGTAACTTTACCCCTCTCTCCCTCTCAACCTCCACTCAGGAAATGCCACCGAATATAACTCCCCTTGTTAACACTAGGGAACAGGTCATTAATGTTCTCTCTAAGGCCAAGAACAGTGTATCAATGGACCCAGAAAGTATCCCGGGATGTCTTCTAAATAGCATGAAACATGACCTATCAGGCCCTTTGGATTCTCTTTGGAACCACAGTCTCCAAGCAGGCTTCATACCTCACAAATGGAGAACAGCAACAGTCATCCCTCTGCACAAAGGTGGGCCATCTACAATCACTGGAAACTACAGAGCCATAAGTCTCACCCTTTTTATATGCAAACAGAGCCATACAAAGAATTATCATGGAAATTATCAATAATGAGATAAAAAACCTTCAGACATTGGACCCAACCCAATTTAGTTTCATCAAGGGCAAATCATGCCTACACAACCTGGTGGAATTCTTTGGGAAGGTCACCAAAGCAATGGATGAGAACAAAATGGTTCACATTGCCTGCCTTGACATGGCTAAGGCATTTGACTCGATACCTGTTTGGCCATTGCTGATAAATTCAAGAGGTGAGGTATAAACCTTTATGTTATTTGGTGGAAAGTCAGCTGGCTCAGAGACAGGACCTAGGATGTTAGAACTGGGGAGTCCACCTCTATAAAAAGGCCAGTTACAAGTGGAGTCCTCTGTAAAGAGGCCGGTTACAAGTGGAGTCCTCGGAGATTAGTTCTGGGGCAGCTCACTTTTGCCATTTACTTCTCTAATGTCAAGGCCAGTGTCAAGGGCTTTTGCTTGACCAACTTTGCAGATGACTGCAAATTAGAAGCAATCATAGAATCCCCCATTGACTCTAATGTTTTCCAGGAAGGGTTGACACAGAAAAATAACTTATGTCAGCAGCATGGACTAAAACTAAATGCGAAGGAATACATAATATTATCCTTTGGGAAGTCATCTATCCCCATATTAACAGCACGCCCCTAAGAGCCGACACAGTAGTCTGGGACTTGGGGCACACATAGACAGCAATCTAGCCTTTGACCATCACGTGCCTACAGCAGTAAGGAAATCATTCTATGTTGTGCAACTTATAAACAAAGGTATGGCATCTCGGTTCAGCGAGGTCATTGTTCTACTACATTCAGAATTAATCAGACCTATCATTATGTGCAATGCCCACAGTTGCTATGTACCTAACCAGGCACATCCAACAGCTGGAATGTCCATAGACGTTCTTTACCAAAAGAATACAGAACACGAGTAACATGTCTTATACAGACTGTCTCAAAGTCATATCTCTCTATTCCATCTGTAAAAGGCTGTTGATGGGAGATCTATTCATAGGTTCATAGGTTCATACTAGGCTATCTGCCCTAGGGCATTTATAAGCCTAGCCAGAATGTGTTTGGCTTTTGCCACCCATTTTAAATTTATTTTGCTATGCCCTTTTTCGAGGTTAGTATACAGTGCCTCTGTCTAACAGTGACACAGAAGTGATACCCGGGGTAAACCTATGATCTCCCATCCACTCATCAAGATTCCTTTTGAAGAGAATCAATGAGGGACTCTGCCTAACCTGGACTGGGATTTTATTCCAGAGTGAAGGGAGCCTCTGGGTTATGAATCTGTCCCTCCAGCATGTCCTATTTATTTCAGTGCTGAGGTTCAAGTCTCTCGAGCACGTAGCTCGATGGGATTTGGATTTTCTGAGGTGCAGCATGTCCATTAATTCCAGGTTGGACATGGCTTTATACGTCAGGCACAGATCACCTCTGAACAGGTGGTATGCCACTGAGTAGAGCTGGAGTTTCTTTAACCGGGCAGCATATGGCATCTGTTTGAGCCCTTTGATCCTCTTGGTGAGGTACTTTTGGGTTCTTTCCAGTTGCTGCAGGTGTCTGGTAAGGTACATCCCAAAAGGGGCATTGTACCCAATTATGGGCCTGATGAGGGATGGGTAAAGAGGCACGATGACCTCCCCTGATCTAGATGTGAATCCCTTCATGATTAGGTGGGCTATATAAAATGTTTTTCTAACCACTTTGGCTACGTGGTTGTCAAATGAGAGATTGCTATCAACTTGGGTCCCCAGGTCCCTAATTACTTCTTCTGTACTTAATGGATTACCACTTATGTGGTAATTTGTGGGCACTTTGTTTTTGCCAAAGGGATGACTATACACTTTTGGCATTTAGCTTGAAGCCATGGCTCTGGCACCAGTTGTCTGTTTCTATGAGGCCCTTTTGGAGGATGCTTGTGTCAGCTGGAGAGTCGATTATGGCGCCCAGTTTGCAGTCATCTGCGAACTTGGTCAGCCACAGTCCTTCCATGTTGGCCTGTACCTCCGAGAAATATATACCGAACAAGAGAGGTCCCAGGACTGAGCCTTGTGTGACACCACTTGTAACTGGTTTGGAGTCTGACATGGCTCCAGCAATTCTAACCATGTGGGTTCTGTCCTTGAGCCAGTTTGCAATCCATCTAGTGACATAGGGGTTTATATTTAAGCTGGTGAGCTTATCTATAAGGCCCGAGTGGGGTATTGTATCAAAGGCTTTTGTGAGGTCCAGGTAGGCTGTGTGGACCACCTTCCCCTCGTCAATGGCCTTGGTGACTGTTTCAAAGAAATCAACCAGGTTTAAGAGGCAGGATCTGCCCTTAACAAAGCCGAACTGGGTAGGATCCAGTGTCTGTAGGTCCCCAATATCTTTATTTATGAGGTCCATGATGATCCTTTCCATAGCTTTGCAGACCAAGCTAGTCAGGCTTATGGGGCAATAGTTTCCAGGATCCGTTGAGGCACCACCTTTATGGAGAAGGACCACTGTTGCTGCACGCCACTCTTTGGGCACATATCCTGTAGTAAGGCTGAGATTGAACAGTAGTTTTATGTTTGGGTTTAGCTCTTCTTGGAGTCCATGTAGGATGCAGCCCGGCACACCGCCTGGCCCCATTGATGCTGTGTTTTTTGCTTTGGAGAGGGCGGCTCTTACCTGAGCATCTGAGATGTCAGGGGGGCAGCACTCTGCTGGGATAGATATTTGCCCTTTTGGTGGGGGGGGAGTTTGCGCTGAACCTGTCAGCTAGGATGTTGGCAATGTCTGTGGGTTCAGTGTATTTTTTGTCATTTTGGACTAATTCTGAGTATATCTGGGAATTACCACCCAGGTTCCTAACATAACTAAAGAAAGCCTTGTGATTATCCTTAGTGTCATGTGCAATTTTTCTCTCAAAGCTGGCCTTAGACAATTTTATGTGTGCCCGTAGTTTTTTGCTAATACTGATCAGTGATTTCTTCCCTTTTTGGGATTTTGCTCTATCATTTAGTAGCTTCCTCCTTCTATTGTATAGTTTGTTTAAGGCTGGGGTCCACCAGACAGGATGTCTGCCTTTGGAGGATTGGGTCTTGGTTTTATTTGGGATCGCATGATCCATGCATTCCTGAAGGTGTTCATAGAATGTATTTATAAAGGATTCTGCGGTCTGGGCCATATTTTCCACAGGCCCGGGGGCTTTGAAGGATTCCACCTCAGTTTTTAGGAGTGTGAAATTTGCTTTAGAGAAGTTTTTCACTGTGGTTTTCTGGGCAGGGGGTGGGGTCGGGATGTGAATATCCAGTGAGATTAGTTTATGGTCTGATCTTACCAGTGAGGGATAAACTTCTGGTCTGGAGCATAGAGTCCCCATGTTGGTGATGATCAGGTCCAGTATGTTTTCCCCTCTTGTGGGAGTGGTAGCAAGTTGTTCCATAGCATTTGAGTTTATAAATTCTAGGAACCTTTGGGCTAGGGTGTTGGAGCTAGAGTAATGCTCCCAGTCTATGTTTGGGTAGTTGAAGTCATCCAATGTAATGGTGTTTGGAGAGACCTTCATATTTTCCAGTGTTCTCAGGAAGGCCGAGTGGAGTTCCTGGGTTTGGGAGGGTGGTCTGTAGCAGGCTATAAACTGGAAGGCAGTTTTACCCACTGTTAGTTGCACATGGATAGTCTCTGATGCTTCGTGCTTTGCCACCAACCTGGAGGTGTGGGTATCTTTGATGGATATCAATACTCCCCCCTCCTTTTGTGGTTCGGTCCAAGTTTTGGGGCCGAAAAGCATGGTATGAGGTTTGTTGGCATACAAGGCATTATTGGACCCCCCCCCACCCTGATGGACCTCCTGCATAGCCACAAAATAAATAGCACCAGAATTACCTCTTCTAAAGACTTAAACCTTGCCTGTGATATAAATAGGACCTGATGGAGAGACAGATATGTATCCTAAAGACTACCCTGTCTTTGGAACAGGCTCCTCATCCATGTGAATCAGAGTTCCTCTCTAACCCAATTCAAGTGCAACTTGGACAATTGGATGGAGAACAGGAAATTCATCCCTGGCTTGCACCTTTGTCTCAAATGGACACAAGCAGCCTGTAAATAGTTCATCTCTGAGGCCTCTACTTGTAAATGTTTCATCTCCCAAGCCCCTGCTTACACTTATCAAGGGTATCAGAGCTTGCCAAAGATTTGGGATACATGTCTAAGCTTAAAAAGGTCTTAGTGGTCATTAGCCTAGTGCACAACTATAAATCTATGAAAGGTGTTATGGGTACCAGGCAGTAAACTGATTAGATGAGGATTAAAACTCTTAAGTACAGTCACAAAAGTGAGATTGTTGCAATTTGCATACTAAGACTGAAATTGTGGTCTCTATTTATTATTTATTTATTTACATTTGTTTACCGGGAAATTACGACTGGATGCAAGTCATTTTACAGCGGATGCCCAGGGAGAAAAGCTCCACGTCATGTACATGATAAATAGAGATACAAAGTTGCAGCAATAGTAAACAACATTACAGGTTGTTGTGTTAGTACAACAAGATACTGATTATCAACAGTATATACAGTAAATGTTGCAAGTTAAGATAGTTTCTTGTCATTTATAATATTAGTAACAAAGTTGTCAGACAAGATTCTAAAGTATGTAAAGACAACTTGCTAATTCTGACTGTGGTTAGTAGTAGCGGTAGTATAGTTGGGTTAAGAGTCTAGGTGGGGGGGGGGGGTAAGGGTGGGGGTGCTAGTCTGGATTAGAACAAGGACAAAGCCAGTGCAAATTTAAGTG
Organism: Protopterus annectens; assembly: GCF_019279795.1. Lineage (NCBI taxonomy): Eukaryota > Metazoa > Chordata > Ceratodontiformes > Protopteridae > Protopterus > Protopterus annectens. Next base: position 1,210,602,413 of record NC_056733.1, on the reverse strand, counting down.
GGATTTGAGTGCAGTCTTGAAAAGGTTGCTGGAAGGTAGAGTAGTTATAGAGGGTGGAAGATTTTTCCAAAGTTTAGATATGGTACATGAAAATATGGTTTCTCCTGCTGAGTTTTTGGGTTTGATAGTGAGTTGATTTTTGTTTCTTGATCTTAGGGGCCTAGTGGAGTGATAGGGTTGGAGGAGGGTTTGAAGGGAAGGTATGTTAAGGGGGTGGTTAATAAGTTTATGAGCAAGGATGAGTTGATTAAAGTGAATTGGTTGTGGGAGTTCTAGCCAGTTTAGTTTTTTAAGGGAGATACAATGATGGCTGAGGTACTCAGAGGAAGAGCGATCTTGCTGTTAGCATATAAGTAGCAGTCAACTATGGTAGGTTGCAGGTTAGTGAAGCCTCAAAATGAAAATGCTTTTAAAATGTTATTGCAACTTTCATGGACCTACCTTTATGTGAATGCTGACAGTAATGTGATTGCATATTTTGGTGTTGATCACTTTTGTGTTGCATTTTACTCATGGGGTCATTTTACATATTATGAGTAGTAGGTGCTATAGGTTAGGCACCCATCTGTACCTGGCACCATGCTAACCATAGTATAGTTATGCTGGGTACAGAGAATTAGGTACCACCAGTGTTACTGGGATTAGTATTATTGTCTGTGTTAACATGACAGGGGAGCATGGACAGCCTTAAGTACTGCTTTGTTGACTAGTAATGTGTTACGGGTCTATATTACATGATCAAATGGTCAAATATTCGAACATGTAATAGTCGACCCATAATAATTGAACCGCCACAATGTTGAACGGAAAATAAAAAAAGAAAAACCCACCCAAACAAACCATTTAAATGCTCTAGGCAGGGGGGCAAGCCCGACTGCACCCCCCACATCCCCCGCTACTTAAATATACCAACTCCGAGATCGCATTACAGTGCAGACAATGGAAAACTTCCATTTCCGCACTGTACGGAGATCTCCATTGAACCGTTCAACATTGTGGCGTTTCGATTATTATGGGTCAACTATTACGTGTTTGAATATTTGACCATTTGATCACATAATATAGACCCATGTGTTATAACTGTTGGAACCCAGTGAGTGATCTTGCTAGTGCTGTGTTAGTCATTATATATTGTGTCAGACAAACTTTGCAGAAGGATTCATCTGAGACCAACATGGTAAAAATGCTCTTTCTCTTTTGAAAATAGCATACTATGGTGAAACTTGTTCTGAGTTTTGGTTTTCACATTCTCTAACCTGCAGTGAACTCAGAATAAAAAAACAAATATTTGAGGTGAGTGCATGGAACACAGCCTCGTACAAGGGAGGTCATTCTTTCTCCAATGAATACTGCAGAATTTTTGTGGTTTATGAGTCCTTTTGAGGGGGTTGACAGCATGGCAATGGATGAAATGTGGTTTGAAGTGTGATTCAGTGAGCTGTCTTTATATATCTTTGAGTACTTTTGTGATGAAGATACTCAGAGATGGTTAGTGTCATACAATCATTTGTGATGCACTATGCTTTGAAGGGGTCTATATTATATATTCGAAGTTTCAAAACTTTGAACCTCATATATTTGACAACATAAGATCAAAGTTTGAAACTTCGAAAATATAATAAAAAATTAAAAAAAAAACTTACCTCAATGCTTTGAGCAAGCCCCCTGCATCCCTCACACACTCCTACTTAAATATACCAACTCCGAGATCGCACTTCAGTGCAGAAAAGGGAAATTTTCCCATTCTGCACTGAATGGAGCCATTGCTTTTCACCTTCAAACTTTTTAAAGTTCGATCATATGGTGCTGACCATATGACATTCGAACTTTAAAATGTTTGAATAATTAATAGAGACCCCTTTGAAGTTGGTACAGTTCCTACCCTCTGCATTCCATACCTCATCCATAGCTGCACCTGTGGTTTATTGCAGACAATGTTATTCCTTAAAAATGTATGCTCAGTGTGGCATGCAACAGATCTGTACACTTTCTTCAGTGCTGAACTACAGTTAGCCCTTTGTGATATCCTCACAGTTAGCCTTGCTGCTTCACACTTTGTCTACCCATTTCAGTTCCACTGCATGGCACTTTCCGTTTGGTATCTCTATGCCCTCCCTGTGTCTGTGTAGGCTTTTTCTGGGGTATCCAGCTACATCCCATATCCCAAACACATGCTGATAGGTGAACGGATGACCATCTAAATGATAGGTAGGTGTACTAACAATCTGAGCATATGTGTACAAAGGCCTGTGCATACACATCCTGTCGAGCACTGCTATCCTTTCCAGAACTAGTTCTATGTAAAATATCTGGTGAGTGTGGATTAGGCTGTAGTTCCCCTCTGACTCACAGTAGAATAAAACAGGTAATACAAAATGAATACATTAGTTAACACAAGAAAATCAGATATCAACACTATCTTGGAACAATAATGCTTACCGATGATTTGATATTTAAGCAAATGTTGCACTCCTGCTTGTGATTTAGCACTTTTTATTTTGTTCTAGTAACCAGTACGGCGTGCATTTCATTGGCTTGCTTCAGTGACGTCTGCTGACTTGTGATTTAATATACTGGCACACACACACACACACACACACACACACACACACACACACACACACACACACACACACACACACACACACACACACACACACACACACACACACACACACACACACACACACACACACACACACACACACACACACACACACACACACACACACACACACACACACACACACACACACACACACACACACACACACACAGTTTAATAATGTGAATCTTCAGAACAGGTTTGACAGTTTCAGTTTAAGCCAAGAGTTTTAATTAGTCAAAAGCAGAACTGTTTGTGGTTGTGTTGCTTTTAAAGGTATTGGGCCATTTACGTGTTAGCAGCAGGATATCCTGCACCTCAGAAATGTACATTACCATGCAAGCCATTTCATCTGTCTGACAGATTTGTTTATCTCTGTATCTCCCCTGGACTCTCTAGTAGTTTAGCAGCTGACTCCGTTTACAAGACTTGTGGCTCTGACTGCAGCTGTGAAAACTGCTCTCAGTAAATCAAGGGATGCTGTTTGGCCTGATGTTTAAATTACAGATTTATGCAGCTGCAACATCCATTTTGAATTATGTTGTTGTCAGTTACTGTGTGTCCACAAAGCTGTTCCTGACCTTTTTTTCAGTTGATTATTTGAATGCCTTTGATCTTTCTGTGCAACTGTTTTTGCTGCAGTATTTTAACTTCTCATCTCCCTGAATTTTAAAATGCTTCTGGATATAGTTTATTTAAAAGCAGTATACATTTTACAGCTACAATCTCTGTAGAGGTCTGTAGGTCCACAAATGCAGTGGCTGCAGATTAAATAGGACATTATTTTTACTGATTTGTGTCCAGATTCCACTTCATTGAGTACTAGTGTCACATTATTTTTTCCTAGACTAATTTACCTATTTTTTTTTTTTTTTTTTTTATGTTTCGGAATAAAAAGATAAAAAAGAAAATATATGGCAATGGTATCAAAAAGTTTTCCAGAGAACAGAATAGGTTTGGCAGAGAAATACACTGATTCTTGTCACAATCTAAGTGCAACTCTGTTTAATTACAACACTTAAAGACTATTTCTTGTTTTAGTTTACTTACTTAGTGCACTCCATATTGTCAATGTAACATAAAAGATAATAAACCGTCAAGATTAAAAAGTTATGTTGTTTCTTGTATGACCTATATCCTGATGTATGTGTGTGTGTATGTATGTATAAATATATATATATATATATATATATATATATATATATATATATATATATATAGATATATATAGAAAAGTTATGTTGTTTCATACAAGGCATCCTCTAACCTATTACTATTGGTTTTACAGCACATCAGCAAGTCAAATAGCATCAGAAATATTCAATACTCAAAAGGATCTAAACCTCTTCTGCAATATCAACAGAATGGTTTGGAGGGACAGGTATATCCACAGAGGATACAACTGCTGTGGAACAGACTACCCCCAGCCATGCATAGCAAATCCCTATCCATCTTAAGTACAATTTAGATCTATGGATGGGAAACAGAAAATATATTCCAGAATTGCCCCCTGTACTACTAATGGACAGAGGGAATTCCTAAATGCTTTATTCCACCCATTGGTCCCCTCAAATTATCTATGGGTAAGGCTGATCTACAACCAAATGGGATTGGCCAAGCATCAAAAGGGAAGTTGGCTAGGTTTAAAACGGTACTCAAGGGCAGATAGCCTAATACTTACTTATGAACTATTAACCTATGAAATAAACAAGAAAGCATGAAAAACACCACATTAACAGCTGTAATTTTTCTTTTATTAAGATATTTTCATTACACAAAGAAGAACATCATAATATTTAATCCTGCATAAAAGGACTGGAAAATCAGTATCACATAACAGGGAAACAAAATCTGGTGATCTGGAAAGTGGATTACAGGGGGAAGCTAAACATTAACGAAGGCATTGTGGACACTGTAGACCATAAAAAAAAAAAGTATGGCGGCATGATGGGCTTAATCTAGTAGTCACATTAGCAGCCAGTAACTCAGCATCAGTTTTTTATAACTGAGTAATTCTGAAACATCAACAGTGGAAAGCTGTGGTTTTTGACATCCTATGGTATGCATCCATATTGCCTTATTCCTATATTTTGATAGCCTAAGGACTTCTCATCATGGTGCATTCACACTCATTTTAAACTGTTGTTTATAAGGGCATTTGTTAAAACTATGGGGATTATTGATGCAGATTCTAATTGTGGGCCTAAGAGTTGAAGGCGCTACTTACCCATTTACCTATGCTCTGACTTATTGGGGGTGGAATAGGAGGATGCTGCTGAGGTTGAGAAGCCAATTTTGGTGGGAGTGAGGTGGTTTTGACAAACCCAGCACCTGGAGATCATGTAGCAGACCATCAGCAGTGGCAGATATTAGACATGTTGACCTGCAAGGCAACATGATAGCCCTGCATCTGTTGATCTGCTGCATGCGTGTGTGTGTGTGTGTGTGTGTGTGTGTGTGTGTGTGTGTGTGTGTGTGTGTGTGTGTGTGTGTGTGTGTGTGTGTGTGTGTGTGTGTGTGTGTGTGTGTGTGTGTGCCCTAATACTAACATTAACTCTGTGTGTGTGTGTGTGTGTGTGTGTGTGTGTGTGTGTGTGTGTGTGTGTGTGTGTGTGTGTGTATGTATATCCTACAACAGAATGGCATTTTATCCATATTTTTGTCTTGCACCTGATGAGTATTAGTATAGGCTCCAGCTCCCATGTGACCTAAAATGAATAAAGTGGGTTTCAGAGAAAGATAAAGTTATCAGAATAGACTGACAACCCTATCTGTATGTTCAGTTTCTTGTAGACTCCTCCATGGGGATTTCTGTCTAGCATTTTGATCCAAAAAAAAAAGTCCAACCCTCTTTGACCTTCTATTCCTTTGCACAATAAATGGTTCCTCATATCTAAGTTTAAAGGAACTAAATCTTTATGAGTGAGTATATAACACATGGCGTCATGACAGATTAATTCCCCAGAGTATCCTTTATACCTAGAACAAGCTTCCATTACATGTGAAATAGAGTGGCTTCCTTACCAGCTTCAAGGTAAACCTAGATAATCAGATGTGCAGCCTCAAATTCTCACCCAGTCTATTTTGCATTGCCTTTTTTGTCACTCTAGGAACTTTTGAATGTGTTTTTTGTTAGACTTGTAATGGTCTGTAGACTGATTGCCTAATTGTTACCTATGAATCTATGAACCTAAGGACTGCTGAAAAAATTAATAGTCAACATTTGCTTTTCAAAGGAGAAGTTCCCCTCCCCACACACACTCACTGATAATGGAGTGCCTCAACTCTCATATTATTATATTCTAATCCTGAAGGTACAGTATTCACAACTGGGTAAAATGTTTGCTACATAGTAACACAACCAACACCTCTTACTCTTTGTAGGCCATTTTGTCTCACAGTTACATTGCTCCTTCTATCTTAACTTTGTTGTTGTAATATTCCCCTTCCATCTGTCTTCAGTTTGCCACATTTCTTTTGATTCTGCACTTCCTTTTTGTTTTGTTTTGTTCTGATACATGACTTAATTCCATGTCTTACTGCCTCCTCACTTTGCTTGCCTGTTTGACTGTTTTACCTTGGATGCTAGAACTTTCTAGTTTATCACTGGAACATTAAGCAGTCCCAAGAGTATGGTTTCCCCCCTGTTTGCTCACTTTGTAACCCTTTCCCTGAACTTGTCTTCATTATTATTTTTCTCTTTTGAAATTGGTGGGATATATATTGCATCCTGGTAGCTGGGATTCCCTACTGCATCTCCCATCACCTCCCAGCCCAAGAGACAACAACTCAGTGTATTCTTCTTTCTTCTCATAATGCTTCTAGAAACATAAATTGTCACGCCATCTCTTTGCTCTTCCTGTACGTCATGTACGCTTTGATTTCTGATGTCACTGCATCTCAGTCCATATTCAAATATAATGTTTCAGCATGAATTCAATGCCTGTGCCTTCTGTAAGCACAGCATGGAACCGACTCATTTTGTATATTCTTCTGGCATTGTACACCATCAATTTCCACTTTTTTTTTTCTATTCAGCATGCATCTTGTACATTTTATGGCATTTTAACAATCTATAAAGTCAAGAACCAAGAATGTAATGTGGCCTCCTTTTTCCTTTTGAGGTCACACCCTCTAATGACCCTAAACAAGGTCTTGATAGTAAGGCTGGTCATGTGCACACATTTCTCAGATGTGTGCCAGAAACACAAACATATTTGCTGATGCATTCAATTAGTAAACAAGTTTAGCCTGGTATATAACATCACTGTGCTAACACACAAATGCAGTCTGTGCAAACAGAAATAATATTAACACACCCTGGTCTCTTCTTGTAGTAACAGTTGAAAAGCTATCCAAGTCAGACGTTTCAAAACTAAAGAAATTTTATATGTGGTAGTATATTGTCCAGTGGTTCTTTCCATGCTGTTCCATCTGACCACTCACTTTACACATAAAATACAACAAGTAATTGTAATCAAGATAAACCAGCAAATATATTCTCCATTAAAGTAACATGAGATATATTTTTATTTTTATTTTACATTTGTTGACCGGGATAGTCCGACTGGATGCATGTCCATTTTCAGCGGAGGCCCGGGGAGAAAAGCTCCAAGGGTAAGCAGATACAACATTACATAATACCAGCATTACATATTACAGACAGACTATTTACAGTGATTACATAAGTAAGCAAGTTAAACAAGTTCCACAGGTTAGAGTTAATCCCGAGCGTAAGTCAGGATTAAATTAAATTACACAGTTAGCTGGTTAAGTAAGATATGATACATTATAAAAACATTTTAAAAAGTACAGTCAAAAATGAATACATAGATTCTTGCAGAGTGAGTTGAAAAAAGGAAAGAATCCAAATGTAGTAAGACTGCTTGAAAGTGAAAGTTGATTAGAAGGCAGAATTGCACTTACAATTAATTGGTTCAAGAAAGGAGAATATTTAATTTGATTGTAAATTACTTGTGAAACTTTAGACTCAAGGGCTGAGGAAAGAGGTTTAATTTCGGGTATCTTCTTAGGTATACAAGTGTGTGAATCTGAGGATCAATAAATTTGTGATGTTTGGGTGAGATATGAAATTACAAAGCAGATTTTACCACCAAACTAAATTTCACTTTATTTGGGGGGGGGGGGGTGAAGGCACATCCTCCTGCAATTTTTTTTTAATTTTTAACATTCAAGATGCTAAATGTGGCTATGTTTTTTAGAACATGATATCTCTGAAATTCTAACTCTCATGTCAGTGTTACCTACTCTTAGCTGCTACTGGCTAAATACAGGATCTTTGGGGCATGCAGCTGTTAAGACAGTGAGGATTAAAAGCCTTAGACTATAAAATTAAACATCTCCATTCCAAATATGAGTAAGAAGAGTGCTGCCTGGTCATATGCTATGTCAAACTTAAATGATGGGTTCAAGGATGTAGTGTGCATTTAAAAGTGTCTGTATGAGTAAGATTTAACCAGGCATGTGTTGGTACAGATCACAATAACTGTTGCATCTGAGAATGCTAATAGCAAAACATTTCCATCCATTAACAACAAAATGGGTAGCTTTTTAACGAGGCTCTATGAAGCAGAGTAGCTAGCTGGAAATTTCTTATAATTTCACCCCTAATAATTGCAGGTCAAGCAGGTTAAAGTATATACTGCGAGGACTCATAAAAACTGTGTATGAATTATTCCACCCCGGGTGCTCCCTCCCTGCCTATATATTCAAAAGGAAGATCTCCTGCTTAAACCCAGAAGAACTCCCAGAATTTGCCTGCTTGCCTTGTTCTTCTAAGCAACCTACTGCGAGGACTCATAACAAACTGTGTATGAATGTATGTAACCAAAGAAATTACCTCTGAATTCATTATTTAGCTACTATTATTACCCATTTATTGTGCTTGTATGCCCTCCCAAGTGTGCGTTCTTTAAGCAGCCTACCGTGGACCATTTGCTACCGCCCCCAATCACTAAACCCTTCAAACCACTTAGTTCCACCTAAGACCTATATATCACTTTTGCCTTCTATCCTTTATTACCACTTTCTACCACTAGGTAGCAGCACCTTCACACTACATACCTAGAAAGATAATAGTTCTTCAGTGGCCTCAGTACCTAAAGCTGGCTATACTTTCCATTTCTTTAAAATACATACTCCCTACCCCCTTTACTTTTATATATCCACTCCCTCCTTGCTATATCTCAAACTCTCTTTTTTCACCTTGTTATACCTACCCACGTACCTTCTTTATTGGATTCCTATTGCTGATACTTTTTTTCAGCTCCTCTATCTTGACTTGCTCCACCAGCATACAATATGTGGATGATTCAACTTTAATATGCTCTGCCGACTCTGTTTCCTCACTCCAGACCCTCACCCAAACTGTATTTCATGCTGTTGAAAATTGGTTCATGCAACATTGCCTCCTCCTTAACCCCAAAAAAATTAAATTATTGCTCTTTACTCCTTAGCAAAGGTCTCCACAATGTCACTTCGCAGTAACTTCTAACAATGGAACTACCATATCCCCAGACACTACAACCCGACTCTTAGGTATTATAATAGACCACAGCCTTAGCTATGATGATCACATTAATACTACTATAAAATATGTCAACAGAAAACTAGGATCCCTTTATAGAATCAAACCCTTCCTCACACCATTTGCTAGAGCTACCATTGCCCAAACCCACCTTATCTCTACCCTGTTTTATGTCTCTGCCATTTATACCAACCTATCTAAAAACAACCTTAGCAAACTTGCAACCAGCTACAATAACATTGCCAGATTTGCCACTGGCTCCCCTTTTAGAACCCATCACTGTCACAACCTTAAAAAGCTAGGATGGCTAGAACTACAGAAGCAACTACTTTCACAACAACTGACTATTACCCAAAAGATTCTCTACCATCCTAACAATATGCCTATCCTCACTAGTCTGGTTACCCCATATTCAAATCTGGCAACACTACGCTCTGCTAATAAGCTTCTAGTCTCCACTACTAAATCTAACAACAAGGCTGGGGACTCACTATTCTGCAACACAGTGGGAAAAACCTGGAACCAGCTTCCTAAAGAACTATCATCAGTTTCTTCCACATTACTCTTCAAAAAATATCTCAAAGAATATCTCAAAACACACTGGCTATGTCCCTGCTCTAACCCTGACTAAAATCTATTTCCCTATCTCCCACTCCCTTTACCTCTGTCCTCTGTTGGTTTATTATGCCTATCAATTGCAACTAGAACACTAACCACTTCCTAGCATTAAAGAGACTTCCTCTCTGCACTGTTTCATGACTTACTTCTCTAAAAGAACTCACCTCCTATTGTCTAATCTAAAATAATGTAATGTAACTTCCTTCTATTGTATATAATGTATTCTAAGATACTATTGCCTATATTGTAGCTTTTCTCCCAGGCCTCTAATGAATATATACTGTATGTAAGTATAAGATTTGCATGCCTGTAACCAGGCCTCTAATTTAAGATAATTCTTGGTATTCTTTATCTTTTTATTATATGTTATCCAGTGTTTTTCCAAGTAACCCTTACACAAATTTGTTTTGTCTAATCTAAAAGAATGTAATGTAACTTGCTTATATTGTATATACTGTATGCTAGGACACTATTGCCTATATTGGAGCATTTCTCCCTGGGCCTCTACTGAAAATGGACATATATCAAGTTAGACCATCCAGGTCAACAAATGTAAAATAAATAAATAAATAAAAAATATAGTTAATTAAAAACATGAAATCTCAATGGTCAAAAGAATTAGGATATGTGAAGTTTGAACGAGGGGGAGCAGTTAAACAGTTACAAGGTATGTGAAGGTATATATATGATGCTGTTTTTTGTGAAAAAAACACTATCATCAGTGATTTCTGTATTGAAAGGAATGTAGCTTTATTTAAGAACCAAAGGCAATAGTTACTTCACAACTAGTATTTTATATAGGTCAGATTTAGAACAACCAGTAACTGCAGAGAAATCAAATGAAATGATTAAGTTGTAATCAATTAATGGGATATCATTTTAGATCAACTTCATCAACATTAAGGAGATGTTTCATCCAGACAGGTAGAAAGTGGTAGTTTTAAAATATGAAGTTAAAAGAAGGGCATCCAAGTTGGTAAGGTAGCCATCTCTATTGTCTGGAACTTGGGTTCAGAAGTGTGTAACCTATACATACAGCTTTCAGAAAGGGATAGCTGTAACCTGTGCCAGAGTTCAGAATCTATACCATGAGCTGAAGCACATGCTGATGAATCTTGAATACCAAATATTACATGAGTCAGTAATAATCAAAAATAAGTTGTTTTACCTTTTGTTTGAGAAGTGGTTCAGCTGTTGCCACCTAGAAACCTCTCTCATCATGATAACTAATATGAGAACTGGAAAGTTTCATAGATACTGTTTGCCAAGATGGAATCTGGTATTTCTGATGGCACATGGTCTCACTAGTTGTATTAATGCATTAATTATTAAATTAATGAATCAAGCCAAAGACTTTGAACTTGATGAGTTACATGATTCATTAATCTGAGACAGACTCATTTGTAGTATAAGTAGTTTAGTAGGTAGCATACTTGTGTTTGGTGCTGGTGGATCAGAAGGCTCTAGGTTCTATTCCCACAATAGGCAGTTAGATTAGTTTTCCAGTACTAACACTGAGTGCAGCATAAGTGGGCTTCTGCAATACTGAGTGTGCCATCCTTCTGTTGTGATGTTAAATCTAGGTTCCATCTGTATGAGATTTTGATAGCTTAGATGGATGTAAAAGATCCCACAGCACTTAAAAAATGAGTAGAGGAAGTTCCCAAGTGCTCTGGACAAATTTCCCATAGTCAGTATGAATACTGCCATGGATATCACTTGAAAAGAGGCTATTGGCCTAATGGGACTAACCTGGTCAACAAAGTATAAATAAATAGTCGGACAGATACAAAGATTATTGAGAGACACATATTTAATGCTAAATAAAGTGACTTATGTACACAGACAGAGTTAACTTACTTTATCACAGTTAAAAGAGGTCATAGAAGAACTTGATCTGTATAAAGCTGCACATGAGACAGAAGAAGTAAAGATGGAAAAATACAGGAAAAATGATTAAGAAAACTAACAAATATCAGAAGTATAAGAGACTTTATTGATAAGTTGTGCATATCATGTGGGTATAGGCGTGATCGTCTTCTTCTTTTTTCGGCTTTTCCAGGTTAGGGGTCACCACAGTGGATCATCTGTCTGCTCATGATTGGCAGTGGAGTTTTACGGTGTTGAGTTGCCAGCCCGGCACCCAACCTTCCACAGAAGGCACACACATGCATACACTCACACCTAGGGCCAATTTAGAGTATCCAATCCACCTACTGCATATCTTTGGGATGTAGGAGGAAACTGGAGCACCCAGAGGAAACCCACGCGACCACAGGGAGGACATGCAGACTCCCAACAGAAGGCATCCCAGCTGAGAATAGAATTGGAGAACCTCTTGCTGTGAGGCGGCAACACTAACCGCTTCACCACTGTGGCCGCCCTGGGTATAGGGCATGATAAAAATTAATATTCTACTATTAAATCAAATATGTAGAAGCGGAGGAAAAATAATCATTTTAAAATATGTAAAATGAAAGACATTACCTTCCAGTCAAAAAGATTACATCAAAAAAAACAATGGACAACCAGCTGGTAAACCTAAACTGTAACACCAAACAAACAGAAGCAGCAGCAAAAAAGAAAACGGCAACAGTTGTACGAAGTATAGCTACAGGCCACATAAAATATAAACCAGAAACTTTAATAACCGGTAAGCGCTTTCACCACTGTCCGTGGCTTCCTCAGACCATATACAAACATAAAAGACATATAAAAACATTTTTAAAGCATTCCCTATATAACTCATTAACTTCAAAAATCTCCCAACCAATCAAGTTACATTAAACACACCCCTTCCTCTTAAAACATCACTTCCTTAGTGTATATTGTGCATTACCGACTTTTAAAAACACTTTTTTCATTTGTCAAACATTCACAACATTCTCAAATACTACATGCTCCAAAGCACTTTAGAACATTGCATATATTAGTAGCGCTTCATATATTATGTACTATATAAATCATACATCTTTCACAGCAAAGGTATTACATTCACTTGTAATTATCAACACTTTACTAATGTCAAATCATACCTTACTGTCTGTGTTACTAATATATTATTTCCAATAAAATCTTTTCCATTGCTAGATTCATTAAAATTCAAACATTTATACAGAATATTTGTTTCACTAACATTACAAATAAAGCTCCAGTCTAAGAATACACATAAATTACCCTTTTCCACAGGTTTACATTCCTATTTTATATGTCTTTTATGTTTGTATATGGTCTGAGGATGCCACGGACAATGGTGAAAGTGCTTACTGATTATTAAAGTTTCTGGTTTATATTTTATGTGGTCTGGAGCTATACTTTGTACAACTGTTGCCGTTTTTTTTAGGTTCATAGGTTGTACAACTGTTGCCGTTTGTTTTAGGTTCATAGGTTCATAGGTTGATACTAGGCTATAAGCCTAGCCAGAGTGTGTTTGGCTTTCGCCACCCTTTTAGATTAGTTGACTGTGCCTCTGTATAGTAGGTCACAGAAGATAGCCCTTTTAAGGTTAGTTTACTGTGCCTCGGTCTAGTAGAGACACAGAAGAGATCCCAGGGGTAAATCTACGATCTCCCATCCACTCGTCAAGATTTCTCTTGAAGAGGGTTATTGAGGGGCTCTACCTAACATGGATTGGGATTTTGTTCCAGAGTGAGGGGAGCCTATGGGATATGAATCTGTCCCTCCAGCATGTCCTATTTATTTCTGTGCTGAGGTTTAAGTCCCTGGAGCATGTAGCTCTAAGGAATTGGGATTTCCTGAGGTGGAGCATGTCCATTAATTCTGGTTTGGACATGGCTTTATACGTCAGGCACAGATTGCCTCTGAGTAGGTGGTAAGCAACTGAGTAGAGCTGGAGTTTCTTTAGCCTAACTGAGTAGGGCATCTGTTTGAGTCCCTTGATCCTCTTGGTGAGGTACTTTTGGGGTCTTTCCAGTTGCTGCAAGGTGTCACGTAAGGTACATCCCAAATGGGGCATTGTATTCAATTATGGGCCTGATGAGTGATGAGTAGAGGGGCACAATGACCTCTCTTGATCTAGATGTAAACCCTTTTGTGATAAGGTGGGCTATATAGAAGGTCTTTATAACCATTTTGGCAATGTGATTGTCACAGGAGAGATTGCTATCTACTTGGGTCCCCAAATCCCTAATTACTTCTTCCGTACTTAATGGATTACCACCTATGTGGTAATTTGTGGGCACTTTGTTTTTCCCAAAGAGGATGACCATGCACTTTTTGACATTTAGCTTTAGGCCATGGCTCTGGCACCAGTTATCCGTCTCTGTGAGACCCTTTTGGAGGATGCTTGTGTCAGTCGGTGAGTCGATTATGGCACCCAGTTTGCAGTCATCTGCGAACTTGGTCAGCCATAGTCCTCCCGTGTTAGCCTGTACCTCAGAGAAATATATACCAAACAAGAGAGGTCCCAGGACTGAGCCTTGTGGGATGCCACTTGTAACTGGTTTAGAGTCTGACATGCACCTGCAATTCTGACCATGTGGGTTCTATCCCTGAGCCAGTTTGCAACCCATCTTGTGACATAGGGGTTGATATTTAAGCTGGTGAACTTATTTATGATGCCCAAGTGGGGTATTGTGTCGATGGCTTTTGCGAGGTCCAGGTAGGCTGTGTGGACTACCTTCCCTTCATCTATGGCCTTGGTGACTGTGTCAAAGAAGTTGACCAGGTTCAAGAGGCAAGATCTGCCCTTAACAAAACTGAATTGGGTAGGATACAGTGTTTGGAGGTTCCCAATGTCTTTGTTTATGAGTTGCATGATAATGCGCTCCATAGCTTTGCAGACCAGGCTAGTCAGGCTTATAGGGCGATAGTTTCCGGGGTCCGTTGTGGCACCACCTTTGTGGAGTGGGACCACTGTTGCTGTATGCCATTCCTTGGGTACATATCCTGTAGTAAGGCTGAGACTGAACAGTGACTTTATGTGAGGGTTCAGTTCTTCTTGGAGCTTGTGTAAGATGCAGCCCAGGACACCGTCCGGTCCCATTGATGCTGTGTTTTTTGCTTTGGAGAGGGAATCTCTCACATGTGCATCTGTGATGTCAGGGAGGCTACACTCTGTTGGGATAGACATTTGCTCTTTTGGGGGGGAAGGGGGGGAGAAGTTTGCACTGAACCTGTCTGCCAGGATGTTGCCAATGTCTGTGGGTTCAGTGTATTTTTTGTCATTTTGCACTAACTCAGAGCATATCTGGGAGTTACCACCCAGGTTTCTGACATAACTAAAGAAGGCCTTGTGATTATCTTTAGCGTCTTGTGCAATTTTTCTTTTGAAGCTGGCCTTAGATGATTTTATGAGGGATCGTAGTTTCTTGCTAGTACTGATCAGAGATGCCTTCCCTTTTTGGGATTTTGCTCTATCATGTAGTAGCTTCCTCCTTCTGTTGTATAGATTATTTATGGCTGGGATCCACCAGACAGGTCTCCTGCCTTTGGAGGAGTGAGTCTTGGTTTTATTTGGGATAGCACGATCCATGCATTCCTGTAGGTGTCCATAGAATGTGTTTGTAAAGGATTCTGCGGTTTGGGCCATATTTTCCACTGGCCCGGGGGCTTTGAAGGATTTCTGATACTCTGATCAGTATTAGCAAGAAACTTTGATCCCTCATAAAATCATCAAAGGCCAGCTTTGAAAGAAAAATTGCCCTAGACACTAAAGATAATCACAAGGCCTTCTTTAGTTATGTCAGGAACATGGGCGGAAACTTCCAGATATGCTCTGAACTGTTGCATAACGGTACAAAATATACCGAACCTACAGACATAGCCAACATCCTGGCAGACAGATTCAGCGCAAACTTCTCCCCCCCCCCCCAAAGGAGCAAATGCCTATCCCAACTGAATGTAACCTCCCTGACATCACAGATGCACAGGTGAAAGCTGCCCTCTCCAAAGCAAAAAACACAGCATCTTTGGGACCGGACGGTGTACCAGGCTGTGTCTTACACGAGCTCCAAGAAGAACTGAACCCTCACATTAAGTCAGTGTTCAAACTTAGCCTTACTACAGGATATGTACCCAAAGAATGGTGTACAGCTACAGTGGTCCCACTCCACAAAGGTGGTGCCACAACGGACCCTGGAAACTATCGCCTGACTAGTCTGGTCTGTAAAGCTATGGAGCGTATTATCATGGAACTCATAAACAAAGACATTGGGAGCCTCCAGACACTGGACCCTACCCAATTCGGCTTTGTTAAGGGCAGATCTTGCCTCTTAAACCTAATTGATTTCTTTTAAACAGTTACCAAAGCCATAGATGAGGGTAAGGTAGTCCACACAGCCTACCTGGACCTCGCAAGAGCCTTCGACACAATACCTCACTCGGGAATCATAAATAAGCTTACCAGCTTAAATATCAACCCCTATATCACAAGATGGGTTGCAAACTGGCTCAGAGATAGAACCCACATGGTCAGAATCGCAGGTACCATGTCCGAATCCAAACCAGTTACAAGTGGCAACCCACAGGGCTCAGTCCTGGGACCTCTCTTGTTCAGTATATACTTCTCTGAGGTTCAGGCTAACACGGGGGGATTATGGATGACAAAGTTCGCAGATGACTGCAAACTGGGGGTCATAATCGAATCTCCAGCTGACACAAGCATCCTCCAAAAGGGTCTCACAGAGACGGATGCTTGGTGCCTGAGTCACGGCCTCAAGCTAAATGCTAAAAAGTGCATAGTCATCCCCTTTGGGAAAAACAAGGTGCCCACAAATTACCACATAGGTGGTAATCCATTAAGTACGGAAGAAGTAATTAGAGATTTGGGGACCAACGTAGATAGTAATCTCTCCTTTGATAACCACGTTGCCAAAGTGGCTAGAAAGACCTTTTATATAGCCCACCTTATCACGAAAGGGTTCGCATCTAGATCAAGAGAGGTCATTGTGCCCCTCTACTCATCACTCATCAGGCCCATAATTGAATACAATGCCCCTTTTGGGATGTACCTTACCCAACACCTGCAGCAACTGGAGAGACCCCAAAAGTACCTCACCAAGAGGATCATGGGCTACAAACAGATGTGCTATGCAGCTCAACTAAAGAAACTCCATCTCTACTCAGTTGCTTACCGCCTACTCAGAGGCGATCTATGCCTGACGTACAAAGCCATGTCAATCCCAGAATTAATGGACATGCTCCACCTCAAAAAATCCAAGTCCCTTAGAGCTACATGCTCCAGGGACCTAAACCTCAGCACAGAAATAAATAGGGCATGCTGAAGGGACAGATTCATTTCCCAGAGGCTCCCCTCACTCTGGAATAGAATCCCAATTCATGTTAGTCATAGCCCCTCGCTGACCCTCTTCAAGCGAAATCTAGATGCGTGGATGGGAAATCGCAAATTCACCCCGGGATCTCTTCTGTGTCCCTGCTAGACAGAGGCACAGTAAACTAATCTTAAAAGGGTACCTTCTGTGACCTACTTTACAGAGGCACAGTAGGCTAATCTAATAGGGAGGCAGAAGCCAATATACTCTGGCTAGGCTTAGAAATGCCCTAGGGCAGATAGCCTAGTATCTACCTATGAACCTATAAAAGTGTCCTTGATAGCACCTATATAGTCTATTGAGTGCTTAATATTGTGGAATATTGTGGAACTGCATGCATAAGACGAATGAGTAAATATATTTTGCCTCCATTTAGACTGGTGACATTCTTGAGTGGAACCATTTAGATATGTAGGCTGGTACATTATTGTATGGAATTGGCTGTTTTTAATTTACATATACTTTATAGTTTTACTTTTTCCATAGAAATATATTAAAAGGAGTGTGAGAATGCACTCCAGAGTATACGTTTAGTGCAATGACATCATCGAGCATATGCAAAGGTGTTTACATGATGAGGAGTACATGCTTTTACAACTTAAAAGCTTTGGAGTTGGAATTACAATAAGACAAAAATGAAACATGTTAGCATCTGGATGGGATATGTTCAATGGATGAATATATTGTTGGATTATGATATTGAAAGGAGCTAAGTTTTAATAAGGGATGTAAACCTGTGGAAAAAGTAATTTATGTGTATTCTTAGACTGGAGCTTTATTTGTAATGTTAGTGAAACAAATATGCTGTATACATGTTTGAATTTTAATGAATCTAGCAATGGAAAAGATTTTATTGGAAATAGCATATTAGTAACGCAGACAGTAAGGTATGATCTGACATTAGTAAAGTGTGGGTAATTACAAGTAAATGTATTACCTTTGCTGTGAAAGACGTATGATTTATATATTACATAATATATGAAGCTCTACTAACATAAACAATGTTTTGAAGTGCTTTGGAGCATGTAGTATTTGAGAATGTTGTGAATGTTTGACAAGTGTTTTTAAAAGTCGGTAATGCACAATATACACTAAGGAAGTGATGTTTTAAGAGGAAGGGGTGTGTTTAATGTAACTTGATTGGCTGGGAGATTTTTTAAGTTAATGAGTTGTATAGGGAATGCCTTAAAAACATTTTTATATGTCTTTTATGTTTGTAGGGTTACCATCTGTCCCACTTTGCGAGGGACAGTCTCTCTTTGGGCAGTTGTGTCCTGCAAAAAAATTTTAAAAATGGCAAATGCCCTGAGATTTTAGGACGAAAATATTTCCTGTATTTTATGTAATAGTTGCATAAAACAGTCATTCTTTATCTGAAACACCTAAATGTTATAAGAAACAGAAAGAGCAACTAAAATTCTACAAGAATAACCTTTTATTTAGGCTTAAAAGTGAAATTCTGTCCTTTGTACTTGCTGTGGGTATGTTTTGCCCTGCAAAATCTGACATTTGTACCCAAAATGTCCCACTTTGGGCATTTGAAAAGGTGGCAACCCTATATGTTTGTATATGGTCTGAGGAAGCCACGGACAGTGGTGAAAGCACTTACCAATTATTAAAGCTTCTGGTTTATATTTTATGTGGTCTGTAACTATACTTAGAACAACTGTTGCCGTTTTCTTTTTTGCTGAAAAAAGATTACATGTTTTGGAAGATGATCAAAAAGATAGGTAATTTCTGTCACAATCTGAATTGAGAATATACAGAGAAAGTTACTGAGCAAGATAAAAGTACACAAAATATGAAAATGAGGTTGGGAAGAAAAGCCTAAAATTAAAAATGTAAGTATAGAATTCATAATAGTTAATGCAGTGTAATGTCTGCTCAAATGTTCAGAGTGCTGGGTCTAGAGGAAAGCAGTCTGAAGCAGTCATTGTGTACATTGCTTACTTATTGTGGTTATCATATAAAACAATGCAGTTAGAAGATGCTTACATGTGAATGTTGTTGTTCTTCTTTCGGCTTTTCCCGGTTAGGGGTCACCACAGTGAAACTCCGGTCTGCTAATGATTGGCAGCAGATTTGTATGGTGCCAAGGTGCCAGCCCGATGCCCAACCTTCAACAAAGGCACTCCCATTCATGCATGTCTTTCGAACGCCACTCGACCGCTGGTAGGACATGCAGACTCCACACAGAAGGCACTCTTATATTCATAATTCAGTATAGCAAATGCTCCATTGAGTTTAGCTCATTTGACTTGTCAGAGGCTTGGATTGGTGATTAGAATGTGTTGCATGAATATGCAGTTATAAAGTTTAAAGATTCATTTTCTAGTCTAGATTGTGAACCAAGAGAGTATCATATTCATTCGGCACCTGCAAAGTTACTAACCTGTATAAGGAAAGTTCTTGTAGCTTTATAGGGAATAGTAGTGCAGGTAACTTAAATGGTGAAAATTGGTGCAATCTTGAAACAGTGTGAGTCAACTAAATGGTTAACAATATTGTTATTGTTGTAAATACATATAAAATTCATATCTGTATAGATCCAGAAGAGTTTAATACAGCTATAAAAAGGAATTGTTGTCCATTTTGTGCAGTTGAAGAAATGGTGTTTGACATGCCAGAAGCAAAGTATTGTTTCTGTCTTTGATGACAAATAAGGCTAAATGAGAAACATTCTAAGCAGTGTAATTTCAATTTGCCTATGTAACATGATACATTTTTGAAACTTCCATTTAATATTTAATTAGTACCTGAAGTGCTTTATAGACTAGCTGCTTAGAGTTTACAGGTTTGATGGTGTTGTTAATATAACTAATGACATAAAGTCTATGACAGCAGATACAGGACAGCAACCAGATTGGTTCACTTAAACATACTTTATTTGATAAGATATCTTGAAAAAGTCTCTGAATTAACAGAGACGAAAGCGCTTGATGAACTGTCGCTATTCGACTCATTTTATTATTTTTCTCAAATAAAGTGTGTTTTCCTGTACCTGCTGCTGTGGACTTTATGTTGGAGTTTCTACTTCTGGATTGTTGATAACTAATGACATATCAGTATAGGGTCAAACCAGAAGACAGCATGATGGGAAACTAAGTTATTGAAGAGACTGAGATACAACAGCTTAAAGCTGTATTAAGGTAAATATAAGATAGGAGTTACAGAAGTGATATATATGTGGGTTGTGTCTTTATGTCTGATGCTTTAAACCAGACACTGTGAATGTAAGAACTAAAGTGGAAATAAATACCTCCCTCTCAGGGCAAGCAAGCCATCATAGGTTATCTTGGACTAATGTAGTTTCTCCTCAGTCTTTTTTCTTTTCTTCTCCTCTTCACAGCTGACCACCAGCTACCACCAGCTTTTTCCATCATTCACCAGGTCTGCTGGAGCAACTTTAGCTTCCCCAGTGCTCAACCTGACCCATGCTGGAGGTCATTGAGGAAATTGAGTATGCTGGTGTAATATCATACTGCCAGTGGGAAGTGTGCCCTAACCTCTTCCCAATATGTGACAGCCTTGTGAGTTCTGCAGCCACTACCTTTGGGATATGTATGCATGCTTTCACATTTGCAAAGCCTGCTAGTGTACATCTTGCAGCATGGAGCTCGCCAGACTCTTAATGCTTCTATTGCATTCAGCCTAGGCAGCCGCCTGCACCCTAAGATGGGTGAGCCAGCATAGGCCACTCACTTCGTTCCTCCCCATCAGATCCGCCCCAGTATCTGTGCCACTAATCAACCTTGGGTGGTCTGGGGAGCAGTAAGATCTTTATTCCTCTGTACCACAGGGCTGGATTATCTTTCAAAGTTTATTCATAACTTGGGACTTCCTGTGATGGTGCAAGTGTGAGCAGGTGCTTCCTGTGATGGTGCAAGTGTGAGCAGGTGCAAGTGTGAGCAGGTGCTGATGCTGCAAGTGTGAGCAGGTGCTTCCTGTGATGGTGCAAGTGTGAGCAGGTGCTTCCTGTGATGGTGCAAGTGTGAGCAGGTGCTGATGCTGCAAGTGTGAGCAGGTGCTTCCTGTGATGTTGCAAGTGTGAGCAGGTGATTCTCAGATTCCCCTCTTTGAAATTGGATGAAACAAATATTTTTTGTCTTCATTTTTTGGAAGGGATTTCCACTGCCTGATGAAGTTTGAGGATATAAGTATTAGTGTCCATAAAGAAACTAAGTATTTCATCTAAAAATAAATCTGAAGAACATGAAGAGGCTATTGTAGCAGCTGAAGTCACTCCTGTAAACATAACTGTAAACAGGTCAGATGCTATTGAAACTGTTCCATGTAAGTAGTTGCTGCTGGAGCTGAAGGGCACAAAACAGAGACTGGACAGTTCAATAATTTTGTTAAATAAATGAAGTATTGAAAGGGAGGAGGCCAGATACTTAAATGCTGCATTAATTGAACAACTGTAGCTCTGGTGTGAGAAGCTTAAAGATCAAAATATAAGTCTGCAGTCAGAAGCTGAAATGATGAAAAACAAATGTGGATCAAAAAGGAAAAGCTCAGTGGAAGAATATCCAGTTTATTGGAATTTCCAAGAAAATGAAAAGGGATGACTGCATGACTTATGTGCCGAGTAAGTTTGCTGAGTGGACTTAGCTACATTCAACTCATATTAAATTAAAATAGAAAGGGCATAGCATGTTCATATCTGGAAGGACTGTTGAGGATGGAAGACACAGACATATCTTCATGAAATAATGTGGTTCTGAGTTTAGATGTTTTCTATTGTGCTGTACAAATTGAGAGAAGAAATTTTGTTCAAGTCCCTGGAACAGTTGGGACATGACTAAAATATCCCCTTTGGGAAAAACCCGGTTCCCATGAATTACCACATTGATGGTAGTCCAGTGAACACAGAAGACGTTATAAGAGATCTGGGAACACAGGTTGACAGCAACCTCTCTTTTGATCACCACATTGCCACTGTGGTCAGAAAGTCCTTCTATGTGGCACATCTCATTACTAAGGATTTTGCATCCAGGAAGAAAGAGGTCATTGTCTCCCTTTACTCTTCCCTCATTAGGCCAGTCATCGAGTACAATGCCCCATTTGGAATGTACCTCACTAGACACCTGCAACAACTGGAGAGGCCACAAAAGTACCTCACAAAGAGGATCCTAGGCATTAAGCACTTGTCCTATATGGACAGACTCAAAAATACTCCAACTATTCTCTGTCTCATATCTCCTACTTAGAGGCGATCTCTGATTGACTTACAAAGTCATGTCTGACCCAGCTCTGTTAGAAATGCTACATCTAAAGAAATCCCAATCCCTCTGCACCACATGCTCCAGAGACTTCAACCTTATTACCACAACTAACAGAACATGCTAGAGGGATAGGCTTACAACCCAGAAACTGCCTATGCTATGGAACAAACTTCCCATACATGTCAAGCAGAGCACCTCGCTGACCCTCTTCAAGAGAAATCTTGACGAGTGGATGGGAAACAGAAAATTCACCCCGGAGATAACACTAGTGGCTCTACTCGACAGAGGCACTGGGAACTAAGGTCAGGTGGCACTATGCCAGGGTAATCCTATGGCTAGGCTTGTAAAGGCCCCAGGGTCATTAGCCTAGTACACACCTATGAACCTATAAATGATTAGCTGGGACTTAGCACTGTTGTTTTCAGCTGGGAGAGTTATTTTGCTGCTTCTTGTGAGCGGAGGAGCGCTTTGTCAGTGGTTGTCCATTACCAGCAATATTGAAATGATCATCCACAATTCTGGTAAACTTCTTTGTGTGCATTTAATGAAAACAGTTGCATGGGTCAGTACTTTGAATTGAGCTGCACAGACTGAGAAGAGAAACTGCACCCACACCCTTGGAACATCTGGGACCCAAGTTAAAGATGCAAGTCTTTGTCTAAGACCTATCTAGCTAGTGGTGTATGAGCCAAATGTCCTACACAGCTAAGATCAGCTGTTGAGTACTAATCCTGATAAGTCTCCAAATTAATTTAGGTACTGTACTTTTACTGCATACTCCGGAAGATAATGAAACCATAACCCAATGAGTATTCATGTCAGTAAGGTACAGTCTGCTTTCCTTT
Organism: Protopterus annectens; assembly: GCF_019279795.1. NCBI lineage: Eukaryota > Metazoa > Chordata > Ceratodontiformes > Protopteridae > Protopterus > Protopterus annectens. The sequence continues at coordinate 1,210,579,281 of NC_056733.1, read as the reverse complement.
TCTCACTTTATCCTGTGGCAGCTTAAGTCTGAAGTTGTTTCTGCTGTCTTTTCAGTTTTGAAAGTTTAATTTTATAGCCATTAGGTAAAGCTATAAAACTCTGTTATCTGTAGTGCTGTTGTTTCTGTTGTTTTGACTGCTGCTATGCTAGGAATGAATCAAGTGACGCTGTTGCACTGTATTTAAGTCCAAGTCATGAATATCAGTTTTAATAGTGGTTATTACTGATCTTTAGCACTTTCTATTGATTTGATTCACTTCTTTTGACCTAAAGCTAATAAACTCCTTTTGGGTTGCATGTCTCATAGATATTGTACTGCAAATAATAAATGTAGCTTCTCCTATAGTTTAAGAATTTTCTAATACTATTCTGCTGCTAATAGTATAATACAGAGATTAAATTTAGCTTTTCTTATAGTTTTAGAAATTCAAATTCTTATACCATAGCAGGTATGACTGTCATATTATAACAGATACATTTTATCAGTTTCTGTTAATAATAGAGCTTATAACCATTGTACCCTGGACATTAGTTCGAGTGTTAGAATTTAGCATTTTTCCCATTATACAGCAGAGCCATACCTTAGGAATTTCTTTCAGAGTTTATTTATTACATGACATTTGATGTAGTGTTACAGCTTCATAGGTTCATAGATTAGTACTAGGCTAACTGCCCTTGCGAGCCATTTTTTTAAGCCTAGCCAATTATCCCTTGTGAGACTCAAACCCTGCACCTTGTGTTTGTAAGGCAAACACCTTAACCATTAGGCCACCCTCCCAGCTTGGCACGCTTCTTGTTATTCCTAATTCATACCCTTCATATTTCTATTATATCTGACTTGTAAAATTTAATCTGGCTGTTTCCTACAGTTTGCATCAATCCACACCAGTCCCAAATACTACTTTGTTTTTTTCTCACACTTACTGGCCAGCAGGGGACCAGTCTGCTCTTACCTCTCCTGTAGTCATCCTACTTTCAGTTGACAACTTGAGGCAATGTTAACAGCTGTGTCATGCTAGCAACATAGTACCAGAGACACAAACAAATTGTTCAACAACCAAACAACCAAGTATATACCATGAAGTGCAGATAAACAAAAGCGATGCAGGTCAGGCATTAAACAGTAGCTTTATTAAACGTTTGAGCACTTTCGCAATATCAAACACACTGCTTCATCAGATGATAAAACAAGTAAAACACTGTGTTTAAATACACCCTATACTTAAACTAACCAATCAAAAATACCTGCAGTTAAAGCATTCACACTCTTAAAGTACTAGTTCCACTGAAATTGCTATGCTATATTCTATACAAAGAGCAACTAACCTATAGCTAAAACATTAACATTATCAAGGTGTGATTAAACAAAAGCCAGAATTAACAAAAACTAATATTAAAAATACATCAAGACATGCATAACCTTGAGGCAAAGTCAACAACTGTCTCATGCTTACTAATATCCCACTATTGTTATCCACAAATGACATATTCTGTGAGAGATGCAAACATGTATTCCACCAGGAGGCTAATCTCTCACCAAAGTCTTCTCTAAGTAGCACACTCACACTACACAGTACACCATCTTCCCATTAATGTTTGCTGGGGCAGTTAGGAAATATTCAAGGCAATGCAGTGAGAAAGATCAACATCCAGGAAATACTATAAGACATACACCCACACCAATGACTCCTACATAAGGTCTACAGTGTCCCCACCAGCACGTGATAAAGTTTTGGTCATAAACAACTTCAGTTAGAAATACAGACTCAGCTCTCATCAGGCTGGAGAAGAATAGGATGACAGTAAGCTGTCTTTCCAGAGCTACCATCTATGATATAACAAGGACCTTTACATCCTTCCATTAAAGTGAATATGATCATTACTTGGTGGTAACCCATGTGGGGTGAATGCTCATAGGTGCTGTACCCAGAAAGGCATATGCAGAAAGACATGATGGAGACTAGTATACATGTGTCTGCAACCAAGAATATACTTGTCCTGAGTAGCATCCAACCATCACTAACAATGGCATATTAACTAACTTGGCAGCTGTTGACATTCTAGGGGAATTCAACATGTCAGCATGGAAAGAGATGGTTGAAAACCCTTCTTGCTTTGTCAGGAATGGTTTGCAACTTTCTTAGCATGGTTTTTGCATGCTAGAGCTTTTGTTGATCTCATAGTGCCTTTTCAGGCAGAGTCTGTCTTCTAAACATTCCAGTATAGTAAATTCTGATCCAGATTGTACTACAGTGCCTATACTCATTGCTAGGAGTCCAAACAAAATATAACACGAGTATATGACCTTCCCCACACTCAAGCACATCTATATCTATATGATTATGGATACCTGTTTCTTAATGTGCTGTCAGAACTCCCTTGGTATGTGGGTTCAGCACCTGTCATGCTTTCAGTCCTACTAATTACCGTGGGAGACTTTCTGTATTTATCAGGGACCCCATTATCTTATGCATTATGATTCCTACGTAGAACTTGTACAGTTCCAGTTTACACTAAATAAATCTGACCACATCATTGAGAGCTACAGCTCACCTTCTGTATCTGATACTGAGCACAATAATTATCTTAGTTTAAATAAAATCACTGTCAAGCCTAATGCTATTGTCATTGGTGACTTTAATTACTCTACCATAAACTGGAAAACCTATACCACCAATACAATATTAACTATGCGCAAAGCTTCCCAGACTTTAACACCAACTCTTGACCAAAGTGCCAATCATCCACTACAAGCTTCAATATCCTCAACATTGTCTTCAATAACATGACTCCTTTGGTACCCCATCCTGTGTCATCCCAGCCTTCATTATATCTGACCAGAAATATATTGCCTTCTCGTTTAAAGCTGGTGGTACCAGTATGTCATATACAATTTCTTTAATGATTTCTTTGAAGCAAACCCATTACAACTCATAGATGTTTGTGTCTTTTGCCTTTTCCCAGTTAGGGGTCGTCACAGCAGAACTCCGGTCCGCTAAGGATTGGCAGTAGATTTTTTACGTGCCGAGTTTGCCAGCCCTGACGCACAACCTTCAACGAAGGGATGCCCATTCATGCATGTCTCCACACAGAAGATGCTCTAGCTGAGAATAGAATGGGACAATGTCTTGCTGGGAGGCGACAACGCTACCACAGCACCACCACTGCAGCATTACAACTCATAGATGACCTAAGTAAATTCCAAAGTAACCTTCCATTTACCGACCTCATCATCACAGCTGCTTCTTACATGTCCAGTTTCCACTCATGTCAATGTTGCTCCAAATATAATGGGATTTTTAAGAACCAAACCTTATGGTGGAATACAGTCCTTAAATTCCTCTCTTTTCAATAGATAGGTGGGAAAGTGCCAGTGTCTCATTTTTATTTCATTACCCTGTGCTTTCATTTTATTAGGGCAGCAGTGGTAGTGCTGCGGTTAGAGTTGTCACCTCACAGCAAGAAGTTCTCCAGTTCAGTTCTTGTCTGGGGTGCCTTCTATGTGAAGTCTGCATGTCCTCCCTGCATTCATGTGGCTTTTCATTGGGTGCTCTGGTTTCCTCCCACATTTCAAAGATATGTAGTAGGTGGATTAGACATTGTAAATTGGCCATAGGTGTGAGTGTGTGTGCAAGTGGTACAGATGAACTACCACGGCAGAGCTAGCTGCCTGGTGGTGTAAACCTTGGCTCCAGATAATTGTCAGTGTTGAAGTGTCACCCCGACCCCATATGCATTCCAACAAATCCCGCTAAAACAACTAGAAAAGTAATAGTAGTGCTTTCGTTTTATTTAATAATAAAACTTCTTCAGATGAAGTGAACCAAACCACACTGTTTGAATACTAAAAAATCATGTGACAAACATAAATCATGTGACCAGCTTTAAAATCATGTGACAGCCGACAGGACGTATAAAAGAATCACTGCTGCATTGGGAATTTGCATATGAAATTATTAAAGTTATTTGATCAGCATGGATGCAAATACATGCAGGTACTTATAAATTTTAACAATAAGTTAACAGTGGAACTAGTGGGGGACATTAATGTACTGAAGAAGTTAATCATCATTTGACTTTTGAACAGTATAAATTTGATTATGCCAGGATCTTTAAAAGTACTGACGAGGAACTGCAAAAAATGAAAAATAGAAAAAAAAAATGGAAAGAGCCTATTTCAATCATACAGCATATCCTGAGATCCCAGTTTCTCAGGCTTAGGGTTGACGATTTGGGACCCATCAAAACACCACTACTGACTTTCCTCCACTTACATCCATGGAGGGTACTTGACCTATGAACAATCAACCTAGTGATGATATTAATACTGAGAACTCCCTTTGGACCCCCTTTACCTCGCTGTTCAGAATGAATACAGGCAAGGCAGCACAGCAATTACTAGAATCAGCATTTCCAGATGAAACCACCCCAAAGGATGGCCTTGCGTATGTGTTTTTATTAGCTTTTCTCCTGGTTTGGTTTGATGTTAAAAGAAGTGTAAAGTTGAGTGTGAACTAAGGTAGAAATGTACCCCAAATGTTATTGTGAATCTTTTTCACTATGTTAGGAAGTTAAAAAGTAACATGCAATTATACTTTAAGGTTGTCTACAATAATACTTTTCATTCATACCACAAATAACTGATATTCTAGGAATTATCATGAAATACTATTTCATGTGTCATAGCTATAGCTTCGCTGGTAATCTCCATAATCATTTTAATCTTGACCTCTCCACCAGATACATATCTAATGATGTGATCCTTCTACATAAGTACAACCCTACCTCCGATCCAGGCAATTCCAGACTTATCATTCTCAGCAGCCTTATATGTAAAGCTGTGGACAGCATTATATCAGAACTTATTAAAACAAATATAGAAAACCTTTTTGCACTTGACCCTAACAGCTATGTATTGTCAAGGACAGATCCTCTCAATTTAACCCTGTGGATTTATTTGACAAGTGCACTGAAGCAGTGTCAATGGTAGGTTTGTTAAACTTAATGTAAGCCCCTACATTGCCCACTGGATAGCTAACTGTTTTGAAAGATCCCATGTAGTGAAAGCTCTTGTAGCTTCTTCTGAATGTAAAAATGTTAATAATGATGTCCCATGAATCAGAGTATTAGGCACCCCATTCTTTTCAACATGCATTTCTTGTATATCTAATGTAAAATGCCAGCCTTGTGGTTCTATACGTTTTCTGATAACTGCAAAAAAAGCACAAGTGTATGAACATCTCTCGATAGATAGCTACTTCACCAACGGATTAACTATGCCATATCTTTGTGTATTAACAACAGTATTAAGCTAAATACTAAGAAATTTTGTGTGGCTTTGTTTGATAAACAGTTATTTCCCACCTCTTTTCATATAAATTTCAAACCTATGCAAATCTGTCCATTCATCAAGGACTTGGACCCTTATGTTGATAACTCACTGTCCTTTGAAAATCATATCATCACAATAGCTTGGAAATCCTTCTATTTAGCCCAACTAAAGCTATTTCCTCCAGAGCTAAAGAAATCTTAGTTCCCTGTAGTCATCTCTCATGAGGACCATCACTGGACATAATGATTCCCACAGCATGTACATTTTCAAGGACATTGTCCACTTTGCTCAGAGATTCTTAACTACAAAGATCACAGGTCTCAATTTTTTTAGTTATTCAGATAAATGGCCAGCCCTCTCCCTGTACAAAAGTCTCTTTATGGACTCTTTCATAGTGACCTTGGCCTTGATTTTGAGCTTTGAAAGAACCTGCCCTATTCAGTCTGTGGCACCTCTGTAGAATCAGTGACTTGTCAGCACCCATACCAGGGATCTCAGCTTACATCAACAAATGAACAAGATTCAGTGGTGGAGTAGATTCCAAACTTAAAATATTCCATACCTGTGGAACACTCTCTTCCTACATGTTAAATATAACAGTACTCATGCCACTTTTAAAATTAATCTCAAGTAGATGAGTATTCATAAATTCACCCTTAGGTTATTTATATAGTCTGTATAAACAAATTAGCTTATTTGGGTAGGATCTTATGACTTTAGTGATTGGTTGCCTGCTATAACCCTATGAACATATGAACATATTTGAATAATTTAAGATGAAATATTGGTTGCTGATATTATTATGGCATCTCAGTATGTTTATACAACTAGGAAGAAAGAGAGTTTTTCAAGAATGACTGCAGTTTGCAAATGTATAAAAAAAGTAAAATCTGGTCCGACGGAATGTCACATGAAGGAGTTGAAATGTAGTTTGCTACCTACGTTTTTTTTAGAGTGTATTTTCCTAGTGGGTTTAAAACCTTTGATGATTCACAAATGGCACCCAAGGTTATTAAAAAGTATGAATCTGCAAACCAGGATGGACAGGATTTGGATGTGGATACTGCAGAAAAGGACAAGGCCTCACCTGTGGAGTCAAACAGCACAGAAGGTCAAGTGATGAGTTGGGTGCAGATCCTGCAAAAATTGGTATACCAGGAGCTACTTCAGATATTCAGGTGGAAGCCGGCATAGAAAAAGAAGCTGCCACAAGTACTTGGACACCTCATGGAGTGATTGTTGGGGATGTTACCCTGAGATAATATTTTTATGTAAGAGTTTCTTATTGGTAAATGAGGGTGCTGGAGAAGAAATGTAAGAGTGTTTGGAGATGGGGGAGTGTTATTTGCTCCATTTATTGCATAACAGATTTTCTCTGGGGAACTATTTTGGAGACAAGATGAGTTAAATGATTCAATGAGCTAGTCCTTACACATTACAACTGGAAGATGAAGTAACAATGAGTGTACTGCTGGCAAAAAAGAACAAGAAATTTGGTATTAACATGGTGGTCAAGACCAAAGAGGTTTCTTTTCAAGACATATACCTCAACTTTATGGGTGGACACATACAAACTTTTAAATCAACCAATGAGTGCCAGTACTTTCTTGGGGATTGCTTTATTCTTTTTATTATTGTTATTATCACAGTGTTTTGTACTACTGCGCTATGATGTAGTGTAAGTATATAAATTACTTTGGTCAATAGTTTAATATGGTGCACTACAGTTATATCATGAACATAATTAATCGGGTGCAACCAAGGAGGGATGCAGGACAAATCCAGCATTTATACACCTTCTATAATGCTTTTTTTAATTACATAAACAGGGTAGGCATGGGGTTGTTTTGCAATACTGAGTACAGTTGTCAGAAAGATACATTGTTTTTCTTTAATATTGTTTTGTTTCATATGTTGGTCTTTTTTGGAGAACATAGAACATATTATTAGCTTCTTTGGATGCAATGTATTAGGGAGTCAATATGTATAAGATGGGGTGGGTATTATTCCTTGGAATGTGAATGGCCAGTATATAAAACTAAATTTACAGCAAGTAATGGGTTACTTGCAAAGTCAAAAGGAACTGGCAGTATTTTTGCAGGAAATACACTTGGAGACGCAATAGACAAAATTATGACATGCTCGACAAGCCACGATGCTTCACTAGGGACAGCTTACACCTGTCACCCCTGGGCTTTCGGATATTGGCAAAGGCTCTTGCTTCCCCCATAGTGCCTTTTTTAGGCAAGGCTCAAAAGACAAACCCACCTCCATAGGTATCACAAGGGATAAGAAACTACGAGTAATGCTACTCAATGCCAGAAGTCTAAACCTCAAGATGCACACACTCAAAACTCTCCTTAGCATGGAGAACATCGATATCTGTGCAGTAACAGAAACCTGGTTCAAGGCTTCCGAGAGCACCCCAGCACTACCAGGTTATACCTCATACCATGCTTTTTGGCCCCAAAACTTGGACCGAACCACAAAAGGAGGGGGAGTATCAATATTCGTCAAAGATACCCACACCTCCAGGTTGGTGGCACAGCACGAAGCATCAGAGACTATCCATGTGCAACTAACAGTGGGTAAAACTGCCTTCCAGTTTATAGCCTACTACAGACCACCCTCCCAAACCCAGGAACCCTACTCGGCCTTCCTTAGAACACTGGAAAATATGAAGGTCTCTCCAGACATCATTATATTGGGCAACTTCAACTACCCAAACATAGACTGGGAGCATTACTCTAGCTCCAACACCCTAGCCCAAAGGTTCCTAGAATTTATAAACTCAAATGCTATGGAACAACTTGTTACCACTCCCACAAGAGGGGAAAACATACTGGACCTGATCATCACCAACACGGGGACTCTATGCTCCAGACCAGAAGTGTATCCCTCACTGGTAAGATCAGACCATAAACTAATCTCACTGGATATTTACATCCTGACCCCACCCCCTGCCCAGAAAACCACAGTGAAAAACTTCTCTAAAGCAAATTTCACACTCCTCAAAACCGAGATGGAATCCTTCAAAGCCCCTGAGCCTGTGGAAAATACGGCCCAGACTGCAGAATCCTTTATAAATGCATTCTATGAACACCTTCAGGAATGCATGGATCATGCAATCCCAAATAAAACCAAGACCCAATCCTCCAAAGGCAGACATCCTGTCTGGTGGACCCCAGCCATAAACAAACTATACAATAGAAGGAGGAAGCTACTACATGATAGAGCAAAATCCCAAAAAGGGAAGGCATCTCTGATCAGTATTAGCAAAAAACTACGGGCACTCATAAAATCGTCTAAGGCCAGCTTCAAGAGAAAAATTGCACAGGACACTAAGGATAATCACAAGGCTTTCTTTAGTTATGTTAGGAACCTGGGTGGGAATTCCCAGATATGCTCAGAATTAGTCCAAAATGACAAAAAATACATCGAACCCACAGACATTGCCAACATACTAGCTGAGAGGTTCAGCACAAACTTCTCCCCCCTCCCCACCAAAAGGGCAAATATCTATCCCAGCAGAGTGTTGCCCCCTTGACATCTCAGATGCTCAGGTAAGAGCCGCCCTCTCCAAAGCAAAAAACACAACATCAATGGGACCAGACGGTGTTCCGGGCTGTGTCCTACATGAACTCCAAGAAGAGCTAAACCCAAACATAAAACTACTGTTCAATCTCAGCCTTACTACAGGATATGTACCCAAAGAGTGGAGTACAGCAACAGTGGTCCCTCTCCACAAAGGTGGTGCCTCAACGGATCCTGGAAACTATCGCCCCATAAGCCTGACTAGCTTGGTCTGCAAAGCTATGGAAAGGATCATCATGGACCTCATAAATAAAGATATTGGGGACCTACAGACACTGGATCCTACCCAGTTAGGCTTTGTTAAGGGCAGATCCTGCCTCTTAAACCTGGTCAATTTCTTTGAAACAGTCACCAAGGCCATTGATGAGGGGAAGGTGGTCCACACAGCCTACCTGGACCTCGCAAAAGCCTTCGATACAATACCCCACTCGGGCATTATAGATAAGCTCACCAGCTTAAATATAAACCCCTATGTCACTAGATGGGTTGCAAACTGGCTCAAGGACAGAACCCACATGGTTAGAATTGCTGGAGCCATGTCAGACTCCAAACCAGTTACAAGTGGCATCCCACAAGGCTCAGTCCTGGGACCTCTCGTGTTCGGTATATATTTCTTGGAGGTACAGGCCAACACGGAAGGACTGTGGCTGACCAAGTTCGCAGATGACTGCAAACTGGGTGCCATAATCGACTCTCCAGCTGACACAAGCATCCTCCAAAAGGGCCTCATAGGAACAGACAACTGGTGCCAGAGCCATGGCCTCAAGCTAAATGCCAAAAAGTGTATAGTCATCCCCTTTGGCAAAAACAAAGTGCCCACAAATTACCACATAGGTGGCAATCCATTAAGTACAGAAAAAGTAATTAGGGACCTGGGGACCCAAGATGATAGCAATCTCTCATCTGACAACCACATGGCCAAATCAGTTAGAAAAACATTTTATATAGCCCACCTAATCATGAAGGGATTCACATCTAGATCAGGGGAGGTCATCGTGCCTCTTTACTCATCCCTCATCAGGCCCATAATTGAGTACAATGCCCCTTTTAGGATGTACCTTACCAGACACACTCTGGCTAGGCTTACAAATGCCCTAGGGCAGATAGCCTAGTATGAACCTATGAACCTATGTGTTAATGAAAGGTTATTGGTTAAATGTGTTGTTTTCTCATGTCAAGGGGAATGTAACAGAGGGTGGCTAATAACTGTCCTTTTGAGATTAAGGATACTATAGTTCATGAACAAGGTAGTTATGCTAGAATGAAGGGTTACTTGTGGGTGAAAAGCATGATTTAATTTAGTATTTCTATGCCACTGGGGCACATAAATGAAATTTTAGCGACAGCATGAGTCCCTGCCTGTGGTGAGTTTGGAAGTGATGAAGGAAGGGACCTGAACTGTTAAACTGTCTAGACTGTGCAGGAATGTTGGGTTGTATAGTAAGTAATGGGTTTGTAAGATATCGCTTGCTGTGGGCAGTGTGATGACCCACCACTGGACCAGTAAGCAAAGGGCCTCAATCCTCACCACTGGCAACAGTGGGGAACGTACACTGAGAGTATGACAAGGTATGCACAAAGTATTACCAGATGCAGCTCTCTGCATCAAGTTCAATTTCCCTTAAGAGCACACAGAGACCACAGTCAAGTCTGTGGCTAGCTTCTCCCTCTTTCTCCATATCCCAAATAAGGCTCCCCACTGGCACAGCTATAGAGCTGAGATCTCAGTTGGATTGCCAAGCCAAGACCTCCAGCACCCTCTCTGTCGAACAGTGCTTCGTGTCCCTGCCCAAGTAGCTGACACACACACTCTTTGAAGTTTGATTTATACCCACACACACACACACACACACACACACACACACACACACACACACACACACACACACACCTGGGAAAGGGTGGCACAGGTTTACTAGCTATGCCCCCTTCTGCCTAGACTATAAGGTAGTTATTACTGCCACCAGCCAACTCTTTATCAGCTACTTTAAGACCATTAACAAAGGGTGTCCAGTCTTACTGTGTAATGTTACTGTTAATAGAAATGGTAGTTTGACTAAGAGTAAGGCTATTAGGAGCAGCCCACAGTGTCACCAAGTAAATATGCAAGTACTCAGAACTTAAATATGTCTCACAAAATCAGCCACAATGAAAGATTTAAATATATTTAATAATAAATAATAAAAGAACAAGAAAATACTCAGTATATATTTACAGTGATATCAGAGTTCAAAATCACAGGAAATATTTAAAACAACATTGCAGGACAGTCTCAAATAAATAAAGAAAAATATCTAAGCTAAGCTTTGCTATATTCCTGACTATATCTATGAGAATTACTATAACCTAGTAGACATACTTAATTAGAGCAGCACGGCAGATGTGGTGAGTGGATCTTGATGTTGTCAGGTCAAAGGCAGAATACAGAATGCAGTCTCTTCTCAGAGACTTCTTAAATTAATATCTCAAATACTACTGCTGGAATAGCTTGCAGAATGGCATAATTTCTTGTCATTTGACTCTATCCCAGGTAAACCCCCACTGCTGAAAGCTAGCAGTATTTAGCATCTACCTGTGAAAATACATACACAAGGGCTTTTTCTCAGATCTTTGCAGATCTTGGAAGTCATAAAACAATAAAACACTTCCAAGACAATACAGAAAACTTCTCAGCACAGGCATTGTGTCTGTTGCTGCACTGAAACTGAAAGATAATCCTGGGATTCATGAAGCTCTGCACAAGGACGGTGTTAGTCTTGCGCCAAGCATGCGGTGTAGAGATGGCGCAGCAGCACCATATGCATATTAATGAAGGCATGCTGCCACACCGTCCACATGCACAGGAAATGTGCGCGAGTGCAGGGGGCGTATTTAATAGCTGCATGGAGGCGTGAACATGTCGGCTACAGTCGTGCAACCTAAAATGCTGACTAGTACAGCCTGCCTTTAATAGTAATTACTCCTGTCAGTGCCCATGGATACTCAAATGTATGCAAAGCATACAAGAGAGTTCCATGAACACCAAAATAAAATCACAGTAGTAAACACACAAGCACATAGCTGAATGTTGAGCCCCCGTCCCTCAAACAATGACATTTAAAACCCCGTGTCCGTATTTCATTGTAGCATTGATTTTTATACCAAGTGGAAGCAAAATGCAGCGTGTTTGCGTGCCTCTGCCCTTTGCTAAGCCTAGCCCAATGGTTAGGGTTACCACCTGTCCCACTTTGCGAGGGACAGTCCCTCTTTGGGCAGTTGTGTCCTGACAAAAAATTTAAAAAATGGCAAATGTCCTGAGATGTTAGGACAAAATTATTTCCTACATTTTATGTAATAGTTGCATAAAACAGTTATTCTGTATCTAAAATACCTAAATGTTATAAGAAACAGAGTAACTAAAATGCTACAAGAATAAGCTTTTATTTAGGCAAAAAAGTTAAGTTCTATCCTTTGTACTGACCGTGGGTATGTGTCGGCCTGTAAAATCTGATGTTTGTCCTGAAAATGTTCCACTTTGGCCATTTGAAAAGGTGGCAACCCTACCAATGGTCAGAGCATTTGTTCAATATCTGCCCATTCACGGTCTGAGTCGTCCTTGTCTGGACAGCCAAAAGATGAATGGGTATTACCCATTATCAACCTACCATGTCACGAAAGATAAGTATTTGTGTGTACCTATGTGCGTGAAGTACAGCATGTGGAAGACCAAATATGCTAGGATTGTCCTCACAACCATATTGGTACCAGAGATATGTAGAGTACGCAATGTGTACTGCTATCTGTGCCATGGGCCAGCAACCAGAGAAGGGATGGATGGTGGGTTTGTGGAATTTGGGGGGGTGACGGGTAATGTAATAATTCACCAAGGGGAGACTGGGTCAGATGTACAATAGGTGAACTGGAGGTGTATGAGGGGAGCAGTGGGTGAATCAAAAAGGAAACCAAAGAACATACATTCACATCCCCGATACACCCTGACAGGCCATACTGCAGAACACAATCCCACAAACATATGAACATTAAAATGTGCGATACACATGTACAGAAACGGTACCGGCTCACACCCACATAATGGTATGGCCTGAACTGAGCCATCCAACCCCTACAGACCTGGATACATAACTGAATATCCATCATCCCCTCCACAGCACCCACCCCCCCTTGCTGAACATCCCACCAAAACCACCCATACTCGGGCTGCTAGCTTGGGCCAGCCATATCTGCACATAGTGCCCCCCTACCCACATCTAGTAGGCAGTCTCACCCTAGGCAGTCTCATGCTTGCAACCTAGGTATCCCATGCATGCATAACCCTCCATCATTTTCATATAGCCAGAAGAATGGGAGTCATTGGTATCCACAATTTTTGGACATCCCTCATGGGATAAGTATCTGTTCTAAAGATTAGACTTGGTTGCACAACATGATGTCCAGCCCCGTAGACATCCAGACACAAGTTGCATTAGCAGTAGTTGTCCACAACCCTGCTCAGCCTCCAGCCGGTCCTGCATAACCTATGACCTGGGATTAAACACCTGACCGTGATGCACGTCTCCCCATGTGCATTATCGGGAATATATACCTTTCACATGTTCCCTAGAAGCTTTCCCATAGCCATCGTCCAAATAGTACACATACACAAATTGTATACCCTGTCCATGTTCCACATCGTAATGATGCACACAACCCCTGTATACAAATGGTACACGTCTCTCCCGGATGCGGGTGTTCATATACATGGCCATGCACAACTCCAGATATGTAGTCATACATCTATAAATGTACATACTTATATACGCATAGTTATAGCTACACATCACACATATATGCTTATAAGTAGTTGTTAAGTATGTGTCCTATTTGTAAATATGTGTAATTGCAAATGTATACATATGCCTCTCAGAAACATATGAACATTAACATGTACTATACATATGTACAATAACCGACTGTCACATTTGTTGCCAGTAGTGTGGAATGCCTGTAGTAAAGTCATATATCCTAACTACCATCCATGCAGAATGTACCACGGATGGTGTAGTGGTCAAACTGGTGACTAAGGTGTTTCTGTTCCTGTGTCCAAGCCATGCAAGGGCTGCTAATTTTATATGATGCCCAGAATAATGGCCGTCAGATATAGGGTGATTAAGTAACTTACAAGCTTACGTAAGCGGGTATGCGCGGCGGTAAGTGGCGGTCATTCAACAGTATGGGAAATGTAAATAAGTATGTAGGTGTATATGCATGTGCATGTACAGACATATATATATATATATATATATATATATATATATATATATATATATATATATATATATATACATGAAGAATGAACATGGTCACAATAAAGCAGTCATAATGAATGTGAAGGGAAACAGCAGTGGAACCCCTCCCCCGTATTATTTAGTGCTGTCATATCAAGCTAGCCAGAGGTGAGCAAACCTCCTTTGTCTCCAACCACAGGTAGGATGCTTACAGTGGAAATAACTTTGTCCATGTGCTAAGTTTGACTTTCAAACGAGTACATGGCAGTACCAGTCTCCATTCAGATGAGCTGAAAACTGATGACTAATTGAACACCCTGACCATTATATGAATGCATGTCTTATAAGCTTGGGACGTCTGAATATACTTGGAGTGAGCCAACATACGGGACATGTCTAGAGCAGTAGGGAGTGGCGCATGTGTAGTGGTGTGGTTTATGACCAGAGAATGGATGACTGCTTTGTTAGTGATATTTTGCTGTGTTTGTTCTGGTAACTAAGAACCATGGGTATACATGCAAATGAAGCAGCACAGCAATAGTGTAGTGGTTAGAGCATCCACCTATCGAGCAGACATTGCCAGTTCGACTGCAGCACACACCATTTATGAAGCGTAATCCGTATACGAGCATATCCTGCTAATTTTATTCTGTATAACGATATAATACTATTGAAATGTGAACTGGGGTGATGTATCACAGTAAGAATGCAGAAGGTGTTTGTGTGATGGGAAATGGCGGTTAAACATGGCAAAACGGAAAACCGCTGCTGAAAATTGTTGTACTCACTCTTTGTCCAATGGCCCTTGTTCTGCCCAGCAACACAATAAACCGCCTCAGCCAGGCTCGACGCCAGGACCCCACACACCACAACCAATGTGATTTACCACCAAGCCACGGCAGTTATACCTAACTCTGATGTTATCACAAACATAGCAGACAGCATAGTCATTCAACAGTATGATCAAAGTAATTAATCATGTAGATGTATATGCATGCGTACGTACAGATAATATATATATATATAAAGAACGAACATGGGCACAAGAAAGCATTCATAATGAATGCGAAGGAAAACAGAAGAGGAACACCTGTATTATCTAGTGCTGACATATCAAGAGGTGGGCAAAACCCCTACGTCTCTAACCACAGGTAGGATGCTACCAATGGGAATAACTTTGTCCACATGCTAAGTCTGACTTTCAAACAAGTACAGGGCAGTCCCGGTCCCCAGTCAGACAAGCCTAAAACCAGATAACTGTATGAACACCATAACCATCATACGAACGTATATGCCAGAACTATAAGCTTGGGAAGTCTGAATATACTTGGAGTGAGTCAACATGCGATTCGGGTCCAGAGCAGTAGGGAATGGCGCATGTGTAGTGGTGTGGTTTTCCCAACAAGAGAATGGATGCCTGCTGTGTTAGTGAAGTGTTGAGGTATGTATTCGGATAACTATGAACCATGGGTATACATATAAATGAAGCAGCACACCAATAGTGTAGTGGTTAGAGCATCTGCCTAACGAACGTTCAAGTTTGACTATACCACATATAATTTTCCATGTGGAATGAATGTCGTTCTGTTGTAAAACTGACATAATAACATCTAAAAGTGAACTTGAGTATCACATGAGGCTTTTAACCAGATCCTTTCAATCAAAGTGGTACTGTCATAATGAATAAGGCACAAGTAAGCACAAATAAGCGGCAATAAACATATATAACAAACAGTAAGCATATGTGAGTGCGCATACGCGGGTGTAATCAGCGCCCAGCATAGGAAATGTATATAAGTATGTACAGATGTAATATATATATATATATATATATATATATATATATATATATATATATATATATATATACACACACACACATATATACACACACACATACACGCATATATATATATATGTATGTGTGTGTGTGTGTGTATATATATATATATATATATATATATATACATAAAGAATGAACGTCGTAACAATAAAGCATAGACAAGGGATGAGAAGGGAATCAACAGCAACTATGGTACTATATAGTGCTGTCAGCGTATGTCACAAAAAGCTGCCCAGGAGTGAGCAAAGCACTGCTACTCACACCACAGGCAGGGATTTACCAGTGGGAGTAACATTGTTGATCTGCTAAGTCTACTTTACAAACAATCAGATGGTAGTCCCCAGTGGGACTACCAAAAATTGACAGGATATTTGGATTTCCGTGCATTACACAAGCAAGGGCAGGTATGTTCAAGGACTAAATGGTGGGAGAGCCTGAGAATACATGGGTTGGGGCAACGTACGTGTAGGGCCCCTTACGCTGGGGGGAGGGCAATGTGTGGTGGTGTGTCATGACTGTGAATGCAACTGGATAATGGATGGATTGCTTGGACCACCTCATGGAGGCCAGCAAGTTAGTTATATGTATGTATGCATACACACATGCATACATCTATATGTAGAAGTACATTCCCTGTAACATACCCATTCCATTTGCAGACATAAACACATGAATGTGCCTATACAAACCTCGATGGTAGATGGAATAATAGGTAGTGCATAAGAGGAAAGGGACGAAATTGCTAAAACACAGAAGTGTGTACAATGTCCGAAGTCATTGCTGTGCTGAATAAATCAAATGTGAGGACTGTCTCACACAGGGAATTATCTCTGTGATCTGCCTGCAATGGCAACGCCAATTAATAAACCTGTCTATTTGTAAATGAATCACGCTGAACACGTACATAATTAGTTCTCATGTGTAACGTGTACGTTACCATATAGTCAGATTAATTAATTCATTGTAGTGTCATGTTAACGGGAGTAAGTATGTAAGGAAGTAAGATTCTAATCTTGACATAAAGACAGGTGTGTCCCATGTGGGATAACACATATATTGTAAATAGTGTACTATTGGTCACTCATGTCACCAATGTTTGTGGACTAAATGTTAGGGTTTCCTGAGGATATGTGTAGTGAGTGAACAGATGGGATGGTTCTACAGGTGTAGGGACCGGCCAATGTGTACCGGTTTGGATACACCTTGAATCCAACTGAAGAATGGATGCCTGCTGTGTTAGTGAAGTGTTGAGGCGTGTGTTCGGGTAACTAGTAACCATGGGTATACATCTAAATGTGGCAGCATGCCAATAGTGTAGTGGTTACAGCATTCGCCTAAGGAACAGGCATTCACGGTTCCATTTCAACTATACCACATATAATTTTCCATGTGGAATGAATGTCGTTCTGCTGTAAAACTGACATAATAACATGTAAAAGTGAACTTGAGTATCACATGGGATTTTTAACAAGATCTTTTCAATCAAAGTGGTATTGTCATAATGAATAAGGCACAAGTAAGCACTAATAAGTGGCGGTAAACAATTGTAACAAACAGTAAGCATATGCGAGTGCGCTTGCACGGGTGTAAGCAGCGCCCAGCATAGGAAATGTATATAAGTATGTACAGATGTTATTTAAATATATATATATATATATATATATATATATATATATATATATATATATACAAACACACACAAATACATACATATATATATATATATATATATATATATATATATATATATATATATATATATATATATATATATATATATATATATATATATATGAAGTATGAACGGCGTAACAATAAAGCATAGACAAGGGATGAGAAGGGAATCAACAGCAACTATGGTACTATATAGTGCTGTCAGAGTATGTCATAAAAAGCTGCCCAGGAGTGAGCAAAGCACTGCTACTCACACCGCAGGCAGGATATTACCAGTGGGAGTAACATCGTTGAATTGCTAAGTCTACTTTACACACAGACAGAGGGTAGTCCCTGCTGGGACTATCCAGAAATTATATGGTGCAATCGGGAGTCTGACCATTACACAAGCAAGGGCAGGTATGTTCAAAGACTAAATGGTGGGAGAACCTGCAAATACACGAGGTGGGCCAACATATGTGTAGGGCCCCTAACGCTCTGGAGAGGGCAATGTTTGGAGGTGTGTCATGGCTGTGATAATAAGTGGATAATCGAAGTCATGTGTGCAAGTTGAACACGGGTGGGGTGGAGGAACTATGGGTATGAAATTATGGATCCAGGCTTGCCAGGGTTGGATGGCCTGGTTCTAAATGGACCTCCCCGTGGAGGTCAGCAAGTTCATAATAGGTATATATGCATACACACATGCAGACATCAATATGTAGAAGTACATTCTCTGCAACACATGCATTCCATTTGCAGACATAAACAACAGGAATGTGCACATACAAACATCGACAGTAGATGAAATAATAGGCTGTGCAGAAGGGGGATGGGACAAAACTGCTAAAATGCAGAGGTGTGTACAGTGTCCAAAGTCAGTGCTGTGCTGACAATAATCAAATGTGAGGGCTTCCCCACACATGGAATCATTCCTGTGATCTGCCTGCTACGGCAATGGCAAGTACTAAACTGGTCTATTTGTAAAAGAAATATGCTGAACACATACATAATTAGGCTCCCATGTGTAATGTGTGTGTTACCACATAGTCTTACATATTAATTAATTGTAGTGTCATGTTAACGGGAGTAAGGATGTAATGAAGTATAGAGTCTAATCTTGCCAGAAACATATGCATGTTCCATGTGGGGCAACCCAATAATTGCGAATAGTATTCCTTTGGTCGCTCACGTCACCAATGTTTGTGGACTAAATGTATGGGAGTTCTGAGGATATGTGGAGTGAGTAAACCAATGGGATGGCTCTATAGGAGTAGGGAGTGGCCAGTGTGTAGTGTCGATACACCGCAAATCTGGCAGGAGAATGGATGACAGCAGTGTTAGGGAGGTGTTGGGGTGTGTGTTTGGGGAACTAGGAGCCATGGATATATGGGTATATATGCATATGGAGCAGCACAGCAATAGTGCATTCGTTACAGCAACCCCCTAACAAACAGACATTCTCATACCTAATCCCACTGTATCACATTCCAATTACCATTGGTAATCCGTACATGAACATATTGCGACATCTGTCCACTGTATAACCTGCTAAATAACGATTACAAGATAACTGGAGTGAAGTGTCAGTGTCATAATGAATAAGGCACTAGTATGCAGGTGAAGCATATGTCAACACCATTATGCAGGTGAAAGTGGGTTTGCGTGGGTTATGTATTGGTTTACAGACACACACACATAGATGCATACATATATATATATATATATATATATATATATATATATATCTATAAATATAGATACATATATGTATAGACATATATATATATATATATATATATATATATATATATATATATATATATATATATATATATATATATATATATATATATATATATATATATATATATATATATATATATATATATATATATATATATATATATGTATATATATATATATATATATATATGTATATATATATAGATATATACATATATGTGTATGTATATATATATATATATATATATATATATATATATATATATATATATATATATATATATATATATATATATATATATATATATATATATATATATATATATATATATATATGTACATATATACATACATAAATATATATATCTATATGTGTGTGTGTGTGTGTGTGTGTGTGTGTGGCGCATAGATATACAGAGATATACAGCTATGATAGGAAACATCACACAGGAATGACATATGTTCATAGGCTATGCCAATGGAACTGAGGAGCCCAGGCAAGAAACATGAAACATGTAGCATACCCTTCCACCCCCTGCAGCCCGACACGGGAAACTTACAAGCAAACAATGTAAAGAGTCCACTGCTCCCCAGACCACAGCCAGGATACAATTGGGGGGTACACAGTGCACCCGTGGATTCTAATCTTGGAACACAGACTGGAGCGCCCCTTGCGGGACACCCCAAAATTCACCCAAACCAAATAAAGGTGATAGACCAGCCATTTTGTCCGTGGTGTATACAGACTCAGAATACAAGGGTGGGTAACCCTGATGACCCATGAGCTGAGACAATTGTATGAAATGGGTCCCGTGAAGTGGAGAGTGGGCAGTGTGTAGTAGTGTGTCCAGAACAGACCAGGAACCAGTGTAAGGATGGGTGCTGTTGAGGAGGCGAGGGTGGGGGAACTATGGGTAGCTACTTCTGGGTCTAGGTGTGCAGGTGTTGCCTGATGTGGGCCTATATGGACAGCCCTAGGGATGCAAGTGAATGTGTACATTGGGCAGAGGCATCAGCCAACGAGCAGCCACAACCACTGCGAGACCCACTAAAGCAAAGTGTAATCTATATGGCAAGGAAGAGAATAACCAGATGTAGATGTATAAATGTAGAGGTATGTGTGTGTATATCTACCCATAGTGACATAGAGATATGCCTCTCCCTCACTGCAGTACGAATGTTTACATACAGAGAAAGAATACAGATACATACCCTCATATGAATATATACATATGCAGACAACCATAGACCCATATGTCATTAGATTTTATATATATATATATATATATATATATATATATATATATATATATATATATTATATATATATAAATATATATATACACATATATATATATCTATATATATATATATATATATATATATATATATATATATATATATATATATAAATATACATGTATGCATACATATACAGATATATATCTGTATATATTAATGTAAATAGATATATATATATATATATGTGACAGTAAATATACACGTATATAGCTAGGATATGATACAGCAGTTACGAGTAACATATGTTCACAGGTAGTGCATATGTTGGTGGGAGGTCCAATAAACAAACGTGTAGCATCACCCCCCCCCCCCCAGCTAGGCCGGTGAGATATACAGACACACAATAAAGGTAAACACACCACTGCTTCCCAGACCACCGGCAGGATACTACCAGTGGGAGAGACCTGCAAGGTCTAATCTTGAAACATAGACATCGATGTCACTCGTGGGAGGCCAAAAATTAATGATCGGAGCCAGTCCTGGTAATGATTTATCGAACCAGGCTGTAGATGTATACGGACCAGTAGGTTGTGCAAGCCTGATAACCCATTGGTCGACACAATGTAAGACATGTGTCCCAACACGGGGAGAGTGGGCAGTTGTAGTGGTGCATTTATACTCCACCTGCACCCACAGTAAGGATGAGTGCTGTAGAGGAGTGGCAGGTGGGGGAACTATAGGTATCTGATTATGGGCTTAGGCATGCAGTTATTGGCTGGCAGAGCCATATTAGGACCACCCCGGGGATGTAAGTAATATCCCAATATGGGCATAGCTGATGCCCATACCTCCAAACCCCTAAGAGCACATCCACTGGATAGGCCATAAACCATTGGGGGAACACAGTGGGACCATACCATTGAACCGTCCCCGATTACCAGGGAAGTCCCTGATTTCAACTCAGATTCTAACTCTGTCCCACCTAAACCCTCCTAGAACTAGTGATATTAGGAGCAAAGGTGGTGGATTACACGTAATGAATAACGGCAACAATTAAGAGTCATAAATATCATGTGCCTCAGACAATGTCTATGAATTCATATGCTCTGAGTCTGTCAATGTGTCAGGTTAATAGCACCAATAATTTAAATGTGTCTGTGATGTTGTTATGCCATGTGCCTGATTCAGTCTTCATTTTTCCCCAATCGTATGAGAGGTCTGATAGGGACAGAAAGCACATATTCCACTGACTACCTTAGAAAGATGATAGAATAATAGGTATGCAGTAGCATGACTCGGTTGATGGATGTGGGTCCCAAAACACAATTACTTGTCTGTATTGAAGAGTCTCAGTTCCCATGTATCAGCCAGATGGGTGCAGATTGTAAGAGGAACACACAAATAATATGAATAAAACACTGGATAGGCCGTGGATTCCATACAGTCGAACGGCATGCAGTCGCCTAACGGGCATCCCTTCCCGATACTGTAGGCATGTAATCTAATGTAATAGGCATCACAAGGTAATATTGTGGTCCTTGCCCCCACCCAAGGGTGTGTCAGATGCAAGCACCAATGTCAGTGCATTTGCAAGTGCGGGAGCAAGCAGGTGTAAGCCTGATTGGCCACCAGTATGCGAGTATTACACTGGTAAAGCAATGTAGAGGCTGAGTATAAGAAGCTGGAGGTTAGCATTGCTTAACACCATGCAAACCCATGCACACCTGCTCACAACTGCTTTAATGTGCCTTAATCCCTCTGTATCCAGTGGCCTTGTTCTGCCCTGCAATAAAATAAACGGCTTCTGCAAGGCTCGGAACCAGGACCCTGCACACAAAGCTAATGTGATTTACCAGTATGCCATGGCAGATATACAGACATTGGACCTTACCACAAACATATGATGCAGTGCAGTCATTCAACAGTATAGGAATGTATTCCATCATGTAAATGTATGTGTGAGTGTTTATTTCCAGCATATAGGTACATACATATAGCAATATATCAGGAACATATCATGTGACAACAAAGCATTACAAACGAATGAAAAGGGAAACACTAGCGATGCCTGTATTATGTAGTGGTGTTGTCCTATGTAATATCAAGACTCCCTCAGACATTCATGTGTCATTCATACATGCAAACAGTTGTACATTGGCCGTATACATCACTCTTTGCATGTAATGTACATTAACACAACAGTTCCTGTCCAATCATTATGTGAGAACAGTACTCTTGCAAGGTGCTGTGTGCAATATCATCATCATGATAAAGGTAAATGGTGTAACCATAGAGGGACCGGTAGTGTTGTGTGTACAATGGGGTCATCTGCATCACGTGTACCTGGAACATTTAGGAGTGATATGCATACTGGGATCGTGCGCCTGAGGGACAGGGGTGAGGATAACAGGAGTATGTTGTGATGCATATTACAAGGCTTACATGTGTCCAGTGGGCACGTGTGTGAAATGGACAGCTATGTATGGGTCAAATGTTGTCCTAGGAACCGATGGGCCTTATGTTTCTGTAGGGTGAGAGTGGGATGTGCGGGAAGGAGAGTAGGTATGCCCGTGGAGGATAGGTAGGGAAGGAACACAGACAAGACAGCATACAGGGTCTGTATATGACTCATGGGGAGATACACCTCGGACAGGGAGGAGTGTTTGGCATTCACAAGCCCATAGGAACAGTGGGCCGAAGGTCCCCAGCCATGGGCAGCCACCATTGCACCAAAACTGCTGCAAAGGAGACAGTGCTGGGGGCTGTCCAGGAGGGGCAGCCTCACCCTGTAAATGTGACATTCCACCCTTGAGCTTGCATATCTGGCCTCGGAACCCCTTATTGAGCCCCCAACACACTACATCCAGGACCGCACGACAGTGGACATGTTCCTGTCTGGCCCTGCTCCCAGGGAGGACAAGCCCCATCCTCAGTGGTGGTACCACCAGAAGGTGGTGCAGAGCCAACAGAGGTTGAGGTCCAAAGCTGGACCCCATATGTGCTGGTGCCCAGTACCATGGTCAGCTGAAGTGGGAAATGAGGTTCTGCTGGGACCTCCAAACCTATACAGCCTATAGTGTTGCAGTTTAAACACAGATATGGCTTAGTAATAGACAATAGCATTCAGGTTTACTTACAACAGTATGCATAGATATGACCATCAACCCAACACAACAGATGGTATACATTTGCAGAGGGAGCACAACACATGCATATATAATGTATGCCATCTGTACAAAGTGTAGAAGACATGTGACTGCAGCTATGAACAGTGGCCCATTATTGGTTTGCCACTGAGAACCCCAGACATTGTCTGTCATGCCACTGTTTCATGTGACATATGTCCACTCAGGGATGCGATGGCAGTAACACATCCCTATCACCATGTACTGGCAGCAATCCACACACTATGCTCCTGCTATGCACAGATGTGTGTTCAGTGTGTAACACAGGAAACAAATGGTTCCACACACTGAACAGTCCACAGATGGCCCCACAGATGGGGGTCCCTCACGAACAGAGCACTGTCATGTCTGTTTTAAAACATGAAGAATAGCCATTACCACACACAACATGTTAAACAGGCAGTAGTCTCAATGAAGCATAGCTACACTTACATGCTGTAGTCATGTCTGGCACATCACCCGCCTGTCTTTAGGCTATTTCCCACTGTGTATGATGTTTGAGGAACATCCAGATGTCATCTGTGATGCTGTTTCCAAACACCATATCCAGATACCACTCACAGCGACTGTCATGGCCAAACACCAACATGATGTTCCTAGATATTGTACTGTGTTTATCATGCGAATGGCTATGGGAACATCATCACAGCTGTTCCACATGCAATCAGCTAGAGGAGGTGCAGAGGCCATCACCTTATCATGTCCATCACTTACAATACACATGCTGCTGCTGAGCAGGTGTACACCTCCACATCCACCAGAGAGTGTGTGGGAGGGACAGAAAAAGTACATCAGAGAAGGGCTTGGAGACTAAAACCTAAGCATCGTTTATCACAAACTTACCAGAACAGGGGTCAAACCCCTGACTGACTAGTCATTACTATTACAAGTGCATGCAGTTACTACATGTGCCACAAAGCCGACATGTTGCTGTGCTGTAAGAACAAATATGTGTGTTGGTGAGAGACGTGTGCAACAGAGATATAGTAGACATATATTAGGTGTAGCACATATGGCTGTCCACGTGAACGGATGCCATTGTCACCACAACCACACTCTTTAATTGACTTGCATTGACACTCTTTGCCAGGGCCACAAATACACTCTCTATCTACTTAGTTTGCCGCTGCAGTAATGCACAGGTACTACATGCACCACAGGGGTTATCTGGAGGTTCTATGGGCTAGGGCATGTGAACGTGTTTGACACATGTTGGTATGCCAATAGGGGTTATACTGCAAGTGACTGTGGTTGGGAGCATCATAACCCACATGTGGACACAATGTGCCAGTGCTGACATGCATGTATGCATTGCTTCATGGGTGTGTAGTGGTTGGCTGTGCAAAATGGCTGTACAAGGCTGGGTGAGGGTAATCCTTGGCATCACACCACCTGATAATGGTGTGCAGTGTGGTACAGGGGTGTAGTGTCTGCAATGTCCCACACAGATGGGTACTGCATGAACTGCCCTGACATCCTGTTTACCATTGTGTATGGCCATAGCTTTGCAATGCATGCCATGTCTGTGTTTGATAGTCTTTGACATGGACATTGCCTGGGAAGTGCATGTCCCACAATACTGTACAGTGACACGTACAGGTGTACCTGGTTTGGCAGGCACATGTTGTGTACACAGACTGTTATCCTCCGATATGCCAATACTGGAATGGTGTGGCGAAACCTGCTTATAGTCAGCAGGTCGACCCTGCATCTGCATTGATAGCATGATACAGGTATTCCCTGATGTCAGTGGCATTGATCCATACAGGGCACATGTGTACGGCATTGTATGGCCTCTGTGGATCACATTTGATGGCACCACATTTGTTGCAGGCATCCACTGGGGAACATAGTGAAGGCACATTGTCCGCAATTATGTGCCTATTGTACCACTGTACAGGGTGCCATGTCCTCTGCAGTCCACTGCAATCACACCATGCCTACTATCTGTAATCAATGTGCATGGTACTAGCAGCATAGCAGGATATCCTAGGAAGTGTGTTTGTGTATGACACATGGGTTCAGGACATAAACTGGATACTAGTAGGGTTGCATACTTTGTTCACCAGGCCTTTTGCCAGATGTAGGGTATGGCTTGCCAACAAAGTCCTGTGGCTGACTGACATCTGTACACCGCGTGAGGTGGGCATTGTGTCATAAGACGGACACTATATAGGAAAACTACAAAATCCACTCCCCAACATGTCCAGTAGTTAGACACTCACAGCCACCCCCACACAGGCACTGACAGTCAAACACATACACCTGCCATGTCCTGGATTCAAACCCCTACCTACTTAGTGTATCACACTGCAGCAATATGCATTTACGGCACACGCTATGGAGAATACTGGGTTACAGCAGTTCTAGTGGTGTATTTCTAGGTATGTGACATCAGCAGGATTGCCAAAGGTGAGTATATGATTTGTATGGAGTGTGAGTACTCTAAAAGCATTGGTCTGTCCTCAGGCAGATGGATAGACACACACAGTTGGCAAGTCTGCGATTACAACACGCGCAACAGAGACTTACTAATCTACGACATTCCCAGAGGTGTATTTCTAGGTGAGTGACGTCATCAGCATTGCCAAAGGTGAGTATATGATTTGTACAAACTGTGGGTAGCCTAGAAATGATTTCTCTCTACACAGTCTGAGACAGACGCACACACATTCACACACACAATTGGCAAGTCTGGGGTTAGAACTACTACCTAACTAATATAACACTTCAGCAGTATGCAGTTATGGAACATGCCATGGAGATCACTGAGCTAGAGCTCTCCCAAAGGTGTATTTTATAATGGATGACCTCAGCAGGCTTGTCATAATACTGCTATGGGGAGGGCAGTGTGTGCATGGGCCATAACCCAGTCATGTAGGGGTTGACTTGCCACATGCGGGTGCACATGGGGCCATATGTCACAGGTACGTGTATACAGCTACTAGATGACTACTTCCCTGTACAGGCATGTTGCACAGCTGGCACGTGCACCACATAGTCTGACATGCTGACAGATACAGGTGGCTAGTATCTGCAGTGAATGATATCTGCACCTCATGTGTTTGGGGCCCTTTGGCTGTGTGCTGGATGGGACAGGCCCTGATGGCTCCTTGTCATGATCACCCTCTTCCACACATCTATGTCCGTCTACCTTTGACGTATTATACTGTGTTGTTCTTACATATATGCCTGTATTCCTATACACTGTGTGCAAGGCAGGTGTGATGCATACTTACATGTGTCTGCACTAAGAACTGAGAACGCCAGATATGTCTGGACCACTGGTGTTTGCAGACATGGCCTTCATGTGTTTAAGTGTGTGAGCATGCCCAGTATGACCATCTGTATCACATGTGTTACATGTCTTGGTAGTCTGTACTGTGGTGCTGAACTTTGTGTTGTACACCAATAGGTAGCATGCTGCATCTGCAGGGTATCCATTGGTCATGTGGCATTGACTGTTGCTACATTTCTGCATAGCGGGGGAATACCTAACTGTATCTACATTCCTACACAGGAGCGGGGGGGGGGGCACACCTGACTGTTGCTATAAGTGTACGTTGGATGGGGGGCACACCTGACACTTGCACACATTTGCTAGTTTTATACTGGTATGTCAGGCACTCCATTTCAGTGTGTAGTCTTACCTATTGTGCTGGCTAGAGGCATACCAGTGTACTACAGATCTTAGCTTTAATTACCAACATATTAGTTTCTGAATTCCTTGCCTTCACGACCTACATCCAACTGCCTGGCCTGCTGTAGTCTGTCTGTCTGAGTCTGTGGGAGGGGTTACCCACAGGGTACATTCATAGTACAGCATTTGTTTGTGTCAGTCTACACCTGTCCAGCTGGTTGAGACTTGTGTGGGTCTTATGGATACACATGACGCTCAGCCCATTACCTGCAGTGAGTTTTGTCACCTTGTGTAGTACTGGCTACTATGGTGACTCCAGTATATGTTACAGATGTCATGGTGCCACTATGGGTGTCTACTGTCTGCTGCCTTAACATTCGGCCACCCAATTCCCTTGCATGCTCACATCCATACCATAGCTACAGGTACCAACACATTCTACTACATTTGGAAATTGGTAGGTTTATTGACTTACTGTGAGGGTGTACCAGACTTGAGGAAGGTGCTAGAGGACTGCCTGTGTCAGATGCACATAGTACACTCCCTATACATGGCTGAGCACAGGTAGTGTCATGTTTGGCAGCCCTTTTACTGTCTGTGCGAGTCAGAGAGGGTGACATTCCCTGGGTCCCTACTGTGTCAGTGCATATGCTATGCGTTGCCTCTTTGCCAAGGCCAGGTCATACTGGGCATGCCTCCTTCCGCCTACTGGGTCAGGCTCAGGTTGTTCCTCCAACGAGTCACTCTGTGCCTGTACAGGCCTTGGCATTGGTGGGGGGCTGTGTGGCCTTGCCCCATGCTGTTCCTGCTGCAGCTGTTTCTGCAGGATCATATTGTGTAGCATAGCACATACCATAACAACTTGGGTGCATGTAACTGGTGAATACTGCAAGGCTCCACCGGATGTGTCCAGACACCGGAACCATGACCTGAGCATCCCAAACACATGCTCTATTATTTGTCTGGCCCATGCGTGTGCATCATTATGGTGCTGTTCAGGTGTGTGTGCATTTATGATGGGTGTCATCAGCCATGGCTCTAGTGGGTACCCAGCTTCCCTCACTAGGTGACCGTAAGGGATGTCCATATTGGCAAAGCTGTGGTACAGCTGCGTCAGATGCCATATTTCTGAATCACCATAGCTTCCAGGGCAGCCAGCACACACATTCACTATAATGTCCTGGGCATCACATACGACCTGGCAGTCGATGGAGGGGATGCCCCTGTGGTTGATGTAGGCTCTACCCTGCTCACTGGGTGGTACTTTGATGCATAAGTGCATGCAGGCTATAGCACCCACTAGCCCAGGGTAGTCTGCTATTTGGTGGAAGAGACGCATATTGCTGGTCAGCACCTCACGTGTGTTGAGGAAATATACGTGCTCACTGGCATGTGCTGACATGGTATCCAGGAACTGGTGGAATTCTCTGGATGCTGATGCCTGTGAGATCCCCATGATATCACCAGTTGTGCTTTGGGAGGTACCTGTGGCTAGTATACCTAGGCCTACACATACCTTGGTATCCACTGGGATGGGTTCCCCTTGGCCTGTTTGATATGTCAGGTGTGGTCGGCACAGCTCAGCAATCTGCTGTAGGAGGTCTCTGTCCACCCTATAGTGCTCCACTATCTCCAGCTGATGTAGCCCCTGGTAGGTTACCCTGAGTCTGTACACTCTTCTCTGTCTCCTCACTGAGGGCTGTTCGGCAGCATTCACATCTTCACCACCCTCAGCCTCTTGCACATGTTGGACTATGTTGCCTGCTGCAGCCCTTCTCATTTTGTGGGTTTGTTTGTTAAAATTTCCCTGCATGTATACACCGGTGGTATAGAGTGTGGAAAAACCAGAGGGGAAGGTGTTTGCTTAGTTTATAGTAGTGTTCTGGGCTGGGCTGGTCTGCTGCCCCTGTAATTGGCTGATTCTGATACATATCACCTGTCAACTCAGCTAGTTCACCTTGATTACTCTCCTATTGCTGTTATCCCTCCCAATTGCACTAGGCAGGTATAGACACACCCATAGCTTAGCCGTGCTAAGCTAGGAGCAATCCCAAGCCACAGGGCTCCAATCCACGTACAGTATGCCTGACACACCCCCCATGATGTCACCTATGTCCGAGTCCTGCACCCGGCTATCCATACTCATACACTCTTGGGACCTGGGATTCACTATCCTTTACCTCATTTGCATAGGATTGCCTGCTAATGCATAGTTACATGACCCATACTGAGTCTCCCCAAAGCTAACCACTGCTTACTGTCATGCAAACCCGCACACAACTGCTTAAAAGTGCCTTACTCACACCATATACAGCATTACGCAGTTACAGAACATGCTATCGAAATTACTGGGTCACAACAATCCCAGAGGAGTATTCCTAGGTGGGTGACATCATCAGCCTTGCCAGAAATGAGTATAGCAATTGTACGGTGTGTGATTACTCTACAAAGCATTGTTCAGTCCACCGGCAGAGAGACACACACACACACACACACACACACACACACACACACACACACACACACACACACACACACACACACCTGGGAAAAGCTGACACAGATTTACTAGCTGTGTTTCTTTCTGCCCAGACTCTAAGGTAATCATGCTGCCACCAGTCAGCTACCCTAAGGCTCTAACAAAGGGTACCCAATTATACAGTGTAAAATTAATACAAATACAAATGGTAGGGTGTGACCAAAGCAGCAAAGCTTTCAGGAGCAGCCACAGTGTTACAAAAACAAACAAAAGTACTCTCAAGATGTTAAAAGTATTCTCTAAAGGACCAGCCACAATAAAAAGTATTAAAATATTTAATTATAAATAATAAAACAGAAAACAGGAGAATACTGAATACAATAAACAACATACTTTCAATCAAAGAGATATAACAATAATACAGTTGGATAGTTTCTCACAGATGCAGAAAACAATGCTAAACTATTCTCACTAAATATCCCTGACTGACTAAAGAATTATTGCTCCCTACTTACTAAAGAAAGGGAAGCTGATGTCTGCTGAGTGTCTTACCACAGCAAAAGCCAGATAATGTCTTTTTCTCACTCTCTCTCTCTCTCTCTCTCTCTCTCTCTCTCTCTCTCTCTCTGTGGATGTGTGAGATATATATCCTGTCAGAAATCTTTTCTGTCTGGTTCCAAGGTGCTGTTGTGAGAATTCTAAAGAAACCAGATGCTGGTCAGAGGATGACATCATATCTGATCACCTGACTCTGGTACAATACACACACATAGCTTTGATAACATCTGTAGCAGCATCTGAAAGCTATAACACAATTTCAAATGTTCCACCCTTCCAGGGTTCTCCGATAAACATACACATTTAATCAGTTACAACAATACAACCTAATATACATACATACATTCTTTCTGTACAGCAGGAACTAATGTTGATGCATTTTTAACACAAGTAACCTTACAAATATATATTTAACTCAAACATCTGTACAAATCAATGTGATAGTCAAATAACATAAAATTCTTTACAAAACTCCAGCAAGTTATGCTGACATATGTACACATGTAGTGCCCTACTCTCCCTGGCACAGATGTCACTACCTCATAACATCATATTTCCCACCACCTTTGAAAACTCAAGCTATTTTTTCAAGTGACCCTGGAAAAAACATAGCTTGAGAGAAATGGGCCTGTCTGGAAACACCTTAACCCATACCCTGTCTTGAGAGCCCATCTGTATTACCACTGATGACCCCACAACTGTGCCACACTGTCATATCATATGCCTGCAACCCTAGGTTCCATTTTAATAACTTGGCATTTTGATGGCTGGCATGATGTAGCCATGTTAAGGGACTGTTGTCTGTAACCACGGTAAATTTCCTTCCATACAGATAGGGTTAAAGGTTCTGCAGTGCCCCTACTATGGCTAGACATTCTTTCTCTACAACTGCATAACATTACTGATTGGGTTGGAGTCTACTGCTGAGATATACAACTGGGTGCTCTTCTCCCTCTGAGGAAACCTAGCTGAGTACAGCTCCTATCCCATGGCTCAAAGCATCCACCTGCACAACAAATTCTTTGCTCTAATATGGACTGGCTAACACAGAGGGTCCTCCCAAATCCCCTTTAAATTTTTGGAAGGCTTGCTCACAGGCTGGGGTCCAAACTACCCTATCTGGCATGCTTTTCCTTGTCAGGTCTGTGAGGGGGCAGCTATTGCACTATAATTGGGAACAAATTTCCTATAGTACCCTGCTATCTCCAAGAATGCCCTCATCTCTCTTTTGGTAACAGGGGCAGGCCACACCTGAATAGCTTCCACTTTGGCAGGCTCTGGCCTGATCTTACCACTCCCCACTCTATATCCCAAGTAGGAAACCTTTGCCATACCCCCTTTACACTTACTAGGCTTAATGGTCAATTCTGCCCTTTGCACCTACCCAGGATCTCCCTGACATGCTGAAGGTGTTCTGGCCAGGAATGGCTGTAGATAGCAATATCATTCTGGTAAGCAAGAGCATAATCTCCTGCTCCTGCTAGGATATGATCTACTAGCCAACTCCCAAAGGTATCTTCATGAACTTGTACTATCCAAAAGGAGCCACAAAGGCTGACCTCTCTCTAGCAGTGGGAGTCAAGGGCACCTGCCAGCAGTCCTTGGTCAAATCAATAGTGGTCAGATACTTAGCCCCACCCAGCTGCTCTAAGGTTTCATCTGTCCTAGGCATGGGGTAAGCATCACACTATATGTTACTATTAAGTTTTCTGTAGGCCACACAGAACTGGGTGCTGCCATCCTTCTTTGGTTCCAGCACCTCTGGGGAGGTCCAGAAACTGCTCGACTCCTGGATTACCTGTATTTTCCCTTCAGAGTCAGTCTGACTCAGGCACACTGTAAGGGGCCTGCTTGATAGGCCTTTGGGGTCCTGTATCCACATGGTGCTGTACCAGTTGGGTGCACCCAGGTTTCTCAGTAAGCATGCCACCAAACTGCTGCAACACTGCTTGGATTTTTTGAGCCTGAGTGGGGGATAGCAGTTGGGACATTGCTACCTCGTTCCACTGAAATATCCTTCTGAGCCTCACTGAGATTAGTCACCTGATCCCCCTCAGACTCCTCCTGCTATCAACTGCAAATAGTCAGCACCAGAGCCTCCCTATCATGGTAAGGCTTCATTATGTTAGCATGGTACAATTTGCGTCCCTGTCTTCTACCTAGCAGGTTTACCATGTAAGTAACATCAATGACCTTCCTTATCACTTTGAAGGGTCCCTCCTAAGCTGCTTGCAGCGTATTGTGTCTGACAGGAATGAGCACCATAACCTGCTGTCCCACAGCATGCTCTGCAGCCCAACAATTCCTGTCATACCAGACCTTTTTCTGCTGCTGGGCTCCTATCAGGTTCTCCTGGACCAAACCCATGAGCTCCCTAAATGTTGTCCTGAAGTTTAGGACATATGCCTCCACATATACCTTGTAGGATTCACACTCACCATCCCACTCATCACAAATCTAATCTAAAGGCCTCCTCAGCCTATGCCCATACAGCAACTCAAAGGGTGAACATCTGTGAATTCCTGGGGTACATCTCTGTATGCAAATAGCAGATGGGGCAAATATTTGTCCCACTCTCTCTTAAACTGACATGCAAACACCCATAGCATGGTCTTTAGTGCAGAGTTTAACCTCTCCACAAGACCATTAGTCTGACGGTGGTAGGGGGTGGTTTTTAGGTGCTTCACCCCACAGTGCTTACACAGACAAGCCAACAGGTGTGATATGAAACTGACACTTTTGTCAGTCAGTATTTCTCTCAGGAAACCTACCCTGCTGAAAATCTCTAGCAAAGCGTTTGCCACCTTCTCTACCTCAATGGAGGACAGAGCCAGAGGCCTCAGGGTATCTAGTAGCATAATCTACTACCACCAGGATATACTTCTTCCCTGTGGAACTTGGGGTACTACCCACAATATCAATAGCTACCCTCTGAAATGACTCCTCAATCACAAGAAAAGGCATCAAAGGAGCTTTGACCTTGTCTCCTGCCTTGCCTACCTTTAGGCACTGCTCACAGGTCTTGTAGTACCCTGTTACATCCCTTGAAATCCCAGGCCAATAAAAGTTCTGCATAATATGTCTCTTGGTATGCTTTATGCCCATATGACCTGCAAAAGGAATGTCATGGGCTATGGCTAGAAGTGCCAGATGATAAACTCTGGGCAATGCCAACTGCTGTATTACCTCACCTTCTAGGCCTCTCTCAGGGGTCCACACTCTATACAGTAACCCTTTGTTCCAGTATCCAGTCTCCCCTTTTCCTTGAGAATCAGGTGCTCCCCCTTAGCTACCTCCCTCAAGCCTCATAATGTAGGGTCTGAGAGCTGATCCTGTCTCAATTCTACCTTTGTGATCTTTCCCAGCTCCCTTTCTACTGGAAGCCAGATCTCTTCTGACAGTGGTGTTTCACTGTCAGCCTGGGTACTACCACTCACCTCTGCTCTTGCAGTCACTCTGTTCATGGGAACATCAGTACCTACCAACATCTTTGGCACACTTTCAGGCTGACTGCTACAAGGTGGGTCCCTCCCTGAAATAGCACCCTCACCAGCCCCAGCTTAAGGTTTGGGGTCTATCTGGGTCTGCATGCATTATTTCTGTCCAGCAGGACCTACTGTTGATGCATTTTTTAATGCAAGTAACTTTACAAATGTATTTTTAACTCAAACATCTTAACATATCTGTGTGATAGTCAAATAACATAAAATACTTTACACAACTCCAGCTAGATATGCTGGAACATGTACACATGCACTGCCCTACTCTCCCTGGCACAGATGACACTACCTCATAACATCACATGTGCCATCTGGCCATCCCATCCAAACTGAATTTTAATGGAAAATAGCACATCTATGTAGCCTTGCAAATTATTAAGTATTGATATAAATACTGAAATAAAGCAAGCACATAAATATACACATTTGTTTCTTGGGGAAGTCCAACTGGGTAAGCTACCCCTTTTCAGTGGGGAGCCATGGAGAAAGGCTCCAGAAATGTATTATATTAAAGGAATCATTCACTGCATACATGAAGCTTCTACTCATATTTTTACACAGAATTAAAACATGTTCAATACATACATATACTTTAGAGAATAAGTAATAGCATGTTGAAAAGCAAACAAGTGGCTCTAGTTAGTATTTTTACAATGTCTGAATAACGATATTTTGGAAGAAGTCAGAGAGAAATGGACAGTAACATGATAGTCAATAATTTGCAGAGAGAATTACAGGGTCTAAAAATGCATTTGGGCAGTGATCAGAGAAGTGAGACAGCAGCCGCACAATATAACCCTATTTACATAGAGAATATTACTGAAAGAGGACATTTATGGTTATGAGTTAGCTACAGAAGGTATTTAATTATGGATGCAGGAAGATAGTTGTTAACAAGTGCATTTCTAAAGGGGAGTATAGTCATACTGAGAGGTGATAGTGCCAAGGTAGAGACGTTTAGTCCAGGAAGATGCAGTGTAGTTGTCTTTACTGGAGACCAATAGCTAGATGGAAAGCCTTGTGTAATCTAGGCAGTGCAGCAGATATATGGGAAAAATGAGTACTGAGAGTTGTATTAATACAGGGTTGTTTTTCCTCCTGGGGAAGATGACTATTTGCAAAACCATGAGCTATTAAGATGACATTTAGGTCTATTTTGAAATGTCAGGAATCATTTTAGCAAGTCCTGTAATACTGGGATTTAATGGCTGAAAAATAGACTTACATAAACTAAGTCTGAAAAGGCTCTTTCTTGGAATATTCCCTTTTCTCTGAGGTATGGTGATCCCGGAGTTAGAATATATAAGTTCAGGATTTGTGGGGGCTTGTCCCCCACCAAAAAAAAAGTTTTAAGGAGAAGAGTGATGTTTGATCATCACTTACTGCATTTTTTGCCTTTTTTTCATGATGTTGGCATTTAACTTTATAAGTACTGGCATTTCAATAGGGAAGCATTTGTTTTATTGTAGGTGGAATATCTTTCCAGAATTTAGCTATACTTAAAGAGAAAAGGGCTTTGCTATTGTTATTACAAGCTGTGTGAGTTAGGGTTAAGTACCAGTACTTGGATCTTAGATATCTTATAGAAGTATACCTCTGGAGGGATCCCTATCAGATGATCGAACACCCAAACATTCAAAAATCATATGGTTGGGACCATACGATCAAATTTTTTTGAAATTTAAACATTAGAAAAAAAGAAAAATAAATAAAAATAAAACATTTATTTATTTATTTATTTATTTTTTACATTTTTGCAGGGGGACAAGCCCCCCTGCATTCCCCACACCCCCTGCAAATTAAATATACCAACTCTGATATCACACTACAATGAGGAAAAGGGTACATTTCTGAGCTGTACCATGATCTGCAATCAAAACATTTGAAGTTTCAGAACTTTGAACATATGGCCATGATCATATGAATTTTGAAGTTTTGAAACCTTGATCATCTGATAGGGATCCCTTTGGAGTGGGTTGGCAATGGCTGGAAGTTATGCGTTTTGATGTTGCACTTTGAACAGTATTTTCATTTGTGAATAGGTAAGCCTATTTGAAAGTTCTTGTGAATTTATTTTTCTGAGAACTATTCACTGATGAGTTTTGGAGTTTAAGTCAATAGCACATCTGGCAGCTTTGTTATAGATTGTACATCTGCCTAAACTGTATGATATTCTACTTTAGTTAATGAGTTAGGGTTTAGCCTAGTATGTGTTAATACAATTTTAAGTTTATATCAATTGTCAAGTCTAGTAGTTTTGTATGTTGAACTTTCTCAATGTTGCTTTCAACAGAGGAAGTTATGTTTAATGTTAAATTATTTAAATAGTTAAATGAATAAAATGTAAGCAGTAAATAAAAAAATGAAATAGACTGTCTAGCATATTGTTGGAGTCAGCACAGTATAAATTCATTTATTTTGCTATATTGGGCATTCTGGAAGGCATTACTGCACTTAGAAAATAGCATTACTGTTTATTTTTGTCTACATTTTTCTTTATTTTTTTTTTTAATTTTTAAAGTTTTTTTGCATATATTTATTATAATAAGTGAAATTGTGGTAGTGGGTTACTTACTTATAACAGGCTATGTGAGATTCAGAACAGAAGGAAACACACTGAGATTAATAAACAATTGCTGAGCAAAATATATCCATGGATCAGAGTGATAAAGGCCTGACTGTGACACAGATGACCTGAGGTCAGTCAGTGATTTGACCATTTAAAGAGCCAGTAAGAGAGGATGGGAATGTGCCAAAGTTGACTCACCCACCTAAGAAGATGAAGGGTAACTCAGCCACCTACAAGCCAGGTATCACAGCTGTAGAGTAAGGTCTGAAACAAGGGTCCATCAGTTTTGCATAAATATTGCACCAGACAATGTGCATGAGGGGTACTGAGCGTACCTAAACGGGTCTGCATTGTGGGATTTTCACTTCCTCAGACTACCATATATAAGGGCTATAAGGAATTAAAAACTGTGATGGCTGCCTGGAAAACAGTCTGCAAGTAACTTTCTCCTCAGTGGGGAATAAATGGATCACCTGGGCCACATGAAACTTAATGGTCAGGAGGTAATAGAAAGAACACATAAAGAAAAGCAAAAAAATAAACTGTTGCTGGGCACATGAAAGGTCTGTAAACTGTAGATCAGAGCATGTGTATGTACCTTTAAGAAGCATTTCCAGCTATAGCACATGCATATAAATACTGAGCACGTGCAGGCAGCAGAGTCATTTTGAGAGAACAGCCAGAGTGTTAACATGTATGAGTGTGGTAGTCAGTCTATTTATAAGTTTATTTAAGGTTAAGTTACAATGCCTCATTTCTGATATGTTTGTGTGTAATAAAGCTGCTTGAACTGAACCCATGAATGTTTGTTTTATCCTGACCAGACAAGCAACACTTACCAAGTGGAGAATCTGACCATCAAGGTTAGCATAATCCCCCAATTTTAAAATGTATTTTTAACTCTAATAAACTTGTATCTGTAGTATTTCTAGAGCTATCAAAAGGACATGATCTCTCACAGTAAACTCCTTTATCAACTCTCCACCCTGGGTCTAGCATCTCCATCTGTTCAATGGTTCTTTAGCTACCTTGCCAACAGGAAACAAGCTGTAAAATGGCAAGAGTCCATCTCTGCATATCTTCCCATTTCCACAGGAGTCCTACAAGGATCCATCCTTGGCCCTCTGCTGTTCATTATTTTTATCAATAAGCTACATTCATCTTCTTGTGGAGACACCTTGATTCAATATGCAGATGACTCTACCATCATCTGCTCTTCAAACACCTCAACTCGCCTCCAAGAAATCAATCAACAAGATGTCATCTCCATTGAAATCTGACTTACAATGGTACAACTCCTACTCTACCCACAGCAAACAAACTCCTTCTCTTTACCCCAAAAACTCACACCCCTAGCAAAGCATCTTTCAAAATCTTTTCGGCAAATGGCACTGAAATTGAGTTAGTCCACCATACCAAACTATTAGGGATCATAATAAAAAAAAATGTCTAAGCTTGTTTCCTGCCTTTCCTGTAAGTAGTCTAGTCCAGATACAGATTTGCTGTATCCAGGACTATTTGTAAGCTTCTGAGTCCCCAACGCTTAGCTAGAGTTAAAGTATTCCCAGCTCCATAAAGTGTGCTCTTCAAATTTTCCCTTAGAACTAGCCAGTTTTTTTGTTTTAGCACTCAAATCTGCTTCTTTGAGCTCAGCACTTGTTCAGAACTCATTGTAAGCACTAAATAAGCTACAAATTACTACAGCACTCAACTTTCCTCACTTGTCTAGAGGAAAACAAGTTTTAGTACTTAATAAGCACCTATCCAGGCATGTTTAAGGGTCAGCTCCCAGTGCTTTCTCCAGTGTCTACCTGATCAATCTGGGCATCTTGGGGCAGTGCAGCAATTGCCTCATGTACACAGACAACCCTCTCCTCCTACCACCCAACACTACAACCTGTGAGAGATGCACTTATATAGCCAAACTGGAAACAAAGCTCTCTTCCCCCAAGACTGGACTAGACAGTCAAGAGGAGAGAGTACACACTTGCAACACACCACACTCATCACATAGTCCCTCAAAATCTACTCCACCAAAACACACAAATAGAAACACAAAACACACACCTACATTCATGGAGGCTCTCAATAAAAATCTGCCCAAGCAACAGGGACCTCCAAAGCAGAAATGCAAGCAACCTCCACCCCCCCCCAACACAACCCAAATGACACATAGCCTACAAACTCAGTGTGCCACTCAACCACAGCCCATAAGGCATAACAATGTACCCAACACTCTAGTCATAGATGACTCTATAGTCAGGCACACTGATGTTCCACTCACTAGACTAAACAAGGAGAAAGTTACTGTCAGCTGCAAAGATCCACCACATAACGCATATGCACTCAGGTCACTCCACAAGTACAAATATGACTCTGTCATTGTCCATGTTGGTGTGAATGACCTGAGACATACCTTTCTGGACTACATGAAAAGAGACATGAAGGAGCTCTCCGATCTTGTAGCCCAGTCAGGTATGACCCTACCCCTGAGTAGCAACCTGCCATCACCAAGAATGATACCACAGTACAAGGACAAAATGATTGACTTCAATAATTGGCTAAGCTTCTGATGTCATTCTAAGAGGATCCAGTATCTGTCTGCCTAGGATGACATGATCGACAGACCACGATGCTTTGCCAGAGATGGTCTGTATCTGCTGCCCTTGGTATTCCGGATACTGGCTAAGGCTCTTGCCACCCCTATAGTGCCTCTTGTAGGCAAGGTTCAAATGACCAACTCACCACCCTAAAAGGTACAAGTAAGCAAAATCTGAGGGTAATGATACTCAATGCTAGAAGTCTAAACCTCAAAATGCACTCATTCGAGGCACTCCTTAAAATGGAGAACATCGACATCTGTGCAGTGACAGAGACTTGGTTCAAGGCTCCAGAGAGCACCCCAGCGTTACCAATTTATAATTCATACCACACCTTTTGGCCACCTAACCTGGACCAAAACACTAAAGGCGGAGGCATGTCCATATTCATTAAGGATATCCACACCTCCAGGCTAATTGCTCAGCATAATGCATCCAAGATTATCCAAGTGCAACTAACTCTGGGCAAGACCGCAATCCAAATTGTAGCTTGCTATAGATCCCCCACCATACCCCAGGATTCCCACTCCTCATTTCTTGATACACTGGAAAATATTAGGGTACAACCTAACACCCTAATAATGGTCAAATTCAACTACCTCACCATTAACTGGGGAAACTACTCATGTACCAACTCTTTTGCTCAACGTTTTCTGGAATTCATAAATTCCAGTGCCTTGGATCAACTTATCCACATCCCCACCAGGGGCAGCAATATCCTAACCTTGTCATTATCAACATGGGCAACCAGTGTTCTACACCAGAGGTCAATTCCATGTTGATCAGATCCGACCACAAGCTAATCACCCTAGAAATCCACAACCTGCCCCCACCCGCCATTAGAGAAACCACCATAAAAAATGTCTCCAAAGCCAACTTCACGCTTCTTAAGACAGAAGTGGCAAACTTCACTACACCCATGCAGACAGACAATAGATGTATGACTACTGAATCCTACACAAATGCACTTTATAAGCACTTACAGGAGAGCATGGATCGTACAATCCCTAACAGAACCAAGATGCTATCCTCCAAAAAAAGGAAGCCAATCTGGTGGTCTCCTGCCATAAACAAACTCTACAACAGAAAAAAGAAACTGTTGCAAAAAAGAGTAAAATCCTGTGATTGGAGGAACTCTCTGGTCAGCCTCAGTAAGAAGCTGAGATCCCTCATAAAATCCTCCAAAGCTAGTTACAAAAACAAAATTGCCACTGATTCTAAAGACAACCACAAAGCATTCTATAGCTATGTCAAGAATCCCAATGGCAACACTCAGATCTGCTCTGAGTTACAGCAAAATGGCACTAAATACACAGAACCAACTGATATTGCCAACATCCTGACAGATAGATTCAATGATAACTTTATCCCCCTCTCACCCCCTAAAGGGCCCATCTCTATACTTGAAGAATGCAAAGTTCCTGTAATCACGGCTGCACTGGTAAAAAACACACTCTCCAAAGCCAAGAACACAGCATCCATGGGACCTGACAACATCCCAGGCTGCTTTCCACATGAACTACAGAATGAACTGGCACCCCACTTAAGTACCATATTAAAAAATAGCCTCACCTCAGGCTTTGTGCCCACTGAATGGCACACAGTGACAGATATCCCACTTCAAAAAGGGGGAGCCACCACGGACCCCAGGAACTACCTCCCCATTAGCCTGACGAGCCTGATCTACAAGGCTATGGAACGTATCATCATGGAACTTATAAACAATGATGCTGGTAATCTCCAAACTCTGGACCCCACACAGGGGTTTGTAAAAGGCAGATCATGTCTTCTAAACCTGATAGACTTCTTTGAAGTGGTCACCAAAGCCGTAGATGAGGGTAAGGTGGTTCACACCGCCTATCTAGATCTTGCCAAGGCTTTTGACATAATCCCCCACTCTGGAATTATAGATAAACTCACTAAACTAGGTATAAATCCCTATGTCACAAGATGGGTTGCCAACTGGCTCAGTGACAGAACCCACACTGTGAAAGTAGCAGACTCCAAATCTGGCTTCAGACCAGTGACAATTGGAGTACCACAGGGTTCAGTCATGGGTCCTCCCTATCTACTTGTCAGAAGTACAGGCTAACACAGAAGGTCTTTGGCTAACGAAGTTTGCAGATGACTGAAAACTAGGAGTCATAATCGAAACTCCTAACAATGTGGACATCCTACAAAAGGGTCTCACTGAGACAGCTGCCTGGTGTCAAACCCATGGCTTTAAGCTCAATGCCAAAAAGTGCATTGTCATCCCTTTTGGTAAAAAACTCTATACCCATGAACTACCACATTGGCAGTAGTCTACTTAACACTGAAAGTGTGATAAGAGACCTTGGGACACAGGTGGACAGTAGTCTCTCCTTGGATAAACACATCGCCACAGTAGTTAGGAAATCCTTCTACATGGCACACCTCATCAAAAATGGTTTCCCATCCAGGAAAAAGAGGTCATTGTTCCCCTCTACTTGTCACTCATTAGTCCCATTATTGAGTACAATGCCCCTTTTGGTATGCACCTCAGAAGACATCTACAACAACTAGAAAGGCCACAGAAATACCTCACAAAGAGGATTACTTGCCTCAAACAGATGCCCTACGCAGGCCATCTAAAAAAAACTCCAGCTTTACTCCATCGTATATCGCCTACTCAGAGGTGATCTCTGCCTAACATACAAAGTTAAGTCAAACCCAGAGATAAGAAATCCCAATCCCTCCGAGCTACACGCTCTAGGGACCTAAACCTTGTCATCACAATAAACAGAACATGCTGGAGGGATAGATTCCTGTCCCAGAGACTTCCCATACTCTGGAACAAACTACCTATCTATATCAAACAATGCTCCACATTAGCACTCTTCAAGAAAAATCTTGATGAGTGGATGGGAGATAGGAAATTCACCCCAGGGATTACTTCTGTGGCTCTGCTCAACAGGGGCACAGGAAAATATTTTTCTTGGGTGGCAAAAGCCAGGGTACCTTTCTGGCTAGGCTTATATAGGCCCTAGGGCCAATAGCCTAATACCTACCTATGAACCTAGGATGATTTTAAATTTGACCTCCGCATCCAAAGCAATATCAAGAAAACCCATCAAAAACTAGGCATGCTATACAGAAACGGTCTTTTTCTGAGCACACCCAAAAACTTTACGTTACCTAAAACCTAACTTATGCTATCCCTATTCTATGGAGCACCAGTTCAAACTAATTCACAATTCTCCATAAAAAAAAAAAACTTGAAAGCTGCTACAACAAAATTGCCAAGTTTGCTACTAATTCATCCTTCTATACCCATCACTATAAAGCTCTCCAAGCCCTTAGCTTGCTCCCCCTCCACCTCTCCTACATTTATCTTATAACAATACAT
The DNA here is from genome assembly GCF_019279795.1 of Protopterus annectens. Classification (NCBI taxonomy): domain Eukaryota; kingdom Metazoa; phylum Chordata; order Ceratodontiformes; family Protopteridae; genus Protopterus; species Protopterus annectens. The sequence continues at coordinate 1,210,536,708 of NC_056733.1, read as the reverse complement.
AAAATCATACACAAACCATTAGCTTACCCAACTCTTACCCCTTTAATCAACAATTATTTTCCAAAAAGAACTCATATCAAAAGAAAAACAACTTCTCATCATAAATAAACCAAATAAATCCCATGGACAAAGCCTATTCTCATGCCCAGTAGCAAAAAAAAAAATGAAACTGCTCACCTCTAATCATAACAACTATGGCTAACCTTCGTATGTTTAAATGCTCCCTAAAAGAGTACCTTACAAAATCTTGGACCTTCTCCTGTGCCAATCCTGGCTGAACTGACTCATTATACTTCAGTCACCCCATTCAACCTAGATCACACTTCACAACCCTCTACCACTTCCTACTCCACTCCCTTTGGTTTTCCCCAATACCTCACCTTATTTAATTCATCTCCGCAGACCTTTCCTCTAGATGTGTCCTCCCTACTCTCCTAAGCTACCTGATTATACCCTACCCTGCATTATTCTTATAATCTCCACCCGTCTTCCCTCTATAACCACAATATGTACACTCCTCTCATACTAAGACATCACTCAATTTCACCTCAATGTCTCTTATCATGTAATCTCTGATATCCCTTTAAAAATCTTATCAGAATTTTCTCAGGTCTCATTTACCACATACTCATTTATATAACAAATAATATGATTATTGAATTTTTCCTCATGTATTCTCTTCAACTAATGTTATTATTTTTCATTGCACTCCGCTATGAAACATATGTTCTATGTTTTTCTCATTACAACATTTTTCACTCATGTTTGTACTGTAATGTGATATTTTATGATTTTAAAGTATCTGTACTTGTTGTTTTGTAATGTAACATGATACTTTGTGATTGAAAATAGCTGTACTTGATTTTTGAAATATTGTAATTGCGGAGATTTTCTCCCTGGGTCTACTCTGAAAATGGGCACTTTCTGGCCTAGTCAGACTTTCCTGGTAAACAAATGTCAAGTACATAAATAAATAAAATAAATTTAATGAACTTATACTAGCTTATTAGAAACTGTTTGCGTCTCCTGAAGTGTGATGTAATGATACTGGACACTTTTACTGCATGAATCCTCCTCTCACAATCTAGCAATTTATTTGCAATTGAAATAATTATTACTTGGCAAACCTTCCTCAAAAAGTAACCTCCAACAGCTTGTAGAACAAGAATGACTTTTTTATGATTGACTTGCATAGAAGATGTTGATTCAGACTTCTGTCTTCCCTGATGTTAGTTATAAATAAGAGTGTACAAAAATAATGAAACAGATGTTCCAAAAACTTAATGTGAATTCATAAACTAGAATATGGCACATGGTGCATTAACCTTAGAGACACAAATTGCTGGTGAGTTGGAACATTTTGTCGTGTGCCTTTCACCATGCATCTATGTTTTACATAATTTGATTAGTCCAAAATTGATGGTCCATGCAGAAGGAGGACTTTCTCTACACATTTTAAAATAAATTACACTGTTACTAGTACTTATCCGCAAAAGTAATACATTGCTGATTACTCGATACGTCCTGCTGGGGGCAAGTAAAGCTTGCTGATTATAAGTTTTCAGATATATATGTGTGTATTTATATATATATATATATATATATATATATACACACACACACTGATAGTGTACATGACTGAATCAGTTAGAGACATATTTTACACCATCAAGTAACTAATCCTGCTATAGCGCACAGTCTGAGATCTGTGCTCTCCTATCCTATCATGAGCATACTGCACACCAGAATATATGCCCAAAGCAGTTGCTTTTTATAACTCTTGTACCATAGAATCTGTGCTGCTCCCAGACCCCCATTTTTGGATGAGTTTTAGATGGAAACACTCAACATTTTTTTATAAGTAGGAGGAACCCCACAGAGATACATGGAGAATATGCAAACTACAAGCAGGCATTGGCCAAATGTGAGGATTGAACCTTGTACCTTGTACATGGGAGGCAAAGGTGTGTTTCTCCAAGGAAAGTTAACCTCAGTGCTGGTCCTGTTTGTTGTTTTTTTTGTTTTAAGTCAAAGGCATTAATCATTATGCCAACTGGTCTGAATGCCAAAGAAGCTGCAAAATAAGTTACACAAAACAGTGGTGTGACCAGTACTACTGTGTGGTACAGAAACGTGGTCAGTAAAGGCAGAGCAGCTGAAGAAGCTAGAGGTGACAAGATCAAGTGCGTGGGACGGGTGGTAGGATGCACACTGTGGACAGATGAAGAAATAAGGTCATAAGAGCAGAAGTCAAAGTAGTTTCAATTGCAGAATAAGTAAAAGAAAACAGATTATGGTGGCTCGAGCATATGTGCAGAAAAGCAGAAGACAATATAGTGAAGAAGATTTGGGACAGACAGGAAGAAGGAAAGAGAAAATACAGGTGTCCAGCAAAGAGGTGGATGGACTGTGTGATAGTAGACCTGTGACAGTCAAGTATGAGTGTTAAAGAAGGTAGGACAGTGGCTCTGAATAGAGATGGTGACACTTGACACAACACCCCAAACCCATGTAGAAAATGGGAAAAAAGGGGGTTGATGATGATGTTTTTTGATTAATGTTCTCAAAATGTTGGGTTGCATATGACCAACATCCACAGCATGTCATAATCAATTTTCAGACAGCTGCAGTGAATACAGTGAGAGATGCCTTCCTTGATACACGTCAACATGGATGTCTCTTAACACCAAGGGCAAGTCAAACGGCACCAGATACAGTAGATGGATCTGACTTTGTCGTATGTTGGTGTACCCTTTTTCCATAGCAATTCTAGCTTTGGCTCTCCTACTTTCTGTACGCTTTGTCTTTGCCTTTCCTATTTCTTGTGGTCTCTGGCTTTCCTATTTCCTGTGGACATCTCTGAGTCTTATGATATTCTTTGTGAGCATTGCTCCCACAAGGCCATCTCCCTCATTGAATGGTATCTTAATAACTATGTGAGGAGCCATCCACAGAGGTATGATACCCATGTGTTATGTGTTCAGAGGATGCCTCCTTCTTTTCCCCCTGTGTTTTGGTCTGTGCATGAACTATCTTCCACTGCACTTCTATGAAGATAAAATAGTGTGGAAGGCTGCTATAGACACCTTAGATCCATGTGTCCTCCATGTTATGTTGGTCTGAATGAACTTCTGAATGTCAAAATGAATGAGCAGGGTCATGCAAATAGGCTAAAGGGGACCATTTTGCATGAATTATCTCCCTCCTCTAAGTGGCACACATGGATCAAATGGAATTATACCGTGTGTGTGTGTGTGTGTGTGTTAGCAACACATTGTACACGACTATATCAGGGCCATTGCTCACAATCTTTCCTTGTGATCCACATTATAGTTAATAGTTTTCTGTTGCAGCTTATACATTTTCTTTTATTGTATAATGCTTGACCAAACTGTGTACACCTACCTCACAATTCTGGTATTATGTGACAATGTGCTGTGTGATTTTTGTGGCAGTAAACAAATGTCCTTATTCTGCTCCCTCATTGTTGTGTGTCTCCACATGAATGAAGACAGCTTTGTTGCTGTGCAGTGACTAAGGCTGGCCTGGGGATGGTCTTGTATTCATTCTATGAGGCCCACGTACACTATAAACTGTACAAAATTTCCACATATATATTCCGTATGTTCTCTGTTTAAGGGTATTTCATCATGAGAACTAAAAACTGTTTCTTATGCCATGCCTGCTTTGTTTTCAATGATGCAGAACCGTGATGGTCACTTTTGTTTGTCAAGCTATGTATTAATTTGTGTCACTGTGGATGCTTTCAGTGCCTATAATATCTCGCAACTGCATGCCTTTGATCAGTTTTGCACATGGCATTGTTTATGAGTGTTATGTTCTGTTGGACTGAGTTTAGGCATATACTGTTATTTATTTTACAGCATTGGGACATATCTTTAATTGGATGTTTTGCTTTTGGAAGTCATTGTTGGCCTTTATATGCTTCCAGGCTTGCAATGCTGATGGATAATTGCATCCCTGGTTAGGTTTTGTTTTAATGTGTGAATGTCTGGAATATTATTTCTCATCACTTTTGTGTCATTCTGTGGATATACGTTCACTCTTGTTCTGACAACAGTGTCCTATAATATTTTTTACATGCTGTGAATAAATATGTGCATAAATGGCAACATTATCATTTTGTTTTTATTTGTATGGTTGGCATGTGTTTTCCATTCATCCTGCTGCCATAGGATCATAGGAGTTTAGTAGGCTAACAGCCTCAGGGCCCATACAAGCCTAGCCATGTTCAGCCTGTGTTCCCAAGGGTGATTGGTTCAAGCAGACACTAAAATCAGCACCTAATTTTCCCTGTCCAAGAGGGACACAGGTGGAACCCCTGGAGCTAATTTCCAATTACCCATCCAATTGTCCAAATCATGTTTAAATAAGGCCAACGAGGGGCTTTGTTTAACATGAATAAGAAGCTTGTTCCAAAGTTGCGGCAACCTCTGTGAGACAAATTTGTCTCTCCAGCAAGTTCTGTTGATGTTCCATATTGGGCGATAAGTTGTTTAATGACATCATTTGCATTGTTACGTTCTTTGTTGTTGAACATGCTGTCTGTTAAGTTTCAATGGTGTATATCCATTAGGATGTTCTGACATTTTGAGTGTTTACTGTCCCAGACTCATTTATGTGTTTGATTGTTTTCGTTATTGTTTGTATCTACTAGCTGTGCTTCATGTCTGTAATCGTTTCTGTATATCCTGATCATTGCATGACATACAGCTTTCTTCCCTTCCACACATATTATCTGTTTCTTATGTGTTATTATGTTGTTATGTATACACACTTATAAACGAAAAGCAAAACGGCTATACAGGTAAAACCCAGTATATAAAAAGAGAAGTATATGAGAGAAAACACTATACCGGGTACCACACAATAACATCTTTATTTAAACAAAGTAAAAAATTTTTGACTGAGAGTGATATAAAACAAGCAGTTGAACAGTTAATTCTTTGTCTGATGAAGCAACGAAGGTTGCGCAAGCGCTCACCTCTCCTTTTTACTTTGTTTAAATAAAGACGTTATTGTGTGGTACCCGGTATAGTGTTTTCTCTCATGTATACACACTTGATAATGACCTCATTTGCTCTGCTACATATCTAGTATTACAGACATGGGGGGTTGACTCACTGTAACCTGATGTATGGTAATATGGCATGTGAAGGCTGCCAGCCTAACTAGCTAGAATTTTGTAAATAATTCAATGTCATTGTAAATATTAATATGATACATAGGCTTGTCTACAAATGTAAGTAACCTGTATGTAATGTGCTGAGCTTAAAAAATGCAACCACAGTGCACCCTGCTGGAAAAGAGCAGAAATGTATATGAACTATATGCCTGTGCAAATGTATGTTTTCATAGTAGAAATTTGGACATACAGAGATCCAGTTTCAGGCAAGCTTCTAAGAGATAAGTGTCAGCTTCTAAGAGATAAGTATTTTTCATAGAGACATGTTAAATTCTGTTGATATCTGTTTAGCCTGGGAATTAGAGGCAGGTGTCAAATAATGATGTCATCTAGCTAACCCAGCAGTTGTTGTTGTGTCTTTTGGCTTTTCCTGGTTAGGGGTCGCCACAGCGTAACTCCGGTCCGCTAATGATTGGCAGTACATATTTAGGTGCCGAGTTGCTGGCCCTGACGCACAACCTTCAATGAAGGTATGCCCATTCACGCATGTCTCCACACAGAAGACGCTCTAGCTGACAATTGAACAGGACAACATCTTACTGTGAGGCGACAATGCTACCGCAGCACCACCACTGCAGTTAGCTAACCCAGCAGTAATATCTATTATTAATTTAAGAACTATCTCAGAGAGAAAGTCTGTGCATTTTGTATTTGTCTCTGGACCTAGAAACATTCACCCAGCACTTATGCCTGCATGTTGCTCCATAAATAAGACTTAGATTACAATGATTCCTCTTAGAGATATATATTAACTTAGCAAGATTAGTTTAGATGTTTTCTGTATTTATGTGAGGCTGTCCTGCAATGTTGTTTTAAAATATTTCCTGTGATTCTGAACTCTGTTGTCACTGTGTTGAGTTATTGTCTTATGCTTTTATTGTTTATTATTAAATATATTTAAACCTTTTAATTGTGGCTGGTTTTGTTTAGAGATATTTAAGCTGTTAGAGTACTTGCATATGTATTTGGTGCCACTATATAAGCCTGTCCTAAAAAGGCTTAAAAGTTCTGGTCACAATTACCATTTGGATAATTGTGCAGGAGCATCACATATTAATTGTTTGGCAGTGGTGGGACATCCACAATAATATAAATTGGTTGATAGTAGTGAGACAGCCACATCACATATTAATTGGCTTGTAGTGGTGTGGATATTGAATTCCTGTAGCTTGTGTACAGTGATTACTGAAGGTATTTTTGTACTTTAAATCAGCCTACAGTGAACAATCAGAGTTCATATCACAATTGTTTTATTTCTTTTGTTAGCTTAGTTAGTCAGGGGAGCAGGCAATCATGTCAGCAGAGGAATATGGCAACCTGACAAGGAACCAGTTGGCTGAGATTTGCCAGGCTAAAGGACTGTTGCATGCCAGCCTGACTAAAGAAGACATGACTGCAGCTTTAGTCACAGCTGCATCAGAGAATAGCAACCAGGAGGACGATCAGACTGGCCGTGGAGATGTACAACTCCCAGAGAATGGAGAGCTCAACCTTTCCACAGAGGACTTAAAACTCCATCTGGAGTTATAGAGACTTGAGTTGGAGGCTAGACATTTGCAAATAGAAGCAGCAGAGAGACTGAGATATCTGCAGGCTGAGGAGAATGAGAAACTGCTATGACGGGATGCTGAGGAGAAGGAGAGGCAGAGACAAAATGAGAAGGAGATGCTGACTCTTTGCCAGAGTCATGAAGTTAATAGGGAAGAGAGTAACTGAACCCCAGGAGCAACAAAAGTCAGTAAGTTTCTTCCACAATTTACAGAGGTGGATAATTTTGATAGTTTCATTCATATGTCTGAAAGGGTATGTAAACAGTATGATTAGCACTCTTCAAGGCAAAATCTTGATGATTTGATGGGAAATAGGGAATTCACCCCGGGGATCAGCTCTGGGGCTCTGTTTGACAGGGGCACAGGAAAATAATTTTCTTGGGTGGCAAAAGCCAGGGTACCTTTTTGGCTAGGCTTATATAGGCCCTAGGGCCAATAGCCTAGTACCTAACTATGAACCTATGTTGACCAAAGGCTCTTGGTACAGTTCCTGACCCCCTTACTCCATGTTAAAGATGTAAATGTACTTTCCAAATTATCCAACGTTGACTGTTTAACTATAATGCTGTAAAGACTTTTTTGTTAGAATTTTTTAAGCTAACACCTGAAACTTATAGGAAAAAGTTTTGTGAGTATAGACGAAAGGCAGATGAAAGTGTGTGTGAATATGTTGATGAACTAAGCACTTATCTTCATAGGTGTGTGAGTGGATGTCAGGTCACCACTTTGAAGGGTTGGCAGATTTTTTGGTGAAGGAACAATCCATTAGCACTTTGCCTGAGGACACGATAATCTGGTTAGCTGATAGACAATGTCTTACTGTAGATGAGTTGGGGAAGAAGGGAGACCTATACCTAGCAAGCAGGGCATCCCTGTGTAGGGAAGGGACCCCAGTGCTGCTCATGGGTCTAAGGGAACTCATGGTGTTAAGCCCAAACTGCCCCAACAGAATCTGCCAGTAGCAGGTGAAGCCACCAATCCAGGTACATGTCCAGGACCTAGGGTTAATTGTTATAAATACAACTAGTGGGGCCATGTAACATACAGATGTCCCATGGAAGCAAGGTGGGGAACAAAAGGTGGGACAGCCAGTGAGTGGGGATGACAAAATGCCAGCAGTAAGTTGTCTTGAGACAACAAGGGTACCAAACTACCACAAGAGGTTTATATCCTATCTTAGTGAATGGGAAAGAAGCCATGGCTAAGAGAGACACAATCTTTGACCTTACCATTGTGAAGCCGGCAATGGTTACAGAGGAGCACTACTAGTCTGGGCAGTCTACTCCAGTTAGAGCTTTAGGAGGGACTCCATTCCAAATACCTTTGGCTAGGGTTTACCTTGACTGGGAGGGCAGAAAGGGAAGCCAGCAAGTAGGTGTGTTTCAGGATATCCCTGCAGATGTCCTGATAGGGAATGATTTTAATAATGCAATACCATGCATTCATGCAGTTACATGCAGTCAGGCTTGGAGACAAGTATGTGGGTCTGGTATCCTGGGGGAGACACAGACGGACCGCACACTTGCAGCCAGGACTGGTGAGGTGGTTACTTCAGTGTGGGAGATACCCTGTAGCAGTGAGACTGAAGGTGAGCCACAGCTGCTTGTTGGTACTGATGTTCCCTTGGACAGACTGACTGCAAGGGCAGAGGTGAGTAGTAGTACCCAGGCTGACAGTGAGGCACTGCTGTCAGAGGATACCAGACTTCCTGTGGAAGGGGAGCTGGGAAGGGTTACAAAGAGACTGTTGAGACAGGCTTAGCTCTCAGACCCTACATTACAAGGCCCGAGAGAGGTATCTAGTGAGTCACCTGATTTTCAAGGGAAAGGAGAATCTGTATACTGGGAAAAAGGATTACTGTATAGAGAGTTGACCCCTGAGAGATGGATAGAGGGTGAGAGAACACAGCAGTTGGTAGTGCCCAGAGCCTACCATCTGGCACTTCTAGCCATAGCCCATGATATTCCCTTTGCAGGTCATATGGGCATAAAATGTACAAAGAGACCTATTATGCAGAACGTTTATTGGCCTGGGATTTCCATAGATGTAATAGGGTACTGCAGCACATGTGAGCAGTGCCAAAAGGTAGGTAAGGCAGGGGACAAGGTGAAAGTTCCTTTTATGCCTTTGCCTGTGATGGAGGAGCTATTTCAGAGGGTAACTATGGATATTCTGGGGTCTCTGACTACTCCAAGCTCTACAGGGAAAAAGTATATCCTAGTGGTAGTAGATTATGCTACTAGATACCCTGAGGCTGTGTCTCTATCCTCCATTGAGGGAGAAAAGGTGGCAAATGCTTTGTTAGTGATTTTCAGCAGAGTGAGTTTCCCAAATGAAATACTAACTGAAAGAGGTGCCAATTTCATGTCAGACCTGCTGACTTGTCTGTGGAAATACTGTGGGGTGAAGCACCTAAAGACCACCCCCTACCATCTGTAGAATAATGGTCTTGTTGAGAGGTTAAACTCTACACTCAAGTCCATGTTACCGGCGTTTGCAGACCAGTTTAAGAGGGAGTGGGACAAATATTTGCCCCATCTGTTACATGCTTACAGAGAGTTGCCCCAGGAATCCATAGGTTTTTCACCCTTTGAGTTGTATGGGAATAGGGTGAGGGGACCTCTACATTTAATTCGAGATGAGTGGGAGGTTAAGTGTGAATCCCACAAGAAGTCTGTTGTGGCATATGTCCTAACCCTCAGAAAAAGGCTCAGGGAACTCATGAGTTTAGCCCAGGAGAACCTGTGAGAAGCCCAACAGCAGAAAAAGGTCTGGTATGACAGGAATGCTTGAGCTAGAGAGTATGCTGTAGGGCAGAAGGTAATGGTTCTTATTCCTGTCATACACAAGAAGCTGCAGGCAGCTTGGGAGTGACCCTACAATGTTGTAAGAAGGTCAGTGATGTTAACTACATGGTAGAACTGCTATGCAGAAGGCAGAGGCACAAATTCTACCATGTTAACATGATGTAACCTTACCATGATAGGGAGGCCCTTGTGCTGAGTATTTGCAGTGGATTGCATGAGGAGTCTGAGGGAGATCTGCTGACTGATCTCCTCAGTGAGGCCCAGACTGACACCTCAGTGGAAGGGGTAGCAATATCCCAGCAACTATCCCCTACCTAGGTTTGAGAAATCTGAGCAGTGTTACAGGAGTTTGGGGACATGTACACTGGGAAACCAGGGTGCACAAACCTGGTGCAGCACCATGTGGATACAGGAACCAAAAGGCCTATTAAGCAGGCCTCTTATAGGGTGCCTGAGAGAGTCAAACAGACTCTGAGAGAGGAAATACAGGAAATGTTGGAACTAGGGATAATTCAGGAGTCCAGCAGTCCCTGGGCCTCCCCAGTGGTGCTGGTACCAAAGAAGGTTGGCAGCACCAGGTTCTGTACAGACTACAGGAAATTAAATAGTCACACAGAGGCAGATGCTTACTCCATGCCTAGAACAGATGAACCCTAGAGCAGGTGGGTAGGGCTAAGTATCTTACCACCATTAATCTTACCAAGAGTTACTGGCAGGTGCCCTTGACTCCCAGTGCTAGAGAAGGTCAGCCTTTGTGACTCCTTTTGGCTGTATGAGTTCACAAAGATGTCCTTTGGGATGAAAAATGTGCCAGCAACTTTCCAGAGGCTGGTAGGTCCTATCCTAGCAGGAGCAGGAGATTTTGCCCTTGCTTACCTGGATGATATTGCAATCTAGAGCCATTCTTGGCAAGAGCACCTTAAGCATGTCAGGGAGGTGCTGGGAAGACTACAGAGGGCAGGATTGACCATTAAGTCTAGCAAATGTCAGGTGGGTATAGCAGATGTCTCCTTCATGGGAAATAGAGTGGGGAGTGGTAAGATCAGGCCAGAACCTGTCAAAGTGGAAGCCATTCAGGTGTGGCCTGCACCTGTTACCTAAAAGCAGGTGAGGGCATTTTTAGGGAGAGCAGAGTACTACAGAAAGTTTGCCCCCAGTTATAGAAACATAGCTGCTCCCCTTACAGACCTGACTAGGAAAAACAGACCAGATAAGGTAGTGTGGACCCCAGCATGTGAACAGGCATTCCAGAAGCTTAAAGAAGCTTTGGGAGGACCCCCATGTATTAGCCAGTCCAGATTACATCAATGAATTTGTTGTGCAGGTGGATGCTTCAAACCATGGGTTGGGTGCTGTACTTAGCCAGATTTCTTCAGAGGGAGAAGAGCACCCAGTGGTTTATCTCAGTCATAGGCTCCAACCCAGGGAGGAATGCTATGCAGCTGTAGAAAAGGAATGTCTAGCCATAGTGTGGGCACTGCAGAAACTTCAGCCTTATCTGTGTGGAAGGAAATTCCGCAATCCCTTAACATGGCTACATCAAGCCAGCCAGCAAAATGCCAAGTTACTAAGGTGGAGTCTAGGATTGCAAGCATATGATATGACAATGCAGCTCTGCAGTGAGGTTAGCAATGCCAATGCAGATGGCCTCTCAAGACAGGGAATGGGATACAGTATTCCCAGATAGTCTCAACCCTCTCAAGCAACATTTCTTAAGGGTCACTTGAAAAACTAGCTTGAGTTCTCATTGGGGAGTGAAATGTGAAGGCTGCCAGCCCAGGTAGCTAGAATTTTGTAAATAATTCTATGTCATTGTAAATATTAATATGATCCATAGGCTTGTCTACAAATGTAAGTAACCTGTATGTTATGTGCTGACTTTCAAAAATGTAACCAAAGTGTACCCTGCTGGGAAAGAGCAGAAATATATATGGACTATATGCCTGTGCAAATGTATGTTTTCATAGTAGAAATTTGGACATACAGAGTTAACTTGCAAACTCTGAGAAAATAAGTAAAGTGTTTTGTGATTGTGTTTACCACAGCTAGAAGACAGAATGTCTACAGCTAGAGTTTATTTCTATTGTCTGAAGACAGAAATAATTACTAGGTTTAAAATGTAAAAGTGTTAATTGTTTTACGACTTCCAGTTTCAGGCAAGCTTCTAAGAGATAAGTATTTTTCATAGAGACATATTAAATTCTGTTGTATCTATTTAGCTTGGGAACTAGAGGCAGGTGTCAAATAGTGATGTCATCTAGCTAATCCAGCAGTAATGTTTATTATTAATTTAAGCACTATCTCAGTGAAAAAGTCTGCATTTTATATTTATCTCTGGACCTAGAAACATTATCCCAGCACTTCTTTCTGTGTGTTGCTCTATAAGTAAGACTTAGATTAAAGTGATTTCTCTTAGAGATAGATAGGAACTTAGTAAGATTAGTTTAGATGTTTTTTGTATTTATGTGAGACTGTCCTGTAATGTTGTTTTAAAATATTTCCTGTGATTCTGAACTCTGTTGTCACTGTGTTGAGTTATTGAGTTTTTTCTTGTGCTTTTATTATTTATCATTAAATATATTTAAACCTTTTAATTTTGGCTGGCTTTGTTTAGAGATATTTAAGCTCTTAGAGTTATTGCACATGTATTTGGATGACACTACATAAACCACTCCTAAATAGCCTTAAAAGTTCTGATCACACTTACTATTTGGGTAATAGTAACATTACACAGTAGAATTGGTCACACTTTGTAAGGACCTTATAATAGCTGATAAGTAGTGGTTGGTGGCAATTGGTACTATCTTATAGTCTGGGCAGAAGGGGGCATAGCTGGTAAACCTGCGCTAACCTTCCCCATGAGTGTCTGTTTGTATATAAATCAAATCTCAGGTGCGTGTGTCAGCTACTTGAGCAGGGACATGAAGCACTAGTTGGACAGAGAGGGTGCTGGAGATTTTGGCTTGACCACTTGGCTGAGATCTTTACCCTATAGCTGTGCCAGTGGGGAGTCTTATTGGGGATCTGGAGAGAGAGTGAGAAACCAGCCCCAGACTGACTGTGATCTCTGTGTGCTCTTAAGGGAAATTGTACTTCACTGTGTGTGTACATATCATCCTCCCAATGTACACATCCCTCACTGGTGTCAGTGGTGATGATTGAGGCTCCTTGATTACTGGGCTTAGTGCAGGGGCATCACATGGCAGACCAGTGTTCCTCACATGGTATTGTGTGGGCCCTTAAAATGGTTGCACACATTCTGATGTTTAATTGCCCGGGTTTACTTTTTCATGTTTCTGTCATACACTTCTAGCATCTTTTTCCTAGCTTGAGAAATATTACTGTCAGCACAGGTTATCTTACATCTCCATAGCTGTGCATTTCATCTTCCACTGATGTATTATACATATTTTTTTATTTAAAATATGCACATTTATTTATGTTGTCCCTATGCACATTCCTATCTTTCAACCTCTTACACCTGAACTTATTTTAGAAGCCCATAATTCATGAGATAAGAAATAAATATTATAATGGACACATTGTAAATGTTGCACCAGTAGACTTAGTTATTTGAGAAAATAACAGCATTTGACCTGACTATTTCTGACTTTTGCATAGTTAATTTGTTAATGTTGGAAGAATTAATGCATCTGCATGTAACATTCTATGTTAAGTTGTCCTATCTCGCCTTTGTTCTTGCTGAATGGGGGTTCGGAGCCGATTCTCGGCTCTGACTTGGCCACTTTCTATAGATCAAGAGCTCTTTACTGGCTCGAGGTTACCCCTTATCCCAGAATACCCAGCTTCAGCTACCCAGATCTTGTTTGCTGTTTTAGCTGCAAGGATGTGTCAGTACTGGCTCAGGCTTAGAATAACTTTTTTCTCTGTTTAAAGTTAAATAATTTACTTGAAAAGTTAGTATTTTTTTCTCTGTTTATAGCAGTTTGTAAGTTTATTTAGTCGTAAACCCCTTATCTTGTCCTTTGTTGTGTTTTTGTGCTGTGTTGGCCATCGCCCTTTAGTTGCTAGGCCTTCTGTTGTTCCCTGAACCCATTTAAGTTAGAGAGTTCTTCCCTTGCCCCCCCCTCTTAATGACAGCCATTTAAGTTAGAGGCTCTCCTTTAAGGTTTTTGTCAATATAATTTTTTTATTATTGTAGTGTGTCTTTTTGTGGTACTTCCTTCCTTTTTTCTTAAAATGTACAAGGAAGTTAAAACCTCAGGATTTAAAAAGTGTGACCCATGCTGTCAGAAGATGTCTCTGACAGATGGGCACACTAGTTGTGTGTACTGCTTGGGGCTCTGCACCTGCAGGACTCTTGCTCTATTTGTCATGCCTTTATTCCAAGGGTCCTGCAGGAGCAGAAGAACAAGCTAATCCTCCGTGGATTGTTGAAACAGGATTCTCCAGCTAAAGCATCTCAGTCAGTGAAATCTTTGAAGTCAGTCAAGCCATTGGCTACATGTTTGGAACCGACCTGTGAGCTTGACAGACCAAGTGTGTCGGTGCCCTCTAGCACACATGAGACTACTCCTCAGTCGGCTCCAAACTGTTACCTCAGAGCCAGAAATGAGCTAGGTCTCCTTCATTGGAGCCGATTCACTCGGTGCCACAATCACCCTTACTTCAGAGCACAGACAGTCATTGCTCATCTTCCCACTCCTCTCGATCCTCAAGGTTATCAGATCAGGATGTGGAGAGAGTGGTCAGTAGGTTGCTGAAGTCACAGGCACTTGCAAAATTGCTTTTGTGCCTGCCTCAACATGCCTCGGCTCCATCCGCTTTGATATCGATTCCTCCTCTGACTATGCTTAGTTTGGAGCCGGAGTCCATGGACTTTCTGATAGTAGGTTCCTTCGGCTCTGATCAAGTCCTCTTTGGCTCCAATGTTGGCTCCGATTACCACGGTTCTTCCTTCCATCGAGGTGTCAGTTTGCGGAACCTTTCAGAGCATCCTTCGCCAATGCCCCCTTTGATGGCTCCTCTCTCTTTGGGCCTCAAGTGAAAGACACACTTACCAGGTGCCAGCAGGAAGGCAAGACACTCTCTGATATGGGAGTCCATTTTTCCACTCCTACCAGACCATACCCAAAGGGTCAGAAGGGTGGAAAGATGTGGTTTCAAAAATTCCAGGGACCCTTGCCTGATGCACGTGGTGATTTTTCCACCAGGGGCAGAGGAGTAAAGAATAACAACAGCAATCGCCACCCTCATGGCAGAGGGGGTCTGCAAATTCAGGGTGACAGAGATACATTCTCTTCCAAACCCTATCAACATCCCTGAAGGGATGCCCAACTGCTCAATTCTGGAGGCAGTTGGGGGAAGGATTTCATTCTGCCCAATCACCTGGCAAAATATTACAAAAGACAAATGGGTACCATCCATTATATCTGGAGGTTACAACATTCCCTACCATCAACCCCCTTTTGTTTCAAAAGAATCCATCCCAGATGTTCCACCCAATCTATGGGATCAGGCAGTCACAGAAGTTTCAAGACTGCTAGAAAAAAGAGCCATCCAGGAAGTCCCCGCAGACCAAGCAGGATCCGGAACTTTTTAGTGCCCAAAAAGACAGGGGACTGGAGACCAATTCTGGATCTCAGCAGATTAAATAAATCTGTACAAAAAGAAAAATTCCGAATGGTAACACTGTAGTCCATTCTCCCCTTTCTGGGTCAGGACAGTTGCATGTGCTCCATAGATCTTCAGGACATGTACTGTCATATAAAAATGTACAGATGGTCCAGGAGATTTCTACGCTTCTGGCTAAGGGCCAGTTATTACCATTTCAGAGCTCTGCCCATTGGTCTCACCACAGCCCCCAGGGTGTTCACCAAATGCATGGCAGTAGTTACAGCTCACCTGAGACATCTAGGATTCCAGGTGTTTCCTTATCTAGATGACTGGCTCTCACTGCTACCACCAGGCAACAACTTATAGAAGCATGTGATTACACCATCACATCCTGTGCTCAACAAGACATCACATTAAACTTCGAAAAATCTGCCTTGTTGCCCTGTCAATCTATTACATACATAGAAGCAGAGCTAGACACAAGACAAATGATTGTAAAATTGCCTCAGGAAAGAGTTTCCATTATTCGACAACAGATTTCACTTCTCCTGAGGAGCAAAATAATTCAAGTCAAATATGTCCTTCAAGCTCTAGGGTCCATGGCAGCAGCCATTCTTCTAGTTCCATTAGCATGCTTTCACATGAGAATCATTCAGTGGCTTCTTTTCACACAATGGTCCTTCCAGGAATTACCCATGTCTCACATGATGCTAATTACGGAATCTTGCAAAAGACACCTTTCCTGGTGGATGGTGTCCCCACTAGTGACTCAGGGCAGACCTTTCATGGAATCCCATCCAGTTGCCACAGTGACCATGGACACTTCCCTGATAGGGTGGGAGGGCATTATCTAGGGAAGACAGTCCAAGGCAAATGGCAACCTCATGAGTACCACTTGCACATCAACATCCTGGAGATGAGAGCAGTGCTCCTAGCATTGCAAGCTCTTCAGGACTCTCTCCCTGCCGAGACTATTGCAATACAGATGGACAACATGTCAGTGGTTTGGTACATCAACAAACAGGGTGAAACCAGGTCTTAGCCCTTGTGCCGAGAGGACCTCAGACTGTGGCAATGGGCGATTTCCTTCCAACGTTTTCTGACAGCAACATATATCCCTGGGAAATCCAACGTAATAGCGGACAGGCTCAGCAGGGCTATCCTCATGCCGCATGAGTGGTCTCTGAAACAGGAAATTGTGGATCTTATTTTCTGCATATGGGGCCAGCATTGCTGCGATCTCTTTGCCTCTCCTCTCAACAACAAATGCAGCAGTTACTTCTCCCTTGTTCCTCCTCCAGGGACACCCAGGGACACTCTAGTCCATGACTGGCCTCAGGGACTCCTTTATGCATTTCCCCCTTCCCCCTAATTCCAAAAGTCATTCAGAAAGCAAAATCATTGGGTTGCAAGATGATCCTCATTGCCCCCTATTGGCCTCGACAGATTTGGTTTCCTTTCCTTCACCCCCACCTTCTTGCCCAGCCTTGGGTTCTGGACCCAGTGCCGGACCTCTTGATTCATCATCAGGCAGATTACGCCAATCCCTCCAATCTCTCAAGCTCACAGCTTGGTTACTCCACTTCCAATCTTAACCAGGCTCACAAATATTTCCCCAGCAGTGCGTGATATTATTGTTTCCTCACATAAGACAACTACAAGGAAAGTTTATGCTAGCAAATGGAAAAGATTCTTTTACTGGGCCGAATCCAGGAATTTAGATCCTTTTACAGCTCCAGTACACAACATTTTGGATTTCTTAGCAGAACTGTTTCAATCTGGTGCAGCTGCTGCTACCATCAGAGTACAACTAGCTGCCATTTCAAATTTTCACATCGGAGTTTTTAACTCAAGCATAATGTCTCACAAACTCTGTAAGGCCTTCATGAGAGATACATCTCTACTTAGACCCCCAGTGAGAGAGCCTCTTCCACCTTGGGATCTCAATTTGGTTCTGGCCCCATTGATACTGTCACCCTTTGAACCAGCAGCATCATGTTCTTTGAAATTTCTCTCTTGGAAAACTCTCTTCCTAGTTGCTATTACTTCTGCCAGATGTATTTCAGAACTCAATGCCCTATGTGTTCACCCTCCATATCTGTTTTTTCACAAAGACAGAGTTTCTCTGAGAGCCAACCCATCTTTTCTACCTAAAGTTTGTTCAGAACACAATTTGAATCAATCCATTGAACTTCCTGTCTTTTTCCCTAATCATTCCAACAAGGCAGAATATGGATTACACCAATTAGATGTGCATAGACAACAATGTTTCTATCTCCATAGAACTAAAGAGCTGAGAAAATCAGATCAGTTGTTCCTTTCATTTGCTAACAACAAAGAAGGCCTTCCAGTTTCTAAACTAACCTTATCAAAATGGTTATCAGACACCATTGCCTATACTTACCATTTGCGACAAAAAGATATTTCAACAAGAACCAAAGGTCATTCAACCAGGTCATTAGCTACTTCAGTAGCTTTTCAATCTAGATTCCACATAGATTCAAGTTGTGCAGCAGCTACTTGGGCAGATCCTCATACATTTATTTCTCATTACAAAGTAGATGTGGTCTCCCAGGGCAGGGCTTCCTTTGTTTCCACTGTTCTGAAGAGTCTGTTCCAATGAGCCACCCAGGACTGAGGAGCTAGGGACACTGTCCCATCCAGCAAGAATAAAGGTGAAATTGGACAACTTAACATAAAGAAGTTATGTACCTACCATAACGTTCCATGTTAGTTGTCCTTCATCTCTCCTTCCTTCTTGCGTCTCTCCCTCCTTCCCCCTTCCTTGAGGATTGAGAGGAGTTTTTTCAATGGTTTCACTGGCTAACTTGTTTTGCTCTTAGTTGCTTCCTAAGCAAACCATGACCATTTATTGCATATCCAGGTTTAATAATAATGGAGTATCTTCTATGTTTATGTCTAGTGTGAGCTATCTCAAACTAGATCTCGGTAGCTGATGCTGGGCATTCTGGGATAAGGGGTAGCCTCGAGCCAGTAAAGAGTTCTCGAGATATAGAAAGTGGCCGAGTCGGAGCCAACACGCATCCAGCAAGAAAGAAGGCAGGATGAAGGACAACTAACATGGAACGTTATGGTAGGGACATACCTTCTTTTTTTTTCTTACCAGCAGGTGCGCAGACTTGAAAGTGAGTTCAGACACAAAGCTGCTACAATGTCAGATGCGGTCAAGTGCTTGCCATGAAACAGGTAAGTGGAGAAGGGAAACGGGGAGGAGGAATTTAAGTTTATAGAGGGCAGGGGTGGTTTAGTTAAGGGAAGGGGTATTTTTAGTTTAGGGAGTGATTGGAATGTAGAGGAAGGTTAGGGTTAGTGAGGGGAGGGGATTTTAGGGTTAGGGAGGGGAGGGCAATTTTAGCTTTATGGACTGATTTGGAATTTAGGTTTAGGGAATGAGTTAAAGTTTTTAGGGTTATGGCCAGGGCTCTGGAAGGGATAGTTAGCATTCATTACCTTTACAGGAATAGAGTCAGTAGGAGTTAGGGCACTTGCCAACATGAACAAGCAGTAAGAGAGATGTGTGTGCATTCGTATGCAAGCACTTGTAGCAGACCCGATTTTTTTGTGCGTTTTTAATATATGTGTCATTATGTGCTCTTAAATTGAAACTTTCAGACTTTTCGTTGATCGCAGAACAATTAAAACATTTCCAAGTGTGAAAGGGGAGGAGACTTTCTAAGTCCCTCCTTTCCTTTCGTGATTCCTATATTCATCATTACATACTTTGGCTAAAACTAAATTTCAGGAATTTGTCTTTGGCTTTCTGCATCATCACCATCCTTTCCACTTGCAAGATTCAGTACAGGAGTAATTTAAGAGAGCTGAGACTAGTAGATATAAGAGTCTGTTTGCCTGGCTAGAACACTGAAGACTTTGTTTTTCATGCTATCAGAAGGAATTCAATTTTCTTAAAAATACGGAACAGTCACTAACATTCCATTAACAAATTCCACTTAAATAAACAATTTCTTGGTTCAGACGATCTGCTGGATAACTTGTCTTCATATGACCTAAATCTGGCTTTAATTATCGGTTGCTTCTGTGAGGGATACACATATTTAGGCTGCAGGGACTTACACTAACTTTTAGTTGAGTTATGGTGCACTTTCCTGCAGGTTTAGTAGTGTTGGAAGCCCTCTGGAAAGCATACATGAAATATTCAGTGCTTTCTGGCATCCCATGCAGTATGGTTATATATCTTCTCTTTCTGTTTTTTTTTTGTATCATTTCACTTCAGCTTTAAATGATGTTTTTGCTTAAGGGAGAGCTAGATCTGTTTCTCATTGCTCCATCAACATTTGTTAAGTTAGTCCTCATGTTCGAAGTTTTTGGCTGATATTCTAAGCATTCTCATTTTATCTGATCAAACAGTAGTATGATGACCTTTAGAAGATGAGCAACCCACTGAGACAGATGGGCAGAAAATATTTTAGAAATGACAGCTTAAGATGTGCCCCTAACAAGTTTTGTAAAGGTAGAGCTAAAAGAAAGAAGACAAACTTTGCTTTTCGTGTAAGCCCCCTGGGAACTTGCATAACAGAATGGTCTACTTGTTTTAATTATCTAAGAACTGAAGTCAACATTCACATTTGATACACAGGATTAATGCGTGAATAAGAAGACTTATTCTAAACTGAGATAGTTCTATAAGATAAAAAGTGTACAAAACAAAATTAGGATAATTTCAGGAAAGCTTTTATTGTTATTTGATTATAATGCAGTATCATATTTGTGTTTTGAGCAAGCTTTAAAACTAGACTGATATTGATCATTCTGTTTTAAAACTCATGTGCAGTTCCTTTTTAATCACACATCACTCTACTTTACACTGTATTATTGGGGAACCCTTCTTATATAACGTGGCTGCATATGTAATGGGAATTTTGGCTTCTATATGATATAATAAGGAATTTCTTCAGAACATATTTATGCATTTTGTTTCACTATCTTCTACTCATTTTCTCCTTGGATGAGTCCTGGTTAAGAAAAATAAATCTTAATGGTCAGTGGTTCTTATAATTATTGTAGTGTCCAAACATTTATTTATTTATTGACGTTGAGATTAATGTTAGTATCATGTTTTGAAAAAAAAAAAGTTTTAACAAAGTTTTTGCCTGATGTTTATCACTGATTTGTATGGATTACATTACAGCCGGATTTGTGAAACTAAGTGCTTCATTGCTTCTTGATATAAATACAGTTAAATAGTAAAAGTTGAAAATTGAATTTATTCTGAAAGGAAATGGTTACTTTAGCTTCGGGCAGATCACTCTTCTTTTCTTCAACTAATAAGTCAAAATCCCTCAAAAATACAACATGAAATACCCTTTATATCCTAAAATTGCTCTAAAATGTTCACATCAGCATGTATGGTACAACTGTTTATCGTTTGATATGATCACCATTGTTACTTTCTTTTAGACACCATGTTAAGAACCTTGTCATTTGAATTTC
Organism: Protopterus annectens; assembly: GCF_019279795.1. Lineage (NCBI taxonomy): Eukaryota > Metazoa > Chordata > Ceratodontiformes > Protopteridae > Protopterus > Protopterus annectens. Next base: position 1,210,516,096 of record NC_056733.1, on the reverse strand, counting down.
TATTTGTACTGCGGTGGCGGTGCTGCGGTAGCGTTGTCGCCTCACAGTTAGACGTTGCCCATTCGATTCTCAGTTAGAGCGCCTTCTGTGTGGCGACATGCGTGAATGGGCATTCCTGCATTGAAGGTTGTGTGTTAGGCCTGGCAAGATAGCACGTAAAGCTCTACTGCCAATTATTAGCGGACCGGAGTTCCGCTGTGCCGAAAGACACAAACAAACAAACAAATTGTACTTTATGTACTGTAATCATTGTAATAGTTGTATCTCAAATGTAAAAATCTATGTAATCTTCCTTGGAGCTTTTCTCTCCTGGTCTCCGCTGAAAACGGGCTACTGGCCCAGTTGGACACTACTGGTTAACAAATGAAAATAAATAAATAAATAAATAATAAAAATTGGTTTACCCAATCTTAGGCTAAAATGAAGAATTATTACTTGGTTATGTATTACATGCCTGGAGTGCCATGTTTCCTTGATGTTAATTTATAGGGTATAATTTAAGCACATTACTGTACAGAATAGAAAAAAGCAAGCTGTGTTTGATATTGTACTATGAGTTGTTTGCCAGTACCATGATTTTAAAGCCAATGGCCTGAAAGATGCGCTTATGGGACACTTTTGGGATTTGTTATGATATCAAGCAGAACTGCAAGTCAATAAAAATCATAACTTCAGAACTATAATTTGTTAATATAGATGGATAGATACATCAACATATGTGTGTATCTCTCTCTCTCTCTCTCTATATATATATATATATATATATATATATATATATGTGTGTGTGCGTGTGTGTGTGTGTGTGTGTGTGTAGAAAGAGAAAGAGAAATACTGATATAGATATAGACAAATACACAAACACACACAAACACATGTGTGTGTGTGTGTGTGTGTGTGTGTGTGTGTGTGTGTGTGTTGATAAGATACATGGAAACTGAATAGGTTTTGCTCATAAAAGAACCTATAATGGTATTGGAATAGTTCTTTATAGTATCGCAGGGGATGTAATATCACACACAGCATGCTATTTTCATTAATGTAAACCTCTTCAGTATATTGAGGGGTACCAAAGGGAATGAGATTAGGTATAAAGTCACTAACTATATGGGTGGATCACTTGATAAGACAGGATACACTCCAATTATACCATGTTATCCTTCAGAGTAAGTGCTACACAGCTAAACAGTCCACCGGAAGCGGTTACCTCTTTAAGCTAAAAAACAAATAAACTTGCACTGTGTAAAAGGCAGATGTTCAGAGTCCACTGGTGGTGTCCAAATCTTGTAAAATACCCCACTGTAAAGACAAGTGTCACCCAACAGTGAAAATAGTGTCTGTAAAAACTTTACTTGTCCAATTCCAACCAACAGAAAAAATAAAGTTAAAAGATAAGTGCTTTCATTCAAATCAATTTACTCATGGACTTCCTCAGAGTTGACTTTGAGATTCAGATTGGTTTAAATAGCTGTACTTGAGGTACATCTCCCAAGCACCACCCCTTGCATTAATATCTATAGAATCCAAAATGCCAAATAAAAATCCGTGAAAACTGGCACATTCTAAAGAATGTGTATACAGAGCATATTTCATATTTTTAGACTTGATATCATACAGATGTTCATAAATTCTTTTTTTAAATGAGCGTTCAGTCTTACCGACATAAAAAGTTGGACACGTTTCACATTTGGCCAGGTAAACTGCTCTGTTGGGAGTCACAAAAGCCCTTGCAGAAAAAAAATTCTATCTGATTATGATGATCTAATGTAAGACTGTCACTTGTGTATATATAGGGGCACTGTGCACATGCAGCACATTTCCTAGTACCACTGGTGGACATAGTACTATGATCAAAACTAGACGATTTTTCCAAAGCTGTCTTGTATACAGAAAAGGGATGTGCAGCTTACTTGTCCAGTATGTCTGTGTTAGACTTAAAAATATTCCAATTGTTATTAACAATGTTAACAATATTATGACATTCCTTGAAATGTTAATATAAACACCCTTTGCCAGGGACATGTATCAACTGTAGTAACCAAAGGTATGGCTGTAATGGGGGACTCATAACACCCTAACAAAGTTTTAAACTTACCACCTCTGTTTTCAAGCATTTCAAAGGTGATCCTTTGTATGGTGTCCAGTGGGGAACCTCTTTCCAGAAATATTTCTTTTAGTTTACTAGATTCCAACAAAAACAAGGTATCATCAGAAATCATCTGAGAAAGTCTAATAAATTGGTTCCACACTAAACCCACTTTCTGCTTGGTGAGATGGAAGCTCAAAAAATAGAGGTAGGAATTACTAAAAGTAACTTTCCTCATTGACAAAGATTGTAGTGTCTAAATAGTTAAATTCTTTGTTGTAGGTGTAAGTGAATCTCAAATAATTAGTAGTATTATTAAGGCACATGATAGTCATTAACAATTTCATTAGCTCCATTCCAAATGATGAACAAATCATCCAAGTATTTAAAATACATAACACAATGTTTAAAAATAGGGTTGTTATTGAACACGTATTTTGTCTGCCAATAATACATGACTAGATTTACAAAGGTGAGTGCACCGGGCGCATCCATTGCTACCCCACAAATCTGATTGTAAAATTCATCTGCAAAGAAAATAAAATTATTTTCAAGTATCAAATTCATCTGCTCTGATAGTAATCTAATGTCACTATTAGTTAAAAAGCTATTCTCCAAAAGAATTTAATTAAAGAACTCCTTACCAATGTCTTGGGATATACAAGTGAATAAGTCGACCACATCAGTGGTGAGAAATCTTGTTCTAGCAGACACTAGATCATAATCAAACCTACACAAAAACACCAAGTATCCCTAAGTAAATGTGATGTACAGGAGAAAATGTGTTTGAGCTTCCTGTCAATAAAAAAACAAACAAACATAGGGTAGGTTTATGACAACCATAAACACAACCATACCTTTGGTTACTACAGATGATACATGTCCCTGGCAAAGGACTTTTTATTAAAATTTCAGGGAATGTCATATAATATTGTTAACATTGTTAAGAACAGCTGGAATATTTTTAAGTCTAATACACACATACTGAACAAGTTAGGTACACAACCCTTGTTTGTATACAAGACTGGTAGTAATCTCAAGACAGCTTTGGAAAAATGGTCTAGTTTTGGTCATAGTATTGGGTCCTCCAGTGGTATTATGAAATGTGGTACATGTGCACAGTGCCCCTATATATACACGAGTGACAGTCTCACAATAGATAATATTTCACATTAGATAATATTACATAGAACCTTTTTCCGCACGGGATCTTGTGACTCCAACAGATTTGACTTACCTGGCCAAATATGAAGTAAGACTGAATGCACTTTTAAAAAAATAATTTATGAACATCTTTATGATATCAGGTCTAAAAATACAAAAAAATGCTCTGTATAAATATTATTTGGAATGTGCCAACTTTCACAGATTTTTATTTGGCATTTTGGATTCTGCAGATATTAATCCAAGGGGTGGTGCTTGGAAGACATGTCTTGAGTACAGAGAGCTTTACTGGCAGATAAGACTAGATGCCACCCATTTCCCTGGTATCAATCACTGTATTTCGATACAGCCAGTACTAAACGTAAGTGCTGCTAAATTGTAAACATTTTTTTGTGATGAATTTTCTATACTATGTATGTGATTTTTTATTCTTTCATCCTTGCATCTTAATGGTATCAATCAAGTTTCCTATGGCTACCTAGCCACATTGTGGTTTGTACCAAACATTTTTTTTTCTAAAAAAACAATTTTGAAAAAATATTTCCAAACTACAATGTTCTGACTATTTGATTTTTAATTTGTACAAAAATAACCTTTTTCTGTTTTGGTTTTTAACTCTATTAAACTTTTTATGTTATATGGTTTGTTTTCTTTATATGACTTATTAACTGTTGTGCTTTAGGAATTTACATATGCATTTAAGAAACTTAATTTGTTTTTCAGTGCAGGCTGTTTAAACCAGTTTGAATCACAAACAGCCAGTTCTGAGGAAGTCCATGAGCACATTGATTTGGATGAAAGCACTTAAATTTTACCTTAATTTTTACCTTTCTGTAAGTTGGAATCGACAAATAAAAGTGTTTACAGACTCTGGAGAAATTTACAAGATTTGGACACCACCAGTGGACACTGAACATCTATCTTTTACACATTCCACATTTAATTGGTTTTAGTTGCATTTTTGTGTGGTCATACCGCCTTTTGTTTTTTACCTCTTTAAGCTAACATCAGGGGCTGTGCAGTGTAATATTGGATAAGGTATGCAAGAGAAATAATAACAGTAGAGGGTGAGGATGTTATTTGTACCCAAAGAAGTAATTGCTAGAGACAGCAAATATAGTTCTAGTTAATGTTATAATTTGGGAGTAACTGAAGTTTACATTGCTGCTGTGGCATTTTACACTGTTACAACTTACTTGAATAAGCTAGGCCAGTATCAAAATTTGTACATAAAAACGTTACTTTAAATATACTTTCTGGGGAAAAAAGGTACACATAAGCTTACATTATGTATAGTAAACCACGGGGTACTTTTCCCTACATTTTTTGTAAATATATGATAAATAGTCTATATACAATGGTCTGCAGAGCCATATCATAGTCAAATGGGGCCCTGGGCAGGATAATACATCAGGGTCCCCTCCCACAGCCATTCCAGTATCCCATTACTTGGATGTCTCTCCCCTGTTACCATAAACACGTTTCACACCTTTCAGTGTACATACTATTTCCTTCTATACTTCTACAATGGTTACTGACAATTGCATTTAATTTAAAACTTTTAATTCAAATTTTATAGCACAAACACTGATGGCCATTTGCTAAACAAAACAAAACAGTATCATGTTGAAAACAGACTTAGCATGAGCATAAGGAAACTTTTTTGCCTTTGAAACTCACATTCATTTAAATTGCATTGAAACCCACTGTGATGTCCAATGCTGGGCCAGGAATCAAGGAGCCTGAATCCTCTCCACTGATACTGAAGAGGTAGATTCACTTGGAATACAAATGGATACACACTGTATTTTCAGATGCAGGCCTCTCTGCATCAAGTACAACTTCCCTTAAGAGCACACAGGGAACACATTCAGCCCGGTGTCTGGATTTCTCTATATCTGTCTCACTGTAGGTCCACAGTAAGACTCCTCACTGGCATTGTGAAACCAGTGCTTTGTGTTCCTGCCCCAAGTAGCTGACACACACACACACATGCTCTTTGAGATTTAATTTACACACACACACACACACACACACACACACACACACACACACACACACACACACACACACACACCTGGAAAAGGCTTGCCCAGATTAACTGCTCTACCAACTTTGCCCAGGCTATAATAAGGTAATTTAACTGCTACCAATCAGTTACTATAAGACTCTTAAAAGGGTATCCAATTATACGGAGTGAAATGAATATTAATACAAATGGTAATGTTGACCAAACAGCAAGGCTTTCAGGACTAGCCAGAGTTATCACCAAATAAATATATGCAAATACACTCAAAGCTTAAATATTTTCTAAAAAGGACCAACCACAATGAAAAGTTTAAAGATATTTAATAATAAATAATAAAACAACAAGAAAATACTATCTAAACCACCAGAGTTTCAGTCAAAGGAGTTATTAAAAATAACACAGATGGAAAGTTTCACACAGTTATAGAAAAACAGTATTTCTAATCTCACTATAATTTCCTGATTAATTTAAAAGAATTACTGCTACCTTGTTAAGTTACTTATTCAACAGAGCAAGGAAAGATAATTTGGGTGAGTGGTCCTTGTTGTCAGATCCACGACAGAATACAGAATGCTCCAAACAACAAAAAGAGCCAAGTGAATAAAAAATGGCACTTTTTATTAAAATAACAGTCCAATAAAATTCCCTAGTGCCTCGACTATACAGAATGACATCACATACATCTGGTAATCTGACTGTTTCTTGCACTATCCCATTATTAGAAGGTGCCAGGGTTTAGCACCTATGTCTGTGACACAGACAGAGTTTTGCTCAGGTGTGGTACAGCTGCTGGAAGTCATGAAAACGTAAAACCATTTCACTCTTCCTACAGAAGCTGCAACCTATTCTCTACCACAGACATTATATCCCTGGCTCCCTTCAAAACTGTGGGATAACATTTTTATGGCTTAACCCATAAAAGTAATTTAATTTCAAGAATATTTTGCAAAGTCAGGTGGATTAAGATTAACCTCTTCACTTCCAGTATATGCTGTTGCAATGTATATATTTAAAAAGTAACAATAATGAATGTACATCTCTTTTTCTTCCAGCAGGGCACACTGTTGATACATTTTAACACAAGAAAACCTCACAAATACATTTTCAGCACAAGCATCTGTACAAATCAGTTTGATATAAAAATGAGATATAATTATTTACATAATTTCAGCTAGTTGTGCTGGCATATGTTACAAATCCTCTGCCCTATTTCTCCTAGCATGGCTAGCAGTACCTCCCATCGTCACACCTCTCACCCTTTGAAGACTCAAGATAGTTTTTCAAGTGCCCCTTGAGAAATGTTGCTTGAGTGGAATGAGCCTATCTGGGAATACATTATCCCATACCCTGTTCTGATACCCCATCTGCATTGGCATTGCTAACCCCACTACAGTGGTACACTGTCATATCATATGCCTGCAACCCTAGGCTCCACCTTAGTGACTTAGTATTTTACTGGCTGGCTTGATGTAGCCATAGATCCCCTTCAGACTCCTCCTTCCTCCTACTGCAAATACGTAGCTCCAGGGCCTTCCTATCTTAGTAAGGTTTCATCATGATAATAAGCTGCAACTTGGGCTTCTGCCTCAAAACTCTACCATGTAGTTGACATCACTGACCTTCCTTACCACTTTGAAGGGTCCCTTCCAAGCTGTCTGCAGCTTGTTGTATCTGACTATAACTAACTATAACCTGCTGCCCCATAGAATACTCTCTGGTTCAAGCATTCCTGTCATACCAGACCTCTTTCTGCTGGTGGGCTCCTGACAGATTCTTCTGGGCCAAGCCCATGAGCTCTCTAAACCTTGTCCTGAAGTTTAGGGCATATACCACAACAGACTCCTTGTAGGATTCACACTCACCCTCCCACTCATCATGAATCAAATCTAAAGGTCCCCTCACCATATTCCCATTCAGCAACTCAATGGGTGAAAAACCTGTGGATTCGTGGGGTACCTCTTTGTAAGCAAAAAACAGGTGGGGCAAATATTTATCCCACTCTCTCTTAAACTGGTCTACAAATGTCAGTAGCATTGTCTTTAGTATAGAGTTTAACCTCTCCATAAGACCATTACTCTGGGGATGGTAGGGGTGGTCTTTAGGTGCTTCACCCAACAGTGCTTCCACGGACAAGCCAGCAGGTCTGACATGACAGTTGCACATATTAAAAAGTGAGTTCAAAGAAAAAATTGTCACAATGTTTAGATTTATTGATGATATTTTTTATTATGGAGAGGAACAGCAATTGAATTAAATGTGTTTATTAGTTATATAAACATTTGTACTTATTTTAATTTTACTTATCAAAGTAGTTATGAACAAGTACAATTCTTGGATTTAGTAGTGTATAAGGAAGGCAATAGTTTGCTGACCAAGATATATGAAAAGGAAGTACAGAATAATATGTATTTACATTTCTCAAGCATACATCCAGAACAAATTAAACTTAATATTGCGAAGGGTCAATTGAAGAGAATTAGTGATTTAACAAAAAAGGAAGATGATTTTATAGATGAGGCTAAACATCTATGTAGTAAGATGTCAAAAAGAGGTTATTCCAAGGTATATGTTGATAAAATATATGAGGATGAATTAGAGTCTAGAAAGAGTAGTAATAGTGAGAGGAGAAATAATAAAAAGATATATAAATATAATACCTTTATGGCCATTCACAATAGTATAGAATCTAAAGCAATTAAGAATGTGATGACACAAATTGGAGTATATTTAGAAATAATGAGGAATTGCTAGGCAAAATGGGAAAGGACCAAGTTGTATTAAAAAAAAGAGGTAAGAGCTTCAAAAATTATTTTCAGTCTAAATTAAATCACACAAGACAAGTAGTGCGCAAATGTGGGATGGTAAAATTCCTCAATTGTAATATGTGCAACTAGTTGTATGTTAAAAGTAATCAGTTTAAAGTGGGAAGTATAGTTGTTAAAGTGCCTGGGTTATTTAATTGTAAAGTGAACAATGTTGTTTATTTAATCATCTGTTTGGAGTGTAAAGCATTTTATGTTGGGAGAACTATATGAGAATTATATAGATGTATATATGGACATAAATATGCTATACAAACAGAGAATGAAAGGAATGCTATGAGTAAGCACTATAAAATGAAGAAGTGTCAAGTTAATTTTAAATTATTAGTGCTGGAAAAATAAGTGATACAGCATTCCTAATGAATATTGAATAAGATTTGGGATGGTTAGAGTATTCATGGCAAGATAAACTAAATGCATGCTTCCCACCTGGATTAAATAACAGAGAGGAATTTGTCATGTATTTAAAAAGAAGGGGTTTTAAACAAAATGTGTTTATAGTATTTTGTATATATTTTTAGATGGTTTATATTATCATATTTTATAGTGATCCATATATGTTTAAGGGATGTGTTTTATAGGATGTCATGTGATTTGTTGTAAGTGTATTTAACACTGCAAGAATTTTAATGTAATTGTCTGATGAAGTCTCATTTGGAAGAGTGGATAGATGGAAGCGCTAACCTTATGGCTATTAAATTGGTTTTCCTGAAGCTTCATCTGCTTTTTACTGTGTTTATGCCCACATGACCTGCAAAAGGAATGTCATGGGTTTTGGCTAGAAGTGCTGGACAGTAGGGTCTAGGCACTACCAACTGCTGTTTTAACTCAGGTTCTTGCCCTCCATCAGAGTCCACTATCTATACAGTAACTCTTTGTTGCCCTATACACTCCCCTTTTCCTTGAGAATCAGGCACCACCCTAGCTACTTCCCTCAAGCCTCTGAGTGTAGGGTCCAAGAGCTGAGTCTGTCTGAACTCTAGCTTTATAACTCTTCCAGCTCCCCTTCCACAATAAGTCTAGTATCCTCTGACAGCGATGCCTCACTGTCAGCCTGGGTACTACTATTCACTTCTGCCCTTGCTGTCACTCCATCCAAGGGAAAATTAGTACCTACTAGCAGCTGTGGCTCACCTTCAGGCTCACTGCTACAGGGTAGCTCCCTCCCTGAAATAGCCACACCAGCAGCCCTGAAATTATGTGTGGTGTCTAACTGGGTCTCCCCAGGCTACCAGACTCACATGTCCTAAAGCCTGACATTATGTCACTGCATCCACACAATGTACTGCATTATCAAAATAATTCTCTATCAGGGCATCTACAGGGATGTCCTCAAACACACCTACTTGCTTACTTCCTTTTCCATCCTCCCAATTAAGGTAAACCCTGGCCAAATAAATTTGGAATTGGGTCCCTCATGAAGCTCTGAATGGAATTGACTGCCCAAGCAAGTATTGTTTCTCTTTAACCACTGCAGGATTCACAATGGTTATGTCAGAGGCAGTGTCTCTCTTAGCAGGTGCCTGTTTTCCATCCTCTAAAACAGTATATAATTTCTTGTGATAGATTGGTACCCCTGTTGTCTCCAGAAAACTTACCACTGGCATACTGTTATTACCACTTGATGCTCCCCCACCTTTTGTTCCCTACCTTGCCTCAGGGGGCATCTATATGCTAGGTGGCCCCACTGGTTACTTTTAAAACATATAACCCTTGATCCTGGCTGTGTACCTAAACTAGTGGCTTCCCCTGTTACTGGTGGACTCTCTTGGGGCAGTTTAGGCTGCCCACTATGGGTCCCTTATATCCATGTGCAGTACTGGGTATCCATTTCCTATGACATGATGCCCTGCTTGCTTCTTCTTAGATAAACCTTTGGCACCATCATTGGCTGGATCTTTACATCCCATCCCGACCTTATCTCTAATTCTGGAATCCTTCCTGACCCCCTCAGCGACCACCTGTCTGCTTTCGTTGAACGTCACCCCTCTCCTCTTCATAGGCAACATCTCTACATTCAGACTCACAACCTCTCCTACTTCAACCCACAAATGTTTTTTGAATGTCTAAAACTCACCGACTGAACTCCCCTAAGAACCCTGCCCCTTGATAATTCTGTCACCTACTTCAATGATACATTCTTAAACCTACTCATCACCCACACTCCCCTTAGAACCAAATGTGTCAAGTCCAAATCCTCCCGCGGCTATCAAAAGATACCAAACTTACCATGCTCCAAAGAGACAATCATGGAAAAAATACTAAAAAAAAATGTCTCCTTACTTGAATTCAAACAACTCAGTAACACCGTTAAAAAATTAATAGCTAGAGACCGTAAAGCATACTACTCCAAACTTCAATCCAAACACTCAACAAACCCTAAAAACTTCTGGGACACAATCTCCTTCCTCCTCCACCCAGGTAACAAAGATAACCCTGTCCTAACCCAAATCTTACTAATCTTGAAACTGCCACCCAATTCAACACCTTCTTTGTTGATTGTATAGATAAACTGTCATCCTCTTTCCCTTACACGCCCCAATGCCTATCTCACCTGCCCTCCCACCCCTCCAATAACACACTTCCCACCTCCCCCTTCAACCTAAAACTCATCCCCATAAGTACTATAAAAAAAAACTTCTCTTCCAACTAAAACCTAGCAGCAACACACCTGATAATCTACCATTAACATTCTTCAAACTATCTGCTGACAGTATAGCCCTTCCCATTTCCATCTTAATAAACAGATCCTTCCAAGAAGCATATGTCCCATCTATCTGGCATCATGCCTACATCATCTCACTTCATAAAGGAGGCAAAAATACTGACACCACCAATTTTAGGCCTATTGCCATCCTTTCCCCACTGTCCAAAATCCTAGAAAAATGTATCCATGCACAACTGATGCCATAGATAACGCACAACAACCTCCTCACCCCCACTTAACATGGCTTCCGTCCTGGCCACAGTACCATGACTGCCATCCTTTCCTTTCTCAGGACCATTAACAAAGCATGTGACTCTGGCAGACTTGTATCTTCCCTGTTCCTTGATCCATCCAAGGCTTTTGACACCATCTCCCACCCTATACTCCTAACCCAACTCTCCTTTCTCAACCTCTCTACTTCAACCATAGCCTGGTTCTCTAGCTACCTCTCTGAATGACATCAAGCCATCCAATGGAAATCCTCTACCTCTCCCTTCCTTCACACCCCCACTGGAGTGCCCCAAGGTTCTGTTATAGGTCCTCTAGTCTTCAACATATTTATCAATAATTTCCACTGCTCCATCCCTGAATCCTCATTAATCTAGTATACTCCCCTACTGACCTACTTCTACAGACTCAAGCAGCTTTCTCTAAAAGAGAAACCTGGATGCAAAACAATCACCTGGCCCTAAATGCTAATAAAACTAAATTAATGATCTTTTCTCCCTCTAGAAACTCCCCAGTTGATAAAAACCCTTTCTCTATGCTCAGTCAGAATAACATCCCCATTAAAATTGTATCAAACACTAAACTGCTTGGTGTCATCATCGACGAACATCTAAAGGTTGACACTCATATCTAAACCACCATCAAACCCCCCCCCCCAAAAGCTAGGACTCCTGTACAGACACAACTGCTACCTCACCCCTTCCACCAGAAAAACCCTAGCTTCCTCCTACCATCTCCCCTCTCTTATGTATGGCGCTCCCCTACTAATCAATCTTCAACTTGGCCTGCAATCTAAACTCGAATCCTTCTACAATAAAATAAGCTAAAAGGTGTCAGGGCATGGTTGCAAGATACCACTGAATTTCTTAACATCGTGTCCGATACACACTTAGAGCCATGTTGGTTGATGTGTACTCTGGATGTAACTTCTCTCTATACCAGTATTCCACATTGGGCAGGGCTATGAGCCTTGGAGTATTAGTTGGATAAAACTTTATTATATAGACCAGGATTTAATACCTTTCTTCTGTGTTTGGCAGAACATGCCCTTACTAAAAAATCTTGAACAGATGATTATTTACGACCCCAGTCATAATCTATTTCTAGATGAAATAGACATTTGGAGACATTTTTTGGATGATTGCTGGATGGTATGGAAATTGGACCGGGTATATCTGTATTAGTTTGTCCAATATTTAAATGAAAATAAATGGGACATTAGATTAATGGTCAGTTGTGATCTTGACTCTATTTCATTTCTGAATGTGAATCTATCCAGACAGCAAGATGGTATGTTAGCTAGTTCTATTTATAGGAAAGCTTTTCATTGAAACACATTGTTGCATGCTTCAAGTTACCATCCTAAACACGTCATCAGCAATATTCCAAAGTCTCAATTTATGAGGATTCATCGAATATGCTCCAACACAGAAGATTATGCAAATAATTCAAACCAAGACTTAATTAAATGCTTTATAGAGCGGGGTTACCCTTCCCCTCAGTTGATGAAAACCAGTGAGGAGGTTAAACAGTTTTGTGGAGGTGATTTCCGTAGATATCAAAAACATAATAATTATGGGTATAATCAAAAAATTAGATTTACAACCAGTTATGGTAGGAATACCCATTATTTTATAGATTTAGTGCAATATCACTGGGACATTTTACTGGCTGATGAAAGATTGAATGATTTGTTGGGTGAGAGATGTTCATTTAGATTTCATAGAGGCAAAGCCTTGGGTAGTCCTTTTCAGTCATTACAAATGCAATACACCGTCATTCGGTCTGTCACAGGTTACATTGGAAGGCATCAGGGCTGTGGGCTGCTTTCCTTGTGACCATTGCTCGTTTTGCAAATATATTTATCAAACCAAGGAATTTACTAGCAAAAATACACCACACATTTTTTCTATACATGTCCTGTCCAATTGTAGTAGTGATTGGGTTATTTACCTTGCGGTATACATGTACTCAGCTTTTTATATTGGCCAGACCTCTAGACCACTTAGGCTACGTATATCAGAACATCTCAGTAATATTAAAAATAAACATTCCGCCAATGCTCTTTATAAAAATACTACAGTTCATTCCTCTGCTAGTTTCAAATTTATTATCATTGGCAAAATTTTGGATAATAAATGTTTTGAAGCTAGTTGGCACAATATTCTCAATAAAAAAAGAGAAATCATGGATTGTGAGATTGGATTATTTTCACCTAGCTTGAATGATCATTTATGATTTGCTATTGGCCTATCAGCCAATTAGCAGTTTTTGGTTATGCATATAATATGTAGTCCATCATGGTTAATTTCATTCATTGACAAAGGCTTTTGGGCCAAAACCGGTCTGTTGACTATAGTTTGACTGCAATAAACTTTGTTTTGTCCCATCCCAGCGGGTGCTGGCTTACTTTTGTGTTTTTTTGGGATTGCCGTTTGAGCCTCTGCACTTGCCGTACATGCAGTTTCACTGTTGTTTGTATTCTCCAATATCACATTTCTTTCATCCATGTTCATATTTATTAGTATCTGTTATCCACAGTTGATTTTCTCAATTTTATTTTCCATGTAATATTTGTTCAGCAATGTTGTTATTCATTGCGATCTTTACAGGAGATGTGTTCTGTGTTGTATCTATTAAGTTTCCACAATCTTTCCACAGTCTAGTTGCTTACTACATAGTTTCCCTCTTAAAGTAAATCTGCTTTTCCGTTTTCTTAAATTATTCATTTTTTTTCTTTGTATGGTCAATTTTAACTGCAGCCTGTGAAAGGACTTTTAAAATACATCTTTCTCTGGCTGGCCTTAGGTTAATTTTCCCAACTTTTTTTTGGCGATATCTTACACCAAAATGTATGTCTTTTGTATTCTTAAATATGTTTTAATATTCCAGCTTCCTCATGCTGCCGGGTTTTTCAAAATCATCCATAACCTTAACAGATTAGTTAACATTTTCAGATAGAAATTCTCATATAATTTAATACATGATAATTAGTAGAGCTCTTTATTTGCAATTCTGGATCTGTACCACTTTCAATAACATTTCAGCTGATCCGCAAGAGTATAAATGTGTCAACGTGAATTTTTTGTATTCTTGGCTATCAGGCCCAGGTCATGGTGGAAAAGGGTCTTTGGACCAGCCAACTCACCTGATTAACAAACAGTAAAAAAAAAAAAATGAATAAATAAAAAATAAAAGGTCAGAGAATCACTTCCATGGGTAGCAATCATGGGACTTGAGACAAGGCTTGAATTGAAGACCCCTGTCTGCTAAGAGGAGGAAGCTACCAAAAATACAAAGCACTCTCTCAAGGCACTATCCCAGTTTACCTAATATATAATTAATAGCATTTCCTTTGCTTTATAGGTTAAAAGGTTAAAACAGGTTTTATGAGCCTGAACACAAGGGTCCAAACTCATCAGCAGCAAGCATTTGGCTATGCTCCCAGGATTTTAGCAAATAATAATGCATGCTTTAAGGGCTTATTAAAGCTACTGGATTATGTAATGTTTTTCTGGTTTTGCAGTGCTTAATAGTTTTTTTATTTCATTTTAAAAAAGGGAACAAATGAAACCTAGTGGAACTTATTGGTTGGTGAATAAAACAAAAAGCTTTATTTTCTCAGTTTGAAGGCATGCTAACATTTGTGATGAGTTTACACAGATAAATCTTTTTATATTCAAATTGTAAACTTACATTAATGCAATGTCCATGTATGGTTATTGGGGAAATGAGAAACTGCTTGCTAAGATACAGAGTAGAAACCTTGGCCCTGGACCGAAATCTAAACAGCCACCTGCAGCCTCATAAAATAAAACTGTAGAAAAGTTGACATTGAAGCTATCCCTTTTAGTGAACCCCTTAGTCAGAACAATGTTCAAGTATACTAGTGTCTGGTTCACTTACCAGTTTGCCCTCTTAGTTTGAGTAATCAATATTTACAATTTATTTTCTGTTCATATGCTTAGCACATTTCTTATATGTTGCTTCCCCCATCATAAGCTGAGGTCTTCATTACACTGCAGTTTTCCTAGCTATAAAGTATTTACTTTCAACAGAATCACTCTTCATTCTTCTGGCCTTTGAAGTTTAATCCATTTTTCTGCTGTTGCAGATTTTTTTTTGCATTCTTAGCCTTGGATAGTGATATCACTTACTATTCATACCTAGTTCTACATGCATAATACTCAGTTCCCACTGTCTGCTGCTGCTGCACAAAGGTGGCAATCTCTGTATTATTTTAGCTTTGAACAAATGATTCTACTTCATAGATTCATAGGTGTATAGGACATTGCTAAGCTAATGGCTCAAGAGCCCTTACAAGCCTATCCAGTTTTACCCAGAGTTTATCCAGTTTTCTATCCCTGGGGGGAGATAACAAGGGTCAGCAAGTGGCGTTTTAACTATTGTTACAGAATGCCTCAGTCCATAATGGACATAGGCACCACCCCAGGAGTGAATTTGTGATTTCTCACCTACTGGTCCAGATTACGCTTGTGATTGTCAGGGAAGGGCGCTACTTCACGTGAGTAGGAAACCTATTCCAGAGGAGGGGCAGTCTTTGGGAAACATATCTGTCTCTCCAGCATGACCTATTCAAGTCAGAGATCAGGTTTAGAGCTTTGGAGTGGGTAATCCTTGTACAGTTAGTTTTGCAAATATGCAACATTTCCATCAGGGGTGGGTCAGAGATTGCCTTGTAGGTCAGACACAGAACACCCTCAGTAGTCAGTAGGAAACTGAATACAGTGATAGGTCTTTTAATTGCTCCACATATGACAAGTTGGTTATACCTTATGTATTTTAGTGAGAAACCTCTGAGGTTGCTGCCACTATTGCAGATCCCTGGCGAGGTACATCCCAAAGGGTCCATTGTACTTAATTCCTGGTCAGATGAGGGCTGTTTATACTGGTATCATGACATCCTTAGATCTGGATGCCATGGCCTTAATTATAAGCTGAGCCACATAGAAGGATTTCCTCATCATTGTGGACAAATGTTGGTCAAAGTTCAGATTACTATCAATCTAAGTTCCCATATCTGTCATCACTGGGTCCACTGTTAAGGGGGTGCTATCAATGTTGTAATATGTAGGGGTATTTAATTTCCTTAAGGGTATTATTATTATGCACTTCTTTGCATTTAGTTTGGGGCCATGGCTCTGACATCAATCAAAGGTCTGCATCAGACCTTTCTGTAGGATATTAACATTGTTTGGGGAGTCAGTGATTGCCCCCAACTTGCAGTTATCAGCAAACTTGGTCAGCCAAAGGCCATCTACATTTGCCTTGACATATGAGAAGTATATTCATAGGTTCATAGGTTGGTACTAGGCTATCAGCCCTAGGGTCTATACAAACCTAGCCATAACAATTCCCTGGCTATTTCTTCCCACACTATTTACTTCCAAACATTAGGGGGCCTAGCACTAAGCCTTGTGTGCTCCCCTGGTGACTGGTCTCATGCTGGATGTGGATTCCCCTACTCTCTCAACATGTATCCTATCTGTGAGGCATTTGGCTATCCATCTGGTGACATAGAGGATTAGGCCCAATTTTGTGAGTTTATCTATAATACCCGAGTGGGGTGTTGTATCAAATGCCTTGGCCAGGTCAAGGTAGGTGCTATGCACTGTCTTACCCTCATCCATGGCTTTGGGGACCTTCTCAAAGAAGTCCACCAGACTCAGCAGGCAACACCTGCCCTTGATGAAGCCGAACTGGGTTGGGTCTAGAGTCTGGAGATTTCCTATATCATTGCTAATCAGGTCCATGATTATCCTTTCCATAGCCTTGCAAATGAGGCTAGTCAGACTTATCAGTCAGTAGTTTCCTGGGTCAGTTGATTGTCTTCCCTTGTGCAGAGAGATAACTGTTGTTGTCCTCCACTCTACTTGGACAAAGTCTGTCTGGAGACTGTGGTTAAATAGAGAGCTGAGTGAGTCTGCTGGGTCATGTTTCAGGCTATTTGATAAGAACCCTGGGATTCTGTCATGGGCCATTGATGCCGTGTTTCTAGCTTTAGAGAATGCAGTGATGACCTGTTCTTTTGTGATAACAGGCAAAGGAATGGTAGGGGGTATTTTATGGACAGTGACCAGACGTGATGAGGGGGAAAATCCAAGCTGAATTTATCAGCCAGCAGATTTGCTGCTTCTCTTGGCTGAGCATAGCTAGTGGCATCTACAGCCAACTCAGGACATTGCTGACTGCTTCCCTTAAGATTTCAAACATAACTAAAAATGCTTTGTGGTTATCCTTTGCTTGGGAGGCTATTTTAGTCTTGTATTTAACTTTTGAAGACTTGACCAATTCCCTGATTTGCCTGTTGAGACTAATGCGGGATTTTTTCTTTGTTGTACTTCCTCACACTTACTTCTAGAGAGGAATTCCTTGCTTCTGCTGTATAGTCTATTTATGCCAGGGGTCCACCTGGGTGACTTGTTTTTTTGGCTATACCTGGGTTTAGTTTGGTCAGGTGCTGCCGTTTCTATACAGTTGTTTAAGTGGTTGTACAGGGCATTCAATATACGTCTGCATAGGCATTCATCTTTTCAGGCTTAGGGGGCTTTAAAATTATCTATGTTGTCAGTTAGTAGGAGGTAATTTGCCTCAGAAAACTTCTTTAGGGTTTTAAGGTTTGATGGGGATGTTTCTGTTACATTTATTTCAAATGAAACTGATTTATGATCCAATCTTACCATTACACTGGGGGGAGGGGGCAGGGTGCAATGCTCCTCATGTTTGTGAGTACTGTTTTAAGGATACTTGAGCCTCTAGTGGGAGTGCAGACCAGCTGTTCTAGAGCATTTGAATTGATCAAGTCCAGGAATCTCTGAGCCTGCATGTTAGTGGTCTTGTATGTTTCCTAGTTTATGGAGGTGTAGTTAAAATCACCCACAGGTAGTGCGATGGGCTGAAAGGTAAGTGATTCTACTAACTTCAGGTATGCAGAATAGTTTTCATGGGTTATGGATGGTAGAAGATTTTGCCTATGGTCAGCTGGACATGGAGTAGCTCAAGCAAATCATCCTGCCTGACCAATCTAGAGGTGTGATTGCTTTTCATGTAGATGGAAACACCTCCTCCTTTTGTTTTTTCCTTTTCAGAGGGTGGTCTGAATGTGTGATAGGCATTGTAGCCTTGCACTGCTGGGGTGCTTTCTGCTGCCTTGAACCACATCTCTGTAACTGCACAGACATCAGCATTCTCCAGGGCAAGGAGAGCTTCAATGGAGTGCAGTTTCCTGTTAAGACTCCTAGCATTGAGCAGTAGTACCTTCAGTTTGGCATTAACATGATGTGTTACATTGGTGGGTCTGTTGGTTTGGCACTGTGTAAAATAGACACTATGGGGTGGCTAATGCCTTGTCCAGTACTCAAAAGCCTAGCAGCTAAAGGTGCAGACCATCTCTGGCAAAGCAGCATGGTCTGTTGATCATGTTGTCCCAGGCTGACAAATACCAAATTCCCTTGGAATGACACCAGTAGTAAGCCAATTATTGCAGTCAATCATTTTCTGTTTGAATTGTGGTATCATTCTTGGTGAGGATAGAATGCTGCTTAATGTGAGGCTCATACCCACCTGTGACATGTATTTCGAGAGGTCCATCATGTTTCAGTTCATACAGTCCAGGGAGGTATGTCTCAGGTCATTCACATCCACATGGACTATGACTGAGTCATACTGGTACTCGTATTTGATTGACCTGAGTGCCTGCATGATCTGGCAATCCTGATCCCTGACAGGCATCTTCTGTAACCCTCTCTTTATCCAGCTGCGTGAGAGTAGTGTCCATGTGTCTCAAGATGGAGTCTGATATGACCAACATTTTGAATGTGTGGTGTTTCGCATTAGGGGCTTGTTTGTGGAGACACTGTGATGTGTATTTTTATGTGTAGTGTTTGGTGTTGACTTGATTTTGTTTGCATGTGGTTTCTGAGGGCAGTGTACTAGAGGCCTCTGAGGTTTTGGTAAGTTACTTGTGAGTACCTCTGCATATGTGAATATATGTGTGTGGAGACCTTATTTAGTGAGGGAAATAATGTACATGTGCTGACAAACTGTTTGCAATTTGATTTGTTGGTATGTAAGAGTCATGTCTCAATTTTCATAATGTAACTACATCTCTCACATACTGTGTTTGTTTGTCTCAGGATTAAGGTGTTGTCATTATACATGAGACAATTGCTACATTGCCT
Organism: Protopterus annectens; assembly: GCF_019279795.1. Lineage (NCBI taxonomy): Eukaryota > Metazoa > Chordata > Ceratodontiformes > Protopteridae > Protopterus > Protopterus annectens. Next base: position 1,210,496,862 of record NC_056733.1, on the reverse strand, counting down.
TTGCATGCCCATGTCCACCAGGCTGTGTGTACCCCAAAATACAGCTTCTTCTTGCCTGAATGACAATAACTCTGTGAATATATCTTAGCCATGATAGGACTCATGATTACTGTTGCTGAGATTGGACTCTATTACAAAACCTGTTTTTTTGTGGCAGCAAGTCCACATAACATGCTGTATTCAGTTTTTAGAATCCTACAACATACTTCTTCTGTGCCTCGCTTTGGTTATAAATAGTTATTTTGTCTTGAATAATTAAAGCTGAATGAGCATGAGCACGGATATTTGTTCTGTGTTGCATGCAGTATCTTAACTCATTCACTCCAATGGAACTCAGCAAGTTTGTACTGTAACCTCCAATGAGCAGAGCTTAAGCCTTTTTTTGTAAGTCACAGTATGGAGATCAAGGTGGTTGCCTACCTGTGAATACTACTCTTACTTGGCTCTGACTAAGATCTTAAATTATTCTAACCAGTTTTGGTACAGAGCTCATCTAAATCTGTAAAATGTAGCTGATCTGCTAACAAATTCTATTTTTTTTGGTCACAATATAACTGCAAGAAGTAGAGTCTGACACTAAAAGAGAGAATGATTATCTTGATTAGTCTAAATTTAGTCTAAATATATTTGCTTGGCTTCAGCCATGAGGCCTAACTGCTAATCTCTCAAAACAGGAAGAAGATATAAACTAAAGATGTCAAATGAATCAGACAACATGGATATTCAAACTACTAAAACAAAATTCTCTACAGTATCTTCACCTGAAAAGGATACTATATCTAAATGACCCAGGACTGGGAAACAGCAAGAATCAAATAAACTGCCAAGTAGAACCAAACCAGAGCAATTTACGAACTCTGAGGACCTAAAACTAGCTCCCTAGCCAATATAGTTTGCCCTTCAGAAATTCTCTGACCATCTTCAAACATTTGGAGAGTGTATAAATTAAATTGCAAGTAGACTGGAAAAAAAACCCCAGAAGCCAGAGTTTTAGAAAATGAGATTAGGCTTGACAAACTCCAAAAAGAAATGGAAACCAACTTCAAAAGCCTACAGAATATACAACAAAAGATTGTAGATCTTGAAGCAAGATTCAGATTAAATAATATTATTAAACGAGGTACACCGGAGCACATTGACCAACCAAAACTATTGGATTCATTTCATGAAACTTTTGGCTCCTTAGTGGAAAATCCTTCAGACGCAAAGCACATTACCAAGGAAAGAGCTCACCATGCAATTCGCTCATCAAACTCGGATAAACCGAGACAAGTTTATGTCAAGTTACTTAACTATCAAGACATCTATGAAATTCTATTGCAAAGAAAAAAAAAGTTTCTCATCTGGAACAGCATTAAAATACCTTTTGCAAAAGACCTGCAGATAAGTCAAGAAAGACAAAAGCTCGGTCCATTTTGTGCTTACTTGATACAACAAAAAATTAATTTCAGTGCAAACTTCTCCCCCCCTCCCCCCCAAAAGAGCAAGTATCTATCCCGGCAGAGGGCTGCCTCCCAAACATTTCAGATGCTCAGGTGAAGGCTGCCCTCCCCAAAGCAAAATGGCTCAAAGACAGAACCCACAGAGTGAGAGTTGCTGGAGCCATGTCAGACTCGAAACCGGTCACAAGTGGCATCCCACAGGGTTCTGTCCTGGGACCACTCTTGTTCGGTATATACTTTTCCGAGATACAGGCAAATGTGGGAGGACTATGGCTCACCAAGTTCACAGACAACTGCAAACTGGGCGCCATAATCAACTCTACAGCTGACACAAACATCCTTCACAAAGGTCTCACAGAGACAGATAACTGGTGCCAGCGCCATGGTTTAAAGTTAAATGCCAAAAAATGTATAGTCATACCCTTTGGCAAAAACAATGTGCCCACAAATTACCACATAGGCGGAAACCCATTAAGTACAGAGAAAGTTATTAGGGACCTGGGGACCCAAGTTGATAGCAATCTCTCCTTTGAAAACCACATTGCCAAAGTGGTTAGAAAGACCTTCTACATAGCCCACCTCATCACGAAGGGTTTCACATCTAGATCAAGAGAGGTAATCGTGCCCCTCTATTCATCCCTCATCAGGCCCATCATAGAATACAATGCCCCTTTTGGGATGTACCTTACCCGACACCTGCAGCAATTAGAAAGACCCCAAAAGTATCTCACCAAGAGGATCAAGGGTCTCAAACAGATGCCATATGCTGCTCGGTTAAAAAACTCCAGCTCTACTCAGTTGCATACCGCCTACTTGAGGCGATCTATGCCTGACATACAAAGCTATGTCAAATCCAGAATTAATGGACATGCTCCACCTCAGTAAATCTAAATCCCTTAGAGCCACATGCTCGAGGGACTTGAACCTCAGCACAGAAATAAATAGAACTTGCTGGAGGGACAGGTTCATAACCCAGAGGCTCCCTTCGCTCTGGAATAGAATTCCAGTTCATGTGAGGCAGAGCACCTCACTGAATCTCTTCAAGAAGAATCTCGATAAGTGGATGGGGGATCGTAGGTTTGTCCCAGGGATTACTCCCGTGTCACTATTAGAGAGAGGCACAGTAAACTAAACCTTAAAAAGGGCACAGTATGCTCAAATCAAGGGGTGGCGTAAGCCATACAGAATCGGGCTAGGCTTATAATTGCCCCAGGGCAGATAGCCTAGTATGAACCTATGAACCTAAATACCCCAATACATTGCTCTTTCAATATAAAGGTACTAATTTCACTATGTCCACACTACATGAAGCAAAAAGTGCTTTTTTCAAGGCATTTAATGAAATACCTGCCACTGATGTTTTTTAAGCACCAACTTCTCTACCTATTTCTGTAGCTATTAGATCTCTACCTTATACCCATATTTTCAATCATCTAGTGGGAGCTAAGTGAACAGAAGAAAGTGTGTTAGGTGAGTTATGCTATTTGCAATCTATTTGAATGTTGTTTTATTGAAATTGTTTGATTCATGAGAGCATTTTTCTAGACACAATGCTTTTAGGTGTATTTCCTATCTTCCGTGTTTTGTCTCTGTTTGCTGCTTTATTATTCTCTTCAAGGCTGAGTAGATCCATGATTAGGCACAGGGAAAAAGCAGGAAGAGATGCGTGCTATTTGCCAAGAATTTGAGATAAATGCCCTTTTTATCTATTACTTAACTCACAGTGAAGCCCACCTTTTTTGATTATATATATATATATATATATATATATATATATATACACACACACACACACACACAAAACTTCATTATGTGTATTATTGATTTGTGGGATGTCAGGGGGATCCAACTAGACAAAAAAAAAGTAAATTATTTCTCCATCTAGCTTTTAAATCTAAAGCCAATCTAATATTCATACAAGAAACACATATGCTACTGGAACAATGGAAACATGATATAAGAAAAAAGTGGGTTAACATAATTATTTCTGCTGGTAAAGAATCCAATAGTGTAGGTGTTGCAATCACTATCAAAAAATAGAATATTTTACACTATGATGCTGACCTGAATGGAAGATGGAGTTATATAACAGTTAGGTGCCCTTATTTTGACAAACCCATCTTGCTTTTAAATTTATACACCCCCTGTGCTAGACAACAGGAATTCATTATGTCTATTTATAAGATTTTATGTTGTTTTCTTAACTACTACTACATCATAGGGGGTGACTGGAATACTATTCAGGATCCCACATCAGACAGGACAAACACTAAAAGCTCACTAAATAGTTATGCTATCACAGCCATTACTGAACTAAAAATGCTTTCAACCTTTTTGACCCATATACTTTTGAAAGTAACAAATCATCAAAAGACAGATTCACCTTTTATTTTCAGTGTCACAAATCTTGGTCCAGGCTGGACGTTTTCTTAATCTCTAGGGTTTTCTCGAATTTCAACAACACCTTCCATATAGAGCCTAGATTCGTTTCAGATCATTTTAAAATAACACTTACTCTTAATTAGCTTAGCAACACTACTACTAGATTTAGGGGTTATAATTGGTCATTAAACCCTAACTTACTAATGAAAGAAGAACTGGTATGAACAATTGACATTATTCTAGATTTTTTTATTTTCACTTGGCACTCAACAACATCCATTGGACAACTGCTGGGCCTCTATAAAATTCTTAATTAGAGGGACTCTCATTAACAAGGCTTCCTATTATAAGAAAGAATTCAGTACTAAAGAACTAAATATCAAGAAAAAAAAATACTAATCTGGAGTCAGAACTATAAGCAAGGTATAACCAAGAATCAAAAAAACAACTTATCTACCTCCAGAAAGAACTGCATTTGTTACACTAGAATCATTTATCTTTTCTGGAAATAAAAACTTTTGCAAATTACTGAGAGTGGTCACAAATGCCATCTAAATTCTTAGTGAGAATGAAAATTAAAGGAAACCTTCTCTTATTAGATCTGAGATATCGCATCAGGGTAAATCCTACTCCTCAAGCCAGGATATAATTCATTTATTTGGAAATATATATTTACAATCATATAGTGACCAAAAATACTCACTTAGGAACAAGATTTTGAACAATTCCTGTGTCAACTGAAATTCCCAACACTTAGCCAGGCCCAAAACATTTCCCTTTCATCTCTGTTTACTCAACATGCAATAATTATGGCAATAAATAATCTTTAACCTAACAAAGCTCCAGGTCCATATGGACTCACAGTAGAATTCTACAAAACGTTTACTCAGAATATTTCAAGAATCATCTTGTAACTAACTATATTAAAATGATAACATTACTGATATTCACTTGAATGCTTCTAAAACAATCTTTATTTTTAAGGAAAATACAGACCCCCCAAAACCCTTTGAGTTATAGACCAATTTCTTTAGTTAATCTGGATATGAAAATGTTTGCTTCACTCTTGGCATACAGGCTTAAACCCCTTATCCCTTACATTGTATTGTCAAATCAGTCTGGATTCATACAACACAGACAGATGTGATAATACACTATCCCTGGAGTCCATGATAACTCTATCAAATCAAAATTGTACCCCAGTATTTGCTTTTGCAATAGATGCTTCCAAAGCATTTGCTAGACTAAACTTGGACTTCTTATTTTCAATCTTATCTTGATTTGGTATGCCTTTAGACTTCTCCCAATCCATAAACCACTTTACTCTAAAGCTCACTCTTATTTGCAAATTAATAGGACCATTTCTTCCCAGATTGATATTAAAAATGGTACTAGCCAGGGTTGCCCAATGTCCCCATATCTATTTAATTTATACATTGAATTCCTATTCTTACGTATTAATCAGAAAACGTTTTATCATATACTGGTTTTATATAATAGTAAGATTGCTTTATCTGCTTTTGTGGATGACCTTAACTTATACTTTACATTACCCAACTCCAACACAATAAAAATTCGGAACTCTATAAATACCTTCTTGAAACTCTCAAATTATAAATTAAACTTAGAGAAATCTTTAGTTTTTTTCAATTAATCAATCTTGCCAGTTAATTAACTAACCCTTACCTATAGAGATTAAGGTAAGTCACTCCTTAAAATATTTAGGAATATCTATTCAACAAGATTCAAAACTATTCTATCAAAGTAACATTACAAAATTATAGAAATCTCTTCAACAGGACTTCCTTAGATGGGTTAAACTCCAACTTTCACTGTTGGCAAAAGTGGCCATTGTTAAGATGAACATCCTGCCAAGACTCCTATATGTTCTTAATGCTTCCAATATATTAGTCCATAATATTTTTTTTAAACGCTATACTCTTCACTCTCCAAATTTATATGGCCACCTAAATCTATCAGAATTGCTTATAAAAAAACTTGCATACCCTAAAAATAAAGGGGGTCTTGGCCTCACTGATTTCAAGCTATATTATGACATAATCAACTCTAACAGAATACTAGCAATTTCTGATTATAACCCAGACAAGAAGACATGGGCCCTAACCTGGACAGAACTATTTTATAACTATGTTAAAACTCTGAATTTTAATCCAAAAGCTCTCCCCTTCCTTAATAAAGAGAATATAAAAAACCTCAAACTACACACATCCCTTAGAAATAGAAAACCTAAGTTGCAAAAACTTTTTGAAACTTTAAACTTATCCAGGCCCTTCAATATTTTGCAAACACTACATGTAAAACCTAATTTTAAACTTAACAATAAAATGCTAAACCTAAATACCTTTCCTCTCCTTAAAGCAAAAAGCTTACTAGACATTTATCCTTATAAGAACCAATCCATCACTGAGATGAGACTATCTATGAATCTTCCTAAAAGTTACACCATTATTTTGAGACAAATTAGAGATATGTGTGCTAAATTTATGGAGGATCCCAGTCTGGATATGATAGGTATAAATTCATGTAAAACGCTATGGAACCTACTGTTAATGAAGAAAAATATGATTTTTAATTCATGCAAACTTATAATCTCCATTCAGCACCAAAATGATGTGCTTTTCTCCACTTACTGGTCTGATCTGGATCCTACAGCTTCAGCTAATCATATAATCCAATCTATCCAGTTAACATCAAAATCTATCCCATTAAAAAAACTGAGCTATACACAACTTATGATTTTAAATAATGCACATCTCCCCCCAGCTCTACTAAATAAAAGATAACCCTCAACTTCCCCTTTTTGTACATATTGTAATAACCAGAAGGCTGATTTATTTCACATTTTTGGAGCTGTAAATGCTTCTACAAGCTTTGGTGCTCATTAAGGGTCAAATTACAAAAAATGAGCTATGAGAAAACCACCCTCAACTAGAAATGTGACATTTTACATATTCCCCCTCCAGGTTTATCAAGATTATGAACACGTATCTTAATCACTTTATTTACCCTTATTAAATATGATACCACCCTGAACTGGAAAGACAAATCCCTTCTTCTATGGAAATGATTTAAACATATGGCTATCAAATATTTAATGGTCCATAAGTACTTAATGTATATCCAGAAATGACATCCCCACTTTCTTGTTTACTGGGATGTATTGCTTGACCATATTCTGCAATAAAGAACAACACTTCATTTTCTTGATCCTTGAGAAGGGGCTTATGAGCTATTCATTCTTACTTATCTTTATGTTTCTAATTATTCAATACTTGGGCATTACAGTTTTCATGGTTATTCTCTAGTTGATCACAAATGATAATGTTTATTAGTTTTGTTTACTTGTTTGGGTATTTAGCATAATTGCACATAGTTTATGTGTGTTATCTTTACACCGTTTTGCTTGCATTATGCAATACTCATTCATCTGTTTCAATTTGACTGTTGACAACTGTCTTTATTCAATTTTTTGTTAATTATGTATCAAGAAGAAAATACAAATAAACAGAATTTTGACAAAAAAAGTCACAGTAAACACAGTAGCTATTACATTTGTATCATTTTGTAAATAACTTACAATATCTCAGCAACCACTCAAGTTACATACATACTGTCAGCAGCATTTTATTTATCTAGCTGACAGCATTCATATGGAGCTAAGGGTATTTATGGCTAATACATTACCACTTGAGCTTATAATTACACACACATTAATTTCCAGGACAGGAAGATAATATACTCCAGCACTACAGCCTTCTGTCTTGTCTCATGGTAGTAAACTGCCAACACCCCAGAATATCATGTTGGGGACATACCAGTTACTGTTTCACTCTTGATAATAAGTCAAATAATTACAAGCTCAAGTGGTAATGTGTTGCTGAGCAGTCTAGTCAATTAGAAGCAGAGGCCAGCAGCTTGCCACTGGTTAGCCAGAAATACCTCTTAGCAATTAAAGGTTTGAGTGTTGGCATAATGCTTAAGGTATTTACCTCACAGACAAAAGGTACAGGGTTTGATTATAACTAAGGTGAAGTTAACTAGGCTCAAAATGGTCCAAAAGGGCAGCTAGCCTGTTATGTACCTATGAATTAACATATGACCAGCTACAAGCCTTCATAAAGTGGATATGTAAAATACCTTACTTAGAGATGAATGAGTTAAGTAGTAAAGTTAGCAGTTAAATATACAGAGATATGTGGAATTGCTTAATAAAATAAGAAAATAATCCTTAAAAAAAAAGAAAAAAAAAACAGAAAATAAGAAAAACCTAGCTACTTTCAAAAGTAAAAAAGTTGACCTAATTTAAACTGGCTGAATTTTCAGAATTCATTAGGCAGATACATAACTGTAGATACACTCATATGTCACAGGCTGTAGGATAATAGTTATTTTGCTCTTTTGAATTTTCCCTTCTTTTTATAGCATGTATCTGTTTTTATACAGATCCCACAGGTAACACTAAACATAGTTTGTTTTTCTGTTCTGTTCTAATACAGAGCTCCTGTCCCTCAGAACTTAAAATGTTCTGTTTTCCAGATATCTCCTTAAGGAATCTTATAACTTTATCTTTATAGTTTGTTAGCTTCCTTACCTGGAAAAAAATCATAATCGATATTGCAGGACAGTAGAATTTAATTTTACATCCTATGAATTATTGCTATATTTCTCAGTAAAGGTAGCAACAGTTTTCAGTTAGACCTTTCTATGCATTTCATGGAAAAAAGTCACAAGATCACACATCTTTTCATACCATGGGGGAAAACACATATTGCAGATATACGTTGCACAGAAAACGTAACAGTTATCACATATTTTCCTGCCACTTAAAGATACACATATTTCTGATTAAATCAAATAGTTTTAGTTTAAATTTTGCTTAAGTGCAGCTCATATATCTGTTATATTCTGACTCAGAAAACAGTGGTATATTTATCCTCAGATGTCAAACAGCACATTGATGTACTGTTGTTTTTGTGAGACATCTGTGATTTTATATTATCTTTTTTGAAAACAAATGAGTTACAAGAAGTAAAACACAGCAGTAAATTTATGTCAGGTTCAGATTACTATGCAAATGTTTTTCTAATTTAAAATTGATGTATGTATAAACAATGGTGAATGAACTGTGGTAACTTATGTAGGCACATAGAATTTGATAGAACAAGTACCACAACACCCAATGAATCTGTTTCTCAACCTACTGAATAAACTGCACATAATTAAACAGTAGTGAACTTATTCTAAAAAATATGCAGATTGTGCTCTTCCATTTTTTAAAGCCCAGAATTCATTACTGTTTTGGACTTATAACAACATGAAATTATTTTATTATGACTGATTATTTGCTTATCTTTAGTTGACAATCTATCAAGACTTCTAAGATATACAAATATATTTTCAAAGGTGATTTTGGACCTTTTAATGGGTTACTTGACTGTCTCAGTATCATACACACCATATGCAGCTGGATGTTGTGGGAATCAAACTGAAGACAACAAAATAAAGCTTGGTTTCAGCTCATTGCATTAAGCCAGTAAACATACCTGATGAATGGTGTGTTGTTCCTTTGGCCTGATTGAAGTGGTCTGTATCAAACTAAGGCTAGTAGGTTTATAACGTTTGTGGATAGTTTACTAAGTTTCTGGGTCATTATTTTTTACCTGTTTCACTGAAGAACTGTGAGCAGATATTACTGTATCCATGAAGTAGCAGTCTGTGTTTATTTGCTGAAATGGATGGGCTTTCTCTGCAGGACTGACACTTTGCCTTATACCAGTTTGCTTGCCAGGATAGCCTCTGGCTTCATTGTGACCCTGGATAGGATAAAGTGAATAAAGTGAGTATCAAAGAATGAATGAATCATGAATGTATGATTGACTCTGTAAAGACTGGTAGAGAAGGGTGAAGGCTGCCAGCCTAGCCAGATAGAATTTTATAGATAATTTTATCATTTGTAAATATAAATGTAAAATATAGGTTTTTTTCTTAAATGAAAGGAAACACTGTAAAATGTGAATATCAAGATTGTAGCAACATTGCCATCTGCTGTAAGGAAAACTAAGCCAAGCATTTCAAATGTTCTTTGAAATTAAAATTATGTTTTGCATGTCCTTTGACGTTAGAATTTGGAGTCGATGAATCTGGAGTAAGCATCCTGCCTATTGTTTTAAGACTCAAGTTAATGACCAGAATTTACATGTGGAATGTCCTTTATTGCTCTAAGTGTAAAAGAGTGTAAGTGTGGTTAATGTGTAGCCTGGGAACTCTAGGAAGGGTGAAAACGATGATGTAATGTTGATCAGAACTGGAGTTTCAATTTAAACAGTGAGAACCAGAGATTGTGAAGCACTTTGTCTTGATATTCAACTCAGCACTGCCTTGCTCTGTAAGTAAGTTATCTTAGAAGTATATTTTCTTGTAGAAATAGCTAGGACTATAGAGATTGGACTAAGTGTTTTTCTGTTATGTCAGAACTGTACTACGGAAGTATTTTAAGTTTCTGTGTGATCTCTGAACTCTTGAGTAGCATTGTATTGTAGTAGTATTGTCTTGTGTTTTAATTATTTATTATTAAATATTTTAAAACCTTTTCAACTGTGGCTGGTTTATGTAGAGATAATTAAGCTCTAGAGTACATTGCATGCTTATAAGTTATCCTGTAATATGCCCTTCCAAAGCCTTAAGATAGCTTATGTTGCACTACTATTGGATAATAATATTGCACATTAATAATTGGACACCCTTTTAAGGGCCTTTGGGTAGCTGATAATTATTAGCTGGTGGTGGCAGTGATTACTACCATATAGTCTGGGCAAAGGGGCACAGCTGGAGAATCTGTGTCAGCCTTTCCCAGGAGTGTCTGTGAAGTTGTTTAATCATCTCAAAGTGTGTCAGCTACTTGGGCAGGGACACGAAGCACTGGTTGGACAGGGAGGGTACTGGATGTTAGCTTGCCAGCTAGGCTGAAATCTGGACCCTATAGCTGTGCCAGTGGGGAGTCTTATAGGGGACCTGGAGAGCAAGGGAGCAACCAGCTCCAGACTGACTGTGATCTCTGTGTGCACTTAAGGGAAATTGTACTTTACTGTGTGCATTTGTTATCCTTTCCTCTCATATGAGACGCCCACACTGGTGTTAGTGGTGAGGATTGAGATTCTTTGATTGCTGGGCCATTGTGTGGGCATCACATTGTGGTTTGAAGTGCTGGGATCCACTTCACATTTGTGGTGGTGGTGGATATCCACATCACATATTAATTAGTTGGCAAATACTAACTGGCTTGTAGTGGTGTGGGTAGAGTGAATCTTGTAGCTTATGTACAGTGAGCTTTGAAGGTGTTTTGTACTCTAAATCAGCCATGTGGTGAATACACAGAGTTCAGATCACAATTGTTTTATTTCTTTTGATAGCTTAGTTCGTCAGGGTGAGCAGGCAGCATGTCAGCAGTGGAGTATGGAAAGCTGACAAGGAGCCAGCTAGTGGAGATGTGCCAGGCTAGGGGACTGGTGCATTGAAACCTAAGGCAGACCTGATTGCAGCCTTGGTTACAGCTGCATCAGAAAACAGCATCCAGGAGGGCAATCAGACTGGCAGTGGAGATACAATATCCTCAGAGAATGGACAGCTCAACCTTTCTGCGAAGGACAATCAGACTGGCAGTGGAGATACAATATCCTTGGAGAATGGACAGCTCAACCTTTCTGCAGTGGACTTAAAAATCCAGCTGGAGCTAGAGAGACTTGAGCTGGAGGTCAGGCATTTGGAGATAGAAACCGAAGAAAAGGAGCACCAGAGTAGGCATGAGAGGGAAATGCTGACTCTTTGCCAGAGTCATGGAGGTAATGAGGAAGGGAGTAACTGGGCCCCAGAAGCAAAACAGGTTAGTAAATTTCTTCCGCAAATTAAAGAGTGGGATAATTTTAATAGTTTCATTCATATGTTTGAGAGGGTATGCAAACAGTATAGTGTTGACCAAAGTCTCTGCGTACGGTTCCTGACCCCATTACTCCATGGGAAAGCTGTAACTTTTTTTTATCAAAAATGCTGTTTTGATTATACTGCCGTAAAAATTGTCTTTTAGAATGTTTTAAGCTAACACCTGAAATGTATAGGAAAATGTTGTGTGAGCATAGACGCAAGGCAGATGAAAGTGTGTATGAATATGAACTGAGCACTTATTTTCATAGCTGGGTGAGTGGATGTCAGTTCACCACTTTTGAAGGGCTGGCAGACCTTTTGGTGAGGGAACAAGCTTTTAGCACTTTGCCTGAGGACATGAGTATCTGGTAAGCTGATAGACAATGTGCTACTTCAGATGAGTTGGGGAAGAAGGGAGACCTATACCTGGCAAGCAGGGTAGCCGTGCACAGGAAGGGGACTCCCAGTACTGCTCATGGGTCTACAGGAACCCATGGTGGGCAGCACAGACTTCCACAACAGAATCTGCCAGTAGCAGGGGAAGCCACTAGTCCAGGTACATGTCCAGGAGCTAGGGTTAAATGTTTTGAATGCAACCAGTGGGGCCATGTGGCATAAAGGTGTCCACAGAGACAAGGTGGGGAACCAAAGTTGAGGGAGCCAGTAAGTGGGAAAGACAAAATGCCAATAGTAGGTTGTCTTGAGAAAACAGGGGTACTAAACTACCATCATGCAGATGTACTGAGAGGGAAGGATTTGGATGAGGCAGTACCATGTACTTATGCAGTTACACTCAGTAAGGCTAGGAGACAAGCATGTGGGTCTGGTAGCCTGCGGAGACCCAGATAGACTGCATACCTGCAGCCAGGACTGGTGAGGTGGTTACTTCAGGGAGTGAGCTATGCTGTAGCAGTGAGACTGAAGGTGAGCCACAGCTGCTTGTGGGTACTGATGATCCCTTGGACAGGGTAACTGCAAAGGTAGAGGTGAGTAGTAGTACCCAGGCTGACAGTGAGGCACCGCTTTCAGAAGATGCCAGACTTCATGTGGAAGGGGAGCTGGGAAGGATTAGAAGGAGAGAGTTGAGACAGGCTCAGCTCTCAGACCTGAAATTGCAAGGCCTGAGGCAGGTATCTAGGGAGGCACCTGGTTCTCAAGGGAAGGGGGAATCTGTATACTGGGACAAAGGGTTACTATACAGAGAGTGGACCCCTGAAGTAGGGCTAGAAGGTGAGAGAGTACAGCAGTTTGTAGTGCCTAGAGCTTACTGTTTGGTGCTTCTAGCCATAGCCCATGATATGCCTTTTGCAGGTCATATGGGCATATCACGTACAAAGAGGCATATTATGCAGAACTTCTATTGGCCTGGAATTTCCAGAGATGTAACAGGGTACTGCAGGACCTGTGAGCAGTGCCAAAAGATAGGCAAGGCAGGAGACAAGGTGAGAGCTTCTTTGATGTCTTTGCCTGTGATTGAGGAGCCATTTCAGATGGTAGCTATGGATATTGTGGGTCCTCTGAGTACCCCAAGTCCCACAGGGAAAATGTATATCCTAGTGATAGTGGATTATGCCACACGATACCCTGAGGCAGTGGCTTTGTCCTTCATTGAGGCAGAGAAGGTGGCAAATGCTTTGTTAGATATTTTCAGGAGGGTGGGTTTCCCAAAAGAAATACTTTCTGACAGATGTACCGATTTCATATCGGACCTGCTGGCTTGTCTGTGGAAGTCCTGTGGGGTGAAGCACATGACGACCACCCCCTAGCATCCCCAGACTAATAGTCTTGTTGAGAGGTTAAACTCTACAATCAAGTCCATGCTATGGGCATTTGCAGATCAGTTTAAGAGGGAGTGGGACAAATATTTGTCCCATCTGTTGTTTGCTTACAGAGAGGTTCCGCAGAAATCTACAGGTTTTCACCCTTTGAGTTGCTGTATGGACATAGGGTGAGGGGACCTCTAGATTTAATTCAAGATGAGTGAGAAGGTGAGTGTGAGTCTCACAAGGAGTCTGTTGTGGCATATGTCCTAAACCACAGGACAAGGCACAGGGAACTAATGGGCTTGGCCCAGGAGAACCTGGCAGAAGCCCAACAACAGAAAAAGGTGTGGTATGACAGGAATGCTCGAGCTAGAGAGTATGCTGAGGGGCAGTAGGTAATGGTTCTCATTCCTGTCAGACACAACAATCTGCAAGCAGCTTGGGAAGGACCTTACAAGGTGGTAAGAAAGGTAAGTGATGTTAACTACATGGTGGAACTTCTAGGCAGATGGCAGGGGCACAAATTGAACATTACCATGATAGGAAGGCCCTTGTGCTGAGCATTTGCAGTGGATTGTAGGAGGAGTTTGAGGGAGATCTGGGGACTGATCTCCTCAGTGAGGACTCAGGCTGACACCTCAGTGGAAGGGGTAGCAATGTCCAAGCAGCTATCTCCTACCCAAGTTCAAGAAATCTGAGCAGTGTTGCAGGAATTTGGGGACGTATTCACTGGGAAACCAGGATGCACCCACCTGGTGCTGCACCAGGTGGATACAGGACCCCAAAGGCCTATTAAGCAGGCCCCTTATAGGGTGCCTGAGAGAGTCATACACACTCTGAGGGAAGAGGTACAAGAGATGTTGGAACTAGGGGTGATTGAAGAGTCCAACAGTCACTGGGCCTCCCCAGAGGTGCTGGTGCCAAAGAAGGATGGCAGCACCAGGTTCTGTGTGGATTACAGGAAAATAAATAGTCACACAGAGTCAGATGCTTACCCCATGCCTAGGACAGATGAGGCCCTAGAGCAGCTGGGTGGGGCTAAGTATCTTACAACCACTGATTTTACCAAGGGTTACTGGCAGGTGCCCTTGACTCGCAGTGCTAGAGAGAAGTCAGCCTTTGTGACTCTTTGGCTTGTATGAGTTCACAAAGATGCCCTTTGGGAAGAAGAATGCCCCAGCGACTTTCCACAGGCTGGTAGATAATATCCTAGCAGGAGCAGGAGGATTTGCCCTTACTTACCTAGATGATATTGCCATCGACAGCCATTCCTGGCCAGAGCACCTTCAGCATGTCAGGGAGGTGCTGGGCAGATTACAGAGGGCAGGGTTGACCATCAAGCCGAGCAAAGGTCAGTTAGGTATGGCAGAGGTCTCCTACCTAGGACAGAGTGGGGAGTGGTAAGATAAGGCCAGAACCTGCCAAAGTGGAAGCTATTCAGGCATGACTTGCACCTGTCAGTAAAAAGCAGGTGAGGGCATTCTTAGGGACAGCATGGTATTACAGAAAGTTTGTCCCCAGTAATAGTACCATAGCTGTTCCCCTCACAGACCTGACAAGGAAGAACAGGCTAAATAAGGTAGTGTGGACCTCAGCATGTGAGCAGGCATTCCAGAAGCTTAAAGAAGCTTTGGGAGGACCCCCTGTGTTAGCCAGTCCAGATTACAGCAAATAATTTGTTGTACAGGTGGATGCTTCAAACCATGGGGTGGGGGCTGTACTTAGCCAGATTTCTTCAGTGGGAGAAGAGCACCCTGTGGTTTATCTCAATCGTAGGCTCCAACCCAGGGAGCAATGCTATGTAGCTGTAGAAAAGAAATGTCTAGCCATAGTGTGGGCATTGCAGAAACTTCAGCCTTATCTATATGGAAGAAAATTCACTGTTATGACAGATCACAACTCTATAACATGGTTAAACAGAGCCAGTCAGCAAAATGCCAAGTTGCTAACATGGAGCCTGGGGTTGCAAGCTTATATGTCAGTGCAGTACCACAGTGGGAGTAGCAATGCCAATGCAGATGGGCTCTCAAGACAGGGAATGGGGTAGATATACCCAGATAGACCTAACCCTCTCAAGCAGGGTTTATCAAGGGTCACTTGAAAAACTAGCTTGAGTTCTCCGGGGGGGGGGGGGTGAAGACTGGTAGAGATGGGTGAAAGCTGCCAGCCTAGCCAGATAGAATTTTATAGATAATTCTATCATTTGTAAATATAAATGTAAAATACAGGCTTGTTTCTTAAATGAAAGAAAAAACTGTAAAATGCGAATTTCAAGATTGTAGCAACATTACATGCCAAGAAAGAAAAAACAAGTCATCTGACAAACAACAGCTGCAGAAAGCAAATGTTCAATGTCTTGTTTAAGTAATATAAATCGTGTGGTCGCTTCTGTTGGAATAATGATTCGTCCACTTGATAAAATCAGCAAACCTTTTATTGAAAATAATTATGAAGCAAACCTAACTGTTAAAAACAATTAAAAGACAAAGTTCCTGTTAAGCGCTTTTCATCTTCACAGTGTGAAGACTTCCTCAGTCTAATTGCTTTCTCCTACAATCCTTCTAAATATAACTTCCTGTGACATCACCTAATTTACTTAATTGATCATAATACAATTGCACCGTGTAGTAACTCGCTGCTCTCCTCCTATTATACCTATTTTTGCTCTCCATTCCCATTCAAATACACTATGCACCATGTTCACATACCACACATGAATGCAAAAACAAAAAGTGAACACAATAACAGCTTTGTTCCGTAGGAGCAGACCCAATTGTTAAAATAATAATAAAACACAAAATCCCTGTTATATATATATATATATATATATATATATATATATAGTTTATGCATACCTCCACATTTCACATCATGGTAACTCAAATTACATATTAATTATACCATTTCAGGTCCGGTACAGGTCCAATGTTAATATCGGTGCCTTAAATCTGTTCATTAATGTTTTTTAGACATACACGTATTAGTACATGAGGTTGAATTAATACATATGTGTAAAAAATACACCTTGTAATCAAGTGATAACAGTCACAAAAATTATGCCACAATGATGGTAGTGTTTTCTGAAATCTGTAGTAAAATAACAAATACACATTTGTCATGTAGGGATTAGGCAACAGAGCTATTGTTTTGTTATTGATCACTCACATGTGTGTTCATAATATGATATCATGAAAGTAACTTGGTTTAGGTTTATAAATCATAGGAAGATGCCCTCCGTGGATTGCTCCATTGGTAGCTGGGTTACTGTTTGCTGCTGTCTTCAGATACAGTTGTTTTTTTTTTCTGAATAGAAATATAAATGTATTCCAACAACACAGTGGCCTGAAACACTGTACACCTTACCAGTCATTAACATGACAGTGATGTTATTCAGTACTCAGTACAAGTCACAGCTTAGAGGCTAAAAGGAGGAAGGTATTTCAGGGATGTTTCCTCATCTCCAGACGAAGATGTGATTCAGTTTATAGCTTTTAAACTGTCCCCTAATGGAGATTTAAGAGCCATATGCACTTGCTTGTGATGTGAACAGTTTCATGATACAGCATTCTTCTTCAGAAAATCATTTACGCTCCTGCACAGTTCCGGACACAAGTTCATACTGAGGTCAGTAACAAGCGGGAATAATATAAACCCTTTTTTAATTTTGAGCTGTAATCAGCTCTGTCTTTATGTAATTTTATCCATTCTTGTCACAATATTCACTGAGAGCATGGTTCAGGTTTACTCTTTCTTTCTAAAGAATGTTAATATTTGCATTAGTTCAATTATGAGACTGTGTTTTCTTTTTATCTAAGCAGCTGTCCATAACAGAAACCTTTATGTGAACAGCTTCAAACTGCACATTACGTTCTCAAACAAGCAGGTCAACTTTTGCTCTTTTGGTTCATATAGCATTAGATCAATGTCCATATACTTTTCTGCAAATCTTTTATTATGTACACTCACTCCTTTTCCCCTTACTCTAAACTGTATTTCCATCTTAATTTTTATTTTCAGTTCCTAATTTATATAGTAACTACAGATAACAACAATCACATTACCAGCATTAACAATGACTGCAGGCAAATATTCCAGAATTACCTAAGCTAAGAATCCTTCATGCTGTACTACATAGTAAAGGCTCTTTAATCCGTACATTGTTATGGTATGACTGACAATGTAATACAAGTGCCTCCTATTTAGGCAGGATTTTTAAACGTGGCACACACACTGTGAATGGCTAGTGCATGGGAATCTGTATGCTTGATTCGTACAAAGCATACACACACAGGCGTGCGTGTGAGTGAGTGAGTGAGAGAGAGTGTGTGTGTGTGTGTGTGTGTGTGTGTGTGTGTGTGTGTGTGTGTGTGTGTGTGTGTGTGTGTGTGTGTGCATTCACTTTGGTTGAACATTCCAATAACTGATCATGAAATTATGGTTCACATTTGGTTAAATATTTGAACGATTGACTTTTGTGCAGTCGGATATTTGACTGATTGACTTTTGTGTGGGAATGGATTGCAGTATTTCGGGCTGAATTCCCTTTCTTGATATTAGTGAGATTGTGGAGTTGGTATATTTAAGTGAGGGGAGTGTGGGGTATGAAGTACCCCATGTAAAAGCTTTTTGTTTGCAGATTTTGATAGTACAGTTCAAATATTGTGTAGATATTTTATGTTTTGTTTTAGTGTTGTGCTTTTTGTTTTATTTTTATAAGTTTTAGGAGCATTAGCAGTATTGTAACTGATTGCATTTTGAAAACATTTGATCATTAAACAATCAATCTGTTTGGCTCGACTATTTGCTGGTCGATATTTTTCCACCCGGTGGTGTAAACCTTGGCTAGAGATGATTGTCACTGCAAAAGTGACACCCCGACCACATGTGCGAAATGAGAAAGGGGGTTGAGGATGGATAGATGGATTCTTAACATTTGGTCATTAAAAAAGCAAGTATCTATATCTATCAATATATATATATATATATATATATATATATATATATATATATATATATATATATATATATATATATATATATATATATGTGTGTGTGTGTGTATGTGTATATATATATATATATATATATATATGTGTGTGTGTGTGTGTGTGTGTGTGTGTGTGTATGTATATATATATATATGTGTGTGTGTGTGTATGTATATATATATATATATATATATACGTGTGTGTGTGTATATATATATATATATATATATATATATATATATATATATATATATATACACATACATATAGGAAAAGTTTGAGTGCTTGAACACTGGCAAAATAGTTTGGAAAACTGACTTTTCAGACTTTGCAGATATTTGCTTGAACGAGATATTGGCGCACCAGAGACTAGGAATTTGCCCTTTCCTCACTGTAATGTGAACTCAGAGTAGGTTATACCTCTCAACTGTACAGATTTTCGCAGAATTTCCAGATTTTGGCCTTATATTTTTTGTCTGTTTTTCATAAAAGTATGGTTTTCTGGCAAATTAGTGGTAAATTATTAAAGACTGAAGTTAGAAAACAATGACAGTCATTTGAGGTTCAGATATCATATCCTTCAGAAAATTCATGCTAATGCAAAACCTGTTATTCTGTCAACTTTCTAAGTTTGTAAAAGCAATATTTAAAATTGTCCCTATTTTTGGGCCTCTGTCCCACTTTTATTTATGGCTTTGTCCAGATTTCTTGCTATAAGAGGTTGAGAGGTAGTATGATAGGTGTATACATATATATATATATATATATATATATATATATATATATAGATAGATATATAGAGCAAGGGGTGTGGGGGAGTAAAGGGGTACAGGGGGGATTTCCCCATTCAAAAAAAGTTTTTAGGTTTATAGGTTCATAGGTGTTTACTAGGCTAATGACCACAAGGGCCTTTTTAAGCCTAGCCATGCATCCCAAATCTCTGACAAGTTCTGATACCCTTGATAAGTGTAAGCATGGGCCTTGGAGATGAACCATTTGTTTTTGCTTTGTTTTTTGAATGCTTTAGATTGATCTTTTTTTTTTTTAATGTGTAAGTACTTTTTATGATTACTAATAGAAGGTTTGATAGTGGCCAAGTTCTGCCTGCTCATTGTCATCTTACTTTGGTTGACACTGTGTTGTCAACAGTTGTGCAGTATACAATGATTCCTGGGGAAAAGGAACATGCCCCTTCCTCCGTGGATAATGTGATCACAGAGTTAGTATATGTAATTAGCAGTTGCCCCCTTGCAAAAATACTCTTTTTCTTCTTTTGCATCTTCTGAGGGTTAGCCTCAGGGCATGTGCAGTAGCGTGTTGACATAAGAGTGCTGACAGGAAGCACGTCGATGACTGTGTGGATCTAGTAGGAGTTCAATATATATATATATATATATACACACACACACACACACACACACACACACACACACACACACACACACACACACACACATTTTATATATGCACACTGATATACATACATACATAGAACACAGAACACAAAAATATAGAATAGCTATACTTTCTGGAATGCAAGTTTGTCAAAATTCAGTTTTCCCAAAATTGCAGTTAATGGAAAGCAGTTTTCCCCCTTTCCCACGATTAGAGGGACCTCAGAGTTGCTTATAAATGTTAAGTGGGTTCGGGAGAAACCCAAAATACTAGTCACAGGAGACTCTATTATGAGATATACAGATGTGCCCCTTACCAGGTTAGACAAGGAGAAAGTCACGTTACGCTGCTTGCTAGGTGCTAGAATCCACCATATCAAGCACACACTCAAGTCTCTCAACAACAGATACTTTTATGACTCTGTCATAGCCCATGTTGCTGTGAATGACTTAAGGCCTACCTCTCTGGTCTATATGAAGAAAGACATGATTGAGCTCTCTGAGTATGTGTCCCAGGCAAGCATGTCCCTAGCGTTAAGCAGCATCCTACCATCATCTAGAATGATGCCTCAATACAAACATAAAATGATTGACTATAACAATTGGCTTAGTTTCTGGTGTCATTCCAAGGGGATAAAGTAACTGGCAGCCTGGGAGGACATGATTGACAGACCACAATGCTTTGCTAGAGATGGCCTTCATCTGTCTCCCCTGGGCTTCAGGCTTCTGGCAAATGTTCTTACCTCCCATATAGTGCCTTTTTTTAGGCAAAGTCATGAGGACAAAATTTCCAACGTGTAAAATTCATCTAAATGAAATTTAAAGGCCATACTGCTAAACGCTAGAAGTCTTAACAAGAAACTGCACTCATTGCAAGCATTCCTCACCCTGGAACATGTTATTTGTACAGTCACTGAAATCTGGTTCAAAGCTGTGGAGAGCACCCCAGCCTTACAAGGTTACTCATCCTACCATACTTTCAGACCCCAAATGGAGGTCTACAAAGCAAAAGGAGGTGGAGTTTCAATATTTTCAAAGACATACACCCCTCCAGGCTGGTCAACAGTATGCCGCACAGCAGACACTCCAGGTGCAGTTAGCTGTTGACAAAACACCTATTCAAATCATAGCTAGCTACAGACCCCCAACCATGAATCAGGATGCCCGCTCCACCTATCTGGACTTACTTGAATCCATCAAGATTCAACCCTCTACCCTGATCCTAAGTGACTTTAACTACCCAACCGTAGAGTAGAAGACTTATTCTAGCGCAATCATGAACACCCAGAGATTCATCAACTTTGTCAATGACAATGCATTGGATTAGCTGGTCAACAGCCACCCCCCCCCCCCCCCGAGGGGTGGTACTAACCAACATGAGTAGCCAGTGTAGCACCCCTACATTGTCATCCTCCTTGGTAAGATCTGACCATAAAGTGATCACTTTCAAAGTAATCTCCCCTGACCCCCACCCCCTTGTCTGACTCAAACAAAAAAACTTTTCCAAAGCTGACTATAACCTCCTGAGAACAGGTATAAGCAGCTTCACAGCCACCTTCCCTTCATTTTGAACTAGCAATAATGTCCAAGCCTACACCAAAAAACTATATGAACAACTACATAGCTGCATGGACTCAGACTCAGCAATACCTGACAGGACCAAATCATCTTCCTCAAAGAAGAGTAAACCTGCCTGGTGGACAGCAGCAATAAACAAACTATAATAAAAGGAAAAAATTGCTTTCCAGGACTAAGAAGGAGCAGGTGCCAAGTTGGAAGCAATCTCTCCTTTGTCAGAACAAGCAAATAAGATCAATGGTGAAATCCTCTAAGGCTAACTTTGAGTCTCAGTTGTCCACATCCACTAAAGACAGTCACAAGGCCTTCTTCACATATGTCCACAATCTTAAAGGTAACATCCAAATCTGCTCTGAACTGGTGGTCAAGAACACCACATACACAAACACCATAGATATAGCCAACCTGCTGGCATACAGGGTCAGTGAAAACTTAATCCCTCTGTCCCCCCATCAGTAAATCAGAACATCCCCGACACCTGCCCCCCTCCCCTCATCACCAGATAGCAGGTCATTAATGCCCTCTCAAAGGCAAAAAATGCAGCCTCCATGGGGCCCAACAACATCCCTGGCTGCATCCTACATGAACTCAGGCATGAGCACTTAGCACCATTAGGCACCCTATTCAACCAAAGCCTGAGCACCGGCTTCATCCCAGCCGAATGGAGGACAGCCACTGTCATCACTCTACACGAAGGTGGTGCATCCACTGACCCAGGCAATTATAGGCCCATCAGCCTAACTAGCCTGATCTGCAAGGCCATGGAATGCATTATCATGGACCTTATAAACAAGGACATTGGCAACCTTCAAATGCTTGACCCGACACAGTTTGATTTTGTCAAAGGGAGATCATGCCTGTTAACCTTGGTCGACTTCTTCGAAACAGTCATCAAAGTCATGAGTGAGGGAAAGATGGTGGTGCTACCTTGACCTAGCCAAAACTTTGGCACTATTCCCCACTCAGGCATAATAGATAATAGATAGGTAGCTAACTGGATCACTGATGCAATCCACTCAGTCAAAATAGGGGAAGCCATCTCTAGTAGTAGACCCGTAATGAGCGGCGTACACCAAGGATCGGTCTTTACACCTCTACTGTTTAGGATATACTTTTCTGAAGTGCAAGCCAAAACCAGTAGTCTGTGGCTGCCCAAGTTTGCAGATGACTGCAAGCTGGATGGTGTCTTAAATTCTGCTAGTGATGTGAACATCCTTCAAGAGGGCCTTACCCAAACTAATGACTGGTGCCAGAAGCATGGCCTCAAACTGAATACCAAGAAATGCATCATTATCCCCTTTGGGGAAAATGGTGTATCCACTAATTATCGCATTAATAACAATGTACTAATCAAGCAATTGGTCATGAAGGACTTGGGCACTCAGGTTGATAGCAACCTGACTTTTGACCACCACGTTGCCTCTGTTGTACGGAAGGCTTTGTACCTAGCCCACCTCATAAATAAGGGTATTTCACCAGGAACAAGGAGGTCATAACATCCCCGTACTCCTCCCTTATCAGACCCATTATCGAGTACAATGCTCCCTTCGGCATGTACCTTGCCTAGCACATGCAGCTGGAGAGATCACAAAGGTTCCTGACCAGGAAAATCCGGGGTCTCAAACGCCTATCCTAAACAGATGTCCCTCTACTCAGTCTCGTACAGACTGCTCAGAGGTGACCTGTGTCTGGCATACAAGGCTGTCTCAGACCCAGCCTTGATGGAGCCTTGATGGAGTTATTACATATACCTAAGTCAAACTCCACGCACACAATGCACATACAAGGCCTCAACCTGGTCTGTGACATAACTTGTTGGTGGGATAGATTTGTGTCCCAAAGACTCTCCCATCTGTGGAATAGACTCCCTCTTCATGTCAAGCAAAGTACCTCACTAGCCCCCTTTAAAAGGAACCTGGAAGACTGGATGGGAAACAGAAAATGCACCCCTAGGATCCCACCTGTGTCCCTGCTGGACAGGGGAAACAGGTGCTGACTTTGTGAAAACATGAGTGCCTCCAAGTCAATAGCCTAGTATCGTCCTATGAACCTAAAACAGAAATTCCAGATATCAGCCAAGGAAATAGGAACTAATTTCCACAAACTGCGAATCTAGGAAAACTGTACTTTTTTGGGGAGGCATGAATATCCATGCACTTTAGGAATGGGTCTGTGGGTTAGTGAGCATTGTGTTAGGTCAACCAATACCATGCTCTGAGGAATTTCTGCTTACTTTTTTAACTTGCTGTAAAAGGCTGGTTTGTTCAACTGGTGGCAGTTGTGAGGCCTTTTATTGCTACTCAATGGTTATTCCCCCAAGAAGATGAATTCTCAAGTCGTAATGGTTGTTACACGTAGGAAGGTTTCAGATCTTTGTGAATGGGTGGGAGGTTGGTGTTAGGACTGTTAGTGTGTAAAAATCTCTGGAGGAGATCCTGTACCTATTGATAGAGTAATACACAATGGGGTGCACTACTGAGCAGAACTTTAGGTTCTGTTTCCCTCCCCCCATTTTAACCTCCTTCTGATCCACTTATTGTAAGAGCTCAGGTAATAGAATGTTTCATGTGGGCAGTTTTTCTTTTCTTTTTATTTTGTTCACCTCCTCCTTATTGTGTCTCCTTCACATTGTTAGCCTTTTAGAAAAGGAAATGCTTTTCTTGACCCACCTTAATGTAAACTACCCCAATTATAGGTTAACACAATTCTAGATTTCATGAGTTCTAAGTATGTATTTATTGGCACTAAGTGCTATATCGCTGTACTAAACTTATGCATGTGGGTACATTCATCTGACAGTCTTATTTTACTAGGGAATGCTCAGTAATTTTTTTCTGCTAAAAGATTGGATAGACTATGGGCGGCACAGTGGTGCAGCAGGTAACGTTGTCGCCTCACAGCAAGAGGTTCTCTGGTTCAATTCTCGGCTGGGGTGCCTTCTATGTGGAGTTTGCATGTTCTCCCTGTGTTCGCGTGGGTTTCCTCCGGGTACTCCGGTTTCCTCCCACATTCCAAAGACGTGCATCTGGAGCATTTCTCCCCGGGCCTCCGCTGAAAACAGGCTCTGTGGAACCTAGTCGGATTTTCCCGGTCAACAAATGTTAAATAAATAAATAAAATATAATCTTGTCAGTAAGAAGTAAGAAGATACATAACATGCATGCATACATACATGCATATGTAAACACATAGCATAACAAATAAACAATATCGTGCCACTTCATATATCTGACAACTACTGCTACTGCTGATGTTACACATCAAGTACATTAGAACCTTGGCAGGCAGTTGCTGGCTGTAACTTCCAACGAATAGTCCAAAATGTGCTTGTAATGTGATAGGAAAGGGTATTTATCACTGAGCTGTTATAATGATACGATCCCCAGTGAGAACTAGTACACTGTCATGTGTAATAATGCCAGCCATAGCAGAAAAGTTATGAAATGCATGTCTCAGAATATATGTGTTCTGTATAGCTTCCATAAGAGTCTATTCTGCAGCAAGTGAAGTACATGTGCATGCATGAGAATGTGTTTGTGTGTGTGTGTGTGTGTGTGTGTGTGTGTGTGTGTGTGTGTGTGTGTGTGTGTGTGTGTGTGTGTGCGTGTGCGTGTATGTAGGTTGGTTTGCTGTGCATCTGTAACCTATTATACCCACTTCTTTTATGAGCTACCAATGCTATTCACATGCTGGGTACACAGTGTGACACAGTATGACAATTTTGAAATGGGCTAACAGTCCCACTAGTTTTCAGGGTTCACAGGCTGCTGTATTATGCTGTGTGACCTACTCTGCTACCATACTGTTTACTTACCTGTCTACCT
This sequence comes from Protopterus annectens, assembly GCF_019279795.1. NCBI lineage: Eukaryota > Metazoa > Chordata > Ceratodontiformes > Protopteridae > Protopterus > Protopterus annectens. Next base: position 1,210,471,553 of record NC_056733.1, on the reverse strand, counting down.
TCCTTGTACTTCGAGCAGTACTGAAATGAAAGATAAACTGAGCTCTTGTTCAGTGTGCCATTCATTTCACATTGCAGTAATCTGAGCTCATACAAACAGATGTGCAGATCTGTTCAAGCATCTGACAGCACTGATGTCCAGACACACTTCACACTACATCTGGTTTGCAGTGTTAACAGTATCTGTGAATAAAGATGCCTGAATACTTTTTTTCTTTTGTCCATTACCCTTCTTGGCCATCAACCATCCTGCCAGCCCCATAATTATCCCATTTCTTCCCCCTGGTTGAGAACCCTGTAGCTGATTCCATCCTTGGGGGTGATTGCCACATGCATAAGGAGTGGAGCCATCACCCATAGGGGAATGGGGGATTTTGCTTTATGGCCCTAACCTTCTCCCATTGCTGACTTACTGTGGGCTCCCCAAGTGCTGCACACAAGAACACATGAGTGCTACCACATACTAATCCTTAGCTTTAGCCACAGATTCCCCCTAGGCTCTGAGTGCATCACCAGTGCAGTGAACCAAAGCCGCCTCACACCTCCACCTCCCCTAGGAGAGGTGAAATGATGTCAGATGCTTACTCCTGTCCTCCCTCCTGTCTAGGTCCTCCAGTGCCTGTGCTGTTAATTGAACATGGGTCACCTGAGACATACTGAAGGCTTTATCTCTCATTGCACTGAACAAGAAACCTATCCCAAGTCCATATTTTTAAATACTAATAGCTCAGTCTTCAGTCAAACTGGTTAAAACAACATAGAGCTCCACGGCCTACAGTACCTCGGTACATCTTTGTCTTAAGAAGTTTTAAGAAAATAGTTGTAGAATGAAAAGAGATTGTTGTCTTCAAGGAACTTGACTCATTTCTATATTTATGCTTCTTTGTTGACTTCAAGGTACTTGACTAATTTATACATTTATGCTTCTTTGTTGACTTCAAGGTACTTGACTCATTTCTACATTTATGCTTCTTTGTTGGCTCCAAGGTACTTGACTCATTTTTACTTTTATGCTTCTTTCTTATTACCCATTAGCACTGATACCTTCTCTGTGAGGTTACTAAACTCTTTAGAGATGGAAGAAATCTTCTGCTTCACCTACCCAGAATCTATCTTTGCATTACTGTACTTTACTGCAAGAAATCTTGTGATTACTGAAATGCTACATCTTACTGTCTGGACTAATCTTATAAAATTATACTTTTGTGTACTTTAGGAAATGATGTGTTTGTTGAAACTTTCAGTTCTCTAAGAAAATGTCTGATCTCAGAATACTATGTATTGCTATGTAAATGACTGCATACTTTATAAACTATTACATGGTGTCTAAATGAAATTGCGTCTATTGTACCCACCTACCTGGCCCATGTTATGACTGAAAGGAGTCCTCAGACTTACCCAGTTAACAAATCAAAATCTAAATAAATAATGTATTTCCTTATCTATTAGCTAGGCTGCATGACTCAATTAACATAGATTATATTGTCACCATGCATAAGCATTGTTTTATATTTCTTCCTTGCATTTTCAAATTCTTACACTTTTGACATGTAGTCTTTTCAGAAGCAATATTGCATTCACCCACCACTGATTCAACACATCATTTTACTACCCCTTGGCTTCTCACCTCATATCTTTGAATAATGTCCCCTTGTCCTTAGACATCTCTCTTTTTTTGGATGTGATTGGTATACCATATATTGATGCTCTGCATATACACAAGTGTGCATTTGCATGCTTACTTTCAACGGGAATGAGCCATTCCTAAAAGTTATGCAGCAGTGGACACATTAGACATCTAGGCTCATCATCATCATCATCATCTTTTGGCTTTTCCCGTTAGGGGTCGCCACAGCGGATCATCTCTTTCCATTTCTTCCTATCCTCTGCATCTTGCTCTGTCACACCAACTGCCTGCATGTCCTCTCTCACCACGTCCATAAACCTCATCTTAGGCTTTCCTCTTTTCCTGTTACCTGGCAGCTCTATCCTTAGCATCTTTTTCCCAATATACCCATCATCCCTCCTCAGCACATATCCAAACCAACGCAATCTCGTCTCTCTTGCTTTGTCTCCAAACTGTCCAACATGAGCTGACCCTCTAATATACTGATTCCTAATCCTATCCATCCTAGTCACACCGAGTGCAAATCTTAACATCTTTAACTCTGCCACATCCAGCTCTGACTCCTGCCTTTTTGTTAATGCCACTGTCTCCAACCCATATAACATAGCTGGTCTCACTACCCTCTTGTAGACCTACCTTCCCTTTCACTCTTATTGGTACCACTCTGTCACAAATCACTCCTGACACTCTTCTCCACCCATTCCACCCTGCCTGTACTCTCTTCTTCACCTCTCTTCCACATTCACCATTACTCTGAACTGTTGATCCCAAGTACTTAAACTCGTCTACCTTTACCAACTCTACTCCCTGCATCCTCACCATTCCTCTACCCTCCCTCTCATTTACACACATATATTCTGTCTTAGCCCTGCTGACCTTCATTCCTCTGCTATCTAGAGCATATCTCCACCTCTCCAGAGTCTCCTCAACCTGATTCCTACTCTCACTACAGATCACAATGTCATCTGCAAACATCATAGTCCACGGGGCCTCCTGTCTGATCTCATCTGTCAACCTGTCCATCACCACTGCAAATAAGAAAGGACTCAGAGCTGATCCTTAATGTAATCCCACCTCCACCTTAAATGGATCTGTCACTCCCACTGCAGTCCTCACCACTGTCACACTACCCTCGTACATATCCTGTACCACTCTTACATACTTCTCTGCCACTCCCGACTTCCTCATACAATACCACAATTCTTCTCTAGGCACCCTGTCATATGCTTTCTCCAAGTCTACAAAGACACAATGCAACTCCTTCTGACCTTCTCTGTATTTTTCCAATAACACTCTCAGAGCAAACATTGCATCTGTAGTGCTCTTGCCTGGCATGAAACCATACTGCTGATCACTAATCATCACCTCCCTTCTTAACCTAGCTTCCACTACTCTTTCCCATAACTTCAAGCTGTGACTGATCAGTTTTATCCCTCTGTAGTTACTGCAGCTCTGCACATCACCCTTATTCTTAAAGATAGGTACCAAAACACTTTTTCTCCACTCCTCAGGCATCCTCTGACTTTCCAAAATTTCATTAAACAATCTAGTTAAAAATTCCACTGCCATTTCTCCTAAGCACCTCCATGCTTCCATTGGGATATCATCTGGGCCAACAGCCTTTCCATTCTTCATCCTCTTCACAGCTGTCCTTATGTCCTCCTTGCTAATCTGTTTCACTTCCTGATTCACTATCCCCACATCATCCAACCTTCTCTCTCTCTCATTCTCTTCATTCATCAGCCTCTCAAAATACTCTTTCCATCTACTCAACACACTCTCCTCTCTTGTGAGTACCTTTCCCTCACTATCCTTTATCACCCTTACTTGCTGCACATCTTTCCCAGCTCTGTCCCTCTGTCTAGCCAATCAGTACAGGTCCTTTTCTCCCTCCTTAGTGTCCAATCTCTCATACAACTCTCCATACGCCGTATCCTTAGCTTTTGCCACCTCTCTCTTTGCCATACGCCTCATCTCCTTATACTCATGTCTACTTTCTTCATCTCTTTGACAATCCCACTTCTTCTTCGCCAGCCTCTTCCTCTGTATACTCTCCTGTACTTCCTCATTCCACCACCAGGTCTCCTTGTCCTCCTTCCTCTGTCCAGATGTCACACCAAGCACCTTTCTAGCAGTCTCCCTTACTAGTTCTGCCGTAGTTACCCAGCTATTCAGTAACTCTCCACTGCCTCCCAGTGCCTGTCTTAACTCTTCCCTAAACTCCACTTCACAATCACCCTTTTTTAACTTCCACCATTTAATCCTTGGCACTGCTTTCACACTCCTCCTCCTCTTCTTGATCACCAACGTCATCCTACAGACCACCATTCTATGCTGCTTAACTACACTTTCCCCTGCCACCACTTTACAGTCTCCAATCTCCTTCAGACTGGCCTTCCTACATAGGATATAATCCACCTGTGTGCATCTTCCTCCACTCTTGTACATCACCCTATGCTCCTCCCTCTTCTTAAAATACGTATTCACCACAGCCATGTCCATGCTTTTCGCAAAATCCACAATCATCTGACCTTCTGCATTCCTCTCCTTAACACCATACCTACCCATCACTTCCTCATCCCCTCTGTTCACTTCACCAACATGCCCATTAAAGTCCGCTCCAATCACTAGTCTCTCACCCTTGGGTACACTCACCACAACTTCATCCAACTCACTCCAAAATTTCTCTTTCTCATCCATCGCACACCCAACTTGTGGAGCATATGCACTAACAACATTCATCATTACACCATCAATTTCGAGCTTCATAAACATTACTCTGTCAGACACTCTCTTCACGTCTAAAACACTCTTGGCATATTGTTCCTTTAGTATAACCCCTACCCCATTTCTCCTGCCATCCACACCATGATAGAACAATTTGAACCCGTTTCCTAAACACCTGGCCTTACTTCCCTTCCATCGGGTCTCTTGCACGAACAGTATATCAACCTTCCTTCTCTCCATCATATCAGCTAGCTCTCCTCCTATACCAGTCATACTGCCAACATTCAAAATTCCTACCCTCACTGCTACACTCCTAATCTTCCTCCTCTCTTCCTGCCTTTGGGCATGCCTTCGCCCTCCTCTTCTCCTTCAGTCAACAGTAGCCCAATTTCCGTCAGCACCCTGTTGGCTAACAGTACTGGTGGCGGTCGTTGTTAACCCGGGCCTCGACCGATCCGGTATGGAAATATGAAATTTTTGCGACATCTAGGCTAAGTCCATTAAATTTATGCAATGCTTGTGGTTAGTTTTAGACAGGGGGAAAGCAGACTGCATGGGGGTTACTTTCTTAAATGCAGCTAAATTTTCTACAATTTCAGAGAATAGAGAGACAGAGAGAGAGAGAGGGAGAGAAATGAAAGAAAGTCAACAAAGGGTGAATACCTTGTGTTGGGTAAATAATGGACTCAGAACTGCCTTAACTGCTTTTGATAACACATATAAGAAGATTATCAATGATTCAGGGAAATTACTGTATGGAATGAACTATATATGAAAACAATTTGAAGACGGTGAACAATTCGTACATCATGATCTAACTAAATGTTTATACCGAGCTTTTTGATATAAAATTCATGGACCATACCAACAACTCAGAAGTCAAAAGTGGAATTACTTATTTGACAAGGGGTAGTTAAAGTTATATATGTGGGAAAGGGACACACATTCTGACAATTAGCTCATCTGGATAAGTAAAAAGATGTGGTGACTGTTCTTCACATAAGTATGGGTTCTATTCCCATGCTGTTAATTTAGGGCATTATCATTGACTCCACTGCAGACACTAGCATTCTTTATGAAGGCTTATCACTGACTAATAAATGGTGCCAAAGCCATGGTCTTAAACTCAAGGGTAAGAAATGCATAATTGTGCCCTTTGGGGAGTCAACTATTGCAGCTAATTACCATGTTGATAATACGCCCCTAAGAGTCAACCCAGTGGTCAGGGGTCTGGGTATGCACATAGACAGTAGCCTTACCTTCGACCATCATGTGGTTACAGTGGTGAGGAAATAATTTTATGTTGTGCAACTTATAAGTAAGGACATGGCATCTAGGATCAAAGAGATAATTATCTCACTGTACTCTGCTATTACCAGACCAGTCATAGAGTACAATGCTCCCTTTGGTGTGTACCTGACCAGGAATATGCAACAACTAAAGGAACCTCAAAGGTTCCTTACAAAAAGAATACGAGGTGTAACAAACCTGCCTTAAACAGAATGCCTTAAAGCCCATTCCCTCTTCTTAGCCTTTTATAGATTACTGAGGGGTGATCTATGCCTGTCTTACAAGGCATCCACAAAACCCACACGTACAAATCTTCTGTATATTCATAAGTCAAACAGAACCAGAAATACAAGTTCTAGGGTCCAGAATTTTGTCTGTGACTTAAACAAAACATGCTGGAGAGACAGATATGTGCCCCAGAGAGACTGCTTCTCCTTTGGAACAGGCTTCCCATCCATGTGAAGCTGAGAGTGTCTATTACCCAATTTAAGTGCAGCCTTGACCAGTAGATGGGGAAAAGGAAATTTATACTGGACCTGATACCCATGTCCCTTATGAAGAGGGGTAGCTTATAAATGCCTGGCCTTAATATCCTGTTTGGATACAAGATATCATTATTCTTTTAGGAAAACTTGGCTAGGCTTAGAAAGACCCCCTTGGGTCATCAGCCTTGTAACGATCTATGAATTTATGAATATGCACTGTTCATTCTTACTTACTTGGACAAATGAGGTACAATTACCTTTTTAAGAAACTGTCAAATTTCTGAGAAATTTCTGCTTCCATCATAGTAGAGTCATTAGGAAAATGGTAACAAGAAACTGTCTGATGTACAGTGTATATATATATATATATATATATATATATATATATATATATATATATATATGTGTGTGTGTGTGTGAGTCAGAGAGAGAGAAAACATGCTTACATCCTTCGGTAGACTGTCATCCCACCTAAGATTGTTTCCTGCTTTAAGGCCATTACTTGGCAGGGTGGGATCAGGCTCCATATTTGACTTTGAATTGGATAAAGTTAGCATTAAAACTGAAAAATGGATGGAGAAATGGAAGGAGAAATGGATGGATGGACGGATAGACTTAAAGTAAAATATACATACTGAGACAAATTGCAATGTAATTGCAGACAGTTTGTTAGACAGTTATGTGATATATGCTAAAGGGTCTTACGTGAAACAGAAAAAATAATAGTCTTTATTAGACTGTGATGCATGATTGAATGTTGTTTTTATTTTTATTTATTTTATCTTTTTTTTTTCCCTTCTGTGGAGGACTATGCTGGGGGGCTAAAAAATGTACAGTGAAGCTAACAATGATGGTGCTTAAAGCCCCCAAAAATATTCCTTCCCATTTAGTGAAAAAGAAGTGAAACACAGGGGTTGTTGCATACTTGTTAATATCAGAAAAATCTAAGACAAAATTGATAGATGCAAATTTTAAGACTGTAAAAGCATTTAAGTAACAAACTATCAGCAAATGCAGAATTCTATAGACATTATAAAATAAAGATCAGAAAAAAGCATATCCATTTATATAGTAGATTTACTTAATATGAAGGAATATTGTCATTTCCCAGGGGAGGTCATTGAACATTTTAAGAGACAGACTAACATGTGGCATGTGTGATGCAATATATGAAAAAAAAGTTTGTTTTCTAAGGAAGATACATCATTAGATCAACAAGAAAGAGTCTATCTTTCTTTATCTTTTTTTTTCATTTGTTATTTGGGGTTGAAATTTGATCTACATGGATTACATTTAGGTTCTGTCTGGAAAAGTACAGATCTAATGTTGTCAATTTTAATTTTATCCTTGAGGTATGGGTTGGTTTCCAATATCGGAACTGACTTGGCTATTAATACAGCTCACATAAGCCAAAAACTCTCAAGCTTCACCTCTACCCACAATCCCTCTCTCCCAATTACCTCAGATCTCATTTGCTGCATTTTTGTACAGCCACATTTGTTAGAGCTCTCGAGCGTCCTTCATTTCTTAGGTAAAATTTTCTGATTTCTTCTAGTTTTTCTACCTTTTTTGCTGTTATTCCCTTTTTGCTGTTCCTCTACCCTTAGCTCTACCATTCACTGTTCCTTTTCATACACTCAAGTGTATTTCTCTGATATTATTACTGATAGCCTCTTTTTGTACACTTTGGTGTACTTCTTTAACTATCATTGTTGTTAGTTTCTTTCCCTGTCTGTCCTATCCAAGAAAACAGTGTGTGTGTGTGTGTGTGTGTGTGTGTGTGTGTGTAGTGTGTAGTGTGTAGTGTGTGTGTGTGTGTGTGTGTGTGTGTGTGTGTGTCTTACAGCCCATTGTTTCAGATATGGCTGAGAAAGTCCTGTACTCTTACAGGAGGACTGCAGTATCTGTCATGGTTTCAGCCTTAGAGCACTTGTTGAGAGAAGAAATAAATTAATTTTGAAGGGCTTGATCCCTTCTGCCTTTGGAGATGCCATATCTGTGGTAAATAAAAGTAAGATGGATATTTCTTCCCCTTCTTCCTCATCTTCTTTGGAGAAGGGTAAAAAGAAGAGCTTGCCAGTGCTAACGTCACCTTTGGAGCTGGTGGGGGGAACTCGGATCCGAGGCAGTCTATCTTGGTTCTGGGTTCCCTCCACTTTTTTGGGGGGGTCCAGTGTTTGAGGTAATGTTGAGGACCTTGTGTCTTCAGTGACTCAGTTGGCCTCTTTCTCCTCAGAACAGACTCTATCTTCATGCCTAGTTATTCGATCTGTCTCTTCACTGGGGCAGCGAATGCCAAAACCTCAGGATTCTCAGATACAAATTCTGTCATCTTCTGATATCTCTCCAGACTATTCCCCTGAGGAGATTCCCCTCAGGAATCAGTCATGGAAGACACTGATTTTGATGAGGGGGAAGGGTCCCCAAGGTCACCTCCTGATGATGTTTCCTTTGGAGACATGCTAGAAATTCTGAAACAGAGGGGTGGCTGAAAGTCGCAAAACTCTTCCTCAGAGGAATCAGTTTATCTGCAGGCTTTTTGGCACTCACTCATCTACCTCTTGGGTAACTCTGCCCTCTGACGAACTACTTCAATCCAGCTGGTGAGGAAGGCTTCAAATAACATTGAACCTATCCCCAGGAGACCGGAAAAATTCTATCTGCACCTGAAGACAAGGAATTGTGGGCCGAAGGCTTAGCAATAGATGCCATGGTCATAGCGGCCACCACAAAAAAGGAATTTGCTGAAGAGAGTTCCTCTATGCATCCTCCCAGTAGGGAATCTCTGGAGATGGATGGGCTTGGGAAGTGAGTTTATGCTTCATCAACCTTCACTTTAAGGTCTTTGAATTTCCTGGCACATTTTACTAGACTCCAAAGGGATATCACCAAAGAGTTGTCAGATACCCTTGCAGGAACTGTTATTGAGGGAGACCAAGATAAGGCTGCTTCCCATTTGGCCATCCTGGAATCTGTGTCAAACTCGTCCATGAGGCTCATTGCTCATGCAGCTGAAGGAACTATCAGAGTGGCAAGTTCAGGTGTAGCCATAAGGAGACATGCCTGGATGCACCTTTGTTACTTTGTGCAACCATTTAAGTCTTCATTCATCAATGCACCTTTTGATGGATCATCTCTGTTTGGCTCAAAAGTTAGAGAGACATTATCCAGGTGTGAGAAGGATGGTAAGACCCTTTCTGCAGTGGGTGTACATTTTTCCACTCCCTAAAGATCCTTTTCCAGGAATCAGGGGAGCGGTGGAAAGATGTGATTCAAAAAATCCCAAGGGCCTTTCCAGGACACATGTGATACTAGTTCTCTCAGGGGCAGAGGAAGAACTACAATGGAAGATGCCATCCATGTGGCAGAGGTGGTCTGCAGAACCAGGGCTTCAGGGACTCCTTCCTGGGTAAGCCTTTTCAGCGTTCTTGAAAGGAGGCTGGATTGTCTTCCTCTGAAGGCAGTTGGGGGGACACTTATCCTTGCACCAAAATGCCTGGCTAAATATAACAACAGATTCTTGGATGCAACAAATCATATGCAGAGATTATACCATACCCTTTTCCCATCATCTCTCTGTATGCAAAAAAAATCCACGATGGTTCACCGAGTCAGAGGGAACCAGCAGTTCTAGAAATTCAAAAACTGCGAGACAAAAGAGTCATCCAAGAAGTTCTGCCAGACCACAGAGGATCCGGAATTTATTCAAGATTCTTTTTAGTGCCAAAAAAGACAGAGTACTGGAGACTGATTTTGGATCTTAGTCTGCTGAACAAATCAGTTCAACAAACGAAATTCTGGATGGTCATGGTACAGTCCATTCTTCCATTTTTAGGAAAGGACAACTGTATGTGCTTGATAGATCTTCACTATGCATATTACCACATAAAAATGGACAAGCACTATAGAAGATTTCTTTGATTCCATCTGAGAGCCAGTCATTATCAATTTAGGGTGATAACCTTTGGTCTCACCACAGCCCCCAGGGTGTTCACCAAATGTATGACTGTAGTAGCAGCTCACTTGAGACTGCAGGGATTCTGGGTGTTTCCATACTTGGACGACTGGCTCATTACAGCTCCGACTAGGCATCGACTGATACAGGCAAAGGATTGCACTCTATACACCTGTGCTTACATAGGAATAACTGTGAATCAAGAAAAATCTCAACTGACTATATGACAACCACCGGAGCATCCCTTCCTCCAGTGAGACTTCAAAAAATCATAGCTCAGATTCAGAAGGTAATCCACAGAAAGAAGGTATGTGGTCAAATAATTGTACAGGCTCTAGGTTCAATGGCAGTGACAATAACTCTACTTCCCCTAGCCAGATTTCACATGAGAATTCTACAGTGGCTGCTAGCATATGAGTGATCTATGCTACACCACCCATGTCAGACCAGATTTTGATCACCAGTCATTGCAAGAAGGATCTAGTTTAGTGTATTCATTCCAAAGAAATTCTCCCGGGCAGCCTCTTTGTCCTTACAGAAACCAAGGCCATAGTGACCACTGATGCCTCCCAGATGGGGTGGGGGCATTTTCTGGGCAAGACTGTCCAAGGCACTTGGTCCCCCTTAGACACCAACTTGCATATCACTGTTATGGAGCTAAGAGTGTTGCTTTTAGTGCTGCAAGCCTTTTAAACAGCTTTTCCTCTGGGAAAAATTTCAGTTCAAACGAACAATACGTCAGTAGTTTGGTACATCAACAAACAGGTAGGAACCCAGTCTTATCCCCTTTGTCAAGAAGCACTCAGAGTGTGACAGTAGGTGATCTCTTCCAACCACTTTCTGATAGCAATGCACATTCTGGGGAGTTCCAATGTGACAGCAGACAAACTGATCAGATGTATTTTTCAAAATCACAAGTGGTCTCAGATTCCAAATGTGATGGAAAAGATTTTCTGTCAATGGGGCTGGCCTTGTTGCGAACTGTTTGCCTCTCTCCTAAATAACAAGTGCAGGAAATGCTTTGCCCTAATTCCCCCTATGGGGAAGTCAGCAAGGGATGCTCTCCACATTTGGCACTCCAGACTCCTATATGCCTTTCCTCTGTTATCTCTAATTCTGAAATTCTTACAGAAAGCACTCAGGTTAAAAAGTAAAGTAATCCTCATTGCCCCATTTGGGCCTTGACAGATATGGTTCCCCTTTCTTTGGCCTTGTCTGATTCAGCAATTTTGGTCTCTGGAACCTGCTCCAGACCTTCTGTCGCATCCAGATGGACTAATTTACCCAGACATTTTGAATCTCAAGCTGACAGCATGGTTCTTCCAGTTCCATTAGTTGTCAGGCTTCTGAACTTTTCCTCCCCACTATGCCAAATTCTACTAGCCTCCCATAAGCCTTTCAGCCATAAACTATATACTAGTAAATGGAAGAGATTTCCCATTTGGGCTCATGAAAAGGATATTGACCCCTTTTCTGCTTCTACTGAAAACATTTTAGACTTTTTAGCCTCTCTTTTCAATGCAGGAGCTTCCCCTTCTACCATACTAGAATACAGCTAGCAACAATGTCAAATTTCCATGATAATTTTGAAGAACGTTCCTTGGTTTCTCATAAACTTTGAAAGCCTTTTTTCAAAGGGACACTTTTGCTGAAATCCCTATTCAAAAGATCCTACGCCACCTCAGGACCTAAACCTAGCATTGCAAACCATTGTAAATTCTCCCCTCGAACCATCTGCAAGCTGTGATCTAGTTTTTGTCATGGAAAACATTGCTTTTGGTGGCAATAACCTCTGCTAGAAGGATTTGAGAAATTCAGGCCTTATCATGTAAACCACCTTATCTGATTTTTTACAAAGACAGAGTTTCCTTACGAACAAACCCCACCTTCCTACCTAAAGTAGTGTCAGAGTCTAATATTAATCAAACTATTAATTTATCGGTATTCTTTCCAATCTTCTTAAACAGAGGTGAATACTATTTGCATTTAATAGATGTTCATAGACAATTATGCTTCCATCTTCACAGGATGAAAGACATGAGAAAATCTGACCAATTATTTGTCTCCTTTTCAAGTGCAAGGTTTGGTAAGCCAATCAGCAAGGTGACCTTAGCTAGATGACTCAAGGATTGTATTTTCTTTATCTATGACAAGAAGAAAATTGTCTTGCCTATGTCCATGAAAGCACATTCTATAAGATCTATTGCTACTTCAGCAGTTTTCCATTCTGGAGCTTCAATGGACGATGTATGTGCAGCAACTACTTGGGCTTCTCTCATATCTTAATTACTCATTACAAAATGGATTTGGTCTCTAGGGGAAGGGCATTTTTTGGTTCAGTGTTGCTCTGGAATATCCTTCTGTGAGTCCTCCCAAGATTTAAGTTAGCCGGGACCCTGTCTCATATGTTAAGGATAAAATGAAAATTGGCAACATCAGAAGTTATGTGCTCACCATAAAGTTCCATCTGTGTCGTCCATTTTTATTTATCCTTGACTCCCCTTCCTACATCCCCCAGCCTTTTGAGAGCTTTTTGGTGGAATGGATAATGTACCTTTAAGTTATTGTGAGTTTTGAAGCATAGCAGATATGGCTTCCCTTAAGGCGTCCTTATCTCTTATCTATATATTATCTGCAAATTTGATCTGAGGTAATTGGGAGAGAGGGATTGTGGGTAGAGGTGAAGCTTGAGAGTTTTTGGCTTGCACGAGCTGCCGAGGTGGTTCCAATATCGGAACCAATACCATACGTCAAGGATAAATGAAAATGGACAGCACAGATGGAACTTTGTGGTCAGAACATAACTTCTTTTTACCAGTGATCATGAATATTATACAGAATGCACAATAGCTCATTTCCATAAAAGATTATTATGAGTAAGCTATTAGAATTATCATTGTATGCAATGTTTTCAAAACCTATGATCAGTACAGAATGAATCAATTAATAATTTTAATAGGAATGTGGAACACTGAGAGAGAAGGGGAAGATGAAAGATGTAAATGGTAGGTGAAAGGGGAGTTTAGGATCCCAGGTAGGAATATAAATGAGAGAGGAGAAGGATAGGGATGAACTTGATAGATTAAGGAATGAGCCCAGTGTAGAGAAAGTGGAAGGCAAGAAGAACATGATATGGAGCATAAATTACGATACCACTAAACACAATGGATGGTGTGTGTGCGTGTGTGTGTGTGTGTGTGTGTGTGTGTGTGTGTGTGTGTGTGTGTTTGGCATTCCCCGTCCAATACTAAATACACACTATCACAATGGATGTGGTATTGTGTGTTTGTTATGGTGTGGGAATGCATTTGGGAATGCAAGTAGATTAATTTGTTTTGGTTTGCACGTCATCTGTTGATTCAGTTTGTGTGATTTTTCAGCCTGTCACTCAGTTCTACGTCTACAGTAATCCTAGCCAATCACTTCCATGTGCAGCCAGGGACAGCAGCAAGCTCATGATGTTACAACACTGGCAGCAACTGGGAGTGTCAAAAAATGACTTAACAGATGGTCCATTGCATGCAGAAGGTAGATACGGCTCCAGATTCAGGTCTCCCACACATCCTTACTGAGAAGTATAATTCTGAGCAGATAATTAAGCAATAACCCACGCCTGGGTGTGGGTAATGCTGGATTTACCCACGGTTGGTGTGGTTTGGTCACGAGGGCGAAGCCCGAGTGGTCAAACAAAGACAACCGTGGGTAAATCCAGCATTACCCACACCCAGAAGTGGGTTATTGCTATTATACAATGACATTATTTAAGAAAAAAAATACTTACTTTTCTTAAATAATGGCATTGTATAATACCTCCGTGCTGCCCTTCCGCAGCTGTCTGGTATTCTGCGGCAGTTCTGATGTACTGCGCATGCGTATGCTTACGCAGTACATCAGAGCTGTGGGTGGAAGCAATGGTGAAAGCAAGATTTCCATTGCATTTTACAAAATGTCTCGCTATGTTAAAGGAGTTTAACATAGCGAGACAGTTTGAAAAAAATCTCTATGTTATACCCATTTAACATAGCGAGACAGCTTTAAAAAAAGCAACGGAGAAAGGAAGATCTCCGTTACTTTTTTTAAAGCTGTCTTGCTATGTTAAACTCCTTTAACATAGCGAGACAGTTTCTAAAAAGCAACGGAGATCTCCGTTGCTGTAAAAAAAAAAAAAGACTTATACTAATGGAAAAAGCCTGGGTGACTGGACCTCAGACTTTTTCCATTAGTATAAATCTGATTGGTCAGCGTGCACATTTTGGAATATTAATGAGGGGGTCGTTGTATAATGTGCATTAACTAACAGATAATGCTTTACCTTCTTTTCTGCAGTATGGGCAATTGAAATAATGTGAAAAAAAAATTAATGAAATACAGCAGAGTTCAAATGCTGTCACTTGATAGTTGATGAGAATTGGTGATAGTAGTACATTATTATTTGGTTGCAACTCTGATAAGGTAAAACAAAAACCATGTCTTGTCTCAGCTACTAAATTACATACTTTTTCTCTTCATATTGTATGTTATATAATGGCCTGGCTGCAATTTTTATAGCAAAACAAAAAAAAATAGCATTCCTCTTTTTAGTATCTTTAACAATATTATACTAATCCTTAAATTAAGAAAATAGTGAGCAAATTTGAAATATAATAATAGATTCTAAATTGTTATTGTTATTAGATATGTTAAAATGAATGTCTTATTGATTTGCATGGTGTATAAGCCTTGACTAAAACAAAATAAAATGCAGCAGCAATGCAGATCTACAGTCAAACATGTCTTATCAAGTTTTACATTGCATTATTAATAAAATGAGTTTTTCATTATTAAGTTTATATAAAAGTACTAGGCATAGCTTTTCATTGATATTGATATGTGTTTAAAAGTAGCTACCAGGTTCCAATGATTGGACTGACAAATAAGTAAAATGAATGAATATATTTTTTTTCATAAAAGACACATTATAAATGATAAATATTTAACAGTTCCTCACCGATGATTTTCTGGGTAGTAACTTGTTGAATGCGGAGTGGGAAAAATGAAAGAAAATTTGAGCCTCTTTTGCACCTGTTTGTTGAGATTAAGAATAAAAACTATACACGGTTCTATGTGGAAGTAGACAATTTGCATGGTTTTCAACACACTTGTAGTTCTTTTTTTCACTAGACAATTTGTGTTGGCCATAAATTTTGCAGATATTTGCTAGTGAATTACAGATGACTTTCAATGCAGGGCAATTCCTTCTGTTGGCATAATTTTCTGATGAAGCTTTATAAGTAACTTGCGTATTGACAGTATCAACTATGGGACTGACCAGAAAGTCTTACAAGGCTAGCAGTATTATAAGTGTGAGCCTAAAATGTCTGAGATACGTGAAACAATAAAACAGTGTCTGTTCTGTGTCTCTTCCTGCCGTGGCACTATAGTTTAAGGATATAATTTTTTTTTCTTTTTTCATAAAGTAACCACTCTGTCTGAGATGCTGGGTGAGCAGATTGGATGGACTGGGGAGATTATTCTTTTGAGTTATGATACAGAATTGGAATTGCCTAGACATAGTAAAGCCTTGCCGAGTCTAATTATGGTGGCTGCCAAAAAATCATTTACTAGAAAATGGAAATCAAAGTCTAAACCAACTTTACTGGAAATAGTGAATGTAGTAACAGAGATGCTGGAATTAGGATCTTTAAAAAGGGATGGAGCAAACTACATAGAAAAAATGGGAATTGTGGAAACAATATATGCAGAAAAGAATATTTAAAAGGCAGAATTTGAATGAGCCATATAGGTCACAAAAACATGTGTCTGAAGCCCTTCTCCCCGGGCCTCTGCTGAAAATTGGCTTTGTTCCAAGTCAGACTTTCCCAGTTAACAAATAATAAATAAATAAAAATAAAAATAATGTTTAACTGATAATGACTGGATAGATTATAAGTGATGTATAATGTTTGCAGCTATAGTTGTTTCAGTGGTGTGTGTGATGTATGATGTTTGCACCTAAAGTGCTGTCAATGTTTGTCTTTCATTTATATAAATGTAAGATAGCCTATGTCATATGTGATAATTTAATAAATATGTTTATTAAAAAACAAACAAACAGAAAGGTAATATCAACATATACTCACATAGGTGTGCTACAAGCATCCGTTTCTCAAGCATGTGAAAACCACTGTCTTGCAGCCAAGGACTGCATCTTGTTGCTAGCACAGGCTGCCACTCACTCTTAGATTTTATTGCATGTTTGGCCAAGGTTAAGCAGCTGTTGGGAGAGAGAAGAGCTGTATTTATGCTGTGCTGATGAGGTCATAAGAAGTCCGAAGCATGCATGTCCACAGCTAGTGGGGTTTGGCTTTATTGGCCTGAATGTAGCCATAATAATTTTAAAAGAAAAGGTAAGTAGCCATGAACATTCAGAAGCCATATAGTTGAAACACTTGATGTCCTTAAGGAGTCATTTGAAGATGTCCTTAAGGGGTCATTTGAATATATCCTATCAACCTCTATTACAGGAGAGTTAAGGTATCAATCACACAGTGAAAACTCTTGCTTGGCTAGATTTTTCTTGCAGTTTTTACTGACTGATTTGCCTGTGTTTCCTTTTCACTCTTTTGTTTGGATGTTAGTTGGGACATTTTGCAGACATATTAATGGATATGGACATCAGCTAGGTTTAAAGACCATGTGTTTTTAAAGTATAGCCAAACAGTCCAAAAGATGCATGTCCACAGCTGGGGGTTTTGCTTTATTGGGCTGAATGTGTCCAGAATGACTTAAAAATAAAAAATAAAAAAGTCATGGACAATTAGAAGTCATATAGCTGAAACACTTAATATCCTTAAGCGGTCATTTGCAAATATCTCATGGGGCTCTATTACAGGAGGTTTAAAGTATCACACAGTGAAGACTCTAGCCTGGCTGGGTTTTTCTTGTAGTATATACATATATATATATATATATATCTAAAAAAAATATATATATATATATCTATATATATATATATATATATATATATATATATATATATATATATATATATATATATATATATCTATATATGGGTCTACTTTACATGGTCGACTTTTCACAAAGTCGACTTTCATATGGCCAAGACCATATGATCGACTTTTGGAAAGCTGACTATGTAAAATAAACACAAAAAACACAATGACAACTTACTTTAAACTGTTAGCGGAGGGGGCAAGCCCCCACACTCCCCGTAGCTTAAATATACCAACTCCGAGATTACACTACAGTGCGGAAGAGGGAACTTTTCCCATTCCACACTGTATGGAGATAGTGGTTCCCCATGGTTGGCTTTTCAAAAGTAGATCATATGGATTCCAAAATGGTGGACAGCCTGTAAACACACTAGCTGTGCAGCTCCCTTATCTCTTCATTTATATCTGACTTCCTGCCTGCACATCCTGAGGAAAAAAATAAATTTTTCAACAGAAACTAAGGCAACAAGAAGAATACATATCTATACAAGCTTTATTTTTCATCAGAAATCTCTTCTTTTGGAAAAATGATACTTACTACAAGCAGATCCCTAAATCGCATGGTGAGGATTCTTCCAGGCAAACAGGCCTAAGGGCTAGAGGAAAAGAAAAAAGAAGATTGTCTCAACTTAAAGTTTCATCGAACATTTTATATCTTCTGTCTTATATACCAGCTCTTCCAAATAGCTCTCAAAATCAAAAAGTAAGATGGATAATCAACCAGACCACATGGAAACTCTGACAACCAAGTCTAAGCTGTCTAATATAGTCACTCCAGAAAAAGATATCTCATCCAAAAGACAGAAAACAAATAAGTCTCAGACACAATCTATTAAACTAGCCCTCAGATCAAAGCAAGAACAAACAAAGCTTGACGATCTTAAAACTGCTTTACAGCCACTTCAGGTAGAAGTACAAGGCTTCTCACACAAACTATCTACTTTCATTTCTAGTATAGATCAAATTATGCTCAGACTGGAAAAGAATGAGGCGAAATCCATGGAAAATGAAGTGAAAATAAAAGATCTGGAGAAGAAACTGCAGACTGATAGAAAAAAATATTAAAGAACTAAAACAAAAAGTGCTGGATTTGGAAGCTAGAAGCAGACACAATAACATTATTATCAGAGTTATTCCAGAAACTGTTGAAAGCTCTCTCTCAACTTAACACAATAATTAAAGAAGTGCTAAGTACACTGTTAAACAATAAAGACCTTCTGGATGATTTAACTATAGAAAGAGCACACAGATCCATAAGATGCTCACAAACTGCAGATTACCCAAGGCAGATTTATGCTAGGATCCTAAACTCAGCACATGTTCAAGCAATACTCTCTGCTTACAAAACCAAAAAGAACTTTACTTGGAGAGGGCATAAATTTACCATAAGCCAAGACCTTCCTCTTGAAATCAAACAAAACAGGCAAAAACTGCTCTTATCTGATAGAAAACAACATACATTTCCAAATGTCGTATCCTGCCATATTAACTTTTTTTCACAAACATGAAAAAATATCCATTGAGACACCTGAAGAGGCAAAATCTATTTTCCTTCATCTATTTAAAGTAAATCCTATTTCAACCTTTCTACGACTTCTGACTGGCATTTTCTTAATTTTAAGTCCAAATCCTGCTTACCTTGGCTCTTTTTTGAGGTAAAAAGTTAAATCCAATTTTTCTGGTATTTTTTAAACAGGCTGAGGGGTCTGGTAGTGTTGTAATGTTCCATTACCCATAATTCCACTGGAACATAAGTGATAGCAGTAACCTTTCACCTTTCAACTCAATTATTCATCTGCAGCCTTCTGGAGCCCCAGTGCATTACTGGGAACAGTTAAAATGACTAGAAATGCTTTGAAAGTAAAGAAACTTGTTTTGGACTTAGTTACAAGAAGATAATTCCTCCTTTCATCTAGAAACAACTTCAGATGGCTTGCTACTGGCAATAACTAGACTTAAATGGGTATTTGTAAGCTGATTGACATCTAAATGGTACATTTTATGCATAAAAAATGTCAAGTTAATACAGTTAACTTAGAAAAGATCTGCAGACATTATTTACACCTCTGTCTGTTAAGTATGTCATTTTAGTCTGGTACTTATATAAGAATGCTAACTGATCTACTAAATGAGGTAAATAATAGAAACACTCACATTGCACAGTTTAAATCTATTAGACAGAGACCATATAGTTAGTAGTGGAACTTAATGTTATTTTTCCATATGATACAGCAGCACATATAATTGTTATTAAAACTAGTGTTCTCCTCTCACAGAGATCCTTAACATTATGCTACTTATTGAGAGAGAGAAAAAAAAACTGCTTTAGTACTAAAGTTTTTCTCATTCAAATGATAGGTTATAGAGACTTTACAAATTCTAGTTGTTGTTTACTGTATTTAAACTATTTTTGCAGTGCTGCTGAATAGCCTCCAGTCTGTAAAGAGAGGGTAAGATAAAAGGACAGTTGTTAAATAGCATGCATGAAAAACATGTGCTAGAAGGCTGAGTTCATTTATTTGATGGCTCTAAGTAAACAGTTCTGCCTTCTTCTTTTAAGCAATAGCAGTTTTGGAATAATGTTATATTACATGTTATTAGACTATTGTTACTTATTTTGTTATTAAAACCACTTGGTGACCTGTATACTATTTAAATCAGCTGGCAAGCTGAGGCTAGCTACAGCTATTATGGAGTGTAGCCGATGATTAACTGCTGTTAATATAGCCTTTAGTGCTTTTCTTTTGAGTAGCAATACTTACGTTTCTCTTTCTCATAAAAGCTGACAAGATAAATAATGTTTTATCTATGGTCAGATATCTATCTTTCATTTAACATTTTTTTTTGAATGGGGAAGCTGAAATTATATGATGATGAATTTTTATTCATTTGGGATGTAATGCTTGTATTTTATGTGTTGAAATGGTTTTGTGTATTACTTAACACACTTTTTTAAGTATTTCTTTAAATGTGGGCATGGAATTTAATTTGGCAGTTGGTGATGTAATTAATTGATTGTATTTAATGAAACAGAGCTGTTTGTACTGCTTATGTCAGTAAATGAAAGTGCTAACATTTACTTTTTTGTGGCTCAGAGAGTTTTTTTCACCTTTTTAAATATTCCTAAAAAATTATTTCTAGATATGGAGAAAAATATATCTAGATTTCTTTGGTATCCTAAATCTACTAGAATTAGATATGATAAACTTGTACTTCCAAAATCTAAGAAAGGATTAGGATTACCAGACTTTAAATTATTTTATAGTGTTATTACCTCATACAAATTACAACAGATAATAAATTATGACCGATTTATGAGAATGTGGTCCCCCCATGGTCAAAAATTTGGTCTCAACAAATTAACTCACTTGGGTACAATCCCGATCTCTCCTCTTTCTTAACTTAAACCAAAAGTTTGAATATGTAAAGAATTTACATCCAGTTATTAAGCACATGATAGTAACTACCCAAAAGCTTTTTAATTCATTGCAACTATCTAAGGCCCTCTCCCTCCTGCAGCCCCTTCACCTTAATCCTAATTTGCGGCTAAATGATCAACTTATAAACTTACAAGAGTATCCTTTAGTAAGGGACTTTACAGTTTAGGAGATCTACAAATGGAGAGAATACAATATAACACAACTTAGAATGCAACTTAATCTTCCAAAGAAATATGTAAGCATTCTTAACTCACTGCGATATCTTATAAATGCCAAATTCATGCCAGATAATGGTGTTATGCAGGATTTAAATCTATCTCAATTAATTCTCAATAACCTGATGACTAAGGGGAAAACAATTTCTAGAGTATACAAACTGGTAATGGATATAAAATGTTGGAATCTTCTATTATTCTCTGCATTCTGGCAAGGGAAATCCCAACAAGTTAATGAGTAAAATATAAAGACTGCCACTGAAAAAAATGGTCAAATTTACTCCATTCAAAAAGCTGTTTTACACACAACTAATGAGTAATAGTGACACTTATTTCACCCCACAAAAATTAATAAATTCAATACTAATCACCTAAATGCCTGCACTGTCCTAGCCATCAGCAGATATCCTTCATGTTAGGTGGGAGTGCAGCAAAGTCCATAATCTATGGTATTCATTAAGAGCTAGGCTTTAAAAAATGGGTTACCAAAAGAGCTCCCTGCCATGGGAAATGGCTATACTACACATTAATACAAACAATCTCCCAAACATCCTATAATAGCATGTCCTCATCACAATTTGTGCTCTTATTAAATTCTACATCTCAAAGAACTGGACTCTTGCTTCCCCCCCTTTCGTGGGAAGGCTTCAGTAACTTAGCGATTAAATACATCTCTTCCCACAAATTACTATACATAACCACCAAACACAAATATTACTGCAAATATTGGGAATACTTTCTGGATGTCATCCTTAAGAGGTGAGAAATATTACTCAATGTTAGAAAAAAATATCCTTATTATGAGGAGCTGGTAGGAAATTTTAATCAGAACTTATCTTTTTTCTATTGTTGGTAATTAGCTGACTGCATAAGGTTCTATCCCATATATAGGATACATTCTCTTTTTCCATAATCCACCCCCCCTCCCTCCCATTAGCAATATCCCATTACTGGTTGTACTTATAGATCCTCTCTACTTACTTAAGATCGACTTTCTAACAAGTTGGCTGTTAGTCTGACTTCTTTGTACATAATGTATAAAGATTGTTGTTTTTGATTTCTGTTATTATTTGTATGTTTTGTTAATGCATGTTTTTCCACTTGAAATGATGTGTATAATGGAAATTTATTTTATTTTACTATTTCTATTTGAAAAACTGAATAAAGAAATTTTTGAAAGTTCTTAAAAAAAAAAAAAAAAAAAAGTCGATCATATGGTCTCGGCCATATGAAAGTCGACTTTGTAAAAAGTCGACCATTTGAAGGGGACCCATATATATATATATATATATATATATATATATATATATATATATATATATATATATATATATATATATATATATATGTATACACACACACACACATATATATATATATATATATATATATATATATATATATATATATATATATATATATATATATATATATATATATATATGGGTTCCCTACATTAGAACAAAAGCGCGGAAGATCAACACTGACATCACCAACGCCAGAAGACTGACGGAGCAGTTAACCGACAACTCGGAATCTCGACAGCGAAAACACTGACATGGGAAAAGTGTGAGCGCGACTAGGTAAGTGTGCGATAGTGATGGATTTAGGGTTAGGGTGCGTGTAAGGTGTGTGTGCGATAGTGAGGGATTTAGGGTTAGGGTGCAGGTAAGGTAAGTGTGTGATAGTGAGGGACTTGAGGGTTAGGGGCGGATTAAGTGAGTTAGGGTTAAGGTGCGGGTAAGGTAAGTGTGCGATAGTGACGGACCTTGGGGTTAGGGATTGGGTTAAGGTTAGTGCATAGATAGTTGTGTGTAAGGTGTAGTGTAGGTTTTTAGGTTGTTGGTGTGCCTGTGTTGTGTGGAACAGCGAATGTTTTGTTTTGTTAACTGTCGGTATTGTGGTTTGTCATGCATGTGAACTTTCGTGTTTTTGCCGTTTCGTTCTTGTGGTGTCGGTGTTGTGGACTGTCGGTCAAACGTAGTAGACCCATATATATATATATATATATATATATATATATAGAGAGAGAGAGAGAGAAAGAGAGATATATAGATATAGATATGTGTGTGTGTGTGTGTGTGTGTGTGTGTGCGCGCACGCGCGTGTGTTTTACTAACTTTGTCTGAATGCTTCTTAACCAAGTAAACTCCGTGAGTAGCAAGATCAGTTTTCATTGTCAACACAGGATAGTACTTGTGTGCCAGTGCTGCGTGCGTTCTTTTTTGTTTAACAAAACTTCAGAGTTTTGCAATGGTTCGTAACTGCGCTCTTTTCTAAATGAGTGTCAGTATAGCTAAACTGGGAAACCATCAACAAATAACCTGCATCCTGCACTCTGGGGGGTTTCATTTTCAAAACTTCAGCTTCTGACCAAATTACTGCACAAAAACAGTGCTCCTCAGCTGTACATGACACCAATATTTTAAGTAATTTCCGATAAACAAAGAATAACAAATTAAGCTTTAGCATGTTTATGGTGCACATGAAAGAAGGCTGAGATGCTTTATTGAACCAAATTAATAAACCAAATATTTTATAAGGCATGAAGCATCCAAGCAGGCTGTCACAAACATAGTGTTCTTGCTTAAATAAGAGTAAAAATGAAAAAAATATATATATATATAATCTATGTGTAGTAGCACCAACAGTATATGGGTGTACTAGGTTTTCATCTTTAAGGAATGGGTGGGTCTTGATCTTTTTCCCTCAGGATATCACATCACATCCTCTAGTCTGTGATATTCTGAGTACGGTAACAATTAAACAACAAAGTACGTATATATTCCACTGTAGTAATATATCAAAATATCTAGAATATTGTTGGTATAAAATACATTTCTGTAAAAGATTGTATATTTTGACTGAAAAAGTGAAATAAGGGAGTAACAAAAGGCACAGAAAAGTACATTAAAGGGAAGTAGCTCGTTCAGGCACTATGTCTAACTTTCAGAATCTACAGCAGTCGTAGAATCTGTGCAAAATGAAACACAGTTTTTTTATACATACAGTATGACTCATAGTTATCATAGAAATATGTGAGTCACCCCAACGGTAGCATTGGGAAAACTAAGAATGCAAATGAGTAGTACTGCAATGGCATATCTTGTTTCAGTTGCTAAATGTTGTGATAAACTACTCTATTACATATGACTGAAAGGTGTTTTGTTAAAATTATTTGCTGTTGAGAAGCTGGCTGCCATTGTTAAGATTCAAGCGCCACTGACCTATAATTCCAAAACATAAACAATGGGCTTCTACTTGCAAAGCTGAGCAAAAACAGGACTGTTTGATAGAGAATACATGTGAAAAGTCATCATAAAAATGTGTTAGTAACATCTAATGTTAGATATTGCATGGACTGCATTACTGTTTAGACAGAACTGAGCTGAAACATTGATGTGTCAACAGGTGGCACAAGGGATGTCATATTTTGAATCACAGGACCACAAACAGACATCTTTATTGAAGCTCCTGAAGGTTTCAGAATAAGGGTATAAAAGGAAATGGACAGAAAACTGCAACCAAGCCTTATGGGTAGCTGAATATGGGACATCAGAAGCTTTACCTTATGGAAATAATACTCATTGTTGGGTGGTGCAGCGGTTAGCATTGTTGCCTGACAACAAGAGGTTCTCTGTTTTGATTCTTGGCTGGGGTGCCTTCTGTGCTGAGTCTGCTTGTCTCCCCTGCACTCATGTGGCTTTCCTCCAAGTGCTCTAGTTTCATGTCACATTCCAAAGAGATGCATCTTGAGTGCATCTCTCCAGATCTCCACTGAAAATGGGTGCTGTCACAGTAAATAAATGTTAAATAAATAAATTATTTACAGTGACCTCCAAACCTTTAGATGCCTGCCATGGCTATTTTTAACCCATTCCTCTCTGCTGACCATTGAGTCCAACCTCATGACCATTATAATGACCTGATTCTTTTCCTTGGGTAAGAGCTTTATAATCCATTCATTTATAGGCTGTTTCATCATCTTCCACAACTGCTGCTCACAAAGAGTGCATGTGTTTAGCCACTCACACCAGTCCCATGCCAATACAATACACTGCTGTGCAGCACTGAGCCACTATGGTCCACAGAGCTGCAGCCATGCACCTACACTCCTGTATATGTTAGCCAGTCAGCAAGCTGGACTGCTTGCATTCCCACAGGATGGCCACACTCTGGCAGCAACCACTGCTTTCCATCTTCACCTCCCCAGCATCTCCAGCACCCATGTCATTATTTTTATTTAAACATCACGTTTAACACATGTTGTTATTGAACACTGAATGTCTCAGTCATGCAGGCCTTCACCTCTCCATTCCATGCAGCCAATTACTAGGAGGTCATTTGTAAGGTTGAGGCAAAAAAATAATGCACAGAACCCTAAAGAACAGTGGTAATAACCAAATGCTGCTCCATGCTTGTGTGATTGTACTTTAAAAGGGGAACTCATAGACACCAGATAGCCAGATCACTAGCATATGATAGATTAATGACCATGAAGAGACTGGTATGCATATATTGATGAGTGACCTTGAGCACGCCTTCACTGTAGAAGGAGAAAAGACCTGACATACAGAAAATAAAGTATGTGCAGCACTTTATAATGAGAAGGAAGGATGACCGAGGTTGTCCTCTTCTAAATTACCTATCTTTAGCTTTGTGGAGGTGAGTTCTCTAGAATTACACATTGTATTATACATGGGGATTTTACAACTGCCTATAAAGAGAGATGATGATATTTTTGTTTCCTGTTGCTGATTTCCTCTTCCTATGCCATGGCAAGGCTAGCCACCTGGTGATGTAAACACTGACTCTAGATGATTGTCACTGTTGAAGTGACACCTGGACTCCACATGCGAAAAATGAGAAAACAGGTTATGGATGGATTGATTACCTCTTCCTGTGCATCCTGGTAAGCCACTGACCTTTCATGCTACTTTTGTCAGATTAATTGATTACTTTTGGGTTATTTGATATGTAAACCCCTAACTTGCATTCCACCATTGCTATGTATACTGCATCCTTCGATTTTATGTTATTGTTTTATTATTCATAGTTTTATAGAGATTAAGCTGTCACGCTTTTGATAATTTCTAGTCTTGCTAACCCCATTTTCTTATTTTCTACGTTTTTATCTCATTAGCTGCATATCTGTCACATCAACAAAAAAGCATATTTTTATTTTCATGACTTTTGCAGTATCACTTATCTAAAGATGAAGGATGATGGTTACTTTAAAGACCCACTGTTGTAACCCTCTAGAAGCCATGTGTTTATCTCAGTGAAGTCCATTAGCTAATGCCCTTTGTTTTCTTTCATCTAGTCAGTGGTCTACCCCACACTTCTACTCTATAACATGCTTCAAACTGCCTATTTTATTCACCTGCTTTTTATCTAGTACCTTGTAAATCTCTCTTGCTAAAGCCTAAGTGTTAAAAATAGCCACTAGGACCTGTTTTATAATAAGAAAAACATCTTTTTATTGCAAAACAGTCATAAGAGACAAAGACAGCTGGCTCAGTGGTGCAGCAGTAGGAGCATTGTCACCTCACTGCAAGAGGTTCTCTGGTTTGATTCTCAGCTGGGGTGCCTTCTGTGTGGAGTCTGCATGTCTTCCCTGCATTTGTGTGGGTTTCTTCTGGGTGTTCCAGTTTCCTCCCACATTGCAAAGACATGTGTCTACAGTGTTTCTCTCTGGGCCTCCACTGAAAATTGGCTTCACTCCCAAGTCGGACTTTACCAGTAAACAAATGTTAAATAAATATGTGCTCACCTGGACATAAACATAAGATTTTGCAGATTTCAGCATTTTAATACAAACCTAATCTGATGACAGTACATCACCATTCAGTATGCCATCTCATTTATTAAAACAACTACACCATCAATTTGAAGACATAACCAGACATAATATTTTATAAATCTTTTAGCATCCACCTATTCAAAATAATTAAAAAAAAAACTTCCTGAGTTAAAAGTTCAAATTCAACATAAGCAACAAGCACACTCATAATCACAGCAATGTTCCTCTTTGGAGAAAAGGTTCTACAACTGTCCACTTCCTCTAGGTATTGCAGTGGTTCAGCTGAGAGGCTACCAGGGCATGTATCAATATGTGAATATCTGCAGGGGTAGATGTGCTTAATGAGTGCGATATTTAAGAGCAGGAAAAAAAGATTTGACAAAAGCTGATAGACCTGTCCATTGAGAGTTAATTTGTTGCCAAAGATAACCCTCAAATTGCATTGCATTGAAAATAATTCCAGTTTGTTGCCATAATAAATCATTCTGGAGGGCAAAAACTGATGCAGACAAATCCCTTAAAGTGACGTATATAACCATGGCTGCCAGCTTTGAGGTAAAGAGCTTCAAAGAATTGTCTACTTTCTGACTGTGAATAGATTCTAAGTAACCAGTCAGCTTGTTAAGAGTAGATACAGACTCCTGGGGAAAGGGAAGGTGTAGCTGTGTGCAACCAGAATAGCTATGACATTGTCAACTCCTCCTTCATACATCTCCAAGAAGAAACAAGTATTTGTTGAATAATAATGGAACCAAAATGGAACCCCTTGGCACACTACAAGTACCTGAATATAATGTGGAGGAATTAAGTTCAAATGTAACTCTTTAGGTATGCCCAGGGTGGAAGGAGGTGAAAAACTCTAGAACTACATCTGTGATGATGCAGTATGATTGCAAATATTCAAGTGAGATCCCATGATCTACAGAATGGGGTAGATGAGAAATCAAGCAGGATCAAGCTAAACTAATGATTATTCTTCTTAATAAGCAGATTGTAAAATACAATACTAAGAGCAGCTGTAGTACTATGTCTAAATTGAAAGCTAGACTGGAATTGGAATTGGTCATAAAAATTATTTCCTTATAAATATGAGTCCAACTGCATATAAAGTACATGTTTCTGGACCTTGCCCAGGATGGGAAGGGTGGAAATTGGTTTATAGTTGTTCAGACCAGCAGAATCTAAACTAGGCATTTCTAGGATAGGGATGACCAATGCCTCCTTTGCTACAGATGGAAAAACACCATCCCGAAGAGAGTCAACTACAATCTAGTACAGGTAAGTGTCCAGCTCTTCGAGAAAGAAGTATTGCATGGATACAAATCACAGGCAGTTATGAACATGGAAGGCTCTAGAGACATGAAATTATTAGAACTTGGAAGTTGGATGTCACACCACTCTGAAGACATAAATGACTCCCTGTGACTGACTGTATAACCTACAGGCACAGTATGTATGAAGCCAGACTTAAATCTGCCAAGCTTTCTAACAAAAAATCAAGTGGCTAAATGACATTCCTCAGCTGAAAAAGCTTTCTGGGTGGTCAGTCTGGACTGCACAGTTTCCACACCACCTAGAAGTGAGTTATTGATCTGTTATCTTCCTTTGCAAACAATGTGGCTAGCCAAGACTCATTACCATCCCACATCATGAGACTGTCACAAAATGCAGTCTTACGTCTACCGCAACTTATTCAAAACTTTAAGTTTACATTGGGCTTTCCAGATAATACAGTCACATAATCTGTACCTTATGCCATTCAAGATAAAAAAAAAATAATACATTAAGCACATAACCTCTCCAGAAAATTAATTTCTCAAAAATTAGGTTACAGATGCCATTAAATATTACTTAAATCCCCCAAAAGACCATTTACAGGTTTGCAAAGCGGATGCAGCACATTCTTCTGTCACATTACCACATACCAAGATGAATGCTCTCTTTGAAAAACATGGTATTTCTGGTTACAGCTACACATGATAATGAAGGTAAAAAACTGGATATTTCACACTCTATAGCTTACCTTTATCATAAGCTAAAATAAGCTAGAAGACAGCTCCTGTGTGTGAGAGACAGACATATAAAGATATTTGTTTCCTAATGTAATCAAGAAATAACCAGATTTAAAATTTTTCTTATATTGAAGTTCTACATTCCCATTGTGCCCTACAATAATATCTGGGGGGGATAGCTAAAAGAAGTACACACAAAACCTGAAATATGTTGCCTGGACAAGCCAGTCTCTGTAACTTCTTTGTAACTGTAAGTATTCGGGGAGGGGGGGGCTAAATTGTTATGAATTCTGCAGGGCATTTAATAAACTGGAAGTCCTGTAATGTTTTATTCAAAAGACCTGCCTTTATGCTTTATTAGAATTAAACTATTTTATCTTCTGGAAAGCAGCAACTAAATCTTATTTTAATGAGGCATAAGTGGTTAAATGTTAAAACTTACCTTAAATATTCCTGGATGTGATCACAGGATCTGCATGAACAAAGCTTTCTGTTCCCCAATAATTTGGTTCAGTAACCGATTCGACATTATACCTTAAATACTGAACAGTCTCACCGCTTTAAGGATAAATTAAAATGATATTTGCTTAAGCTTTCTTTCCATCTTTTTTACTTTTTCAGTAATCCTTTTTTGAAACTCTATGGTTATAGGTAAATATGGAGCAAAAGAAAAAAGTTCATCTATTCTTTAGACACAACTGAGATGCTTTATTAGTAACACTTTACCAAAAATATGCACTTTGAATTTAATTTGAAGGGGATTATATCTAAATGCAGAAGCAGAATCCAAGTGATAATCTGTCGGACAGGAAGAGGAAATTCGTTAGTAGTGGATACACTGACATCTTTCTGTAAAGTAAGAAAGAGGCACCAAGCAGTTTATTTCCCATCCAAGACAAATTTGACATTCTTACATCTTTTTTGACCCGTCTTTCTTGTTCTGTTTCTTGATTTGAAAAAAAATATTTTGTCAAGAAGCAGACAAATTCTCAGTCTGAAAGTTATGAATTTCAAGACTTTTAAAATAAATACCAAAATCTGAAACCTCAGAGTAAATATTAAAACAGAGCATGGCTGTTGCCTGGTTATGTTACTATAAAAATGTTTAGTCTGTCAAGTATAACTGATTTGTCAAGTTTTTCATATGTTTATGTTCATCTTCAAAAGTTATGGAGAAAAAGGTGACTGGCCTTCTGCAAATAAATCTTAAAAGTAGTTGTAAGTCTGTCTGTTATGGAATTTCCATATAGTAGTGTATACTGTAGTTTTTTTTTTTTGGTTGGAATCATGTATTAGTTTTAGATGTACCAAGTGATTTGTTTTTTAAAGGGTGACATTAGTTTTACAAGAGTTGTAGACATTTTGAATATATATAGGATGGTTATCTTTACTGGGACAAGATGGAGAGTTAATTAGTAGAGGACTGGGTGGGTTGGGATGAGTGTGGCAAAAGAGTGAAGGTGGCAGCCAATTGCACACTGCATGGAGACAACCCAGTGGCAGAGGTGTTTGAGAACACAGGGCAGGTAAGCAGCTAAGAAGAAGAATTTAGTCACAGTGTTCTTTACCTTTTTGATTTCAGATATAAACCCTTAAGTTAAATTCAAAGGGCATAGTAAATGTGTATCTTCAGGAACCATATTTTTGATGAAGTGTTACTAATAAAGCATCTCAGTTGTGTCTAAGGAATGCCTCAACTTTCAGTAATCTATGTTTCCTTCATAGGTAAGTTCTAGGCTAGCTGCTCTTGTGGGCCATTTTAGCCTAGCTGATTTCTGTTTCAGTTGTGAGTGCCAGACCCTGTATCTTGTGACTTTGAGGTTACCACCTGAACTATTATACCAGCCCCCAAACACCTTCTGCTAATGTAACAGGTGTGCTTGCATCCCTGACAGACATTAAATCACTTCTGATGGCAGTGTTTGGGGCTATGGAGCACTTGAGCCTGTAGGGCTTTTAAGGGAGTTACACTTTGCTATGTAGAAGACTGCTGTTAATTGTGCTCAGGGTAAATATAGACAGACAAATGCATCGAGAGGTCACGCAGGAGCAAGGGTACCTATTAACCGAAGGTGGCTCTCAAAAACTTGCCTGGGGATCTTACACATGTGCAAGTTATTCAGGGGTTATAGGGAGACTTTTTGAATCACACAAGTGGGTGGGGATGAGAAGAAGCAGTAATAACAGTGAGTCTTAAAGACAAGCGTAACATGATTTCCCTCAAGATAATACTGGTAATTTCATAGAGGAATAGGGTTTTGCAGATACTTATGTGAGCAGGGCTGTATAATGGGGATTGATATGGATAAAACCCAACTTTTATTATATTGTTGATGTACCTGTTATCTGTGTGAGGCCTAGTCAATGTAATCCCTGAATATTGCAATTTAAAAAAAGCACTAATATTTTTAGTTTATATCGCTATATTAATATATGTATTTTAGTTAAATGCGCCAAACATAACTTTAGTTTTGTTAATAAAATATGTCTGTCTGATCAAAGGAGAAAATACTATGTTGACCATTTTCCTGGCATTTGCTCCCAACTATACCACTAGTGACAAAAGTTTTAATTTGCATTCCTTGTACTGGAGGACAGAAGGGAGGTCAGGGAATATAGTGGCAGAATGACAGTTCCTAATCCTATGAGGGAGTTGGAGGGGGAGGCAGCAGTACCAACACCTTCTAGAGACTGGATGGCTCAGTGTGATCTTGAAAACAGCCTTAGAATGTGTTCTTTATTGTAGTATTTGCATGAAAGATTGCTTGCAGGCATTATATTCAAGGACATACAGGAATCCAGGTTTAAAAAAGTAAACTTCTCAGGATTCTCTTGTAAGAAAATACATGTCCCACATCAGCTATGACAGTTAAAACATGGGAAATATACTCAATATAAGGTAGGATATTGGCATTGTTGCTCCTAATCACAAAAATGAACACTGAATCTACAGTGCCCATAAAAGGGAAATTAAATTTTGCACCCACACAACCATTAACTCCAGCAGTCGTGAACCACATAAAAACCTATGGTCTACAAGGGAAGCACATGATTTGCTGAACACAAATTAACGTAATTCTATGGTTTTACATAACAACTGGAATACATCATAACTAAGGGAAAGTACAAAGTAACTTGTGCTGAGTCTGAAAATCCATAGGGATCCACAGGAGTTTTGTTCAGTAACAGACTAAAAGTTAAGCCACACACTTGAAATACATGCAGAGGAATGATCAGGATGGTGGGTTTCATATTTTTAAATACGTTTGCCTCTCCCCTATTATGTAAACATCAAACCCTTATCTTCTAATAGCCTGTTTGTTTCTTCCTTCCCATCAATACTTGAGAATGGAAGACAGAGAGAGAGAGAGAGAAGATTTAGTCTATCATCTGCTAGGGGGTTTAAGAGATATTTTGGTATCCATAACATGTTTCCCTTGTATTCTAGAAGGAGTGATGTGTACTGCCTGCTACCCAAAACCAGGTATTCATGCTCACTGCCTTGCACTCATCCCCTGAAATGTGGTGCATTCTTTGATGGACTTGTGCCATTCAGGGTACCTGTCAATATAAGTGCACTTCCTGGCTTTTAGTCATAGAGTGGTACCCCATTGGATCTCTGCCAGCACCCTTCCCATTGAAGGGGTTAGCTGACCTCTACTTTTAAGTCCTGTCCCTCCATGGTCAGTTACTCCAGCTCCAGGGACAATATTCTAACCTAGGTAATCTGGGACATAGTCAAAATCAAAACTTCTGCAGAGTACAGTGAGCCAGGTAGGCTGTGACGTGAACACACCTGGAGGTAGTTTTACTCCTATTTTATTCTCATGGTAAGTAGTAAACACAAATATGGAGATACTATTTTGTCACTCTCCTGTAACTTCAGTTTAAAGAATATTGTAAAGATTTACAGGAAAATAATAAATAAAAGAAATATAGAGACTTAAAGAATATATATATATATATATATATATATATATATATATATATATATATATATATATATATATATAGTTAAACAGCTAGGATAAGGTTATTATTTATGCACAGACTAAGTTACTGAAGAATTAAGAATTACCTTTTGTTTATACAAAAAATACCTCAAATATGAAGAGCTAATACAAGAAGTATAGCTACAGCTGTAAGGCCTAGAATATGCTTCTCAAAGACCAATTTGCAAGTTTTTATTTATTTATTTAACATTTGTTGACCGGGAAAGTCCGGCTAAGTTCCACAGAGCCTATTTTCAGCAGAGGCCC
Source organism: Protopterus annectens (assembly GCF_019279795.1). NCBI lineage: Eukaryota > Metazoa > Chordata > Ceratodontiformes > Protopteridae > Protopterus > Protopterus annectens. The sequence continues at coordinate 1,210,438,749 of NC_056733.1, read as the reverse complement.
AGGGAGAAATGCTCCAGATTGTTAAAGAGGTTGAAAAGCCACAGGGCATAAGTTGTTGTAAGCCTCTCTCACAAAATAATATTATTTCTCATCTGGGTCTCAGATCCAAGACCTCCAGCATACTGTGCTGGTGTCACTGCCTCTGGACAAATAGGAAAGCATAAATATGGTGATTAAGGTCAAATTGCAAACACATATACATACTGAAAAAGCACCTATTTTGGCATTGTTTGAATCACATAAGTGAAATGATATTATTAGCTGTCATAGGTAAGCACTAGGCTAGCTGCCGTTATGGGTTATTTTAAGCCTAGCCAATTTCCCTCAGTGTTGAGAATCAAACCTTGCGTTTGTTAGATAAACACTTTAACCATTATGCCAACCCTCAACACACTCTCATTGGGGACTAGAGCCTAAGATTTCCAGCATAGAGTGCTGGTGTCAGTGCCACTGGGCCAACAATGCTCATTATCTATAGCATGTGTCTATATTTATATCTATATCTACATGTTTACCTATATAGAGAAAGAGAGAGAGAGATATATGTGTGTGTGTGTGTGTGTGTGTGTGTGTGTGTGTGTGTGTGTGTGTGGAGAGAGAGAGAGAGACAGTTAGGGCTTGCCCCACTGCAAAAACATTGAAAAACATGATAAAATCTAACCATATAGAAAACCATTGAACAATCTGAGAATATTGAACCACATTTTGTCAATTCTTGCACCCTCCACACCACCTGCTAATTATTTATAACAACTCCAAGGTTACACAAAAGTGGAGAAAGGGCATAATCCCTTCCCCAGTATAACTTTGGTTTTGTACCTATTTTATGTTTAGAAATTTTGCCTGCTGATATTATGCTGTTAGATAATTTGAATTACACCCATATGCATACACACATACATGGACATATATTGTAGGTTGAATGGATGCCTGACCAATTTATTAATTGACTGAGTGATATTTCAGATACTGAATACTACACAAATGGCTACTCAGTTTACACCAAAGACAGACAAAAATGTAAAAAAAAAAAAAAAAAAAAAAAGAACTTCTAACTATAATTTCAAGTCAGTGCAGGTGGCTATTATGCTTGTATCCATTAGGGTATGTGGTATTTATTTTATTTTTATTTATTTTACATTTGGTGACCGGGCTAGTCTAACTGGATATATGTCCATTTTCAGTAGAGGCCCGGGGAGATAAGCTTCGAGGAAACAAACAAAATCACATATACAAAAATTAATGTATACAATGAACATTGCAGGTGCAGTACAGAGAATAATCAAAGAGGTCATTCATTCATAACATAGTGCAAAATATACAGATACAATTAGTACAATACAAAATGTAGTTGCAATACATCATAAAGAAAAATATGGCAGCTGAATTCTACAATATATTAGTATACAAGCAGTCATAAAGAAGAAGTAGGAGCTGAAACTATACAATATATTAGTAAAAGTAGTCTCCTTAATGAGATTCTGAAGATGTAAGTAATAGTATAGAAGGACAAGGTAGGTTGATATTAAGAAAAGGAACTTGATTACTGAGAAGAGGAGGGTAGGTTGAACCAAGTAAGAAGAGCTAGTTGATCAGTCAGGTTTAGTACAGGGGCACAACCAGTGTGTTCTGAGGAAAAGTTTCAATTTGGTTTTAAAGAGTGATATAGAGGGAAGAGAGGAAAGTTTGTTAGGAAGAAGGCTCCAGGATTTTCCAACAGTATTAGAGAAAAGAGTCCCCAGCCCTGTTGTCTGATTTACAAATATTTACAAGAAGTTTATGTGATGATCGTAAGGTCTTTAGATTGCTGTAGGGGGTAATGAGGGTAGATAGTATAGTGGTATTGGTAGGTTGGTAAAGGGTTTTATGGGCAATGGTAAGTTGGTGGAATTTAAGCTGATTTTGTAATTCAAGCCATCCTAGCTGCTTTAGATTAAAACAGTGGTGGGTTCTGAAAGGTTTACCTGTAGCAAATCTGGCTATGCTATTGTAGGAGTTTTCCATTTTATTAAGGTTGTTTTTAGAGAGATTAGTGTATATGGGTGAGGCATAGAGGAGAGTAGAAATTAGATGGGTGTGAGCAATAGTTATTCTAGCTGCAGGAGAGAGGAAGGGGTTGATCCTGTAGAGAGAGCCCAGTTTTCTATTAACAGATTTTAGAGTATTGTTAATATGGGTGTCGAAGATAAGGTTATCTATGGTGATACCTAGTAGTTTGGTAGTTGGATCTGGGGATATGAGAGTACCATTATTGGATGTTACTGTGAAGTCTATTGGGGGGGACTTACAAGTAGGAGTAAAAAGGAGGAGTTTAGTTTTTTGGGGTTCAGAAGCATACAGCGCTGTGTAAACCATTGTTCAACTGTGTTAAACACATTTTGGGTAGGGGAGTGAAGTTCAGATATAGATGTGGCTGAGCATATAAGTGTGGAATCATCTGCATATTGTATGCATGTAGCTTGGGGGATTGCTAGGTGAAGGTCGTTGATAAATATAGAAAACAGGAGAGATCTTAATATGGACCCTTGAGGAACACCAATGTTAACGGACAGATGGGTAGATAGAATGTTATGCCAAAGTACAGCCTGTTGTCTGTTATCTAAGTAAGACTGGAACCATTTTATAGCTAGTGCATCTAGTGACAGGGATTTGAGGATATTTATAAGTATCTGGTGATTTACCATATCGAATGCCTTAGACAGATCTATAAACAGTGCAGAGGAAAGCATACTGAGGATACTGTTTTTGTTAATACAGTCAGTAAAGGAAAGGAGGGCAGTAGTAGTACTGTGGGAAGGTCTGAAACCATGTTGAGAGTTTGAAAGTAAGTTATTTTGGATTAGGTGGTCTAGCAATTGTCTGTGGATGCATTTTTCCAAGATCTTTGCTAAGGGAGAAAGTAGGGCTATGGGACAGTAATTGGAGAGTTCAGTAGAGTTCCCACACTTATGAAGGGGGATAATATGGGATACTTTCCAGATTTTAGGGCTGTGGCCTTCACTGATGATTCTATTGACGAGAATGGAAATGGGATAGGCGATGGATTTGGCTGCCTTTTGTAGATATTCAGTGGGTAGTTAGTCTGCTGAAGGAGTGCACGGTTTCAGTTTTTGGATAAGGGTAAGAATATATGTTGTTGGGACTGGTTGGAAGAGAAATGGAGGGGATGGGTTAGAGTTAGAGTTGGATATAGTTACGTTCTGAGTAGATAACTGACTGGCAAGAGTTTGAATGGCCTCAGTGAAAAAGGTATTAAAGGCATTAGCAGTCTACTTGGGATTCTCCTGGTCTGTGCCTTGTGGGTTTGGTGTGATGGATTGACCTCGGTGTAATAATTGATTACTACTCGCCCAGAACTTTTGTGGTTTATTATGGTGAGTCTGCTGGAATTGTAGGTAGTAGTTTCTTTTGTCAGACAGTATAGTTTTTTAGTTTCATTTCTCAGCTGTCTGAAGTTTTGTTGGTCTACTGGGTTTTTAGTTAAATGAGATTTATTCCAGTATTTATTTCTGAGATGGATTTTTTGCCTGGTTTGTTTTGAAAGCCATGGGGCAGATTTAGTTCTCATTCTAACAGAGCGGGTTGGTGCATGGTGGTCTAGTATGGCTAGGAAGTTAGAATTAAAGTAATTAACAGCTTCCTCCAGTGTGAGGTATTTTAAGGGAGACCAGTTACATGCTCTTAGTTCTCTCTGGAAGAGATTTGGGTTGAAGTTTTTCTTGGTTTGAATTGTCCTAGATATGGTTGGATTAGGTAGATTGGATTTAAGCCTGATGATGTAGGTTAGTGAGTAGCAAACTACATAATGCATGATCTACCTGCCATTAACGTAAGACAGCCTACCATCTCTGTGATGCAGTGGTACAAAGCCCCTGATTATGACCCAGATGACCTGGGGTCAATTAGTGACTCAGGTGTTAAAGGAGTTAGTGAGGGAGAGTGCTCGCTTCCTAGTTTTCACCACATCACCTAGCCAGTGAAGGAAAAGATATGACAATTCAAACATCCACTGGAAAATAGGAAACCCCAACAGCGATCTGGAGTACAATGGTTGAGGTATAATGGCAAATAAATGGCTAGAAGAAGAAATGGTCTTGATGGACATCAGACATAAGGGGCAAATCAATTCAGAAAACAAGTAACACAGTACTTATAAGAACAAATACCACTTGGCTCATCTCAAGCATTCAGGCATAAATGACAATAAAAGAAATTTCAATGTGATTGGAACTTTATTCAGAGGAATAGGTCCGGGGGCTTCCACAGCTTCATGTGAATATGTAAAAGGTTCTCCTGGGCTTTTGACTAGATCATTATCCCTCATCCACATCACCTTGTGGTAGCTTGAGTCATGCCAGATCCCCTATTTATTTATTCCATACTGAATGAGTTAGTCCCAATTAGGCTAGTAGCTCTTTACAGGGGAGACCTGCAGTGGTATTTATTTTGTTAGGGGAAATCTGGCCAAGGAATAAGGGAATTTTTCCTACTCTTTTCAGTAGGTGCTGAGGGATCTTTTACATTCACCTGAGGTCCACCAGCTCAAGCAGATGGAGACTTGGCTTAATGTCTCATTCTTAAGATAACACACTTAGGAGGGCAGTATCCCCGTTGTGTTGCACTGCAGTATTAGGAATGGATCAAACTGGTGATCTACCTTAGCAATCATTGCCTCACCCTAGCCAAGTGGGCATGTGATCTTTCAGACCTTCCACCCGAAATAACTAGGATCAGGAAACTGAAAACCTTCTCACTCACTGCCTTGGAGATTAACCTCAGCCATGTGAAGTGAGCCCCATTTGTACCTAACTTTAATTAGTATGACATTCATTTATTCTTTTCTTACTTCCTTCATTTATTTGTTCATTCATTTTCTGATACAAACGTTATCCTATTCAGAGCCATTCAGTGAAGCTGATGTTTGGCCCCAGTACTTAGTGAGTGTAAAGCAGAGTTCTAGTGCTGGTTGTGTTGTCAGTCCACTACAGGATTAACATACATGTTTACCTGTTGTGCACTTCTATGTGAAAGTTTGAGGGTCACCATTTTATATATTTTTATAAAAAACATAAGTATAAACTCAATGTAAATGCTGCCGGTTCTGCTTTGACAAAATTAAAGTTGCAGTAGGAGACAAAAATAAAAGCTGGAGACTACTTAAACATTTTGGATGCCATCTTGCTCTCAATTGTTACTGAATATTCAGAACCCTCTTCAAGAGAAATTTTGATGAGTGGATGAGAAATAGAAAATTCACCCTGGGATAACTCCAGTGGCTGTACTCGACAGAGGCACTGGGAACTAATGTCGGGTGGCACAATGCCAGGGTAATCCTATGGTCTAGGCTTGTTTAGGCTCCAGTGCCATTAGCCTAGTACACACCTATGAACATATATATATATATATATATATATATATATATATATATATATATATATATATATATATATATATATAATACAAACATAACAATTCTCATACAAGTACTTACACACAACTACTTCCTTACACATATTGCATTCACAGTCATCAACAAAACTCCTACACCCATTGTATCATAAAAAGTCCAACTTACAATTAAGTGGTGACAGACACCCTAACCCTGGACCCAAATCTGCACATCAAAACTTCCAAAGCACACAACAGACAACTCACCCAGCTAAATTTCCTAACTCCTTTTACTTTACCAACAAGCCTAAAATAGTTCAGACATTCTCCTCGTTAAAATGAATCTCAGAAGCTTACTAACCAAAATAAACGAGTTCCATGACACCCTTTCACCTGTACACCCCTGACATAGCAGTTGAAACAGAAACATGACTTAAACCCCACATAAACAATAACAAAATCCTATCTCCTGGTTACAACATCCTTAGACTTGATAGAACACAAAAGGTAGGTGGAGGAGTAACAATATATATAAAGACACACTTAACCTAGAGCAATTACAAGTAAACCTCCCAGACCTAAATAACACTGAATTACTAGCCTCCCACCTAAAAATCAACCCCAATAAAAACATAGTCTTACTATCAGTATACATTCCTCTCGACAACATCACATCCATAATAGAAAACTTACTTTCGTGGACATCTAGCATACTTAGCCAAGAAACCATAATAGTAGGAGACTTCAATAATGACTGGTAAACTTGCTCCTCTGAGAATCCCTCCTACTTTAAAAACTTACCTTGCTTCACCCAAATTATAGACACACTAACAAGGGTGGACAAAAACAGCAATAAAAAGTCAGTTCTTGACTGGATCTTTACCAACAATCCAGCAGTGATCCATCACTCAGGCTGTCTTCCAAATAGCCCAAGTGACCACCTACCATTCTATCTCCAGAGACAACATAACTATCCATCAAAAATCATAATATACAAATACGTTCACAATAAAAGAAACTCTTCCACAGATACTTTTAAACCATTTCTCCACAACTGCAATTGGACCCCTCTAAAACACCTTCTACTAGATTCAGAAGTACAATGTTTCAACAATAAATTCTTTGAAATACTAAACAGCCTAACACCTATCAGGAATGTTAGAACCAAAGCCAACTACTGTCTGTGGCTTACTAAGGAAACAAGACATCTACTAAAACAAAGGGACAAACTCTGGACCCAATATCAAGCCAAAAAAAAACAAAGTGTCCTTTGATAACTATCGTCACCTAAACAAATTGTCCAAAAAACAAATCAAGAATGATAAAGAACTTTATTATACCACAATCCAACACAAACAACAAAATAATCAACAAAAATTCTGGGGTACCATTAAACAACTTCTACATCCAGGTCAAACGTCATCCCCAACCCTCAATACCTCTAATTCAAAAGAAAGTATAGCTACCCAATTCAACTCTTTTTTCATAAACTTTATACTCTCACTTATAAAAGTGAAAAACAACACTCCACTAACCACCCAGCCTGAAACCGCAAGTATCCTATCTACATTCTCACTGCAATCCATCCAAATAAACTAAATAAGAAAATTATTAACCAAGCTAAAACCCACATCACTAGCTGCTGACCAGCTACCAAATGAATAGCTCATGCTAGCATCCGATGTCATCTCCTGCCCTGTATCTATCTTGATCAATAGATCCATCTCTGAACAATACATCCCTAAGATTTGGAAAATTTCTCATGTAATACTTCTCCACTAAGGTGGTTCCTCACTAGTAGTTTCGAACTACAGACCAATATGCATACTATCACCCCTCTCAAAAATATTGGAAAAATGCATCCACCCACAACTATTGGACCATCTATAAACTAACAATCTGCTAGCCAATTCACTACATGGATTTTGATCCGGCCACGACACCACAACTGCCCTATTTAAGTTTCACCAGCACTGTAAATCTACTCAGAAATAATGGGCATCTAGTATGCTGTATTCTAGACATGTTAAAAGCATTTGTCACAGTATCCCACCAAAAGCTCTTGCACAAGCTCACATCCCTTAACCTATCCAAAGAAGGTCACTCCTGGTTCCACAGACATATTTCTAATCACCAACAGGCTGTTAAATGGCAAAACAATCTTTCTTGCCTATTACCAGTAAGTAGGTGTCCCACAAGGATAAATACTAGATCCACTCCTTTTCTCAATTTTTCACAAACAAACCTCACACAGCTACTAGCCTAGCCTCAATCATACAATACACTGTCATCTGTGCAGCACCCTCCCTGCCACACCTTCTAGAAAACACCCCAAAATCCTTTTCTGCCATCAAATTTTATCTTAATAACTATCAGGTCATTCTAAACCCCAACAAAACCAAATTAATGCTTTTTACCAGCAACCATCACAAATCAAACAGCCTCAGTCTGCACTTTAAAATCATATCATCTAACAACACATTAATTGAGTCAATATCTGAAACCAAGCTACTAGGTGTCACCATTGATAACAGTTTGAGATTTGACAAGCATGTATCACAAGTAATCAAAAAAGCCGACATAAAACTAAGCTTTCTTTCTTACACAGCAAACTATGGTATTTTTTATTTGATTTTACATATGTAGTCTTTTACTGTGTTGTACCTGCATTGCATGGCATTATTTATGTGATTTTATACATAAAGTCTTTCACTGTAGTGTACTTGCATTAAAAAAAAACAAAAAACAGTGGTCCCTTTAAGAATAAAAAAAACTTTTCTGTATGTGAATGGAAGAGAGGAAGTGAGGTCACTAGTGAATGGAATAGAGGAAGTGAGGTCACTAGCTTTATCTTTTAAAAGGAGGCTGAATGTAAAGTACTTTGTCTGATGAAGTTCCTGTATTAATGTGTTAATGGAGGAAAGCGCTTACGTTTTGAATTTTGATTAAACTTGGAGTTCAAAGTTGGATTCATCTCTGCTTGCTGCATTTTTGCTGTTTGCTGCATTATATTTGTATTTGTATTATATTTTTGCCTGCTGCACTACACCTGGTTTGAGCTTTTCTGTGGATTTACTGGTTCGTTGTTTTCACTTTATATATATATATATATATATATATATATAATCTATAGTCTATATTTATATGTATATCTATATATATATATATATATATATATATATATATATATATGTATATATTATATATATATGTATCTATCTACATATATACATGCGCAGTGGTGCAGCGGTTAATGCTGTCACCTCACAGCAAGAGGTTCTCCAGTTCGATTCTCAGCTGGGGTGCCTTCTGTGTGGAGTTTGCATGTTCTCCCTGCGTTCGCATGGGTTTCCTCCGGGTACTCTGGTTTCCTCCCACATTCTAAAGACATGCTTCTGGAGGGTTTCTCCCCGGGCCTCCACTGAAAACAGGATCTGTGGAACCTAGTTGGACTTTCCCGGTCAACAAATGTTAAATAAATAAAAAATAAATAAATATATATATATATATATATATATATATATATAATATTTATATATATATATATAATATTTATATATATATATATATATATATATATAGATAGATAGCTAAACATAAAGTTTTAAACCTGGTGAAGGGTGTATTTTGGAATGGCTAGTTGCTGATTTGAACAATGTATGTGCTTAGGTTCATAGGTGTGTACTAGGCTAATGGCCCTGGAGCCTTTACAAGCCTAGCCCATAGGATTACCCTGGCATTGTGCCACCCGACCTTAGTTCCCAGTGGTTCTGTCGAGTAGAGCCTCTTGAGTGATCTGTTGGGTGAATTTTTTATTTACCATCCACTTATCAGGATTTCTCTTGAAGAGGGCCAGTGAAGTGCTTTGTTTGACATGTATGGAAAGTTTATTCCATAGCAGGGACAGTCTCTGGGTTATGAACCTGTCCCTCCAGCATGTTCTGTTGATTGTGTTAATGAGGTTGAGGTGTCTGGAGCATGTAGTGCGGAGGGATTGGGATTTCTTTAGATGTAGCATTTCTAAAAGAGCTGGGTTAGACATGGCTTTCTAAGTCAAGCAGAGATCGCCTCTAAGTAGGCGATATGAGACAGAGAATAGTTGGAGTTTTTTGATTCTGTTCATATAAGACAAGTGTTTTAAGCCTAGGATCCTCTTTGTGAGGTACATTTGCGGCCTCTCCAGTTGTTGCAGGTGTCTAATGAGGTACATACCAAATGGGGCATTGCACTCGATGATTGGCCTAATGAGGGAATAGTAGAGGGAGATAATTACCTCTTTCTTCCTGGATGCAAATCCCTTAGTAATTAGATGTGCCACATAGGACGACATTCTGATTACAGTGGCAATGTGGTGGTCAAAAGAGAGGTTGCTATCAACCTGTGTTCCCAGATCTCTTATAATGCCTTTTGTGTTCCGTGGACTACCATCAATGTGGTAATTCATGGGAAATCGTTTTTTCCCAGAGGGGATGATGACATTTTTTGGCATTGAGCTTAAGCCATGGTTCTGACACCAGTCGTTGGTCTCATTGAGATCTTTCAGTAGTATGTCAACATCACTTGGGGAGTTAATAAAGGCTCCCAACTTGCAATCATCTGCAAACTTTGTCAGCCAGAGTCCCTTCATGTTGGCCTGGACTTCTGAGAAGTAGATACCAAGCAGGAGAGGACACAGGACCAATCCCTGTGGGACTCCACTTGTGACTGGTCGGCAGTCTGACTTGGAGTCAGCTACTTTCACACTGTGGATTCTATCTCTGAGCCAGTTTGTAACCCACTTATTGATATAGGGGTTGATGCCTAGCATAGTGAGTTTTTCTATGATTCCTGAGTAGGGAATGGTATCAAAGACCTTGGCCAGATCAAGGTAGGCTGTATCAACCACCTTGCCTTCATCCACAGCTCTGGTGACTGACTCAAAGAAGTCAGCCAAGTTGAGCAGGCATAATCTACCCTCACAAAACCATACTGTGTGGGATCCAGAGTTTGGAGATTCCCTATATCCTTGTTTATTAGATCCATGATGATGAGTTCCATAACTTTGCATATCAGACTATTCAGGCTAATGGGGCGATAGTTCCCAGGGTCTGTAGTTGCTCCTCCTTTGTGTAGAGGGATGACTGTAGCAGTGCACCATTCGGTAGGGACAAAGCCTGAGGTGAGGCTGTGATTGAACACGGCACACAGGTGAGGTGCCAGTTCACTCTGTAGTTCATGTAAACACAGCCAGGGATATTGTCATGTCCCATAGAAGCTGTATTCCTGGCCTTGGCCAGTGCTGTTTTAACCTGTGCAGCAGTAATACTGGGTGCCTATCAATCTACTGGTATTATGATTGGTCCTTTGGGGGGGAGACAGAGGTAAAGTTGGCACTGAATTTGTCAGCCAGTATATTGGTGATATCTGTTGGTTCAGTATAGGAGGTACCATTGTGCAGTAGCTCAGAGCAAATCTGGGTATTACCGTGGAGATCCTTTACATAACTATAGAAGGCCATTTGGTTTTCTTTACTATCTGCTGCAATTCTGTTTTCATAGCTAGCTTAATAGGATTTGATGAGGGATCTCAGCTTTTTGTTGAGGCTGATGAAGTTTTTCCAGTCTTGGGACTTCACCTTATTCCACATCAGTTTCCTCCTTCTGTTGTAGAGTTTGTTTGTGGCAGGGGACCACCAGATTGGCTTCCTTTTTTGGAGGAGAGTGTCATGGTTCTATTGGGTATGGCGAGATTCATGCATTTGTGTACTTGTTCATACAGTGCATTGATGTATGATTCAGCTGTTATGCAACTATTCTCCATTTCCATGGGTGCCGTGAAGTTATCCACCTCTTTTTTTAGGAGTCCAAAGTTAGCTTTGCAGAAGTTTTTCATGGTGGTTACCTTTGTGGGGTGGGGGTGGGTGGGATGTGGATTTCCAAGGTGATTAGTTTGTGGTTGGATCTAACCAGGGAGGAGTTGAATATTGGTGTAGAGCAACAGTTACCCATGTTAGTAATGACCAAGTCAAGGATGTTGCTACCTCTAGTGGGGGTAAGAAAGAGCTTGCCCAAGGCAACATAACAAGTGTAGTAGTTGGTTAAGTTGATGTAGTTAAAGTTGTTCTGCCTTTACTGCTTGTTTTAACACTGAAGAGTTGGCTAGGTTTATTCATTGAAGTCATTACTGATTTGTCTGCGTATCTTAGCTTTGTATTGCATTTACTGTGTTAAAGAAACAGTGAGAAGCTGCGCATTGCATGTTTTGAAATATTGCTTAACAGTTTATCTGTAGTGTTTGGGCAGCCACGGTGGTACAGCGGTTAGCATTGTCACCTCACAGCAAGAGGTTCTCCAGTTCGATCCTCGGCTGTGGTGCGTTCTGTGCTGAGTCTGCATGTCCTCCCTGTGGTCATGTGGGTTTCCTCCGGGTGCTCCGGTTTCATCCCAAAGACATGTTGTAGGTGGATTGGACACTCTAAATTGGCCCTAGGTGTAAGTGCGTGCATGTGTGTGCCTACTGTGGAAGATTGGGTGCTGGGCTGGCAACCCGACACTGCAAAAACTCCACTACCAATCATGAGCGGACAGGAGGTCCGCTGTGGTGACCCCTAACTGGGAAAAACTGAAAGAAGAAGAAGTTTATCTGTAGTGTTTACTGCTTTTTCTGTATTATTGAAAAATCAAGTAGCTAATTATGTTTATTGTGCTGAAGTTTTTAACTTCCAATTGCTTATTTCAGCAGTCAGTGGTTACAATAAGCCTTGCATAGAACTAGTGTGTGTTAACATTCTTGCATACTGCCCTAAGTAATTGCATATGATTTACTTGGTACAGTGGTTTACTGCCTTCACTGTTTGTACTGGTATGACAAGGCCTTTGCAGTTTCTTTCTATACTAGTGTGTGTTTGACTTTCTTGCATACTGCCTTAAGTAATTGCATATGCTTTACTTGGTGCAGTGGTTTACTGCCTTCACTGTTTGTATTGGTATGACAAGGCCTTTGCAGTTTCTTTCTATACTAGTGTGTGTTTGACTTTCCTGCATACTGCCTTAAGTAATTGCATATGCTTTACTTGGCACAATGGAGTACTACCCTCACTTTTTATGCTAATATGAAATGTATACAACTACTGCTATTTTCCTGCTACACTAGTGTGTATAATGTACATATTTAATATACTATGGTGTCAGTATCCAGACTGTTATAATACTGGAACACATCTGAATTCATACAACCTCTTACTGGTGTACAGCTTCTGGTATCCAAGCCACTTAAGCCGAAGCTCCACTGGGAGTCTGTAAGGATAACCCATTCCAAAGAAAATTAATTCCTTGGATGAATCACATTGCAATACAGATGTTTATTATTTTAATCATCACATCTTAGTCGTTTGCCTGTTTCGTCACTTATCTCTGTAGGCTTTGCCCTGATAGCATCTCTGTTTCTGAACATATCCCTGGTTTCACTATTCCAAATCTACATAAGTGCATCTTTGAACTCACCACACACCTGCTAACTAACTAAAGACCACAGTGATTTCCTGATAGAAAGTATGCAAGGACAGCCTACACTGTCTGGCTGAGTATGTTGTTGCTTAAATAGATGCCTAGGCAATATTACCATATACACATTGTATAAGTGTGTCCTCTTAAATGTAAATTGTGTGCACATGTACAGAGGGCATAGTCAGCATTACCCTACCTAATAAACACAAAGGCCTATCCAATACCTCTGTATAAATGTATAGCTTAGCATTTGCTCTAAAGCAGCATAAGAAAAATAGCCTGTATTTGCTAAACATGGTTTTAATAGTGCCATTTGAACCTTCAGTTTTTTCCCATCATCCTCTCTGCCTTTCCCATCACACTCAAAGGGAAAGTTCAGACATCCTTAACTCAAATGAACAACCTCTGACTGACAATATTATACTATACTGTTAAGCACCACACGCTTTAATAGCTGCCATTTCATTGTTAAGCTTCCTCCCCTCACCCACCATCTTTCTCATTACACTCCAAGGGAAAGTTCAACATTCTTAACTCAAAGGAACAAACTCTAGCTAAGAATATTACAATACACTGTTAAGCACTGTACTCTTTTAATCTGATTTGCTTTGGACTTTTACATCTTTTTTATCCTTATAGCTCTGACCTGCTATGAATATAATCTACTAATTGTTTCTTTTAGGATCTCAAAGCATGGTGGATTGGACACTCTAAATTGGCCCTAGGTGTAAGTGCGTGCATGTGTGTGCCTTCTGTGGAAGGTTAGGTGCTGGGCTGGCAACCCGACACTGTAAAAACTCCACTACCAATCATGAGCGGACAGGAGATCCGCTGTGGTGACCCCTAACCGGGAAAAACTGAAAGAAGAAGAAGTTTATCTGTAGTGTTTACTGCTTTTTCTGTATTATTGAAAGATCAAGTAGCTAATTATGTTTATTCTGCTGAAGTTTTTAACTTCCAATTGCTTATTTCAGCAGTCAGTGGTTACAATAAGCCTTGCACAGAACTAGTGTGTGTTAACATTCTTGCATACTGCCCTAAGTAATTGCATATGATTTACTTGGTGCAGTGGTTTACTGCCTTCACTGTTTGTATTGGTATGACAAGGCCTTTGCAGTTTCTTTCTATACTAGTGTGTGTTTGACTTTCCTGTATACTGCCTTAAGTAATTGCATATGCTTTACTTGGCACAATGGAGTATTACCGTCACTTTTTATGCTAATATGAAATGTATAGAACTACTGCTATTTTCCTGCTACACTAGTGTGTATAAAGTATATATTTAATATACTATAGTGTCAGTATCCAGACTGTTATAATACTGGAACACATCCAAATTCATACAACCTCTTACTGGTGTACAGCTTCTGGTATCCAAGCCACTTAAGCCGAAGCTGCACCTGGGAGTCTGTAAGGACAACCCATTCCAAAGAAAATTAATTCCTTGGATGAATCACATTGCAATACAGATGTTTATTATTTTAATCATCACATCTTAGTTGTTTGCCTGTTTCGTCACTTATCTCTGTAGGCTTTGCCCTGATAGCATCTCTGTTTCTGAACATATCCCTGGTTTCACTATTCCAAATCTACATAAGTGCATCTTTGAACTCAGCACACACCTGCTAACTAACTAAAGACCACAGGGATTTCCTGATAGAAAGTATGCAAGGACAGTTGTTGCTTAAATAGATGCCTAGGCAATATTACCATATACACATTGTATAAGTGTGTCCTCTTAAATGTAAATTGTGTGCACATGTACAGAGGGCATAGTCAGCATTACCCTACCTAATAAACACAAAGGCCTATCCAATATCTCTGTATAAATGTATAACTTAGCATTTGCTCTAAAGCAGCATAAGAAAAATAGCCTGTATTTGCTAAACATAGTTGTAATAGCTGCCATTTGAACCTTCAGTTTTTTTCCCATCATCCTCTCTGCCTTTCCCATCACACTCAAAGGGAAAGTTCAGACATCCCTAACTCAAATGAACAACCTCTGACTGACAATATTATACTATACTGTTAAGCACCACACGCTTTAATAGCTGCCATTTCATTGTTAAGCTTCCTCCCCTCACCCACCATCTTTCTCATTACACTCCAAGGGAAAGTTCAACATTCTTAACTCAAAGGAACAAACTCTAGCTAAGAATATTACAATACACTGTTAAGCACTATACTCTTTTAATCTGATTTGCTTAGGACTTTTACATCTTTTTTATCCTTATAGCCCTGACCTGCTATGAATATAATCTACTAATTGTTTCTTTTAGGATCTCAAAGCAACTCAGCAGGTGGATCCCACTCCGTTTGCCCTCGCTTTGCTCAAACACACTGTGATCCCCAACCCTCCACCCAATTTTGCACCACACCCTACTCCTAACAAATTTGATCACTCAGCATCAGGATAGTTCAGAACTCCTGCCACCACAATATAATTACCTAATCTCTTAATCATCTCAGCCTTGCTCTCATCCATCCCAGCCAATGTCTACCTGGTTTGACCACTCAGTTTTAAGATAGTTAAAACTCCTCCTCACAATACATTAACTAATCTATAATTTATCTGAACCTCTTTCTGTTCATCCCAAACAACCACTTTCCTTTTACACCACCCCAATCCTTCACTTTTCCATCTACTTTTTCATCTAAAAGGACTTTTTCCTAAATTCTAGTCCTTTACCACCTCTTCCCCTGATCAGTAGCTCATGTATAAAAAATGCCGCCCTTTTTATTTTTTATTATTCTCTCATATTCTAATACTGACCTCCCATTTAACATGATATCACTTTCCCTTAAACTACACTATCACAACCACAACCTCCATTTTCCTACTCAACTTACACAGTTATAATAATTCTAACATATATCCTAGCCTTTTCAATCTCATCTCGGTCTTAAACATAAAATACTTTACGGTGATTACCCCTCCCTCAAAACAAAACATCCATGCTTACCCACCCTTAAGAATTATTTCAGATTTTGCTTCAGAACTCAAAGATTCAATTGTGTGGTGACATACACCCAAACCCTGGCCCTGCTAATCTAAACCTAAACCTTAATAGCATCAGTTCCTGCAAGCACAACAGTATCCCAAATACACCCCCTCCTTCAGGCACAAGCCATCCCTTATCTCGTACATAATTTATTCCTTATACAAAGACCTTTTTCACCCAATACAATTTCCATTCACAGGTATACTATTCTCTCACTCCATCAAGCACAAGTTTTTCTAAGTCTTATAGCATTAAAAATGCCAAAATCGTTATTACTAAACTTCAAATAAACAATAACAAAACCATAAACATAATCTGTGTCTACATTCTCTTGGGCAATAATATAGGCACACTTGAAGACATTCTCCAATGGCTATCCATTACCTACCCCCAAGAAACCATTGTTCTTGGTGACTTTAATATTGACTGGCATACATGCACAGCTGAATCCCCGGTCAACCATATCAATCTTTTTGGTTTCTTGCAATTAATTTCCACTCCTACTAGGACTAGCATATCCACTAACAGAGCTAGCATTCTAGATTGGATACTTGTCAAGCATCACCCCCATTCATATAAATATGGGATCCTCCCTGATGATCTCAGTGACTACTCTCTAACTTACATTATTAAGCATAAAGTTGAATACCCCCACCTACCCACATACAAAACTATCAGAAACAAGAAGAACTTCAGACCCATCAAATTCTGTAATGAACTTAGGTCACTTAATTGGTCGGTCCTTAAACATCTACCTCTAGAAGAGGCCGTAAAATACTTTAACACTACATTCCTGTGCATCCTTAACTCCTATGCTCCTGAATGTACTATTTGAGCTAAAAATAATACTGCACCATGGCTTACAAAAGAAACCAAGTTAAAAATCAAACTTAGAAATAAAGCATGGGACAACTGGTGTGTAACTAAATATCCCCTGGACCAGCTTAGATTTTGACAACTTAGGAATGACACTAAAAAATCCAGTCTGATAGACAAAAAAAAATACTACCTCAGCCTTCAACAAAAACACCAAAACAATCCTCAAAAATTCAGGGCAGGTATAAACCAGCCTCTTCATCCAGGACAATCTTCCACTCGAGCCCTGTCCAACTCTAGTCAAAAATCACATGAGGACACTACTAATGCCTTTAATAATTTTTCACCGATACAATCCAGTCCCTAGCTAATCAGCTCACTCCCACTAACTCCAACACTACCTCAGTCACATTCACTACGTATCCTCTCTTTAACTTTCAACCAGTCTCTACCTCTCTTATCCGAGCCCTAATCAAAAAATTAAAACCAACCACCCTATCTGCTGACCTCCCCCCTGCTGAGTATCTACAAATAGCTGCAGAAGCCATAGCATACCCCATCTCTATCCTGATTAATAGGATCCTGTCAGAAAGTGCCATTCCCTCCATCAGGAAAATAGCTCATGTTATCCCACTCTACAAAGGGGGCAATTCAACTGAATTATCCAATTACAGACCCATAGCCATCCTCTCACCACTGTCCAAAATAATGGAGAAGTGTGTCCATAAGCAACTCATGCACTATTTCTCTCTAAACAACCTGCTGGCAAACTCTCAGCACGGCTTCAGGCCGAATCACAGTATCACAACTGCCCTACTTTCCTTCACCAGTGCTATAAACCAAAATCAGAATACTAGCAGCCCTCTTTCTAGACCTTTCTAAGGCATTTGACATGATCAGTCATCATTTACTTATTCACTCTCTAAAAGACATTTCCCTGGATAACCAAGCTGTTCAATGGTTGCATCCTGAGTGGCAGAAAACAGGCTGTACTGTGGCAGGACAAATTGTCCACACTGATACCTCTCACCCTGGGTGTCCCTCAGGGTTCTATTTTAGGGCCTCTACTCTTTCCCATATTCATCAATAACCTTCACACTGTCATCCTGGAAGCCACCTGCATCCAATATGCGGATGATTCCATCCTGATCTGCACTATCTCATCCCCATCAGACCTGCAAACCTTAATCCAGAACACATTTAATACTGTTGAAAATTGGCTAACCAACCAACGCCTGCTCTTAAACCCCAGCAAAACTAAACTATACTCTTTACCCCCACCAGCCAATCCTCCCCACCTTCCTTCTCCACATTATCCAACAATGATACCTTCAGACACCCACACTAAGCTTTTAGGGGTTATAGTGGATAATAATCTCAAATTCGACGTGCATGTCAATAAGACTATTAAAGCTCTTAATTAAAAGCTTGGCTCACTTTACAGAAGCAAACCTTTCTTAACCCCATTAGCACATACAGCTATCTCCCACTCTCACTTGTTCTCTACCCTCCTATATGCTTCTCTCATACTTTCTAACTTGAATAAAACTGAAATTAGTAAACTCTCTCACTGCTACAACCATATTGCCAGATTCATCACAAACTCTACATACAGGACACATCATTGTCAAAACCTCGTGCTCCTAGGGTAGTTAGAGTTTCCTAACTTACTCCTGCAGAATCAGCTCATCGTTGCACACAAAATTCTCACACACCCTGAAAATACTCCTGCTCTCAAAAACATTATAAAACCCTACTGTAACCCCAGGCCATTACGCTCATCCAACAAACTACTGGTCCAAACACACAAAGCCATTAATTGGGCTGGTGACTCCCTATTTAGCAACTACATTGGCAAAACTTGGAATTCACTCCCATCCAACCTTACTCTAGAACCCTCCCTTAATCTCTTTAAAAAAGGCCTCAAACTATATTTTAAAATGCACTGGCTTTGCCCCTGTACCAACCCTGATTAACTCCTTTGATGCCTTCCAGCTTCATTTTATACCTACAGCCTTTTAATGTCTTTAGGTTGTTACCTATTTCAAGTTTATATAATTTGTAATCACTGTGAACTGTTATTTTTTTAAACCATGAAGATATGAAAAACTGTGAAACCTTATTGTTTTTCCTCTGTGAAGACAACACTTACTGTCTCAGTACCATACTCTGTAAAATTCATTGGCTCTGAATGGGCTCTGTGAGCTGTCTGTCTGCATCTTAATTTGTTATATATATATATATGCGTAACTGGAGCTTTTCTCCCCAGGCCTCCACTGACAATGGACATGCATCCAGTCAGACTATCCCAGTCAACAAATGTAAAATAAAATAAAAATAAATAAGCAAATGTTTGTAATATTTGTAACAGAATTACAGATCTACATGCCTGGCTATCATTCTATTCCCAAGATATCCTAGCCATCACTGAAACATAGCTTAAATCCAATATGAAAGATAAAGAAGTACTACCTCCAGACTCTAACATTATGAGGACTGACCAACCACACAAAAAAGGAGGAGTCACCCTACTGTACCCCAGCTCCTTTAATCTCTTCCTCCTATTCCAACTTTGTCCCCAGATTTTGCAAAGCCAAAACACCTATAACATTTTTAAAGCTAAACTCTAAAAAATACACTCTATATTTTTGTAATTTACATTCCCCTGGGAAACAACATACCCAATCCATACTTGAGGACTTTCTCTCCTGGGTATTTAGTAGTACTATTATTTTTGAAAAAATCATTCTGGGTGATGTCAATATTGACTGGCAAAATGCAATCTCTGAGAGTCCTTTATCCTGCATAAATCTATTTGGTCTGATTCAACTAATCAAAACACTTACTAGATAAAACAAACGCACTAAGGGTACAATATTTGATTGGATTTTAGTCTCAGACCCCACTAAATATAATCTCAGTTGAACCTATCCTAACGCCTTATGTGACCATCTCCTTGCATACAGACAGACTTACCACTCATCACCCCAGTATTCACCAACTTAAACTAACCAGGAATCTCATAAAATGTAACAAAGACTTATTTAACAGTGACTTAAGGTCCTTCAACTTGTCTATACTAAAACCTCTGCCATTAGATGATGCAGGTACAACGTTTAATATCTTTTTTAAACATCATAAATAATCTTGACACTCTATGTCTAAAAAGAGTAAAAGTATAGCACTCCCCTTGGCTATCCACGCTTTTTTTCACTTGAAATAGCTTCTATAGCTTACCTTGAACTAGCCTGAACTGTTTTTTAACTGATTGCCGCATTATTTTAAAATCTGCACTTAAAGTTACATTTTAGTCGAATTTGATCGAATGTTTGCTTGTTTGTTTGTTTAATTTAACTGTGGAGGCTGCCCACTAAAGTGTGCTAGCCTGTGTAACTAATTTATCACTGTTTCTGCATTTTCTGTGTGTTTCTACCAAAAAAAAAAAATAATCCTTGTTTTCCCGCCTTCCTCGACTAGTTTAGACCAGTTTACAGGCATTGCTTTATTCTGGGCTGTGGTGTAGTTCCTGTGTTGTCCATTACCTTACTTGGATAGAAGGACGTTTCTTTGCTCACCAGTGGGAGTGGGGAGCCTTGAGCAGCCTACCTGTCCATGGGGGAAGTGACCTCAGCACAAGAAGCTGTAGTAATTGGTTGTTTGGGACCATTTCCAGCTCTTTTGTAGTTAACTGTTTAAAATCCGAGTTTGCACGGCTTTGTGCGGTTGTGCGTATAGCGCAGCGCCGGTTAAACAAGGTTAAAGTTTTTCTGGCTCCGCCAAGTCTGTTCTTCAAATTTTCCCTTAAGGAAGCTCTACTCTTAGTATAACCAGACTACTCGCTGTATTATAAGCCTAGCACTTGTTCTCAATACTTCTGTACTAAGTAAGCACTCTCGTACTAAGTAAAGCACTACATCTACTTACCACCCCTGTGAATACCCACTTTCCTTAAAGGTATACCACTCCCTTATACTGTTCTAGCATGTCGAGTGGTAGATTACTGGCGTCGTCTCCAGTTCAGCTGGTCAATCTGGGCATCTTGAGACAATGCCACAATTGTCTCATGTACACAGACAACCCTCTCCTCCTCCCAACAAACACAAATACATGTGAGAGATGCAACTATATAGCCAAACTGGAGGCTGAACTCTCTCAACTCAGGACTGGCATGACCAGACAGGAGGAGATGGCAACCACACACACAACAATCCCAGTCCCACATAGACCTACCACAACTGCAAACCAAACACATAAAAACACAAAGACATACTCGGAGGCTCTAATAAAAAACTTACCAAAACAACAGAGGGTCCCAAAGCAGACATCCAAAAATCCACCACCTCAAAACAAAACACATGCAACACATACTTTAATAAATCAGTGTGTCAACCAATCGCAGCCCTTAAGGCCAAACACCTTGCCTGATACACTAGTAATAGGTGACTCCATAGTCAGACACACTGATGTCCCACTGACCAGGCTGAACAAGGAGAAGGTGACTGTGAGCTGTCTATCGGGAGCTAGGATCCGCCACATAACACATGCACTCAGGTCACTCCAAAGCAAGTACAAATATGACTCCGTCATTGTCCATGCTGGTGTGAATGACCTGAGACGTACCTCCCTGGACTACATGAAAAGAGACATAGAGGAGCTCTCCGATTATGTAGCCCAGGCTGGTATGACCCTGACCCTGAGCAGCATCTTGCCCTCACCAAGAATGATACCACAATACAAAGACAAGATGATCAGCTTTAACAATTGGCTCAAGTACTGGTGTCATTCTAAGGGGATCCAATGTCTGTCTGCCTGGGATGATATGTTGGACAAGCCACGATGCTTCGCAAGGGATGGCTTACACCTGTCACCACTGGGCTTCCGGATATTGGCTAAGGCTCTTGCCACCCCCATAGTGCCTTTTTAGGCAAGGCTCAAAAGACAAACCCACCTCCTTAGAAAACAAAAATGGAAAAAACTAAGGGTAATGCTGCTCAACGCCAGAAGTCTAAATCTCAAGATGCAGGCACTTGATGCACTCCTCAGCATGGAGAACATCGACATCTGTGCAGTAACTGAAACCTGGTTCAAGGCTCCTGAGAGCACCCCAGCGCTACCAGGCTATACCTCGTATCATGCTTTTCGGCCCCAAAACCCGGGCGAACCACAAAGGAGGGGAGTGTCCATATTCATAAAGGACACCCACACCTCCAGGTTAGTAGCAACACATGAAGCATCAGAGACCATACAGGTGCAACTAACCATAGGCAAAACTGCTATACAACTGGTAGCATGTTACAGACCACCCTCCCAATCTCAAGAACCCCACTCAGCCTTCCTGAAGACATTGGAGGATATGAATGTATCACAAAATACCATCATACTGGGAGACTTCAACTACCCAAACATAGATTGGGTACATTATTCTAGCCTTAATACCCTAGCCCAAAGGTTCCTGGAATTCTTAAATTCAAATGCACTGGAACAACTAGTCACCTCTCCCACTAGGGGAGATAATATACTAGACCTGATCATCACAAACATGGGGACAAAATGCTCCACACCGGAAGTATACCCCTCACTAGTGAGATCTGACCACAAACTAATCACCCTGGATATACATATCCCACCTCCACCCCAGCACAAAAGACCACAGTGAAAAACTTCTCAAAAGCAGACTTCACTCTTCTTAAGACTGAGATGGTATCCTTTAAGCCCACTGTGCCAGTGGATACCACATCCCACAATGCCGAATCCTTCACAAATGCTTTCTATGGACATCTCCAAGAATGCATGGATCATGCAATCCCAAACAAATCCAAGTCCCTCTCCACCAAATGTAAGTGTCCTGTCTGGTAGACCTCAGCCATAAACAAATTGTATAACAAAAGAAGGAAGCTACTGCACGTCAGAGCGAAATCCCATGAAGGAAGACATCTCTGATCAACATTAGCAGAAAACTACGTTCTCTCATAAAAACATCCAAGGCAAACTTTGAGAGAAAAATCGCTAAGGACACTAAAGATAACCACAAAGCCTTCTTCAGCTATGTTAGAAACCTGGGCGGAAACCCTCAGATATGCTCAGAGTTGGTTCACAACAACAAAAATACACAGAACCCACAGATATTGTTAACATACTGGCTGACAGGTTCAGTGCAAATTTCGCCTCCTTCACCCCCAAAAGAAGAAATACTTATCCCAGCTGAATGTAATCTCCCTGTCATCTCAGATGTCCAAGTGAGAACCGCCCTAAACAAAACAAAAAACACAGCATCAATGGGACCTGGCGGTATCCCGGGTGCGTGTTACATGAACTCAAGAGGAGCTAAACCCACACATAAAAATGCTATTTAACCTTAGCCTTACTTGGGATATGTACCTGAACACTGGCGTACAGCAACAGTGGTCCCACTCCACAAGGGGGTGCCTCTACAGACCCTGGACACCACCGCCCCATACGCTTGACTAACCTGGTCTGCAAAGCTATGGAAAGAATCATTATGGAACTCATAAGCGGAGACATAGAGGACCTACAGATGTTTGTCCCCACCCAGTTCGGCTTTGTATAGGGCAGATCCTGCCTTTTAAACCTGGTTGTCTTTTCGCAACAGACACTAGAGCCATTGATGAGGGCAAAGCAGTCCATACAGCATACCTGGACTTGGCTAAGGCCTTCGACACAATACCCCACTCAGGCATCATAGATAAGCTAAACAGCTTAAAAGTAAACCCTTATGTCACTAGATGGGTTGCAAACTGGCTAAAGGACAGAACCCATAAAGTTAAAATCGCTGGAGCAATGTCAGACTCAAAGCCAGTCACAAGTGGTGTCCCACAGGGATCTGTCCTGGGACCCCTCTTGTTCGGCATTTATTTCTCAGATGTTAAAGCAAACATGGGAGGGCTGTGGCTGACAAAGTTTGCAGATGACTGCAAACTAGGTGCCATAGTCGATACACCAGCAGATACACATATCCTAGAAAAAGGCCTCACTTAAGCGGACAACTGGTGCCGTTGTCACGGCCTTAAACTAAATGCCAAAAAATGTATAGTTATCCCTTTTGGAAAAAACAAAGTACCCACAAATTATCACATAGACAGCAACCCACTGAGTATGGAAAAAGTAATCAGAGACCTAGGGACCCAAGTAGACAGCGACCTCTCATTTGACACCCACGTTGCCAAAGTGGTTAGAAAAACATTCTACCTTGCACACCTCATCATGAAGGGTTTCACATCCAGATCCAAGGATGTCATTGTACCCCTATATTCCTCCCTCATCAGACCCATGATTGAGTACAATGCCCCATTTGGTATGTACCTCACCCGGCACTTGCAACAGCTGGAGAGACCACAAAAGTACCTCACCAAAAGGATCAAGGGTCTCCAACATATGTCTTATTCTGCCAGACTAAAGAAACTTCAGCTCTATTCAGTAGCATACCGCCTGCTCAGAGGTGATCTCTGCCTGGCGATACAAGGCCATGTCCAATCTGGATCTGATGGACATGCTCCACCTCACAAAATCCAAATCCATCAGGACCACGAGAGCTAAAGACTTAAACCTCGGCACAAGTATGAATAGGACATGCTGGAGGGATAGATTCATAACCCAGAGGCTTCCCATGCTTTGGAACAGGATCCCAGTTCATATTAGGCAGAGCCCCTCACTGACTCTCTTCAAGAGAAATCTTGATGAGTGGATGGGAGATCGTAAGTTTACCCCAGGGGTCACATCTGTGTCACTGCTAGACAGGGACACAGTAAACTAATTCTATTATATAAGGGGACCTTCACTGTGTCACTACTAGACAGAGGCACAGTATTCTAGATTTATTCTGTACATTTTTGTACCATTTCATGGGGTGGCAAAAGCCACATCACTATGGCTAGCCTTACAAATGCCCCAGGGCATATAGCCTAGTACTATACTATGAAACTATGAAACTATTATGTATACCAGAGACAAGGCTTGGATGGAGTGGATAAATCAAAAAAGAAAAACTTTCAGTGATACAGAGAACTCTGTAATCAAGGTGAAAAATAAATATATAAAGCTAAGAAACAATACTATGACCAATTATGATTTAATCATAAAAATGATCCATACAAATTCTGTTCCTGTATTAGCACACTACTCACTTCTGGCTCAAAAAATATCTGTATTCCTCTCAAACCTGCTCTCCCCTCAAAATAGAGACTACATTTAATAAATATTTTACAGAGACCATTGCTGCCCCCACCAACAACACATCACCCTCCCCTAAACAAAGCCATAACATATTCCAACTGCCCTTTCCACTACTGCATTAACTTCTGAAAACTATGAATTCAAACAATCCTTAGCCACAAATGCTAACAACTTTATTTTCTTGATTTCTTTAACATTTGTTTACTGGGAAAGTCTGACTTGGAACAAAGCCACTTTTCAGCAGAGGCCCGGGGAGAAATGCTCCAGACACATGTCTTTATAACTTTACTCCAAAACCTGTAACAATATCTACTAAAAAAAAAAAACTTAAACTTTAACCTCCCACCTGAATACCTCAGGATGGCAGCAGAAGCCATATCTTACCTAGTAGCTATCTTAATCAACAGATGCATACAGGAATCTTATGTTCCAGCTATTTGGAAAAGATCATATGCTATCCCACAGCACATGGGAGGAAACTCAACAGAAGTCTCAAACTTTTGTCCCATTGCAGTTCTCTCCTCATATTAAAAATCCTTGAAAAAATGTATCCACACTCAGCTTCTTCACCATCTCTTCTCAGAACAGCATTTAACCAGTACACAGAATGGATTCTGATCCAGCCATAGTACAACTACTTAGGTTCATAGGTTCGTAGATTAGTACTAAGCTAACTGCCCTTGCGAGTCATTTTAAGCTTAGCCAATTATCCCTTTTGAGACTCAAACCCTGCACCTTGTGTTTGTAAGGCAAACACCTTAACCATTAGGCCACCCTCCCAAGGGCCTCTGGCAAACTTACCTCTTCCATATTTCTGGTTCTGACAAAGTCTTTGATATCGTCTCACATACCAATAGCAAACTCTTTCAACAGCTGCACCATCTCTACCTATCCCCTCTTTCACTTCAGTGGTTTAAAAGTTACCAGTCTGACAGACAGCAAACTGTTAGATTGCAACATACATTCTCTCCTTTCCTCCCCATTACCACTGGTGTACCCCAAGGCCCAATTCGTGGTCCACTTCATTTTTACATTTTCATTAATGACTTTTATACCTCTTCTAGGCAAGCATCACTTGAGTCTGCTGATGATTCAAGACTAATATGCTCATCTGACACTCTGATGCATCTTCTTTTTTTTCTCAAATAATTTTTATTATTTTCCAAATATAATGATATTTAACATTACAATCATCAGTGAAAACAAGTATTATAAGCCTTTATAGACACTATGGGGTCTATATTATAATCTTGAAGGTTTAAAACTTCGAATCACTAAAGATCGAACTTTAGTAATCGAAGTCTTAAACAATCGAAACAAAAAAAAATACTAAATTAAAAAAAAAATAAATAGTGTGTAGGCCCCCCACACCCCCTACCTAAATATACCAACTCCGAGAAGGCCTTACATTGAAGTAAACGGAAATCTCCCTCTACGGAGATTTTCCGTTTAAATGTTCAATGTAGTGCGTTTTCACTATTCTCATGTCGACAAAATCGTATTCGATATTGTCAGACTGCGAGATTATAATATAGACCCTACACTATGTACAATTGACCTGAACAAATATCACTAAAATAATAATAAAAAAAAAGTTAATAATAAAAAATGAGAGAAAAAATATTATAATATTCAATCGGTAAAGTATAAAGTTACACATTTAATTAGTTTGAGTTCAATTTTAGTGTCTCAATAAGAGCAATAATTTTTTTTCCCAAGGATTGTTTATCCAAGTTTTAAGAGAGATTCTCAGTTCTTCCACCTTGATTTCTAGTATTGCTGTTTCATTGCTGATGCATCTTCTTGAATTCACACAAGAAGCCTTCACTTCTGTTGAAAACTGGCTTCACAATGCCCATATTACTCAACATCCAAAAAACAAACCTACTCATATTCTTCCCCAAAGCACATCTGAAGGACAAATAGAGCTTCAAAATCTCACTTAACAACATAGAGATAGAAACTGTATCCCATACAAAATTGCTTGGTGTGACAACTGATGACAATCTCAACGTTCAAAATAATATAAAAAAAAATTACCAGAAACTTGGCATGTTTTATAGACACAAGAACGTTCTTATTAACTCTGCTATAACCACCCTAGCAACCACTCACAGCCTTCTTTCATTCTTTTATGGTGCCCCTATCCTTACCAACTTGCAGGTATCTGTTAAAAGCTGAACTTGAAATACGCTGCAACAAAGTTGCTAACTTTGCTGCCAATAAACAATATGATATATATCACTGCAAGATCATTAAAAGTTTGAATTGTCTTGAACTACCCCACTGCCTGGACTTCATACAACTGGCTACTGTCCACAACATTGTTCTTGAACCCTGTGCCTGTCCTGCACTAAGCTCTAGTTCTCCTTCCTTTAACCCAAACACACCGCTTCGTTCTAATAATAAATAACTTATCATCTACAAACCTCAAAAGGCAATTGGAAAAAGCTTATACTGGTACTCTTTTGCCAAAAAATGGAATTCTATTCCATGGGCTACTTACCGTTCTTTCTTCAAGTATCTTCTGAAAGACCACCCATCAAACTCATGGATCTGCTCATGCTAAATCCTTTGTTGAACATCAATGCCTTCTACTTTTCTACTTTTCTCCACCCCCATCTGAACAAATTCTCTACCCATCACCACTTACTCATCTTCACCTGGCTATCCTTCTGTCTCTACCACTTTACATAACCTCTTCCTATCACCTCCTCGCCCATTTATACTAACCAATCCTAATCTCTCTTTCCTTTATAGTTACAATTAAACTAATCACATGAGTTTTACTTATTACTACTATGAATTGCCAAAAGGATACGTTCCTGAATTCTATATAGCATTTTACTTTGTTTTTTCTCATTGTTCTGTTTGTAACATATTTTTGATATATCTCTACTCCTTACAATATTGTTGATTATTTTTGAAATGCATAATTTTCAATAAGTTTTATGTAATGTCTTTGAATTTTTTTTCTATAAATATTCAAAAAAATAGTATTACAATATGGAAAGAAAAAACACCAGTGTTTGCGTACACTTAGGCAAAGCAAATAATAATGTAGAAATGGCAGGGCAGAGTTATCATTTGCATAGATGAGGAATGGAGCTGGTTCTACCAGGAAGTGCACTGGATGAATCACCACTCTGGCTAGATGTGGGTGCTCTATAATTTCCTCATTAGCATGATGCGGCTGTCTGCCTGCCATTGTGTAGAGTAACCTATCTGGGCAGGATGAGGATGCTAATTAGGGCTCATCTCATTACTGTCTTTGAATCACTCAGTTTGTGTGTCAAACACACCTGGCACGCAACGCATCTATTTCTACACGATGCCATGCACATCCCTGACCTCTGTGGGCAGCTCTGTACTCATGCAGGAAGCCAGTTATGTTAGGATGGAAAGACTTGTCATCCCATAATTAATCATCTGAAGATGGAGATGCTGCAGAGCATGTATTCTCAGCAGCAGACAGAGGGTGGATGACCACCATGTTTCACACCCTGAAGTATCATTGTAACTATAATGATGTCATACCTATATATTATTAGTTTGCCATGCATTCTGCAAAGGAGATGACTGCTAGTGTTCATCATTGTGCAGAAGAAGGGGCACATGGGGAACTATCTTGGGCACTGATTCTGTGCTATTTCTCCTGAGATCTTTCAAGGTGAGACATTATGGCTGAAGAAAGAGAGGGTTGTACTGCTTTTATAGTACAGAGGTGGTATGAGGAGTCCAAGATTTGTCTGGACATCCTACATAAGCAAAACAGCTGGAGGCTCCTATAAGAGGGCTGTATCAGGTCATAGCATAAGGCTGATGTCTGTAATAGTTCAGCCACGGCTGTCACCTGTGCTACTGGGAATCCATGCTTGGGTAAACAGTGCCAAGACCACTATAGTGACATGAGTCAACACAATCCTGACCTCCTTGGCCAATGGGAGGCTGTGGTTAGGGGACAGTCACCACCTCAGTACTGTAAGTAGAACATCTTTTAGCATAATAAATAACCTGCCACTGCATGCCTCCACCCAATTTTTCATTATACCCTTTTTATATCTCTCACCCCTGAAGAGATTGAAAGGAAGAGGTAGAAAGCAGACTAGATTACCTAACACAGTGCCAGGGACAGTATACAGGCTGTAATAAGAATGTGATAAAAAATGTTCTTTTTATAGGAACAGTTGTAGGCATCAAAAAGAATTATGTATAACTTTTATACAACAGTAGCACATCTGTTAGTACTAATAGTATGACTGTCAGTGTTAGAAGTGCCTTTCTGCATACCTCTTCCTGTGTAGGTAGAAAGCAGATCCTCATGTAAATCTGCATGCTCTTACATTATTAGGATGGCTAAAGGTTCAACTCCACCCCCACCACAAAGTTCTGTTGTCATGGAAAACTATATTTGTTATCCATTAATATCGATACATCACTACATGGTCCATATATGTAAGGTCCATAAGTAGTATTTCACAATATACAGCAGAAGTATCCATCCCCTGTGTGTCACCTGTGATGGATGTATGAATGTGTGATCAGCATGTTTATTTTGTATGTGCACATTTTTATTATTGTAAAAACAGAAATTGTATCACTGGCCGCAAGCAGAAATTTGGTGTCTTCATAAATAGTTCTGGCCATAACATTCTGTATGTCAGACTGCATGTGAGGATGGATTTTGGCTTATGCCCATTCCATATCTTATATTTAGACACATAGTTTGATGAAAGTCCTGTTTAAGTACTACTATGGAGTGTCTGTTATGCTTTATTTCATTATCAACATACTTTATAATGCAATTATGACTGTGTTTGTATTTCTCCTTCCCCACTTGCCTTGTAACTGTGCTTTCTTTCACATACATTTATTTGGTTTATTTTTAATTTCCATCAATTTGTTTTACTGTTATATTCATGAACCTGCACCTATTCTACTGGGAAGACCTGTTATCCCTCACAGGTGGCAGCACTAAAGCCACCACCATGGCCACCAACCCAGCAGCACCCAGCACATCCAGTTCCCAGTCTGCCATGCCTGCACTACCTATGTCAGTCAGTCCTACACTGGAGGCTGGTACAGTGGTACCTGCTGATACCAGGGCAAGTGGAGGTTACATGTTTGATTCCTGTCAGATGCTGGAACAGTTTATGGGGGTGATAATAGACAGGAGGTTGGATACCCACATTGGCTACCTGGAGACCATGGGACTAAGAACTGGGCTTTTTGAATGACCATGGAGGCACTCATGTCTCAATATGTTGAGTTAACCAAACAACTTTTATATGTTCTTAAAGAAAAGGGTTATGTTAACCGAGATTCCAACAATCCAAATAATGCGACGGATGTTTCTCTAACTGATTCACAAGTTTTGTTATATACCTTGCACACGCCTCCTGGTACTTCGCAAGGGAATGTTTCTAATGAGCCTGTCCCTTTGGAAAGTGTGAGACCAGATCCTGGAAATTCTATACGAGCTGACAACCGAGTGCATTCCAACGGATATAAGAGCAATGGTTGCTCGACCAATTTAGATACAATGCTAGCCCCACCATCGTTTAATTGGGCTGCAGGAGTCACCAGTAGTTCAAACTGTGGTTCACTTAAGTCACAACTGGCCATGTTTGAAACGAAACTTAGGAAGATTAAATCATTGCAGATGGACAACGTGTACCTTGAGAGATCTATAGAATTACAGCAAGTGCCTAAGGGATTAAGGCTCCTCAAACTACCGATGGGGTTTGAATTTGGATCTGAAGGATATCATGAGTTGACCACCTTTTTTAATCGAACAGGTATGGAACTTTTAAGCATTATAGTCCGTAACAATAACCGGACCATAGAACTGCTTAAAAAAGAACTCGATCAGATTAACAATAGTATCACAAATGATTTATTATTTGAGTTGAATAAAAGTAAACTTGACTTAATATATTCGAACACTGATGCATATGTAAAAAGGGGGCTGGCCTTAAAATCTGAAAAATTAAATAGGGACAGTAGAGACTATGCCAATAAAAAAGAATTTGCACACTTTAAAGAATATAAGAATAGTATTAAAAGGCTTAGAGTGGCCAATAATAGAAATGAAGCCCTTAAACAACAAGGGCCAATCAACTACAGGGCAGCACCTGATAATAATCAAAATAATGAATGTAGTGACGTTGAGAACGAACCTTTTTTTAGAGAATCCCCCTGTTCGACGTTCAGAGAGAATTTGGGAGCGCAACAGGGTAGTGTACCAACAGGAACAATACAGAGAGAAGCAGCAGAGGTCTCCAGTTCGGTGGAGATGGTCACAAAGAAACAACAGGAGATATTAAAGTCTACTTTTGAAAATCTTGAATTCGGCTTCAACCCAGAAGCTGATATAGATATTGTGAATAACCGATCTGTTGTTGTTTATAATGATTCTAATGAACATGATTGTGGTAATGATTTTATGGTCGAACATTTTAATTTAGAAAGTATCACTGACACCAATGATAGTTTTTGTTCTTTAAGTATTTGTGACTAGTTTTAATTTTGATGTCAGTGAAAAATTGGATCCAAGCGGAATCATTTTGAGTGATATAGAAGGGGAAATGAATGAGGGGACTTTATATAAATGCATTAATTATGACAACATGCTCATTCATAATTATACAACATTACAGTTACGTGAAGATCATTTGGCATTGTTCAAAAAAGGTTTCAAATTTGTACCCAGTTTTAGGTACGATGTAGCAAAAGTCTTACTAAATCTGAAATTGTATACTAGATTATTAAATCTTAAGCTGTTTTTTTCAAAAAATTCCAACATTTCCAACTTGGGGGGTTGATAGAGGTATCACTTTGAAAAGGCCTAGTGTGTCTATTCCAGCAATGAACCCCATTATTCATCTATATGAGGAAATGTGTGAGACGCAAATTAGGAAAGTTCTCAATAGAAAGATGAACATGGAAGACAATTTAAATTCTGGAGAAAGGTTTTGCCTCAATGAATTGATGACCAACAAAAATTATAGAGTAATGAAATCTGACAAGGGAGGAGGAGTTATTATCATGTCATGTACTGATTATAACAATAGTATGCTTAATTTGTTAAACGACACTAGTACTTATACTAGAGTCTCTAAGAATGAGATCAATAGGGCCTATGCAAAAATTGATTGGTTATTATATGAATGGTTAATGGAGGGTATAATTGACAAAAAAGAATATGAGTATTTGTTTGTAGAATTTCCTGTTACACCAAAAATTTTTGGAATCCCCAAGATTCACAAAAATTCTACAAATCCCCCCTTTAGACCTATCGTTTCTGCAAAAGGCTCGAAGACTGAACCGTTGGTCACTTATGTTGATTTCTACTGTAAACAAATTTTGAAAAAATTTCCACATATACTTAGAGACTCATGGCATTGTTTGGAAGTTATTAACAGCATTAATCTAGATGAGGAAATTACTATGGTCACGGTTGATGTTATAAATCTATTTTCAATTATACCACATGAACAGGGTTTGGAAAGTTTTAGAAAGTGTTTAACTAAAAATAGTAACTTCCATAGAGTTAAACTGAGTCTCTTAGTTGATCTGGTAGAGACTGTCTTGATGAATAACTTTTTATCATTTGACGGTGAATTATTTAAGCAAACCACGGGAGTTGCCATAGGTACCAAATGTGCACCAATTTATGCAAATCTAGTTTTGGCTGATTGGGAGACGCAACATGTTTTTACATCTAGATTTAATGAGAATATAAAGTTATATTTGCATTTCCTTGATGATCTTTTGGAAGGGATCTGAATTGGAGATTGTTGAGTTTATTGAGTTTCTCAATGCCACTACACCCTATCTTAAGTTTACTTTCAATATTTACAAAGAAAAGTGTAATTATTTAGACCTTCTGTTAATGTATGATAAAGAAAAGAATGCAATACAATCAGGAATATATAGAAAAAAGACATATTTGAATTCCTTTTTACATTTCAAGAGTTGCCACCCCTTACTTCAAAAAAAGAATATAATAAAATGGTAAGGCTTTCAAGATTAGTGAGTGATGACAACCTTTTTGAAAAAGAAATTACTAGCTTAGTTAGTATGTTTCAAGAACGGGATTACCCTGCTGACATTTTGCACAGAGTTTGAATTGAGGTAGTATCTAAAAGGCCTACTACCGTTAAGCCGATTTTGAAAGGTGGTCTACTTAAAACATATGTTAATGAAGTTCCTGTTAACAATGTTAGCGAAGACCAACCTAGAAATGCTATGATTTTACCATTTAATCATTTGTTTGATCATATTAGATTGATTTTAACAGATACGTGGATGAGTGTGTTTAATAATGAAATCACCTCTATATTAGGTATTAATCCAAATATCATTTATAGTCGAGGTATTAATTTAAAGGAACCCTTAGAAGTTGATAAGGGAGCTAGTGTGTTTAAAAGTTCTAGTATGAATAAGTGTGGGGCATGTGGGGTGTGTAAATTTATCAACAATGGGCCATATGTGACTATAAGTAATTTTGATAGAAGTATTAGGTGTCCAGGACATGTTAATTGCAACACTAAGATGGTGGTCTATGCAGCTACATGTCTGAGCTGCCCTGCATTTTATATAGGAAAAACAATCAGAAATTTGAGTTTGAGGATAAAGGAACACACAAGAGATATTAAAAATGCCAAATCTACTAATGCTTTATATTTGCACAGTCGTGTATGTACCAATTTTAATAAATTTATATTTTTCGTAATTGACAGGATACCATACTATAAAAGAGGGGACGACACTAAAACACTATTGGAAGTAAAAGAATGTTTATGGCAACTAAGATTAGATGCTTCCAAGCCTCCAGGTATAAATGATCATATATCTATTGCTAGTATTTTAAAGTTAAGGTCTTATTGCATTTAACATGATTTTTTGCTTAATATTACTAAGGTTTTTACTATTGCATATATGTACTGGAATTATAAATGTTTAGTTTCATATCTATATAGACCTGCGGTTTTGAGTACACCTATTTTTTATACAATTTTTGGTGGTAAGAATAGTATAACATCTACTTGTATTCATCTATTACAAATATTATATCTAT
The DNA here is from genome assembly GCF_019279795.1 of Protopterus annectens. Lineage (NCBI taxonomy): Eukaryota > Metazoa > Chordata > Ceratodontiformes > Protopteridae > Protopterus > Protopterus annectens. The sequence goes on along the minus strand of NC_056733.1, from coordinate 1,210,404,787 downwards.
TAATATATATTTATTTAGTTTACTGCTATTAGAATGTTTAAGTATAACTCTATTTGTGTTTGTATAAAGCAGCTTTTATTAACTTTTATTAACTTGTATGAGTTGTAATGTTATTAGGAAACAGTATTGGTTCAAATGGGAGGTGTGTGTATGACGTAGTTCCTATATAATCAGTGTATATGTTATTTTGTATTACTCTGATGATGCCTTTGGTTATTAAAGGTGAAAGCTCTAAGTAGCACTTTCGTTTCACTGTTGTTTTATTTTGAAATTGGTGCCTTTCTGGTCTGTTCGTCTAGGCGACGTTCTGGTGAAGGGATTACAGCCTGTTTTTTTTCCTAGTTTGGTCGTGTTTCAGTTTATTGGCATCACTGTGTTTGTATTTCTCCTTCCCCACTTGCCTTGTAACTGTGCTTTCTTTCACATACATTTATTTGGTTTATTTTTAATTTCCATCAATTTGATTTACTGTTATATGCCGAACTGCATGAACCTGCACCTATTCTACTGGCAAGACCTGTTATCTCCCCACAGGTGGCAGCACTAAAGCCACCACCACGACCACCAACCCAGCAGCACCCAGCACATCCAGTTCCCAGCCTGCCATGCCTGGACTACCTATGTCAGTCAGTCCTACACTGGAGGCTGGTACAGTGGTACCTGCTGATACCAGGGCAAGTGGAGGTTACATGTTTGATTCCTGTCAGGTGCTGGAACAGTTTATGGGGGTGATAATAGACAGGAGGTTGGATACCCACCCACATTGGCTACATGGAGACCATGCTCTCATGAATTGTTGAGTTGCATCACTGCCCAGAGCAAGGACCAAGGATGATGAAAATCTCCCACTGGGTCTAAGCTGGCAGAGACTCTGTCTGTGAACACCCAGCCTTATGTCCCAACCTGGTCTTTCCCTCCCTTTCATGTCCATGCCCACCCTTACATGTTGTACAGTCCTCCCCTCACCATTGTCTTTCCTCTGTTTTTCTGATGTCTCCTTCACCATTGTGTTTCCCTCCCTCATTGTGTCAGTCTAGGTCCCATCAGTCACTTCTACCTTTCCCAAGTTTCTCTTCTCTAAAAAAAATAATAACAAAAGGGCTTCTGACCCCCCCCCCCCCGCACAAAACAGAGTGCTAACTTTACCTCTCAGATTCACAGACAGCTGAATATTATTGCTTCCCATTTTCTTCTCTGCCTTATACTCCCATTTCCAACATTTAATCATGACAAAAAATGATAAACACACCACACAAATACCCAAAAAGGGCTTACAAAACAAAATAATCTTTTTCCAGTCATACATTGTGTGATAGGTCTCATAGAACAACGTCGATGTCCATATATAACCAACGAGAAATGGAAATAATTGTAGTCTGGCAAAAATTAAGTTTAATCCATGTCATGCCCTATAGATATTGCTATGATTCACTCCAATAAGCTGAGCATTGATGCATTGTACCATGCATATATGCAATACGGTAAGGCTAATGCTTGCAGTCTAATCACTTCCATAATCCAGTTTATTCCTGAAGTCATATATACAGTGTCATTGGACTATATGTCAGGTCTCAATCCCCGTGGGTTGTGGGTTGTATGTTGTTTTACAATGTTCATTTTTAAGTCTGCACATTTGCTACATTACCTGAAAATGTCTATTTTCTGACTCTCTCAGCATACTTCTCCCCTGTCACTGCCACATATACCCCCAAAGCATCTCTAACACTTGTCTCCCACCTAGTATCTCCAAGGAGCAGGTCTTAAATGCCCTCTCCAAGGCCAAACATACAGCCTCTGTGGGACCAGACAACATCCTGGGCTGTGCTCTACATGGGTTAAACAGAAAGTAGCATCACCATTGGGCACACGTTTCAATCACAGGATAAGCACTGGCTTCATCCCATTGGAATGGAAAACAGCTACCTCTATCCCTTTGCACAAAGGGGGCGCATCCATGGACCCCAGGAACTATAGATCCATTAGCCTGAACAGCCTTATCTGCAAGGCCATGGAATGATTCATATTGGACCTTATTAACAAAGATATAATCTCCAAACACTTGACCCCACCCAGTTTGGGTTTGTCAAGGGGAGAGCATGCCTGTTAAAGTTGGTGGACTTCTTTCACACAGTCACCAAACCCTAGATGAGGGCAAATCTATGCATACAGCCTACATAGACTTAGCCAAGGCCTTTGACACAATCCCCCACTCAGGCATCATTGATAAACTCACCCAGCTTGGTATCAACCCATATATTGTCAGGTGGGTTGCAAAGTGGCTCACTGATAGAACTCATATGGTCAAAATAGGTGACTCCACCTCCTCTAGCAGACCCATAACCAGTGGTGCTCCACAGGGATAGGTTTTGGGACCCCTTCTGTTTGGAATCTACTTACAGACTAAAACTAAAGGACTGTGGCTGATAGAGTTTGATGATGACTGCAAACTGGGAGCAATAATTAAAACCCCTAGTGATGTCAACATCCTGCAAGAAGGTCTTACGCAGCAGACTAATGTCTGGTGCCAAAGTCATAGTGTTAAACTTAATGCAAAAAAATGCACTATCATCCCCTTCAGCAAGGGTGACGTTCTTGCAAACTACCACATCAATAGCAATACCCTAATACCCTAAGCACACAGTCAGTGGTAAGAGATCAGGCCACACAGGTTGACAGCAACCTTAACTTTGATCACCAGTGGTAAGAAGGGCATTTTATATTGCTGATTTCATAAGTAAAGGCATTGCCTCCGTAAAAAGAGATTATAACTCCCCCTTGTACTCTTCCTTCGTCAAGCCAATAATAGAGTACAATGTTCCCTTTGATATGTTCCTTTTCAAACACCTGCAGCAATTGGAGAAACCACAAAAGTTCCTTACAAAGAAAATTCAGGGTCTTCAAAATCTGTCTTATGCGGACAGACTGAAATCATTGTCACTTTACTCTGTGTCATACAGACTGCTCAGTGGTGACCGACCTGTGTCTTGCGTATAGAGCAATCTCTGACCCAGCTTTAATGGAAATGCTGCATGTTCACAAGTCAAATGTGCATACAGGTCACTCGCTCAAAGAACTTTAACCTGGTATATGACATCAACAGAACTTGCTGGAGAGACAGATTTGTCTCACAGAGGTTACCCCACCTTTGGAACAAGATTCTTATTCATGTTAAAGCCCCTCATTGGATTTATTTAAGCATAATGTAGATGATTGGATGGGTAACTGGAAATTCACCCTGGGGGTTCCATCTGTGTCCCTCTTGGATAGGGACAATAGCTGCTGATTTTAGCATCTGCTTGAACCAGACACCCTTGGGAACATGGGTTGAACTTGGCTAGGCTTGTAAGTGCCCTGGGGCCATTAGCCTCCTATGATCATATACATGCTTCTGTTGCTCCCCTTGCTAATACACTGTACACAGAACTCCACTAAGAAAAGCACGGAATTAAATCCCTACTGGACACTCTTTCTTTTCTTGCTATCACTCTGCATGTGTACTACATTCCAGTGAAATGCATGTTTTCAGACACTTGCAGTATGAATGCTTCTGTAGCTTTCCTTGTTAAGGAACTGAAGGTGTAATGCAAATGGTCTAAGTTGTTGGGGCAACTCCCCTCAGGGGCTCATATTTTCCTTTTTTTAAATGACATTCACTTTATAATACAAGAACACTGATCAAAGGTTGTCAGGACTGATGACGGTCAGTATATCATATTACTTTACTGTATCACAGCTGTCTAAGTTTCACATAATGCCATAGTTAAGTACAGTAGAGAGTCAATTATTTGAACTAGTTGGGACCTAGGGTAGTTTGGATAATCAAACTGTTCGTATAATCAAACATATAACTGAACCAGATAAAAAACTTCTAAAAATGTTTTTGTTGAACATTAAACAATAAAAAAAAAAAAAAATTACTATAAGTACAAAATGGCACAGTATATTATTGTAAGTACAAGCTCAAAAAGCAGGCAGAAGCAAATAGGTATAATGTTTGCATATTCAGACTTTATCATTTTTTCTGCCCGAAAACTTTGGAAGGCTGTGTTCAGATAACTGATGTTTCAGATAATCGATGTTCGGATAATCGACTCTTCACTGTATTGTCATATTCCGTTCTCTATTGCATTTTACAGCCCTTGGTTTGTGAGTAGATCCTTTTGTAATCTTCTATCCATCTCTGTGGTTTGTGTTGCTCTATTAAAACTTCTACACTCCACCATTAGCCATTCCTGGTGTTTGTCTTTTCATAGAACGTTTCTCTGCATATATATTACTATACTCCCATTACATACTGTATATATATTACTCTAAATCAATACATTGGCAATGTAGTTTTCCTGTTTGTCCGCATGGCCTCGTAACAACTACCAAAGACACGTGCTTGTTTAGTATTTACCTCAGCTGCTTGTGTTTTAATCTGGCCATGCTGTAGTTTACCGTGATCTGGCCTCAGATCTGTATTGCAGGATCAGTTAAAATACACATATTATATATATTAGAATTTAGAAGCTACTCACCTATGTCAAGATGTGTTTTATGCTGTATTGTATTTGGTATGGAACAGCAAACAGTAAATTTTTGGGTACATTAACTGTACAGTTTTATATTTTAGTTTAATATTTCCTGCCATAATTTCTTGTATCTCTCTGTTCCTCGGGGGTTCATTTAAAATTATTTACACACTAAGATTTCTAGATATTTGCATTATTGACTGATAAACAGAGCTCACATAAACCCTCTTTGAACCTTGCAAAACATAGCTAGACAAATGACTTCAGTAATTACAACAGGTCACTTCTTATTGTTTTCTTTAATCAGAGTTCAGACAAAAAGCAGATCCTAATCACATAATCTATTTCCTAACAAAAAAACGTGTATTTCTTACTGAAAATTCAGTAAACCCGTTAGCAAAACCTATCATAGAATTAACCTTCAGGGGTTTCACCATTTTTTCTGTCTTACACCGTGCTCCAGAACTGCATACCTAGATTAAGGATTACTTTTAAACACTCACATTTACTTAGCAAAGACAACCAGCATTCCGCATAGTAATTATCTTATTGCACAAACGTCCCACTCAATTTGAAGTGCATTTACCCTTCCATGCAATAAATTGGTTTCAACCAACAATTTTAAATACTCAGATTTTGGCTGTAACTTGAGATTTGTATCTGGACTAGGAAGATGTCTTTGGTAGTAAGATGACATTCTTTTTTATTTTGTATTATTCATATGAGTGGGTGGGTAATGCAATTGTTGACCAGAGCTTCTGAATGTGCAGAAACAGAGAAAACCTATACAAATATGGAGAGACAGTTTTGCAGTAAGTACTCCAGATGCTGACAGATAAAATGTGGTAGTTTGTGAAAATGAATGTGTGTGTGTGTGTGTGTGTGTGTGTGTGTGTGTGTGTGTGTGTGTGTGTGTGTGTGTGTGTGTGTGTGTGTGTGTGTGTGTGTGTGTGTGTGTGTGTCCAGTATGTACTCCTACCTGTCAAGGAAACTGAAATTGAACACAAAATAAATACATATTTAAACACAGAAAAATTAACCTGAAGAGAGGTTAGGCTGTTAACTTTTAAATGATCACATTTAGTTGTAAGTTAACAGAATGCCTCTGATAGAATATACTGACCTAAAATATCACTGAATAGTATTTAATAAAAAAGAGACAACATTTCCATAATTCAGTGCACTAGGAAATTATTCCTATGTCTATAATAGTGTTTAATAATCTACCCTTAATCATCCGTGCTTCACACATTTTATTAGTTACTCTCAACTGCAGCAGTCACTTCCCTTGACCATGTTTCCTTCCATTTAACCCATACAGATGGGTTTCCTTTAGTGCCTGATAACACACTGCACAGTTCTTGATGTACTGGAATTTCTTTTCTGGGTATAGAGAACACTTGTCTCACATAACGGTGAACTCCAATGTACAAACAAGTAAGGGGAGCCTAGTCATTTAGCCTGAGCTCACCTACAGACAGGTAAGGGGTCCCTAGTCATTTAGCCTGAGCTCACCTACAAACAGGTAAGGGGAGCCTAGTCATTTAGCCTGAGCTCATCTACAAACAGGTAAGGGGAGCCTAGTTATTTAGCTTGAGCTCACCTACAAATAGGTAAGGGGAGCCTAGTCATTTAGCCTGAGTTCAGACAGAACCTTTTTCAGATCAGATTTCAAATTGTTCAACAGACATCAGGAGAGGGTTGGCACTAGGCAAGCTCTGGTGGCAAGATGATGCTCACCATAAGATAATTTAAAATATTGAAAACAGTAATTATTTCTTGTTTTTTTAAACTTTCATTCACATGGCTGAATGTGCACTTAAAGCTACAACAGGGTCCTTATTACTATGTTATCCAGTCAGCTAAATATATTTTGTTGATTAGCACTGATAAAAGGTTTAGATTTAACCATGACCATGTAGTTGTTGTTTGGGCATGTGAAGCATGTGTGTGGAGCATTTAGTCTATGCTTTATGACATGTATCACGTACCCCAGCATGATGCTCATTCTACCCCACTACAGTAAGTACAGTTTTTAGGTCAATACCCTGACTCTGGAACATCAGTTTGCACTAAATATTAGAATTATACCACTAAACCTTTACATGGCCTCTCCTTACTATGGTTCTGTTCCACCTTGAGCTATATAGTTCCATTCACGTTAAACACTGAACATGTGACTTGTCATAGTTTTCCTTGCTGTTATTAATACAGGGTGATTTTCATAGTCATTATGCATAAGTGAAGTGGGTGTATGCGAGGCTGCAAACAAATGCAGCTTAAGGGGCATTAGGGAGAGAAGCTGTGCTTTGGAACTAGTTTGAGAAAAAATATATGCAAATGAGGGACTAATGGGAAGTAAATGAAGAATGCTTGAAAAATCTGTGACTATCCTGTGCAAACAGGGTGCTGTGCCAGATACGACCAAAGGATGCTGTTCGCTCCTTTATGAAATTCATAGTCGCTTTTTGATTCACAAGTGCTTGTGTGTAAGTCACTTATAAAAAGCAATTCCACTCCACTTTGTATTCTGTGAAGATGCTTTTGTTCCTAGCCAGTCTAGATATATCCCACTGCAAGCACTTGTTTCAATTTTGCCAAAATCCAGTGCACAGAGCTCTGCTCGGCAGCTTAGAAGAAGAAGATACAGACAAAGTATTACTCACCTTAACTTTGATGTACAGCAATAATGGGAGGGATTTAGAGTCGTCAGGGATACAACATGGACTTTGATGAGTTTGAATGGCCCACACATGGGAACTGGGAGAATACATTGTCTTCAGCACTCAGTATACTTGCCATGGGAATCTTTCAGAAATAAATTACAGACATGTTGGGTATCTCTCAGAATTCTTCCTTGAGGATACTTCATCGTTTCCTCAACATACTCTTGACACATGTGGATCAGCATGTCTATTTCCCAGTATCCTCACAGAACCGAGGCAGTACCATGTGTGCCTTCTACTTCTACTAAAACTCATAAATATCAGCTAAAACCTCAAAAGTTCTGGGCTGGCAACTGAGGATGGCCCGTTTATAATAGAACTATTTTTACTTATTAACATATTTCATATGCTACAGCCATCTTTTCATCCCTTGTAATTTCACATTTTATATTTATATTCACGTGTTTTCATCATATATATTTTTTATCCTTTATGCATATCAGTAATTACAGGGTTATTTATTACTATAGGGCATTCCCCGTTTCTAGGTTTTCAACTATTTATGTATTTTAGTCAAACTTTCATTTTTTATTTCCATTTTATGTTCTTTCTCCAAATGTCAGTATTGATTAATTTTATATTGAGTCTGTATTAACATTTTTATAAGAAGAATTTTTCATGTATTTTTTATCCAGGATTCAATGGATATATTTACAATATTGTAGCACTGTTTTAGTTTTCCATGCTGGTTCGTTTATTAATTGCATTAATTAATTTACCATGTGACCTAGAAGATACTATTTAAGGATGCTTTTGGTACTTCAGTGTTAACTTGAGAAAGCTCTGTATTTACCGAGCGAAAGCGCTTGTTTTATGTCTTTTGCTGAAATTCAATAAAGAATTCAACTTTTTCTGGTTCTGTATTCCTTTCCTGGATTTTGTTTTTCTTAGTTCTGGGCTGGTATTAACAATCTTCTCCACCCAGGCTGTCCCACCACTCCTACTCCATCAGCTGCCCTTGATAAATCCCCTGTGGAAATTGCAAACAGTTTCAACTCCTTCTTTACTGAAACTATCCAGTCTCTAGCTACCCATCTCCCTCCATCGGACACAAATGCCAGTTCTGGCACATCTAGCCCTGATCCACCCAGCACCCAACCCACGTTTACCTTTCAAACTGTACCTACCAACCTGATCCAGACCTTACTCAAAAAGCTAAAACCTACTACACTAGCTGTCGACCACCTCCCAGCTGAATATCTTCAAAAAGCAGCTGATGCCACAGCACTTCCCATTTCTATTCTGATCAACAGATCCATATCAGAAGGATCCATCCCAGCAATATGGAAAATATCACATGTTATACCTCGTCATAAAGGAGGAAGTTCCACAGAATTATCTAACTCTAGACCTATAGCCATAAGCCATTCTTTCACCACTAGCTAAAATCATGGAAAGATGCAAACACAAACAAATCATGCACTTTCTTATTCAAAACGGAAAGCTCGCCGAGTCTCAGTACAGCCTTAGGCCATCCCACAGTACCACCACGGCTCTTCTATCTTTCTCTAATGTCATCAATCTTCATCGTAACAACAAACTATCTTCAGCACTTTTCCCAGATCTCTCAAAAGCTTTCGATGTGGTCAACCATCAGCTACTGCTCAATACTCTACAAACCATCGGTTTAGACCAACGCGCAATACAATGGTTTCACTCCTACCTAAATGGTAGACAGAAAGCTGTCTTATGGCAGGGCAAGCTGTCATCCCAACTTCCTCTAACCCTAGGTGTCCCACAAGGGTCAATACAAGGTCCCCTTCTTTTCTCTATCTTTATCAATGATCTGCACACCACCATCCCAGGAGCCACCTACATCCAATATGCAGATGACTCAACGCTAATATGCTCTGTCTCCTCTCCTACACAACTTCTAACCCTCACCCAGACCACTTTCAGCACGGTAAAAACATGGCTAGCTAATCACTGCCTGCTTCTAAATCCTAAGAAAACCAAGCTACTACTTTTCTCCCCTAACTGTAGAATTTCTCCTCCCTCCTTCAACATCAAATCTAGCATTGACACCATTATCTCCCCCGATAATCACACAAAGCTTCTAGGAGTAATAATAGACAACAACCGTAAATTTGATAAACATGTCAATCACGCTATTAAGTCAGTCAACAAAAAACTTGGCTCCCTGTACAGAGCCAAACCTTTCCTCACCCCCCCTAGCTAGGGTAGCTATTGCAAAATCACACCTCCTCTCTACCCTTATGTATGCCTCCCCTGTACTCACCAACCTATCCAAAACCGATCTCAACAAATTATCAGGATGTTAAAATCATATAGCCAGATTCGCTACTGGCATGGCTTCTAGGACCCACCATTGCTAGAACTTCAAAGCACTGGGATGACTAGAGTTTCCTACCCTTCTACAGTTCAACCAGCTAATAGTAGCACAGAAAATACTCCTTCAACTTGATAACACCCCTGCCCTCAAAAATATTCTCACCCCTCATAGTGCCCTCAGGCCATTATGCTCAGCTGATAAACTAATGATACTGGCCCAAAAATCCAACAACTTTGCAGGCGATGCTATATTTGCCAACTCATCTGGTAAAATCTGGAATCTACTCCCGACTACCATTACCAAGGAAACCTCACTACCCACTATTTAAAAGAGAACTCAAAAAATACCTCACATCTCATTGGCTGTACTCTTGTTTTAAACCTAACAACTTTACTAATACATGTCTTGCTACCCAACCTGTTGTTTAGCCAAGTATCTATGTCTCATAGCATTTGAATGTCTAAGCATTGTGAATTATGAGATCTGATTGTATTCTATGTTCAAATTTTCTGATATGTCTTTGCCAATCAGATGTAATGTCTGCACATTGTGTATATTGATATCTGCCTGTATTCTTTGTCTATATTTTTCTAAACATGCCTGCCTGAGTTTATCACTCAGTGATGTATGTACTGTCTCTTTTTTGGTATGTGGAGCTTTTCTCCCCGGGCCTCCGCTGAAAATGGACATATATCCAGTCAGACTATCCCGGTCAACAAATGTAAAATAAAATAAATAAATAATTGGTATGCTTTCCTGACAATGGTGTACCAGATTATACCCATGTTGCTATCAGGGCCCCCCTCTGAAGTATGGAAGGAGCTGTATCAGAAAAGGAAGGGTTACCATTTTATCAACAGTCAGGTAGTGTGTTATAAATGGGGGTGCATCATCTATGTGTTGACCTTATATCTTGGAAGTGCCCAAGATTATGTTATTGGGCACACAAACTTCCTACACTGCCTCTTCCAGTATGGTAGGATTCCTCATGGGTACCGATATAGTAGGTGGAAACTATTCTAATGTTGTTAACCACACTTATTTCTGTATCTACAGAGTAGCATAAGTAATATTGAATAATTACTCTCTGTTTTGTTATGCATTCCCTGTTATTTTGTTTCCAGGTAACACAGGTTACACACTCAAACCAAGGCACAAGATGTTACCCTATGGGAGCTGTTGAATGCTTTATCACTGTCCTATCCCAGACATAGATATTCTCCGAGTTAGTGTTTGGCCTGCTCAAAGTCCTTTGACTTTGCCTGGATAAGTTGGGGGATGTCAATATTACCCTTTATCATTTTTATAGTGTTCAGTGGCACAAGTAATAGTTATACTGATAAGAATTTGAATGAAGTATAGAAAAGCAGGTGTTATGAATGATATTTATGGTTTTAGTGTGAGTATTTCATTGCAGTGTGATTTATTGAATTTGCATTCACTTGCTGACAGAATGGTAGCTGCCTTACAATAATGAAGTATGTCATTGCTGCTGCTTTTTTTGTCCTTGCTGGTTTCCTTTCTTTTAGGTACAAGGAATAACTACAGCATTTACCCTATCTGCAAAGTGCCCTCTGGTTGAGTAAGTTCTGGGTTACTGACGGTCAAAATCTAACTTAGGTGTGGAAGATATATGTTGGGAGGGTGGCCTAATGGTTAAGGTGTTTGCCTTACAAACACAAGGTGGTTTGAGTCTCACAAGGGATAATTGGCTAGGCTTACAATGGCTTGCAAGGGCAGTTAGCCTAGTACTAACATATGAACCTATGATATCATACACAATGTCTCTTAAAGACAGTGTGAGTGATGGTCCTGGCAGTCATCAGCAAGTGCTGGTATGTAAGCTTGATGCTGTATTGCTTTGATGATGGGATATACTAGATGCAGGACACCCTCTTGATATTAACATAACAGTGCAGCAAGACCTAGACCTTGAGAAGGAGGTTCTACTTTTGTTGTGGAAATCTGATATGTCCTAACTGCTTTCTACTGGAATTAACATGAATACATGCAGCAATTTCATGGAATATATGGGGTGTCCAACCTACTCCTCCACCATGCATACAGATAATCCCTCATCCACATCCAGTTGTGTCCTAAAGTGTGTCTGGCACATCCTTAGTAGTGTGTGTATGGAGGCTGACATGGATGGCATGTGTGCAATCATGTTGCACATGAGGATCACTATGGCAATGTCCCTGGCCTGCACCATTCCCACATACAGGGGAATTTCCTTATATGTACCCTGTAGTACTCTAAACATCTATACCTGATTCTCAGTAGCAGTCACCAGGGTCTGAACAATGTCATAGCACATCGGCTGCTGCTAGGAAGACAAGGCCTTGCAGGTCTCTGGAGTTAACAATGAAACATTTCTTTGCCTGATACCCCTGTGTACAAGCATAACTGTGGCTACAGCACCATCTCAAAGGTTAGTCTCTTTATGAAGAGGTTCAGGCTATGCACTAGAATAAGTGTTGAGCTACATGTTATCCCCTCTTGCTGTAATGTCATTTCTTCATTATGCTGAGTGTGTCAGCTTCTGTCACTGTCTATGGAATTATCTAGCTGTTGTGAGGTTGAGATACAGCCAGTAAACTTTACGACTGTGGGCCACTGTCCTGAGGCTGTGTCATGACAATGACAGTCACAGCATTATTGTCGACATCCATTCTGCTATCAACATTAGCCTGCTGTGGTGCAGCACAACATGCAACTGGTTCTGGTGCTGACCCTGTGAAGAAATATGTCAACATGTAGTTAATGTGACCTGTGACACTTACATATGAGTCTTCTTAAAGGCACGATGCCCATAATTACAATACACTGTTTGTAGAGTTTATGTTACACCTCATGTTGATGGAGTACAAAGGTATCATGCTAAATAAATCTAGCATGAAGTTAGCAAAGCCAGATAAATGCTAACCTTCCACAGTGCCTGACTTCTTATGTTGTAGGTGTTTGAAAGGACTGGGATAAACACCATCTGGGATGTTTTTATTTATTTATTTATTTTACATTTGTTGACCGGGCTAGTCTAACTGGATATATGTCCATTTTCAGTAGAGGCCCGGGGAGATAAGCTCCAAGGAAACAAACAAAATCACATATACAAAAATTAATGTATACAATGAACATTGCAGGTGCAGTACAGAGAATAATCAAAGAGGTCATTCGTTCATAACATAGTGCAAAATATACAAATACAATTAGTACAATACAAAATGTAGTTGCAATACATCATAAAGAAAAATATGGCAGCTGAATTATACAATATATTTGTATACAAGTAGTCATAAAGAAAAAGTAGGAGCTGAAATTATACAATATATTAGTAAAAGTAGTCTCCTTAATGAGATTCTGAAGATATAAGTAATAGTATAGAATGACAAGGTAAGTTGTTATTAAGAAAAGGAACTTGATTACTGAGAAGAGGAGGGTAGGCTGAACTAAGTAAAAAGAGCTAGTTGATCAGTCAGGTTTAGTACAGGGGCACAACCAGTGTGTTCTGAGGAAAAGTTTCAATTTGGTTTTAAAGAATGATATAGAGGTAAGAGAGGAAAGTTTGTTAGGAAGAAGGTTCCAGGATTTTCCAACAGTATTAGAGAAGAGAGAGTCCTTAGCCCTGTTTGATTTACAAATATTTACAAGAAGTTTATGTGATGATCGTAAGGTCTTTAGATTGCTGTAGGGGGTAATGAGGGTAGATAGTATAGTGGTATTGGTAGGTTGGTAAAGGGTTTTATGGGCAATGGTCAGTTGGTGGAATTTAAGCTGATTTTGTAATTCAAGCCATCCTAGCTGCTTTAGATTAAATCAGTGGTGGGTTCTGAAAGGGTTACCTGTAGCAAATCTGGCTATGTTATTGTAGGATGTTTCCATTTTATTAAGGTTGTTTTTAGAGAGATTAGTATATATGGGTGAGGCATAGAGGAGAGTAGAAATTAGATGGGTGTGAGCAATAGTTATTCTAGCTGCAGGAGAGAGGAAGGGTTTGATCCTGTAGAGAGAGCCTAGTTTTCTATTAACAGATTTTAGATTATTGTTAATATGGGTGTCGAAGTTAAGGTTGTTATCTATGGTGATACCTAGTAGTTTGGTAGCTGGATCTGGGGATATGAGAGTACCATTATTGGATGTTACTGTGAAGTCTATTGGGGGGGGGGGACTTACGAGTAGGAGTAAAAAGGAGGAGTTTAGTTTTTTTGGGGTTCAGAAGGAGACAACGCTGTGTAAACCATTGTTCAACTGTGTTAAACACATTTTGGGTAAGGGAGTGAAGTTCAGATATAGATGTGGCTGAGCATATAAGTGTGGAATCATCTACATATTGTATGCATGTAGCTTGGAGGATTTGCTAGGTGAAGGTTGTTGATAAATATAGAAAACAGGAGAGGTCCTAATATGGACCCTTGATGAACACCAATGTTAACGGGCAGATGGGTAGATAGAATGTTATGCCAAAGTACAGCCTGTTGTCTGTTATCTAAGTAGGACTGGAACCATTTTATAGCTAATGCATCTAGTGACAGAGATTTGAGGATATTTATAAGTATCTGGTGATTTACCATATCGAATGCCTTAGACAGATCTATAAACAGTGCAGAGGAAAGCATACTGAGGTTACAGTTTTTGTTAATACAGTCAGTAAAGGAAAGGAGGGCAGTAGTAGTACTGTGGGAAGGTCTGAAACCATGTCGAGAGTTTGAAAGTAAGTTATTTTGGATTAGGTGGTCTAGCAATTGTCTGTGAATGCATTTTCCATGATCTTTGCTTAGGGAGAAAGTAGGGCTATAGGACGGTAATTAGAGAGTTCAGTAGAGTTCTCACCCTTGTGAAGGGGGATAATATGGGATACTTTCCAGATTTTAGGGCTGTGGCCTTCACTGATGGTTCTATTGATGAGAATGGAAATGGGATAGGCGATGGATTTGGCTGCCTTTTGTAGATATTCAGCGGGTAGTTGGTCTGCTGAAGGAGTGCACGGTTTCAGTTTTTGGATAAGGGTAAGAATATATGTTGTTGGGACTGGTTGGAAGAGAAATGGAGGGGATGGGTTAGAGTTAGAGTTGGATATAGTTAAGTTCTGAGTAGATAACTGACTGGCAAGAGTTTGAATGGCCTCAGTGAAAAAGGTATTAAAGGCATTAGCAGTCTACTTGGGATTCTCCTGGTCTGTGCCTTATGGGTTTGGTGTGATGGATTGACCTCGGTGTAATAATTAATACTCGCCCAGAACTTTTGTGGTTTATTATGGTTAGTCTGCTGGAATTGTAGGTAGTAGTTTCTTTTGTCAGACAGTATAGCTTTTTTAGTTTCATTTCTCAGCTGCCTGAAGTTTTGTTGGTGTACTGGGTTTTTAGTTAAATGAGATTTATTCCAGTATTTATTTCTGAGATGGATTTTTTGCCTGGTTTGTTTTGAAAGCCATGGGGCAGATTTAGTTCTCATTCTAACAGAGCGGGTTGGTGCATGGTGGTCTAGTATGGCTAGGAAGTTAGAATTAAAGTAATTAACAGCTTCCTCCAGTGTGAGGTATTTTAAGGGAGACCAGTTACATGCTCTTAGTTCTCTCTGGAAGAGATCGAGTTTGAAGTTTTTCTTGGTTCTAATTGTCCTAGATATGGTTGGATTAGGTAGATTGGATTTAAGCCTGATGGTGTAGGTTAGTGAGCTATCACTTACATCATCAGGGATGGTACCAGCTTCATATGTCTGGGGATGATTATTTATGAGAATCCAATCTAAGGTACTTTCTTTCTTATTAGGCTTGTTTATCCTGGTAGGGGAGGTAATGGTTTGAGAAAAACCAAAAAGGTTAATATGGCTGGTAGGGTGGCTACTGCTGCAACACTTCCAATCAATGTTAAAATCACCTAGGATTATGTTTTTTTGGGGTAAATTTTGGGATAACCAATAAAGGATATTTTCTATGGTGGCAATGTTATTACCAACAGGAAGATAGATACAGATAATATAGATGGATTTAAATGTGTTAAGTTGAAGCTTGGTAATAAGAGTTTCAGCGTTGGAGTCTTGAGGTGGTTTATAGTTGTAGGTAGTAATCTGTAACCCAGATTTAAATAGGATAGCTACACCACCACCCTTTTTGGTTGCACGGTCAAGTCGCAAAATAGTATAACTGGGTGGGATGACTTCATTGTCTTTAGTTACAGGTTTTAACCAAATTTCTGTTAAACAAAGACTGTCAAAGGAGTAGATTTCTAAGAGAGCATGTACAACTTTGTTATTAATGCTACATATGGCGAGGTGAGCTAATAAGAGTGAGTTAGGTGGTTTGATAAGGGAATGGATAGTACAGGGATTGGGGTTGAGGAGTTGAGTGGTAGTAGCAGTTGTTGGACCTGGGTTTGGGTGAATGTCTCCATCTTTTAAAGAGAAGAGTAGTGTTTGAAGTGGTGCTGTGGTAGCCTTCCGCGGTGGTGGTGCTGCGGTAGTGTTGTCGCCTCACAGTAAGACGCTGACTGGTTAGACTCTCAGCTAAAGCGTCTTCTGCGTGGAGACATGCGTGAATGGGCGTACCTTCATTGAAGGTTGTGCGTTAGGGCTGGCAACTCAGCACGTAAAAATCAACTGCCAATCATTAGCGGACCGGAGTTCCACTGTGGCGACCCCTAACCGGGAAAAGCCGAAAGACACAACAACAAGTGTTTGAAGTCTAGGATTTGGGAATTTACTATATAGAGGTAGAGATTTTCTGGGATTGGGAGAGTCATATCTAATATGGCCTAGCCTATGGTATTTTGCTAGTAGATAGCTGGGTGCAGATGTTATGTTAACATGGTTAGTGAAAATAGGTAGAGAAGGAGAGGTAGATAGCTTATTGAGGTAGAGAAGGTGTGGATATAATGGATGTTCATAGGAGGTTAGCAGGTAAGCTAAAGTTAGAGGTGGTAGAAGTGTAAGTATGAGTAACCTCTGTAAGAGGGCTGAGGTGGGTAGCTTATACATCTGGAAGGGTAAGTTGTTAGGTTGCTGTTATAGGCTCGGAGGTATACTAGGTGTAGAAAGGAATAGGTGGAGGGTGTGGTGGGAGAGATAGGGAGTGGTAAGTGAAAGGAGGGAATTGGAGTTAAGTGGCCAATGGTCAAGGGTTTGTAATTGGTGGAAGAGGGAAGGGGTGTGATTAGATGGTATAAGAGTAGGACCCCTGGGGGTGGGTGAGATTTCAGGGTAGGGGAGCACAGTGAGCAGAGACAAGGGAAGGAGAAGCTAGAGAAGAAACTATCAGCAATGCTAGTAACTGAAGGTAAGTTAGGCAAGTCAGGAGTGGGAAAGATCAGAGATAATACAGATGTCTATGAGAAAATAAAAAAACAGGTGGGTGTAGACAGTTGAAGTAAAGAGTAAGTGAGAGAATAAGAGCAGGTCTAGGACTTAAGAGATGTAGTGAAATTACAGAAGAAATACAGCGGGATAAGCAGGAGATAAAGGATGGGCAGATCTAGTATAGGTTCATAGGTTCGTACTAGGCTATCTGCCCTAGGGCATTTATAAGCCTAGCCAGAGTGTAAGTGGCTTACACCACCCCTTTGGATGAGAATACTACGCCCTTTTAGGGTTTAGTTTACTATGCCTCTGTCTAGTAGTGACAAAGAGATGACCCCCGGGGTAAACCTACGATCTCCCATCCACTCGTCGATATTTCTCTTGAATAGAGTCAGTGAGGGGCTCTGCCTAACATGGACTGGGATTCTGTTCCAGAGTGTAGGGAGCCTCTGGGTTATGAATCTGTCCCTCCAGCACGTTCTATTTATTTCTGTGTTGAGGTTTAAGTCACTTGTTCTCGTGGCTCTGATGGATTTGGATTTTCTGAGGTGGAGCATGTCCATTAATTCAGGATTGGACATGGCCTTGTACGTCAGGCACAGATCACCGCGGTATGTGACTGAATAGAGCTGGAATTTTTTTCAGTCGGGCAGCATATGACATATGTTTAAGACCCTTTATCCTCTTGGTGAGGAACTTTTGGGGTCTTTCCAACTGCTGCAGGTGTCGGGTGAGATACATCCCAAATGGGGCATTGTACTCAATCATTGGCCTGATAAGAGAAGAGTACAGGGGCACAATGACCTCTCTTGATCTAGATGTGAAACCCTTCATGATATGGTGGGCAATATAGTAGGTCTTCCTAACCACTTTGGCAATGTGAGTGTCAAATGAGAGGTTACTGTCAACCTGGGTCCCTAGGTCCCTGATTACCTCTTCCGTACTTAATGGATTACCGCCTATGTGGTAATTTGTCGGTACCTTGTTTTTCCCAAAGGGTATGACTATACATTTTTTGGCGTTTAGCTTAAGGCCATGGCTCTGGCACCAATTATCCATTTCTATGAGGCCTCTCTGAAGGATGTCTGTGTCCGCTGGAGTATCAATTATGGCGCCCAGTTTGCAGTCATCTGCGAACATTGTCAGCCACAATCCTCCTATGTTTGCCTGTACCTCAGAAAAATAAATGCCGAACAAGAGGGGTCCCAGGACTGAGCCCTGTGGGACACCGCTTGTGACTGGTTTAGAGTCTGACCTAGCTCCAGCAACTCTGACCCTGTGGGTTCTGTCCTTGAGCCAGTTTGCAACCCATCTTGTGACATATGGGTTTACATTTAAGCTGGTGAGTTTGTCTATGATGCCCGAGTGGGGTATTGTGTCAAAGGCTTTTGCAAGGGCAAGGTAGGCTGTGTGAACTGCCTTACCCTCATCAATGACCTTAGTGACTGTTTCAAAAAAGTCAACCAAGTTCAGAAGGCAGGATCTGCCCTTGACAAAGCCAAATTGGGTAGGATCCAATGTCTGTAGGTCCCCAATGTCTTTGTTTATGAGTTCCATAATGATCCTCTCCATAGCTTTGCAGACCAGGCTCGTCAGGCTTATGGGGCGGTAATTTCCAGGGTCCGTAGAAGCACCGCCTTTGTGAAGTGGGACCACTGTTGCCGTACGCCACTCTTTGGGTACGTATCCTGTGGTAAGGCTAAGATTAAACAGCAGCCTTATGTGTGGGTTTAGTTCCTCTTGGAGTTCATGTAGCACACAGTCCGGGACACCATCCAGTCCCATTGATGCTGTGTTTTTAGCTTTAGAGAGGGCGGCTCTCACCTGGGCATCTGAGATGTTAGGAGGCTACACTCTGCTGGGATAGTTATTTCTCCTTTTGGGGGAGGGAGGAGAAATTTGCACTGAACCTGTCTGCCAGAATGTTGGCAATGTCAGTGGGTTCAGTGTATTTTGTGTCATTTTGGACTAACTCTGAGCATATCTGGGAGTTTCCACCCAGATTTCTAACATAGCTAAAGAAGGCCTTGTGATTGTCTTTTGTGTCATTTGCGATTTTTCTCTCAAAGTTGGCCTTGGATGATTTTATGAGTGATCGTAGTTTTTGCTAGTACTGATCAGAGATGCCTTTCCTTTTAGGGATTTTGCTCTGTCATGTAGTAGCTTCCTCCTTCTGTTGTAAAGTTTGTTTATGGCTGGGGTCCACCAGACCGGTCGCCTGCCTTTGGGGGAATGGGTTTTGGTTTTATTTGGGATTGCATGATCCATGCATTCTTGAAGGTGCCCATAGAAGGCATTTGCAAGGGATTCAGCAGTGTTGGTTGTGGTTTCCACTGGCCCAGGGGCCTTGAAAGATACCACTTCAGTCTTAAGAAGTGTGAAGTTTGCTTTTGAGAAGTTCTTCACTGTGGTCTTTTGTGCAGGGGGTGGGATGTGGATTTCCAGTGAGATTAATTTATGGTCTGATCTTACCAAAGAGGGATGTACTTCCGGTGTGGAGCATTTTGTCCCCATGTTTGTGATGATCAGGTCTAGTATATTGTCTCCTCTTGTGGGAATGGTGACTAGTTGTTCCATTGCATTTGAGTTTATGAATTCTAAGAACCTTTGGGCTAGAGTGTTGGGGCTTGAGTAATGTTCCCAGTCTATGTTTGGGTAGTTGAAGTCTCCCAAAATGATGGTATTTGGAGAGACATTCATACTCTCCAGTGTCTTCAGGAAGGCTGTGTGGGGTTTCTGAGTTTGAGAGGGTGGTCTGTAGCATGCTACAAACTGTAAGGCAGTTTTGCCTATGGTTAGTTGCACCTGGATAGTCTCCGATGCTTCGTGCGTTGCCACTAACCTGGAGGTGTGGGTATCTTTGATGAAAATGGATACTCCCCTCCTTTTGTGGTTCTGTCCAAGTTTTGGGGCCGGAAAGCATGATATGAGGTAAAACCTGATAGTGCTGGGGTGCTCTCAGGAGCCTTGAACCAGGTTTCAGTCACTGCACAGACATCGATGTTCTCCATACTGAGGAGGGCTTCGAGGGCGTGCATCTTGAGGTTTAGACTTCTGGCATTGAGCAGCATTACCCTTAGTTTTTTTCCACTTGTGTTTTCTAGGGAGGTAGGTTTGTCATTTGAGCCTTGCCTAAAAAAGGCACTATGGGGGTGGCAAGAGCCTTGGCCAATATCCGGAAGCCCAGGGGTGACAAGTGCAAACCATCCCTTGCGAAGCAGCGTGGCTTGTCAAGCATGTCATCCCAAGCAGACAGACACTGGATCCCCTTAGAATGCCACCAGTAATTAAGCCAATTGTTAAAACTGATCATTTTGTCTTTGTACTGTGACATCATTCTTGGTGAGGGTAAGATGCTGCTCAGGGTCAGGGTCATACCGACCTGGGCTACATAATCAGAGAGCTCCTCTATGTCTCTTTTCATGTAGTCCAGGGAGGTACGTCTCAGGTCGTTTACACCTGCATGTACAATGACTGAGTCATATTTGTACTTGCTGTGGAGTGACCTGAGTGCTTGTGTTATGTGGCGGATTCTAGCTCCCGACAGGCAGCTTACTGTGACCCTCTCCTTGTTCAGTCTGGTGAGCGGGACGTCACCTATTACAAGTGTGTCTGGCATGTTGTTTGGCCTTAAGGGCTGTGACTGTTTAGCACACTGACTTTGTGAACTATGTGTTGCATTTGCTATGTCTTGAGGTGGTGGTTGCTTGGGTGTCTGCTTTGGAGGCCTCTGTTGTTTTGGTAGATTTTTAATCAGCGCCTCCGAGTATGTTTTTGTGTGTTTATGTGTTTGGTTTGCAGTTGTGATAGTTCTATGTGAGACTGGGTTTGTGGTGTGCGTGGTTACCTTCTCCTCCTGACTGGTCTTGCCAGTACTGAATTGAGAGAGCTCAGCCTCCAGTTTGGCTATATAGTTGCATCTCTCGCATATATTTGTATTTGTTGGGAGGAGGAGAGGGTTGTCTGTGTACATGAGGCAATTGTAACATTGCCTCAAGATTCCCAGATTCAACAGCTGAACAGGAGAGGACGCTAGCAACTGACCCTTCGACATGCTAGAAATAGTGAAAAAGATTGCTGTGTAACTGAGTCAGAAAGGACCTATAGGGAAATGGGTACTCAACAGAATTTAAGTGAATGAAGTACTTTTCGTTTGTTTAAGAGTGCTTTACCTGTATACAAAATGCTTTAGGTAATTATGTAAGGGAGCTAGCTGGTTTAGAACTAGGGAAGGAGTGATAGCTAGTAAAGCGGGTTATTATAAAGTAGAAGAGGTATGTCAGATACAGGGTAGGTAAGGGGGGGGGGGTAAAGGCTGCTGGCTGTTCAGGCTCATAGCGTACTTTAGAACCTCTGAAGCAATAGTAGACGGTGGTCAGCTTTACAAGCAGTACTTAGACAACCACATACTTTCTTGCTTCCTTGAGAGAGGGTGCAGGGAAAATAAGGCTGTTAGATGAGACCGCAGGTATTTGGGTAGGGTCCTTGTCACCAGGTAGGTAGGTTCTTAGAGACTATATCAGGAACAGTGCAATGGGGAGCAGGGTACTTTAGGGAGAAAGAGAGACAAACATGGAGGAGAGAAAAAAAGAGTTCGCACATAGCAGGTAGTTATGACAATTGAACAAACAAAAAAAGCTTTACATGAAGACACAATTAATAAAGTAGCTTATATTCATGCCCTTATTTTTGAAAGAAGCTATTGGAATCACTTTTAAACTAGTAGTACTGTGACATTATAAAGTATTCTAAACTATCATTTAGAGGAACTCTGAATCGGGTTTACTGAAATTGGGAGCAAGCAAAAACAAAAACATAAGCTTCTAATATCCAAATATAAACTATACCAGCAAAAATAAAAAATAACTGGAAAGCTACCTTAGAGAGAAATTACTGTACTACTCTATGCAGGGACAGTGAGTTTACAGTGTGGAATACAACACTGAAAAAAAGAAAAATAATACAATCACTTACTAGAGATGCTACACCTGGAGGGCTTTCAGCTGCAATTAGAGCAAATATGGCATCCAGGGTATTTAAAACCTTTGGTGTGTTGTACCTGAGCAATCACTTAGGGGGTGAGGGAAGGGAGGGAAACCTTCAATTGGAATTTAAAGTAGCAGGGGAGAATCCAAGGGACTCTGCTAAACCTAGCTAATTATCAAGGACAGCCAAGGAAATAAGGTAAACATACAGGCACCGTTGTTCAAGGACTGGAAGGTTTCTCCAAGAAAAACTGTGTGTAGGAATACACCACAGGTGGAAGATGTATGCTGCTTACTAGTCTGCAGTGGCAGATTTTATTCTCTTTTATATTTGTATTCCCCTTGTACTCCCCTTTGCTCATTGTTTGCTGCACACAATGTAGCTAAAGATAAAAGCAGCTGGAGACTTTGCACCGCTGTTTGGTGTTTAGTGAATAACAAGTATTGAGGAGGAGGGACTGAAGGCTATGACTATTGAGAGGGGCTAAATACCTTCACATATAACAAATTATCATCAGTGAAAGGGGTGGGGGTGGGCTAAGAGGAAGAAGGTTTGCAGCTGTTGTCCCTGGGGTATACACTCTAGCTGACTGTAACAGATTTTAACAAGGCATAACAGTAGTTTCAAAAGTTGGCACCTACACTTCAAAAGCGGCAACAACAAGATTCCTGGAGTTAAAGCAGGGGCTGCAGTCTATTTTTGGATGATTGCTGGTGAGAGATTTCTTTGCTTTTAGCTGGAGTGAGAGGATTCCTTGCTCACAAAAGGGGGGGGGGGCGGTGTGTACCCAAAGCGATCAGGTCCTCAGGTTTCCTGCAACATCCTCATTTGCATCAGAGTCATTGCCCCTTATAATGTGGGGTACTCTTCAGCTGGTGTTGAAGGTTAGACTGTGGAAGGACCCCCTAATCTATGTACCGTAAATGTGTTTTGGACCAAGTATCTTATTCATGAGTTAAAAGTAGCAGAAAATAGTGAAGCATTAATTATGGTTTATGGGTTTGCCTTTCCTTTGCATTACTGTCTGTGGTATGTATTGATCTCTTGTAATTTGTGAGACTGTACATACTAAATGTAGGTGTATTAACGTTTACTGTGAGGGTATGGTTAAAGTGATAATTAATTGATTTTTCACGTATTTCTTTCCTCAATTACAGGAAGATTGCATGTAGTGTGGTCCTGCATATTTTCTTTGTCATAAACCACAATCTGCAGTAAGCTGCTTGTAAAAGTAACATAGACAGTGCTGAATATGGCAGCTTATACATCCTAGATATTTATAGGTAGACTATAGGACTATTGGCAACTCAACATAAAAACTCCACTGCCAATCAATCTGCAGACAGGTGATCCTCTGTGGTGACCCCTAACTGGGAAAAGCCAAAAGACATTGCAATATTTCCTGCCTTACTAGTAAATCACAGGCTAAACTTAAAGATGTCAGACTGAAATGACCATTGTGTACTGCCTTTTTTCAGTAAGTTTTTTGTATCTGTGAATTTTCTAAACCTTCTCAGTTAATTTGCAATTTTCCTTGACTTTTGCATAAATGTGAAGCCCTGCAGCTTTTAAATGGCAGACTATAAAAGACTGGCAAATGTTTGGTCAGAGTTATGATGTTGTTATGCAAATGCAACATAGGCATACTTAGCTCTATGTATCACATCAGAATGCACATATGTAATCGCTATTATTAGCATTATTAGCATAGCTGCCTTAATACTGCTGTGGACGAGATGCACATTAATCATGCAAATGCATAAGCACAGTGCATGCTTCAGCATAAGTGAGAGATTCTGGTGCATATACATTAAGTGTATCCACACTTATGTCTTTCTGGACCCAGTGAGTACTCCCCCACTAGCGTAAAGGGATATACAGAATGATGTCACACCCCAGTGTGTGTGATTCACACCCTAGTACTCTCATTTTTATACCGCTACATGTTATACTGAAACAGACCTGTGGAAGTGCAACTCATGAATGCCAAGGATCATGCCATAAGGCGGTCTCTAAAAGAGACCAAGACTCTCCTCTATCTCCTGCAGGAGTTGAATCTGCATGTATTGGATCAGGCAATCTCCAAGTAGCACTTGCAAAAAATGATACCTGGCAGCAGCTATGGGTTCACCTCACCTTGATGACAGGGATCCCTCACTCAGTAGAGTATTGTTGCCATGTAAGACGGCCTGCATTACTTTGTCACTATTTAGTATTATACTACATCATTGCAGATAATCTATGGCATTTTGTTGCAAGAATGAATACAGTTATTCAGTTATATTCAAGTAAATGAGGTAGTACCAATGAAAGTAGATCTGAAGATCACCCAGTACTTGTCAGTAGTTACTCAGATTATTAATTGCAGGATATATAATTGATTACTGACAGTTCCATATTCAGGAATCAGAATACTACCACATTCATTTTTATGTCATTGAAATAAAGGTGTTTGCCATTTAGGTTCATAGGTTAGTACTAGGCTAACTGCCCTTGCAAGCCATTTAAAGCCTAGCCAATTATCCCTTGTGTGACTCGAACCCTGCACCTTGAGTTTGTAAGGCAAACACCTTAACCATTAGGCCACCCTCCCAACCCTTTAACAGTTTTAACAGCTATGAGTCATTTTGTTGTCGCCAGCTCTCACTCTCTTTTTTTTCTTCTTTCTTTCTTTCTTTCTTTCCCTTTTTTACTCTGTATTCTGCCTGGAGTGGTTTACCTACAATCCTCTCAGGATCAGGAATACTCTCCGCTTTCCCTTGCTGCCGCAGGTTGTTTAACTTGGTGGGGGGTTGTTTCATGTGGTGGGGGTTGCAGCTACACTGCTGTGGCCACTTGGTGCACGCCAGCCTGCCATACTGAAGTGGCGAGGGGCAGTTTGACTTCAAATAAACATCTTTCCCAAGTTTGTTCATTGTCACCTACTGCTGTTTGTAATACTGCTCAGCTGTACCTGCACTTTTGTAGTACTTTGTTACTATGGCCTAAACCTAATTAATGGTGGGCAGAATAAAGTCTCAGAAGCAAAACCGGTCACACATAAAACCACCACTACTACAAACCAAACACATAAGAACACAAAGACATACTCGGAGGCTCTTATAAAAAACTTACCAAAACAACAGAGGCCTCCAAAGCAGACACCCAGAAATACACCCCCACAAAACACAACACCTACAACACATACCTCAAGCAACAGGTGTGTCACACAATCACAGCCCCTAAGGCAAAACACTATGCCAGAGACATTAGTAATAGGTGACTCTATAGTCAGACACACCGACGTTCCACTTACCAGGCTGAATAAGGAGAGGGTAACGGTGAGCTGCCTATCGGGAGCAAGGATCCGCCACATAACACACGCACTCAGGTCACTCCAAAGCAAGTACAAGTATGATTCAGTCATTGTCCATGCGGGTGTGAATGACCTGAGACGTACCTCCCTGGACTACATGAAAAGAGACATAGAGGAGCTCTCCGATTATGTAGCCCAGACTGGTATGACCCTGACCCTGAGCAGCATCCTGCCTTCACCAAGAATGATGCCTCAGTACAAAGACAAAATGATCAGTTTTAACAATTGGCTTAATCACTGGTGTCATTCTAGGGGGATCCAATGTCTGTCAGCCTGGGATGACATGCTGGACAAGCCACGTTGCTTCGCAAGGGATGGCTTGCACCTGTCACCACTGGGCTTCCGGATACTGACCAAGGCTCTTGCCACCCCCATAGTGCCTTTTTTAGGCAATGCTCAAAGGACAAATCAACCTCCATAAAAAACAAAAATGGAAAAAATTAAGGGTAATGCTGCTCAACGCCAGAAGTCTAAATCTCAAGATGCAGGCACTCGAAGCACTTCTCAGTATGGAGAACATCGATGTCTGTGCAGTAACTGAAACCTGGTTCAAGGCTCCTGAGAGCACTCCAGCGCTACCAGGCTATACCTCATATCATGCGTTTGCCTCAAGTTCCAGGCCGAACCACAAAGGGAGGAGGAGTGTCCATTTTCATAAAGGACACCTACACCTCTCGATTGGTGGCTACCCTTGAAGCATCAGAAACCATACAAGTTTTACTCACCATAGGCAAAACTGCCATACAACTGGTCGCATGTTATAGAACACCCTCCCAATCCCAGGAATCCCATCAAGCATTCCTGAAAACACTGGAGGATATGAATGTCACACCAAACACCATCATATTGGGTGACTTCAACTACCCCAACATAGACTGGGCCCACTATTCTAGCCCTAACACCCTAGCCCAAAGATTCCTGGAATTCATTAACTCAAATGCTATGGAGCAACTGGTCACTTCTCCTACGTGGAGAGATAATATACTTGACCTGATTATCACAAACATGGGGTCCAAATGCTCCGCACAGGATATAAACCCCTCACTAGTAAGATCTGATCATAAACTGATCACGTTGGATGTACATATCCCACCCCCACCCCCAGAACAAAAGACTACAGTGAAAAACTTTTCAAAAGCTGACTTTGCTCCTTAAGTCAGAAATGATATCCTTTAAGCCTACTGGGTTAATGGAAACCACATCCCAAAATGCTGAATCCTTCACAAAAGCCTTCTACGAACATCTCCAAGAATGCATGGATCAAGCAATCCCAACTAAAACCAAGACCCTCTCCACCAAGGGAAAATGCCCGGTTTGGTGGACCCCGGCTATAAACAAACTGTACAACAAAAGAAGTAAGCTACTGCAGGAGAAAGCCAACTCCCACAAGGAAAGGCTTCCCTGATCAGCACAAGTAAAACTACGTTCTCTCATAAAAACATCTAAAGCAAACTTTGAGAAAAAGATTGCCAAGGATACCAAAGACAATCACAAGGCCTTCTTCAATTATGTCAGAACCTTGGGAGGAAATTCTCAGATATGCTCTGAGTTAGTACACAACGACAAAAATTCACTGACCCTACCGACATTGCCAATATTCTGGCAGATAGGTTCAGTGCAAATTTCTCCCTCCCTCACCCCTAAAGATGAAGTAATTATCCCTGCTGAATGTAACCTACCTGTCATCACAGACATACAGGTGAAATCAGCACTCAACAAGGCAAAAAACACAGCATCGATGGGACCCGATGGTATCCCCGGTTGCGTGTTACGTGAACTTCAAGATGAACTAAACCCGCCCCTAAGAACGCTATTCAATCTTAGCCTCACTACAGGATATGTACCTGAACACTGGCGCACAGCAACAGTGGTCCCACTCCACAAAAGGGGAATTCTACTGACCCTGGTAACTACCGCCCCATAAGTTTGACCAGCCTGGTCTGCAAGGCTATGGAAAGAATCATCATGGAACTCATAAATGGCTACATTGGGGATCTGCAGACCCTTGATCCCACCCAGTTCGGTTTTGTAAAAGGCAGATCCTGCCTCTTAAACCTGGTTGACTTCTTCGAGACAGTCACTAGTGCCATCGACGAGGGCAAGGCTGTCCACACTGCCTACTTGGACTTGGCTAAAGCCTTTGACACGATACCACACTCTGGCATCATTGACAAGCTCAGCAGCCTAAATGTAAATCCATATGTCACAAGATGGGTAGCAAACTGGCTAAAAAACAGAACCCATAAGGTCAAAATTGCTGGAGCCATGTCAGACTCAAAACCAGTCACGAGTGGTGTCCCACAGGGCTCAGTCTTGGGTCCACTCTTATTCGGCATTTACTTCTCAGATGTGAAAGCAAATATGGGAGGATTATGGCTGACAAAGTTTGCAGATGACTGCAAACTGGGTGCCATAGTTGATTCACCTGCTGACACACACATCCTACAGAAAGGTCTCACTGAAACGGACAACTGGTGCCGGAATCATGGCCTCAAACTTAACGCCAAAAAATGTATAGTCATCCCCTTTGGGAAAAACAAAGTACCCACAAATTATCACGTAGACAATAACCCACTGAATACGAAAGAAGTAATCAGAGACCTGGGGACTTAAGTCGATAGTGACCTCTCCTTTGACAACCATGTTGCCAAAGTGGTCAGAAAGACATTCTACCTTGCCCATCTCATCATGAAGGGGTTCTCATCCAGATCAAAGGAGGTCATTGTACCTCTATATTCCTCCCTTGTCAGGCCCATGATTGAATATAATGCTCCATTTGGGATGTATCTCACCCGGCACATGCAACAACTGGAAAGACCCCAGAAGTACCTCATGAAGAGGATCATAGGTCTCAAACATGTGCCTTATCCAGCTAGATTAAAGAAACTCCAGCTCTATTCAGTAGCATACCGCCTGCTCAGAGGTGATTTGTGCCTAACATATAGGGCCATGTCCAACCAAGAACTGATGGACATGCTCCATCTCAAAAAATCCAAATCCACCAGAACCACGCGAGCTAAAGATTTCAACCTCTGCACAAATATGAATAGGACATGCTGGAGGGATAGATTCATAACACAGAGGTTACCCATACTCTGGAACAAAATCCCAGTTCATGTGAGACAGAGCCCTTCATTGGCACTGTTCAAGAAAAATCTCGATGCATGGATGGGAGATCGCAAGTTTACCCCGGGAGTCACCTCAGTGTCACTACTAGACAGAGGTATAGTTTACTAAATAATGGGGTCCCACATGTGTCACTACTAGAGAGGCGCAACTATATAATACGGGGTGGCGTAAGCCACATCACTGTTGGCTAGGCTTATAAGTGCCCCCGGGCAGATAGCCTAGTACACTACTATGAAACTATGAAACTATAAAAGACCATGAAATAACACCTCCAAACTACTCTATCATCCGAAAAGACAGATCCCACAAAAAAGGTGGTGGTGTTGCTCTTTTGTATTCATCCTCCCTGTCAGTCACCCCTTATAACAAGCCTATTCCCAACTTCAACAATGCAGAAATACTCTTGACAAAATTTCAACTTAATAAACACAAACACATAGTAATAGCCTCCATCTACATCCCCCCTGGAGACAATATTACTACATTAGAAAATATACTCTTCTGGCTCTCCACTAATATTAACAATGAGATAATAATCCTAGGAGATACTAACATTAACTGGTCCTCCATTCAGTCAAACACAAGTCCACTTAACATAAACCTTTACAACTTCTCACAGCTAATTAATTCCACAACCCGCCCCTCTAAAACTCTATCTTCTGGTAGCATTCTAGATTGGATTTTAGTCTCTCACCCTCATTACTTCTCTGACAGTGGTACACTTCCAGACTCCCTCAGTGATCACCTGCCCACCTTTGCACACCGACTCCCCACACCTTTACTAAGAACACATAACTACATTACCATACGCAATCAAAAAAACTTTAAACCAACAGCTTTCACTGACTCTCTAAAAGCAATCAACTGGGATATTCTAAAAACTCTAACCTTAGATGATGCAGTAGCTCACTTCAACACAACCTTTTTAAATATCCTAGATCACCATGCTCCCCTAAGCTCCAAAAGAATAAAACTAAAAACTACCCCCTGGCTAACCAAAACTACTCTAGCAGCTATGAAACACAGAGATAAAGTCTGGGCACTTTACCATAAAAATAAATCTCCCCTCACCCATCTCGAATTCAAAACACTCAGAAATAAAGTAAAAAAGCTCATTATTGCTGATCGACAAAACTATTTCTCCAAACTTCAAAACAATAATAAAACAAACCCTCAGAAGTTCTGGAAAGGAATATCTACCCTTATCAATCCTGGCAACTTAGTCAACCCCACTCCTGACCCCAATGCTTCTGACAATGACTTAGCTACACAATTCAACTCATTTTTCATAGATTCCATCTCCAAATTAACATCTTCATTCTCCAATACCTCTCCATCCTCCACTTCTCCCACTAGCACTCCTCCCTACTCCTCCATCTCTACTACCACTCCCTCTCCATCTCTGTCACCCCCTCTTCACACACCTCCTCCCTACTCCTCCATCTCTACTACCACTCCCTCTCCATCTCTGTCACCCCCTCTTCACACACCTCTATCACTAAAACCAATTCCGACATCCACAATAAAAAAACTTTTACAAAAACTAAAACAATGCTCCAATGCCCCTGACAACATTCCTTCATACTTCCTCAGCATTGCTGCTGAGGCCATAGCCTACCCCATTAGTATATTAATCAACCGCTCTATCCAAGAAAGCATGGTACCCCAAATCTGGAAAAAGGCTTACATCATACCTTTACACAAAGGTGGCAATAACAACAATATTGCAAACTTCCGCCCCATAGCTATCTTATCCCCCATCTCTAAACTCCTAGAAAAGTGTATCCATTTACAGCTACTACCTTACCTCTTAGACAATAATCTGCTCACTTCAACTCAGCATGGTTTTAGACCCGGCCACAGCACTATGTCAGCCCTCCTCTCCTTCCTAGAAACTGTAAATAAAGCTCGGGACTCTGGTCATATTGTCTCTACCCTCTTACTTGATCTTTCAAAGGCCTTTGACACTATCTCTCACAAGCTCCTTCTAACCAAACTCTCTCAACTCAACTTATCTCCTTCCTCACTGTCCTGGTTCTCTAGCTACTTATCAAATAGATATCAAGCAGTAAAATGGAAAAAGGCCACATCCTCTTTTCTAATCACTCCAACTGGAGTTCCCCAGGGCTCCATACTGGGTCCTCTGCTATTTAATATATTCATTAATGACTTCCACAACTCTATTCCATTCTCCAGCGTTATCCAATACGCAGATGATTCAACTATCATCTGCACTGCTACATCCTTCCCAGTACTATAAAAGCTTACACAAGATGCCTTCTCTTCCACTGAACTCTGGATGAAAGATAACCACCTTGTTCTT
This sequence comes from Protopterus annectens, assembly GCF_019279795.1. NCBI lineage: Eukaryota > Metazoa > Chordata > Ceratodontiformes > Protopteridae > Protopterus > Protopterus annectens. Next base: position 1,210,374,171 of record NC_056733.1, on the reverse strand, counting down.
AATGCCTCTAAAACCAAACTAATGGTATTTACCCCCTCTAAACACATCTCTATCAATACTAATTCTCTATTAATTAACAGCCACAACAACACATCCCTGGAATTGGTGTCCAATGCTAAATTACTCGGTGTTCAAATAGACAGTCACCTCAAATTCAACTCTCACATTCAACTCAACATAAAAAAACACATCAAAAACTAGGCATTCTATACCGACACAATCGCTACCTTACACCCTCCACTAAAATCACTCTGTCTACCTCATTCCTCATCCCCTCTCTTCTCTACGGAGCCCCACTCCTAACCAACATCCAATCTTCCCTTAAAACAAAACTTTCCACCTGTTACAATAAAATTGCTAAATTCACTACCAGCCATAAGTCTTCTACCCACCATTGCTCTTCACTCCATAAATTAAAATGGCTTGAACTTCCTAACCAACTTATCTATTCTCAACTTACTCTTGCTCATAAGCTCATTTTCAAACCTGACCTCTGTCCATCTCTTTCTTCTGCATTTAAATTTCACCTTCCCAGCAGGGTACTTAGATCTAACAACAAAAATCTAATCGAATTGTATAAGCCAAATCGTCCCCCTGGTAAAAATCTCCTAAACTTTAGCTTGGCACGTCTCTGGAACTCCCTACCTCCTGCCATTCGCACCACTTTCAACCACCTTACATTCAAAAAATCTCTTCACTCTCATCTACTTTCCCAGTGGGAATGCTCATGCTCACATCCTTCATGATCCATACTGACTTGACACTTTCCACTTTCCTCCTAAAAAAAAAAAAAAAAAAAAAAATGTTTGTACATTACATTGTCTGCTCTGTTGCAATTGTTTCTTACTTTCTAAATTGAAATGCTTACCTTCTCTAGCCTGTATCATCTAAAATGTTTGTTCTTCCTAAAAGTGTTTGCTCTAACTGTAATGTGAACAGTACTCTGTCTACCACATATTGTATGCTCTATTTGTAAAATTCTTGTAATTATTGTAATATGGATGTAAATCTTATTGTAACCTTATCTGGAGCTTTTCTCCCCAGGACTCCATTGAAAATGGGTTCATTTGGCCCAATGGACTATCCTGGTAAACCAATTGCAAATAAATAAATAAATAAATAAATAAATAAATAAATTTAATCCGCATATTGGTACACTGAGGATCAATATCACATCAGTATACAAAAATGCAGGTTATGGCCATTCAAAAAGGTTTCTTTGTTTGTCTTCAGCATATGGTTTTCAGTACACTTCCTGTAGGAAAGCATCCCTTTCCTTACTCATCTGGAAAATGCTTCTGTCTTTGAATGTATTGGTTTTACACAGTTTCAGCAACTTGATTCATTATACATTACTGTACTCTCTCCTAACTTCTCTGCAGATAAAGTCTTGAATACTATTTACAGCCTTAAATTTGACCTAATGACACTTTTAGTCTGTGAAGCACTTTCATGAACCAACCATTCCAGCACAAGTAAGGGTCAACAGCTCCTTGCTAAAATTAATGAGATAACTTCTGCTGGTTTATCAAAACAAGTGAAGCAAAACAGAATCAAAACTTGATAGACACCTTCTCCTGAAAATGTACCACTAAACACAGTCTCACTGACATAGGTTACCTTGATGGATACATCCTGAAGACAAAAGCTGCTGAAACAGGAATCTGGGAAGATCGCTGTCGAAGTCTAAAGAAGTCTTTAATTATGACTGTGGATGGGAGGTGAATCAAGGAAGACTGGGGAAAAATAAGAGGTACTGAATGAATACTTTATTTCATTTGCCAGAAATAAAAACAATGGGAGAGTGGCTGAGCAGATAGGGGAGAACACGGTACGGACATCAGGAAACACAGGGAGGAGGTGAAACAAGGACTGAAGAAGGATAAAATACCAGGACCAGCTGGGCTACATCCCAGAGATGGTCTTGTAATTAAGATTTTCAACAGGTCACACACTGATTACTGCAGAATTATCTGTGGAGTAGAAGACACTACGTGTGGTAGACTTGCATGGGGGAGTAGAAAAAATCTAGGGAGTCACAGGTATCTTAACAACTGTGGCAGGAAAAGTCATGGAACGCATCCTGAGAGAAACGGATGTTAGAATACCTAGAGCATTACAGTCACTGGGACAGTAATCACAAGGACTCATGGCCAGATGGAGCTGTCAATCAACCTATTCTACGTTTACAATGAAGGTACAGGTGAACATGACAGGAGAATATACGTAAACATGATCTACCTGGACTTCAAGGCACCTGGACTCATTCCCACAGAGGAGACAAAAAGAAAAAGTAACAGGTTGGCTGAATAACCAAGAATATTGACCTATATGACAGCAGGGTTTAATGGTTAATACAGACAGTTGTGGAGAGTGGTTGTATGCCAGGAATTCACTGAATGGCTGGTGCAGTACTTCAGCTTCTGCCCTAGGTCTAGTAATCTGCAGTGTAATTTTTTTTCAGACATACATGAGGAAACTGATAACAGAATCATACAAAGACAAATGTAACAGTGGAACTTTGGAGGAAGAGTCTATGGAAGGCATTAGAAAGGCTGACCGACTGTGCAGAAAGGTGGTATTTCAGGTTCTTTGCAGATGAATGCAGAGTGCTGCACTTATCAGTAACTACCCAATATGATCTATTAACACTGGCAGTGTAATACTGGAGACAGTTTGATCAAGTGCAGTTTCTGTAAGTGAAAAAGTCAATGCAAAATTCATTTTAAGTTTAAAAGAAAACAAGTGCACTTATACTGAAAATACTTCAGGTTACTAACAGCTCAGTTGTGCATTTGTTAGTCCTCTTTTAAAGTCTCTCCATGAAGCACAAATTCCCTACAGTTCACAGGCTTGGTACTGCCCTGTATTCTCAAATGCATCCACATCATACCTCTCAACCTTTTAGTGCAAGAAATCTGGACAAAGCATAAAATAATGGGGGACAAAGGCTCAAAAATGGATGCATTTTAAACATTGTTTTTAAACATTTAGAAAGTTATTGTAACAGGATTTGTTTAGTATGCATTTTCTGAAGGATATGATATTTGAATCTAAAATGCAGATCATTATTTACTGACATCAATTTTCAGAGTGATTTGTCAGAAAACCACAGATTTTATGAGGAATACACTAAAAATATGAGGCAAAAATATGGACATAGGTTCACAGGTTCATAGGTGTGTACTAGGCTAATACAAGCCTAGCCAATAGAAGTGCCCTAGCATCATGCCACCAGACATTGGTTTCCAGTGCCTCTATCAAGGAGAGCCACTGGAGTGATCCCCGGGGTGAACTTTCTATTTCCCATCCACTCATCAATACTTCTCTTAAAGAGGGCCAGGGAGGTGCTCTGCTTGACATGAATGGGAAGTCTATTCCAGAGCAGGGGCACTTTCTGGGTTATGAACCTGTCCCTCCAGCATGTTCTGTTGATTGTGGTAATGAGGTTCAGGTCTCTGGAGCATGTGGTGCAGAGGGATTGGGATTTCTTTAGATGTAGCATTTCTAACTGGACTGGGTCAGACATGGCTTTGTAAGTCAAGCAGAGATTGCCTCTTAGTAGATGATATGAGACAGAGAATAGCTGGAGTTTTGGGTCTGTCTGTGTAGGACATGTGTTTAAGGCCTAGGATCCTCTTCGTGAGGTACTTTTGTGGCCTTTCCAGCTGTTACATGTGTCTAGTGAGGTACATGCCAAATGGGGCATTATACTCTAACTGGCCTAATGAGGGAAGAGTAGAGACAGATGATGACCTCTTTCTTCCTGGATGCAAAACCCTTGGTAATGAGATGTACCAAATAGAAGGATTTTCTGACCACAGTGGCAATGTGGTGGTCGAAGGAGAGGTTGCTGTCAACCTGTGTCCCCAGATCTCTTATAACACCTTCAGTGTTCCGTTGGCTCCAATTGATGTGGTAATTAGTTGGAACTGAGTTTTTCCCAAAGGGGATGATGACACATTTTTTGGCTTTAAGCTTAAGGCCATGGTTTCAACACCAGTCATTGGTCTCAGTGAGGCCTTTCTGTAGGATGTCTGCATCACTTGGGGAGATAATAATGGCTCCCAGCTTGCAGTTGTCTGTGAACTTGATCAGCCAGAGTCCCTCTGTGTTAGCCTGGACTTCTGAGAAGTAGATGCCAAACAGGAGAGGACCCAGGACTGATCCCTGTGGGACTCCACTCGTCACTGGTTAGCAGTCTGACTTGGAGTCCGTTACTTTCACACTGTGGGTTCTATGAGCCAATTTGCAACCCACCTAATGATATAGGGGATGATGCCTAGTTTGGTGAGTTTATCAATAATTCCTGAGTGAGGAATGGTATGAAAGGCCTTGGCCAGATAGAGGTAGGCTGTATGAACTGCCTTGTCCTCATCCACAGCTGTGGTGACTAACTCAAAGAAGTCAACCAGGCTGAGCAGGCATGATCTATCTTTCACAAAGCAAAATTGAGTGGGATCTATGTGTGCCTTTCAAAAACAAACTTTAAAGTATGGTACTTTGGAGCCTCAGGGACTCAACAAAGAATGTAATTGGAAGTATGTGATTTGAATTGTATGCTTAATTGATTAATTGTTTTGTGTAATATGCTGTATATAAGCAAACAGTATTTTTTAGTGTTTTTACTCTTGGAAGGCTGTGTAAGCCACTTAATTTAGAAGAAAAAGAGCTTAACTGGCAGTTACAACTGAAAGCTTTTGCATTCCCTGGTTTGAATGAACACTGCAATGTGAAATGTTTATTGAAGTTAAAATCATTAGAAAGATGATTTTTTTAACTCTAAACACACATATACATTTACATATATATTTTTTAATGTGTAGTAAGTTTTTTTTATTTCTTTTGTACACAACATTTAATATATATTTTTATATAATAATGGGAGTTACTGAACAAAGGATGTGATGTCATGTTTCTTTGGATATTTAAGTGATGTCATTTCCTTATAATGTTTGTCTGATGAAGTTTACTCATTGCAAGTGGATGAAAGCGCTAACATTTATTTGACTAAATCTGTTTTGTGGAGTCTTCAGTTCTGCCTCTCCTTTTTGGTTCTATTAGTTTGTGTTCGTGTTTTTGTGTATTTACTTTTGTCCATTTTTCACAAAATTGTGGTTTTCTAGAACATTAGTGACAAATCATTCAAGAATGAAGTTAGAAAATAATGACAGACATTTGTGTTTCAGACTTCATACCTTTCAGAAAATTCATGCTAATGCAAAACCTGTTATTCTATCAGCTTTCTAGGTCTGTAAGATCAATATTTAAAAAAGTGTCCCTATTTTTGGGCCTTTGTCCCACTTTTATTAATGGCTTTATCCAGATTTCTTGATCTAAGAGGTTGAGAGGTATGCTTCCTGGTCTCCATACAAGTTAAATATTGAAAGTACACAGCTGTGAAAAATTAAAACCAAGGAAAATCATTTAATTTGCAGATGTCAGCTATCTGTCTACCAGTTTACAATTGTAAACTAACTGTGTAAAAGTATACTGAGTGTTGGCTAAACACAAAGCACTGTAATTAGTCATCTGTATTACCCTGTACCAATCCTGCTTCTATGGTGACTCCAACCTCTTCATTGCCTGAATTGCTACTGTAGCAGAGAGCCAATGAAATGTTTTTTTGTTTCCTTGAAGGACCTACCTGATGGCTGCACTATATTTACTCAATTTTCCCATTCTTTCCATTGGTGTACAGTGACCAGACATCCATAGGTTATGTGACAATCCTACAGCCCATATAGTCCTTCTTTGTTGTGCCTTATTAGCCCATTTGTTATCATGCTGAGAGTTCATGGTAGGAAGCAGGCCAGCTGAGGTCATTGAGATTTGCTTTCACACTTTTTTTATGTTCTTTGACCTTGTTGCTAGTCAACTAACAACCCCCCCACCCAACAAATCAGCCTATTTGTTTCTTATCACTGCAGGGGAATAGGAGGGGGGCATCATTCATACAGGCATTAAGGGTAGTTTGGGGTTTTGTACTGTATTGCCTGGCTTGTGGAGCCGAAGAAGGCAGTACAATGGGCTATTTGCATTAGTTGTTCCTCACTCCCAGAAGGGGTGTTGTCAGTAAGCACAGATGCCTTCTCCATTCAAACCTGGGTAGAGGTTTCCCTGATCTCCACCAGAGAAATTGCATTTTCCTGTAAGTTCCTTATATTCCCTCAACCCTGCCCTCCCCGAGGGTAAGATGAGCAGGCCTCATTCTCTTACTACTAGTCCTCCCTGTCTGACTCCTCTAGTGACAGAGCATTCTGCCTTCTTCTGTTAATATTTTTACGTTACCTTTAATCTTTTTGACCGCTGTGGTGGTGCTGCGGTAGCGTTGTCGCCCCACAGTAAGATGCTGTCCGGTTCGATTCTCAGCTAGAGCGTCTTCTGCGTGGAGACATGCATGAATGGGCGTACCTTCATTGAAGGTTGTGTATCAGGGCTGGTAACTCGATATGTAAAAATCAACTACCAATCATTAGCAGACCGGTGTTCCGCTGTGGCGACCCCTAACTGGGAAAAGCCGAAAGACACAACAACAACAACCTTTAATCTTATTTATTTACTTTTGTTGCCCTTTGAAATACTTGCAAAACATTATTGCTAATCTGGTACAGTTTAGGCTATGTTAATTTCTCTTTACACTATTTAACACAAATGTATTTATGTATTTATTTAAAATCTGTTAAATGGGGTAGAGGATTGATCCCTGTGGACAATTTTCACGTTCTGCCTCTGAGAAGTTAACAAAAATGTGGTGCTTTAAAACTATATACAAAAACAGAAAGAAAATTCATACAATGGAAATACAATGTCCAGGAAATGCAACTGTTGTGCTTCATGTTGTGATAAACGATTTGTATGCAACTCCTTTATAGTTTTAGTTTTAGCACTCAAATCTGTTTCTTTGGGCTCAGCACTTGTTCAGAACTTGTTGTAAGCACTAAATAAGCTACAAATTACTACAGCACTCAACTTTCCTCACTTGTCTAGAGGAAAACAGTTTTTAGTACTTAATAAATAAGCACCTATCCAGGCATGTCTAAGGGTCAGCTCCCAGTGTTTTCTCCTGTCTACCTGATGAATCTGGGCATCTTGGGGCAATGCAACAATTGCCTCATGTACACAGACAATCCTCTCCTCCTACCACCCAGCACTACAACTCTGGAGAGATGCACTTATATAGCCTAACTGGAAGCAAAGCTCTCATCACCCAAGACTGGACTAGACAGTCAAGAGGAGAGGGTAAACACTTGCACCACACCACACTCATCACATAGTCCCTCAAAACCTACACCACTAAAGCACACACATAGAAACACAAAACACACACCTACATTCACGGAGGCTATCAATAAAAATCTGTTCAAGCAACAGAGACCTCCAAAGCAGAAACGCAAGCAACCTCCACCCACAACACAACCCAAATGACACATAGCTCACAAACTCAGTGTGCCACTCAACCACAGCCCATAAGGCATAACAACGTACCCAACACTCTAGTCATAGGTGACTCTATAGTCAGGTACACTGATCTTCCACTCACCAGGCTAAACAAGGAGAAAGGTACTGTCAGCTGCCTGTCGGGTGCTAGGATCTGTCACATAACGCATGCACTCAATTCACTCCACAACAAGTACAAATATGACTCTGTCATTGTCCATGTTGGTGTGAATGACCTGAGACATACCTCCCTGGGCTACATGAAAAGAGACATGGAGAAGCTCTCTGATCTTGTAGCCCAGGTAGGTATGACCCTAGCCCTGAGTAGCATCCTGCTATCACCCAGAATGATACCACAGTACAAGGACAAAATGATTGACTTCAAAAATTGGCTAAGCTTCTGATGTCATTCTAAGGGGATCCAGTATCTGTCTGCCTGGGATGACATAATCGACTGACCACGATGCTTTGCCAGAGATGGCCTGCACCTGTCGCCCTTAGGATTCCCGATACTGGCTAAGGCTCTTACCACCCCTATAGTGCCTTTTTCAGGCAAGGTTCAAATGACAAATTCACCACCATAATAGGTACAAGCAAGCAAACTCTGAGGGTAATACTACTCAATGGTAGAAGTCTAAACCTCAAAATGCACTCACGCAAGGTACTCCTTAAAATGGAGAACATCGACATCTGTGCAGTGACAGAGATCTGGTTCAAGGCTCCAGAGAGCACCCCTGCATTACCAAGCTATAATTCATACCACACCTTTTGGGCACCTAACCTGGACAGAAAAACTAAAGGCGGAGGCGTGTCCATATTCATTAAGAATATCCACACTTCCAGGCTAGTTCATAGGTTCATAGGTTCATAGGTTCATACTAGGCTATCTGCCCTAGGGCATTTATAAGCCTAGCCAGAGTGTGTGTGGCTTTTACCACCCCTTAGGATGAGAATACTATACCCATTAGTTTGCTGTGCCTCTGTCCAGCAGTGACACAGAGATGATTCCCGGGGTAAACCTATGATCTCCCATCCACTCATCAAGATTTCTCTTGAACAGAGTCAGTGAGGGGCACTGCCTCACATGGACTGGGATTCTGTTCCATAGTGTAGGGAGTCTCTGGGTGATGAATCTGTCCCTCCAGCACGTCCTATTTATATCCCTGTTGAGGTTTAAGTCTCTTGCTCTCGTGGCTCTGGTGGATTTGGATTTTTTGAGGTGGAGCATGTCCATTAATTCCGGGTTGGACATGGCCTTGTATGTCAGGCACAGATCACCTCTGAGCAGACGGTATGCGACTGAATAGAGCTGGAGTTTCTTCAGTCGGGCAGTGTATGACATATGTTTGAGCCCCTTTATCCTTTTGGTGAGGAAATTTTGGGGTCTTTCCAACTGCTGCAGGTGTCGGGTAAGGTACATTCCGAATGGGGCGTTGTATTCAATCATTGGTCTGATAAGTGAAGAGTACAGGGGTACAATGACCTCTCCTGATCTGGATGTGAATCCCTTCATGATCAGGTGGGCAATGTAGAAGGTCTTCCTAACCACTTTGGCAATGTGACTGTCAAAAGAGAGGTTACTGTCAACTTGGGTCCCCAGGTCCCTGATAACGTCTCCCGTGTTTAATGGATTACCACCTATGTGGTAATTAGGGGTTACCTTGTTTTTCCCAAAGGGTATAACTATACATTTTTTGTCATTTAGCTTAAGGCCATGACTCTGGCACCAGTTATCCATTTCTATGAGACCTCTCTGGAGTATGTCTGTGTCTGATGGAGTGTCAATTATGGTGCCCAGTTTGCAGTCATCTGCAAATTTTGTCAGCCACAATCCCCTATGTTTGCCTGCACTTCAGAAAAATAAATGCCGAACAAGAGGGGGCCCAGGACTGAGCCCTGTGGGACACCGCTCGTGACCGGCTTAGAGTCTGACATGGCACCAGCAACTCTAACCCTGTGGGTTCTGTCCTTGAGCCAATTTGCAACCCATATAGTTGCTCAGCATAATGCATCCGAGATTATCCAAATGCAACTAACAACCCAAATTGTAGCTTGCTACACATCCCCTACCATGCCCCAGGATTCCCACTCCTCATTTCTTGATACACTGGAAAGTATTAGAGTACAACCCAATAACCTAATAATTGGTGATTTCAACTACCCCACCATTAACTGGGAAAACTACTCATGTACCAACTCTTTTGCTCAATGTTTTCTGGAATTCATAAATTCCAATGCCTTGGCTCAACCTATCCACACTCCCACCAAGGGCAGCAGTATCCTAGACTGGGTCATTACCAACATGGGTGACTGGTGTTCCACACCAGAGTTCAATTCCTCGTTGGTCAGATCTGACCACAAGCTAATCACCCTAGACATCCACATCCCGCCCCCACCCCCCATTAGGGAAACCACCATAAATAATTTCTCCAAAGCCAACTTCACACTTCTTAAGACAGAAGTGGCAAACCTCACGACACCCATGCAGATGGACAATAGAGGTACAACTGCTGAATCCTACACAAATGCACTTTATAAGCACTTACACGAGTGCATGGATCATGCTATCCCTAACAGAACCAAGATGCTATCCTCCAAAAAAAGGAAGCCAATCTGGTGGTCCCCTGCTATAAACAAACTCTACAACAGAAGAAAGAAACTGTTGCAAAAAAAAGTAAAATCCCGTGATTGGAGAAACTCCCTGGTCAGCCTCAGTAAGAAGCTGAGATCCCTCATAAAATTCTCCAAACCTAGTTATGAAAAAAAAATCATCACTGATTATAAAGACAACCACAAAGCATTCTATAGCTATGTCAGGAATCTCAATGGCAGCACACAGATCTGCTCTGAGTTACAGCACAATGGCACTAAATATACAGAACCAACTGATATTGCCAACATCCTGGCAGATAGGTTTAGTGCTAACTTTACTCCCCTCTCACCCCCTAAAGGGCCCATCTCTATACCGGAAGAATGCAAAGTTCCTGTAATCATGGCTGCACAGGTAAAAACCACACTCTCCAAAACAAAGAACACAGCATCCATGGGACCTGAAAACATCCCAGGCTGTGTTCTACACGAACTACAGAATGAACTGCCACTCCACCTAAGTCCCATGTTCAATCATAGCCTCACCTCAGGCTTTGTGCCCACTGAATGGCGCACAGTGACAGTTATCCCACTCCACAAAGGGGGAGCCACCATGGACCCCAGGAACTACCACCCATTGGTAATCTCCAAACTCTGGACCCCACCCGGTTCGGGTTTGTAAAAGGCAGATCATGTCTCCTAAACCTGATAGACTTCTTTGAAGCAGTCATCAAAGCCATAGATGAGGGTAAGGTGGTTCCCACAACCTATCTAGATCTTGTCAAGGCTTTTGACACCATCCTCCACTCTGGAATTATAGATAAACTCACTAAACTTGATATAAATCCCTTTGTCATAAGATGGGTTGCCAACTGGCTCACTGACAGAACCCACACTGTGAAAGTAGCAGACTCCAAATCTGACTTTAGACCAGTGACAAGTTGAGTACAACAGGGTTCAGTCCTGGGTCCTCTCCTGTTTGTTATCTACTTCTCTGCAGTACAGGCTAACACAGAAGGTCTTTGGCTAATGAAGTTCGCAGATGACTGCAAACTAGGAGTCATAATCAAAACTCCTAACGATGTGGACATCCTACAAAAGGGCTTCATTTAGACAAATGCCTGGTGTCAAAGCCATGGCCTGAAGCTCAATGCCAAAACGTGCATTGTCATCCCCTTTGGTAAAAACTCTGTACCCATGAACTACCACATAGATGGTAGTCTACTTAACACCGAAAGTATGATAAGAGAATTTGGGACCTAGGTGGACAGTAGTCTCTCCTTTGATAATCAAATCGCCACAGTAATCAGAAAATCCTTCTACGTGGCACACCTCATCACAAAAGGTTTCTCATCCAGGAACAAGGAGGTCATTGTTCCCCTCTACTCATCACTCATTAGACCCATTATAGAGTAAAATGCCCCTTTTGGTATCTACCTCACAAGACATCTGCAACAACTGGAAAGGCCACAGAAATACCTCACAAAGAGGATTACCAGTGTCAAACAGATGTCCTACATAGACCGTCTCAAAAAAACTCCAGCTTTACTCCATTGCATATTGCCTACTCAGAGGCGATCTCTGCCTAACATAAAAAGCTATGTGGACATGCTCCACTTAATCCCAACGAGCTACACACTCTAGGGGCCTAAACCTTGTCAACACAATAAACAGAACATGCTGGAGGGATAGATTCCTGTCCCAGAGACTTTCCATACTCTGGAACAAACTACCTATCTATATCAAGCAAAGCTCCTCATTAGCACTCTTCAAGAAAAATCATGATGATTGGATGGGAAATAGGAAATTCACCCAGGGGATAACTTCTGTGGTTCTGCTCGATAGGGGCGCAGGAAAATAATTTTCTTGGGCAGCAAAAGCCAGGGTACCCTTTTGGCTAGGCTTATATAGACCCTAGGGCAATTAGCCTAGTACCTACCTATGAACCATATGTATCAATAATGACCACAACAAATGCAGTAAACAATGAAATGATATAAGAATATACAGGAGATTTATATCTGAAGAAAGAAGAAAAAGATTCCATATGGTCAGAGACTACCAACATTTGTGTGAAGTCATATTCAATAACACTGCATATCATTCAAGGGAGGGAGGTTTTATTAATTCTTAATTCTGTGCCATTCTATTCTATTTCATAATAGTTTCTCCACTGACTACCTTCAATATTGCACAATAAGATTTCAACAAATACACGTGTATTTCAGAAATACAAACATAAAACTAAGAAATTATTTTTAATAAGACCATAAATGATCACTAATTCAACAATAAAACATTTTTCCCATTGATTTCCACACTCCAATTCATAGCATTAAGTATAAGTGAACTCTTGAATTCCTCTTAATTAGGAAAGCAGGGAGAAGACTGTGACTGAGGGTGAGGCTCGGATTAAATGTTAGTATCAGCTTAGAAGGCACTAAACTGATATTTCATATGAGCATGATTTTCTTAGAAGTAAACAGCATCAGAAATAAATGCTGAGCTTGTGCAACTCCAATGAAACACACTGAATGCAGACGTGACAGAGGACATTTGTGAAGGACAGCACTAAACAGAAAATTCAGGTCCTGCTATAAAGGCAGTGTTCTGTAAAACTGCAGTCATTTATTTGATTTATCCTTTGTTGACCAGGTTATTAACCTCTTTTCAGAGGAAGCTAGTGATGGCATTAATACTATTAGGAGAAATTTGGCCAAGGTATCAGGGAACTTTCCTCACTCTTTTACATAGGTGCCCTGGGATCCTTTAAATCCACCAGCTCAAGCAGATGGGGCCTCAGTCTGACATCTCATCCAAAGGATGGTACAATCAGGAGTGCAGCACCCCTTCATACTATACTGCTGTGTTAGCAATTAATTAATCAGATGTGGGAATAGAACCCACAGCCTTTTGCACCAGAGGCAAGTGGGCTACTTGTCATGCCACTGACACTACTAACATTATAGTTATAATAGTCATGCTGATCCTTAATGATTTTAATGTAAAAGTTGTACTTTTTATTTTTTCCTGGAATGTTTGTATAAAGATTCAGATTTACATATGGCCTTGAGGAGGATTATAACATTATGTGTTAATCAAGTAAATCATATCTTCATTTTATTGGATTATCTAAGACTAAGTTTTTAAGCAGCATGTTCGCTGAAGGCGCATTAAGCCATGCAGCATCTGGATAGTGTTTTATAGCCACTTACTGCCAAGAGCCATAAGATTTCCAGCTAGCCCCATTACCTTATTAGTAGTGCCTGGTCCATCATCATTTATTTAAGCATGCATAAAAAGGCCATGGACACCAGATGCCATCAAGTGCAAATAAAAACAGAAGACATTTACTGTAGAAATACAGGAACATGGAGGAAATTCTTCCAAATAAATGCAATAAGAGCTTACCAGGTACACTTTTCTGTTCAACAGGATTAATTTTTACTGAACATTGTAACATCTCTATTTGTGTTTCAAAAATCAGATTCTTAGTCTGCTCTGCAGAATTTAGCTTCGCTAATGCCCTTCTTAGCTCCCTACCATGTGTTATCTGTTTAAGCACAGACACAAGTTCTGTCAATGTAGCTTGAAAAAAAGCAGAAATAAGTAAGAGATTATGATACTTTGCTTATTAAATGCCACATTCCTTAGTGCATCTCTTCACTTTACTGCAAAATACCGCAACAAATATTTTAATGACACATTTACTAAACCAAACAAAGGGAACAAAGTGATATTTTGTATGTAATGCAATTCTTTCTTTGCAATTTTATGCAACTTAACAAGTTTCACTGCCTAGATACACCTATGCAGATGAGTGGAACTGTATCTTTCACTGTGTTCATATGAAATAAGTTGTTTGCTGATAATGGTTAATGCATCTGCTGATCAAATGCTTCCTGGAATTCTTCCTGCTCTGAAGCTTAGCTGAGGTCATTTCACATCTTAAAGGAAACATGATATAATGTAGACAGGGTCTGAATAGCTATTTCATGCAAGGAAACATGGTCAGCAAACCTTAATGAAGCATTCAAGAATTACTGTCGGTGTTAGGGCTGGGTTTTCAGACAGGGGTATAATGTCTGATTCAACAACACCATGCAAGAACATTCCAGACGACGTAGAAATAAAGTTTTACAAAGCTGCCACAGACATGTACTTCACTTCAATGAGCTAATTAAGTAAACCACAGTCAAAGTTGGGAGGGTGGGAGACAGGTTACAATTGTTTACCCCCGAATCTTTCTTTGTAATTGTCCTGAAAAGAAGAGACATTAACACCAATCTGTATATGAATATATATACTTATATTGTATCTTTGTGAGCTCATTTTATGATACATGTGCAGAATAACAAATGTATTATTTGCTTTTGTTGCATGCTAGATATTGCATGCTTGTGTTTTTCTAAGATGAAACCCCGGACAAAGCTAACTAAGGAAAGCAAGATTATTTAGAAACTTAGTATTTGCACATTTGGAAACTGTTACATACATCTAGCTGACACTTGTTCCAGGGCTTGCCAGACAAGAGCAGCTAAATCCAGCACTTGCAGTTGAGGGGTCATCGACTAATCCAAGACATGGATGGCCAGACTTGACAATAGAAGCTTCTGAGTTAGCCAAGGCACAAATGCAGTTTTGCACGATGTTGCCTTCACTCATATGTTCATACTTGTGCTGCATCACTTTTCTGAGTCATATATAGCCCCTACAACTCTTTTTTTCTAACCACCTTTATTGAATTATAACTTGTGACACGGGCTGATTTACATAGGATCATAGGAGCATAGGAAGTTACTAGGCTTTTGTCCCTAAGGCCCTTACAAGCCTAGCTAAGAATTTAGCCCATGTTCCAACAAGTTATCATCCAATAGGTTGCACTTAAAAAGGGATAGTGAGGTACTCTGCTTGACATGGAGAGGAGTCTATTCCACAGAAGAGTGAGCCTCTGGGACAGAAATCTGTTCTGCCAACAAGTTCTACTGATGTCACAGACAAGGCTGAGGTCATGCGTGTGGGTTACTCTAGTGGAGCTTGACTTGTGGATATGCAGCAGTCCCATCAAGGTGGGGTCTGAGATTGCTTAGCATGCCAAACAGAGGTTAACTCTGAGGAGTCTGTATGAAACTGAGTAGAGGGACAGGGCTTTTAGCTTATCCATGTAGGGTAGATGTTTGAGGACCTGGATTCTCCTGGTGAGGATTCTCTGTGGTCTCTCCAGCTGCTGCATGTGCTTTGTGAGGTACATACCAAAAGGAGCATTGTACTCAATAATGTGTCTTATAAAGGAAGAATAAAGGGATGTTATGACCTCCTTGTCCCTGGATGAGATACCCTTCCTAATGAGGTGGACCATTTAGAAAGCCTTCCATACAATGGAGGCAATATGGTGGTCAAAAGTCAGGTTGCTATCAACATGGATGCCCAAGTCCCTCACTACTGATTGCATGCTTAGAACATTGTTATCAATGCAAGAATTTGTGGGGATGTTACCCTCCCCAAAGGGGATGATGATGCATTTCTTTGGCATTCAGGTTGAGGCCATGTTTTTGGCACCAGTCATTTGTTTGGGTGAGACCCTTGGTCATAGCCCACTGATTTTGGCCTGCACCTCAGAAATGTATATCCCAAACAACAGAGGCCCCAAGACTGATCCCTGGGGTCTACTGCTTGAGGTGGCTTCCCCTATTTTGAATAGGTGGGTTCTATCACTGAGCCAGTTTGCTACCCATCTGGTGACATACAGATTGAAGCCTAGTTGAGAGAGTTTATCTATTATACCTGAGTGGAGAATAGTATCAAAGGCTTTGGCCAGGTCAAGGTAGGCAGTGTGCACTGTCTTCCCCTTATCAATGGCTTTGGTGACTGTCTCATAGAAGTCGACCTTAGCAAGCCTGACCCCCTTTGATGAAACCAAACTATGTGGGACTGAGTGTTTGGAGGTTGCCAATGTCCTTGTTAATGAGGTCTATGATAATCTGTTCCATGGCCTTGCAGATCAGGTTAGTTAGGCTGATAGGTCTACAATTTCCTGGATTGGTGGATGCAGCCTTGGATGTTATCGGGTCCCATGGAGGCTGTATTTTTTGCCTTTAAGAGGGCAGTGATGACTTGTTCCCTAGAGATAAGGGGAGGGGGGCAGGTGCTGGTGATATCCTGATTTACTGATGGGGGGACAGAGGGCTGAAATTTTCACTGAACCTGTCTGCCAGCAGGTTGGCTATATCTACAGAATTTGTATATGTGGTGGCCTTGACCACCAGTTCTGAGCAGATCTGAGTGTTTCCTTTGAGACTGCAGACATATGTGAAGAAGGCCTTATGATTGTCTTTAGTAGGCGTGGCCAGTTTGGACTTAAAGTGTGCTTTGGAGGATTTCACTAGTGGTCTTATTTTCTTGTTCAGGCTAAGGAGAGATTATTTATTTATTTATTATTTATTTTACATTTGTTTACTGGGAAAGCCCAACTAGACAACAAGTCCATTTTCAGTGCAGGCCCAGGAAGAAAAGCTCCAAGACATACAGAGTATACAAAGCATTTCTAGAAATTACAAAACTTACAAAATTGTTAAGAGATTAAAATAAATTAACAATCAAAGATTGCAATTGGAAGGTCCCAAAACATACAGACATACAGATTGAACATATAACTTTATATACAGTATTTACAGGATTTGACAATATATACAAATTGTAGTAAGACTTAGTAGAATTGATAGTGACAGAAGTCAGTTAGTAAGGGTACCACAGAGTGAGCTCAGGATAATTAGATAGGGACAGATTGTTTCCAGTTAGGCACCTGCTCCTTCTTGGTCCTGGACAGCAATTTTTTTTCCTTTTATTATAGAGTTTATTTATTGTAGATGTCCACCAGACAGGTTTACTCTTCCTTGAGGAGGAGGATTTTGTCTGGTATTCCTGATTCTATGCAGCTATACAAATGCTCGTATAGTACTTTGGTGTAGGTTTGGACATTTGTGCCAGTTTCTATGGAGGGGGAGGGGGCTGTGAAGCTATTTATACCTTCCCTCAGGAGGTTGTAATCAGATATGGAGAAGTTTTTTTTGTTTGACACTAGCTAGGGGGTAGGCAGAGATGGTGACTTTGAAAGTGACCGCTTTGTGGTCAGATCTTACCAGGGAGGATGACACTGTAGGGATGCTGCAGTGGTTACTCATGTTGGTTAATACCAAGTCTAAGATATTATCACATCTTGTGGGGGTGTCAACCAGCTGCTCCAAGGCATTTGCATTGATGAAATCAATGAATCTCTGGGCATTTGTGTTTTGGCATGAGTAGTTCTTCCAGTCTATGGTTGGATAGTTAAATTCGTCCAGGATCAGGGTAAAGGGTTGAATCTAGATAGAGTCGAAGAGGTCCAGAGAGGTGGAGTGGGCATCTTGAGTCAAAGTTGGGGGCCTGTAGCTAACTACAATTTGAATAGGGTCTTGTCAATGCTTAACTACACCTGGAGTGTTTCCTGTGCGTTATACTGTTTGACCAGCCTGGAGGTGTGCATGTCTTTAATATATATTGAAACTCCACCTCCTTTTGCTTTGCTGCCCACAGTTTGGGGTATGAATGTATCATAGGATGAGTCACCGGTATGTTTGGGGTGCTCTCCGCAGCTTTGAACCAGGTTTTTGTGACTGCACAAGTGCCAGCATTTTCCAGGCTTAGGAATGCTTGCAGTGACCTTTAATTTGCATTTTGATGAAATTTTCAAGTTGGTAGTTTTGACCTTATGGCATTGCCTAAAAAAGGCACTATGGGGAGGCAAGAGCCTTTACCAGTAGCTTGAAGCCCAAGGGAGACAGATGCAGGCCATCTCTGGCAAAGCATCATGGTCTGTTGATCATGTCTTCCCAAGCTGTCAGGTACTGGATCCCCTTGGAATGACACCAGAAACTAAGACAATTGTTAAAGTCAATAATTTTCTGTTTGTATTGAGGCAACATTCTGGGTGATGGTAGAATTACAAAAGCATATGTCTGGAGTGTTTCTCCCTGGGCCTCCTCTAAAAATTGGCTTTGTTCCAAGTTGGACTATCCCGGTAAACAAATGTTAAATAAAAAAAATAAAAAAATAAAATGCTTCTTAAGACTAGGGACATACCTGCCTGGGACACATATTCAGTGAGCTCGATCAAGTCTGTCTTCATATAGTCAGGGGAGGTACATCTTAATTCATTCACTCCAACATGGATTTTTGACATAGCCATAACAGTACCTGTTGTTGAGATACTTGAGTGCATGTGTCATATGGTGGATTCTGGCACCTGACAATTCAGCCTGGTGAGGGGCACATCTGTGTGTCTCTAAACAGAGTCTCCTATGACTAATATGTTGTATTTATGGTTAGGCCTTAGTGGCTGTGAGACACAGGTGTGTGGACTATGTGTGGTGTGTGATATGGCGGGCTGTGAAGTTTGCATGTGTTTTTGTCTCTTTTGTTTGGGTATGTTTTTTGTGGACCTCAGCATATGTGGGTGTGTGTTGTGTAGGTGTGGGTGGTATATGAGGTGTGGTGTTTGTATTGACAACATTCTCAGTGCCAGATATACTGGCTTGTGTGGGAGAGAGCATAGACTCTAGGTTCTTATTGTAATTGCATCTCTCACAAATTGTTTTCCTAGGTGGTAGTAGTAGAGGGTTGTCAGTGTACATGAGGCAGTTGTTACACTGTCTCAGGATGCCCTTATCAACCAGACTGCCAGGAGAAACCATAGGAAATTGTCCATCCATATTTGTCAGAATCTGAAGGAGAGAAGTCAGAAAGAGCTAAGGGGGTAAAGGGTGGAAGGTCTAATATGAGTACTACTAGGTGATCACACAGGTGCTACTAAGGGAAAATTGTATCTGGAATACCTTGCAATGGGTTAAAAACAGTGCAGCTGCAGTGCACGACATGCAAACAAGCCCAAACCAGCTCAAATGTGGGGTTCAATTACCACAAAAAATAGAAGATTCTAGTAACATAGAAATCTAGCCAATCCTGCCAGCCACTGCTTTCTTTATCAATCAGCTTGTGCCAGACAAGTTCCAGGCAGTCCTGCTACTCTCACTAGCAGACAAGATAGGGCCCTACCAACACAAGATGGCTGCCAGAAACACAGAAGGCAAAAACAAACAGCTCTGGATGCAGCAAACCTGTATCCAGACTATGCTACTCAATTTAAGGGTTAAGACGAACGGTTTATACAAAAGTAATCAAACGATATTAAATTAAGATTAACAAACATTGTACTTCACATATATTGCTATATATCATATAACCTAAGAAATATTACATAAATTAAATTCCTGCCCCTTTTTAACAAGAAAACAACTTTATTAAACCATCACTTACGACATAAGCAATCATACATTTATATAAATGAAAACGAACCACACCGACACAATCCTAGTTGCAAGCATTTTAGATCACAAACCATACTGACACACTACCAGTTGCAAACATTATACAATCCGTATAATCTACCTAATCATTTTCAGTCAAACATTACATAGCTGATTTAAATCCTGCCTTCTTTTAAACCTCATTCCTCCCCTGTATTTATAGTTAGTTCCCACAATTCCCATTTTTTTTCTTAAGATCTCATTTCCAGTTGTTTTATCTCTCTTACTATATTCATTACTTCTAATAAAGTTGCTTTAGATTTTGATTTCCATATTCTAGTAATTAATTTTTTGGCAGCCACCATAATTAGACACAGCAAGGCCTTACGATGTCTAGGCAATTCCGATTCTGTATCATAGCTCAGAAAAATCATCTCCTTCATCACACCAATCCACCCACCCAGCATCTCAGGCAGTGAATCCTGCAGGGAATCCGTAAAGTCCGCCAGCCCACCACACTCCCAGAAAATATGTTCCCAAGTATATCTTTCTTCCCCGTCACACCTCCAACATTTGCTGTCTACCTGAACAAAAATTATCTTTGTCTACTTGGGGTATAAAAATATATTTCTAAACACTTCCAAGCAAAAATACTAATGGCAACCACCTTGCAAAAAAACTGTCCTGTAACAAAACCTTATTAGGCACACCTGGAACCTGCTTTCCACTACAGTTAATGATGTGACAGTTAATATAATCTTCAAGAAATTACTCTGTATTTTATTTCACTTTGACAATGAAATACTTCAGTAAGGAAGTCAGTACTTTAACTGTACTAATCTTTGTTTAGCATTTTTCTTCATCCCTTACTTATTTTACTGCTTCAAGTAGAATACATTTGTTTTAAGTAGGCCAAACACAATGCTAATTCTGTCATATTTTCTAATACTAAAAACTCACTCATGCACTAAGGAATTCTTTTCTCATGAAAATGCATAACTGAGTCACAATTATTTTATTGATACCCTGTATATTATATTTTAATCGCATATTTTTTTTTTCTGTAGACCGATTCTGCAAAAATTGTTGGTTTATGTGATACTATGTATATATTTTCTGCCCTTCTATCTTCATAACGTGTGTGTATTTGGAGGTTTTATCCTGAGATGTGGCAACATTTTTTTTCTGCACACTGGATTAACTTATTTGTGTGTTACTACTTATGTGTGTGTGTGTGTGTGTGTGTGTGTGTGTGTGTGTGTGTGTGTGTGTGTTTATGTATCCATATATATATAATATATATAATATATATATATATATATATATATATATATATATATATATATATATATATTTATATATATATATATATATATATAATATATATATATATATATCTGGATTTAGGATGATTGAACGAAAGATCAAAGGTCCGAATCCATTTAGGGCGAGCATACTTACGTGAAAGTGCTTTTCACCGAAGAAGCACTTTCACATAAGTATGCCTGTTGCCGAGACCGTACTACAGTACGGATAAGGGAAAATTCCCTTTTCCCCACTGTAGAGTGGTCTCGGATGGAGAATATTAAAGTAGGGGGGTATGGGGGGCACAACCCCCTACATGGGGGTGCAGGGAGGTGAAGCCCCCTTGCAGAAACATTAATGAAATTTTTTTTTTTTTTTTATTCACACACTTTAACGAAAGCGCTTTTGTTAAAGTGTGTTCAGTGATTATGGATTTGGATGTTTGATCGTTTGATCAAATGTCCTAGATCCATATATATATATATATATATATATATATATATATATATATATATATATATATATATAGATGTACTACTAATAAGTGAACATACCCAGAGTTGTCTGCAACATCATTGACCGCATACAGCTGAAAACATGGAAGCTGACACATCAGTACACATGCACTGGGAAATAGCCTTGGTGCATACAATCTGTATTCTAAAAATAAAACAAAACATTGTTTTTTGCTGGGGGGGGGGGTGCCCTCAACACCCCATGCTAATTATAAATACTAACTTCAAGACTGCACAAACATGGCGCAAGGGAAAATTTCACAACCCCTTGATTTATCTCACACACCTGTTGATCACCTTACTGGTTGGCCGCGTGCAATTGACTAGGCAGCTGCTGACCACGGCACTACTACCCATATTGCTCTATCTATCTATCTATCTATCTATCTATCTATCTATCTATCTATAGATAGATAGATAGATAGATAGATAGATAGATAGATAGATAGATAAAGCCATTTAGAAAGAGTGACAGCTCAAAACATCGACCCCCAAAAATTTAAAAATAACTGCCAGCCACATACAGCACGTGTCTAGACATAATCGTGTAGCATACAATAAAAAAACAATGTTTTTGCAGTTGAGCAAGTCCCCTCATGCTCATACACCACCCTGTTTATTACATATACGAAAACCGAAATTCAACAATACTGGAGAAGGGCAAGATCCCCAGCCCTAGTATTATAGCGATCGCTCACCACTGCTGACAACTTTCCTAATTCCCAAATTGAGCAGGCAGGAAAGCTGTTGACATTTTGTAGCACTCAACCCAATTAAGTGGAACCATATATAGATATATATATATATATATATATATATATATATATATATATATATATATATATATATATATATATATATATATTGTTTGAACAAGTGTAATTTCTAACAAGAGAAGTAGACCCATATATATATATATATATATATATATATATATATATATATATATATATATATATATATATATATATATACACACACATATATACATACACACATCCATCCTCAACCCCTTTTCCCATTTTGCACATGGGGTCAGTGTGTCACTTCTGCAGTGACAATCATCTTAAGGCTAGCGCTGCTGCAGTTGTTCATTTGTATCACACACTCACACGCTCTCACCTATAGCCAGTTTAGAGTTTCTCATCTACCTACTGCATGTCCTTGGAATGTGGAGGAAACCCACATGAACACAGGGAAGTCATGTAGACACTGCGCAGGAAGCATCTCAGCCAAGAATCAAACTGGAGAACCTCTTGCTGTGAGGTGATAATGCTCGGCCGCCCCACCGTATGTATATTATATATATAGGGTCTATATTATATATTTGAACGCTTAACTGTTCAAATTGCTAAAGAATGAACTTTAGTACTCAAACAATTAAATGTTTGAATATATTAAAACATTAAAAAAAAATAAAAACTAAAGCTTATAAGCAGGGGGGCAAGCCTCCCTGCACCCCTCACACCCCCGCTACTTAAGTATACCAACTCCAAGATCATGCTACAGTGAAGGAAATGGGAAATGTTCCATTTCCACACTGTACACACTGAAGTGGATCTCGGAGTTAGTATATTTAAGTAGCAGGGAGTGTGGGGGGCTTAAACCCTTTACTTTCTGTTTTTTTTTTTTTTTTACATGTTATTATTTAATATATTCAAACATTTAACTGTTCGATCACTAAAGTTTGTTCTTTAGCGATTCGAACAGTTAAGCATTCAAATATATAATATAGACCCTATATACACCCCCTGCTAAATATATATACCAACATCACTGTACAGTGGGGATAGGGCAAATTCCCTGATCTCCACTGTGCACAATCTTATACAGGCTTAACACTGGCAGAAGTAATCAAATGATCTTTAATAACTTCTGCTGATATTAAACATGTTCAGAATTATGAACGTTCAACTATATATATGGAGTGCTGTCATTCATATCTATATCTACATATAAGTATATATATATATATTTATATATATATATATCTACATGTATAAAGAGAGAGAGATAAGTAGATACAAATAGATGTAGTTATATATGTGTCTGTGTGTGTGTG